>NW_027175865.1:3138835-3738835 GCF_023055335.1 Clinocottus analis
CGTGCTCGTACTCGCGCCCTCCTACGCCAGCAAGAACGCAGCGCCGCCTTAAATTCACCTGATCGATGTCGGCGAGAGCAGCCGGGGTCGGGACGGTGTCAATAAAACAACTCGTTCTTTGTGTGTGTGTGTGTGTGTGTGTGTGTGTGTGTGTGTGTGTGTGTGTGTGTGTGTGTGTGTGTGTGTGTGTGTGTGTGTGTGTGTGACGAAGTATGTCAAGTTGGGTTTCAGACGGCCGGGAGGGTAAACACTAACGTGGTTTCTTTTATACCAGCGTCAGACCGCTGCCAAGCCTCGGAGGCAGGAAAGACCCCAGAAGAGCCGAGGCTTCCCGTCAGCCAGCCGGCACCGGGAATACCGAGGTTAAAAAAAAGCTCGTTCACGTCGGAGTCGAGATTAATTGCTGCTCTGAATCGAATAAAATACAAAACTAAAGTTTCATTTGGCTTTGAGTGTCGAGGCTTTTTCTTTTTTCTTTGGAAAAGCCGTCCCCGGGCACGGAGCTTGGATGCCTTCAGGGCCGTGTGACGAGACAGTTCACAGGGAAAAAAGATGCGTCTCCACAGCAGAGTTCAAGCATGTGATGGCATGCCGTGCAATTATGGTTTCCTGTCTGATGAAGGGAAAGCCTTGAGAGCGGGGCCGAGGGAGGAGAGGAGAGCAACTGGGTTAAAAGGGAAAAACAAGAAGCCAAACGCACATCGCAGCGCTTTATCAGATGATGAGGAAGTGGACCGGGTACTCCCGACATGTTGAGTCACTTCACGCGAACTGGAGACGACAAGCTGCCTCTGAGACACGGCGCTGTATTTAAAATGAGCGACTGACTGCTTTTAGTACCTTTGCATTGAATTTTTTACCAAATTTAAACAATTTATGGTCTTTAATTATAGAGATCCTAAAGAGACAACAGGGAGAGGTACACCAGCTTAAAAAGGCAGGGGGAGGCCACAAAGAGAGACAAAATGATCACAAAGAGACACTTAATGGTCACAAGGAAACACACAATGGTCACAAAGAGACACACAATGGTCACAAAGAGACACTAAATGGTCACAAAGAGACACACAATGGTCACAAGGAGACACTAAATGGTCACAAAGAGACACACAATGGTCACAAGGAGACACAAAATGGTCACAATGTGGTTACAAAGAGATGAAACAAGATGCTAATTGACTACAAAGAGACACAACATGACCACAAAGTGACAAAAAGAACAATGAAAAGACGCAAAATGGCTCCAAAGAGACACAGCACAAATAAAAAGAGACTTAAAAACGACCACAAAGAGGCACAAGACCATCACAAAGAAACGTGCAGCGACTACAAAGAGACACGAAACGAGCACGCAACAACAACCGCAATGAGACACAACACACCCGCAAAAAAACAAATGATCAACTACAAACACACTGAAAAACAGTGAGAACACAACACAAACATAAAAATATGTAAAATAACTGCAAAGAGACTCGAAACAACTACAAACACATCGAAAAAAACGGCCACAAAGAGACACAAAACAACCACATAAACACGTAAAATGACAACAAAGAGAAAAAAAGCACAATAAAAAACAAACCATAATGAAATGAGTCCATGTGTGTGTCTGTGTGTCCGGGGGCCTTTGACCTACGTTGGAGGAGTGGGCGGGGCCTCTACACGTCTCTCTCCATGGGGCCTGTGAGCTCATTATCTGTCCATAATTGTCAATTTATTAGGCACACAGCTGTTACACTGAATAAACGCCGCAACTTCTCATAATGTAGTTTCTTATTGCAGAGAACCAAGGTTGTAGATTCCCATCTTAACACACCTGAACTCACTTTAGAAATGCGGCCATCTTCTTTAAAAAAAAAAAGTCTCAAAAACCCGCCTCCTATATTTTAGGATCTTCAGCTCCATCACTGTCGATTAGAGTCTCTTCACGTCCGCATCTTTTAGCCTCAAGTACTAAAAAAAAAAAATCCCAAAACACTGCAGCAGCTGCAGCTCCATTGTCTGCACTGCGAGAGAGAGAGAGAGAGAGAGAGAGAGAGAGAGAGAGAGAGAGAGAGAGAGAGAGAGAGAGAGAGAGAGAGAGGGGAAAAAAAGAAAGAAAGAAAGAAGAGAGAACAGTCGCCAATAAAAAAAGCGTCATGTTTCTATCGTCCTCTGTCGGGCGATGTAATGTACTGTTCTCAAACTCCATTATTTATGTTGTTTGGCCGGCGACAATGAAAAGCACAGGAAGTGTTTGTTCGACGGATAAACAGAGGGACTCGCAGACGTGAGGAAATCTGTCTGGTGGATCTGCCGCTCGGGGGAACGGCAGTGATGCACGCTTTCACACCCAGCGTGCAGCGCCGCACACTCCGCAGATCTGTGAACCGCAAACGTCTGTCCGCGCGTAAATCCGTCAAATTCTCACCGTAAACACAAAAATCCCTCGAGCCAGTTGGTGTGCCGTGCTGGCGTTGGGGCGACGCTGTGGCTTCACCACGTCCCCCTCCTCCCTCCACCCAATGGCTTAAGTTGTCTTTTACTGCGTTTTGTTGTCGTCCAGCAGCTCATTCACAAGTCGTTTCTGCTGCCCGACGATCTGACTCGTCTCAAAAACGTCTATTTTTTATGAAAAAAGTGGGATATGATGATATTCTGTGCATATTAAACGACCCACGTTCATGCAACACTCTTTGCTACGAACGACAATTTGTGCAGAATATGATTTTTTTTTCTCCAACAAACATTACATCGTCTCCTTCTCCCTCATTAAAAAGAGAAAAAACACCAGCTTATATAAAAAAAAAAAGCATATTTAACTGCTGGAAACAAGATGTCTTCCGTGTGTTTGACTGTCGGCTTCTAAACCAGTTGTGCGTTCTCTCATGCACAAACACACCTTCATTGTAAACACAGATTTACGTTACAGGCACCTTTGCGGCCTTCTGGTGTCGAACTGAAGAGTGAAGGTCGAACATGGAGGAGAAGTGTTTTATTTCTGTTCAGAGAAACAATCCAAACTGAAACATCTTCACTCACTTAATTGAAACAAAAAGCAGCCGATTTGGGAGCGAATGGTCCAATCAGGCTCGAAGAAAGGAAACAAATGGACCGGTAACGCAATAAAAAAGGTAGAAAATAGTGATACATTTAGTCGCACAAATGTGTGGCAGACAGTGTTGAGTGTTTTTGTTATAAATTGAATGTTCTTCACACTCTTCCACTCTTCCCACCCCTCAAAGCGCTTTAGCGCTGCATGATTCATCATCCACGCGTTCATCGACTCATTCACACACTGATGGGCGGGGCTTCCGTGCAAGGTGCCACCTGCCCGTCAGCGCCAACTCACATTCACACGCTCAGAAGCAGCCCCGGGGGCTTTGTTTTTGGGGTTAAGTGTCTCGTCCGAGGACACGTCGACGACGTGAACCAGCGGAGCCGGGGATCGAAACGCTCGACCCTCTGATTGCAGAACGAGCCGACTGGGCCACGGTCGCACCATGAAAACTGAATGCTAGACAGGTTGTAACCCCGTCGTCAGCCGTTCAACGTAGATGAATGAACTTCAAATGTTAAAAGTCTTCTGAGCACTCAAAGAGCTTCTTAACACACATATGCTGGCGTCTCCTCTGGTTGCGAAAAGAAGTCTGATTGTATAGAAGTCCATGAGAAAATGATTCTACTTTTCTCTCAGTTTATTACCTCAGTAAACATGAATTCATCTCAATCTCTAGTTTCACGTCTTCTTCGATGCAGCGTGGTGTTCATTTAGTAAATGATGATCCATTTAGAGTCAAACAGACCATAACGCAGGGCTTGGCTACCTGGTGATTGGCAGGTCGCGACCACAGCGTAACCCTTTTACGTTTGTTTGTTTTCTTTCCAGTTGATGGAAGTTACTTTCAGTATTTTTGGATGTCTTAATGGGCGTTCAGTTGTACTCGGCCGCTCCGTCTCGTGTCCCTTCAAAAAGTCAAGATGACACAGACGAAAACAAATGCAGAACTTTGAGGCCTTAAAAACGTCGCAACCAACGGTTAGAGAAAAACGCTACTCTCCCATCCAACATAGGAAACAAAAAAGACAAATCTGTACACGTGGTCCGCTTCTTACATCAGGTCTATGGGTTCGGTATCTTGCCCAAGGACACGTCCACGTGCAGACTGGAGGAGCCAAGAGTCGGCCCACAGCATCACAGCAGCATCGTGACACACTGAACCGTTACCACTGAATCATGACAATTGTGTCGCCAGGTTTTTTCTAACAAGCCCCAAAGCAGAAGGTCCGATCCACAGCGAGGCCTCGTAACATGTAACCCGTCTCAAAGACTGAAGGTCACATGCTCGCCGCTGTCCTGTGGGAAGCTAGCCCTTTTTTTTTAAATAAAATAATCTATTGCTCATTAAACAAGTCACTAAATTCAGAGCGACATTACAGGACAGCGACGTGATGTGTGATCCAAAGACGAGCAGACAAAACACAAACTGGCAGAGCCGAGCGTCACCACACCAGTGTTGGCAAATCTTTTGTCATATCTGCCATGAATGAATCCTGCAATATGCGGCCTCATTTAAAAACACTATCAGCCACCACTGCGACAGAGACAGCATGCGCCTGCTCTCTCTCTCTCTCCCAAAAAAAAGGTCTTCACACAACCGCTTTGTTCCGAGACAAACATCTCAGTCCAACGAGATGAAATGACCTCATTACGTTCCTCTCTCGGCCTCCACTGGAGGAAAACCCCAAACCAACATGTCCGCCAGCTGACAGGAAGCACACAGAGGCCGCGGCGTGAATCTCACCTTTTAAGTTTTTCGGGTTGTTCTGTTTGGTGCGCGGCATCTTTTCCGCCCTCAGTTCACAGGTTGCATCTTGGGGAAATACGCGGATGTTGGACCTCGCGAAGGGTCGACTCCTGAGCCGCAGGGTTCATCTACAGAAAAACACACACACGCATGTATATGTTGAGTCAGGATGAGCCAAGCGCCAACTCCCACAGATCAATAAGACACCGGCCTCGGCAGCGAGCGGAGTCACCCCGCTCTCGCTCGCCAGCAGCCAGGGAAGTCGGAGTCGCTGATTGAGTTTATTCCTCAAACAGGTGCCACAGAGCGAGGCTGGGCTTTTTCATTTTTCCCAGCCTCTGCTCTCAGAGCTGCTGTGCAATCGTGTGCAGTGCGGCTCGGGCTACTGTCTGTGGGAGGAGGTGTGAATGTCTCCCCCCCCCCCCCCCCCCCACACACACACACACCCCTCCCAAAATATCAATATAACCTCTGCAGCAGCTGCTATCTGCCACTCTGATCTCCAACGAAAAAGGCGGAGGATCGGCCGTTGTGTACGACCGATTTGAGGTGGCAGTGGCCGGAGGACGAATGATGCAAACGACGTGGTCCCGTGTGTGTGTGTGTGTGTGTGTGTGTGTGTCCGGAGACGAGCGCTGCGGGTGGGCGACCGCAGGGAGGTTACTATCTGAGAGAGAGAGAGAGAGAGAGAGAGAGAGAGAGAGAGAGAGAGAGAGAGAGAGAGAGAGAGACCTCCCTGGGGAAGTTAGATCACTGCAGAGATGGGGAACGTCTGAAAGACTGAAGCCACCTGTCATTGGGAGGAAGAGGAGGAAGAGTAGGAGGAGGAGGAGGATCGTTTCCAATCGGATGCCTTTTTGCAAAAAAAAAATTGAGATCAGAAGCTGAATGTAAGTTTAATGCAAATTCTGAATGGCACAAAGAAAAGGGGAGGTGTGGTGTGGTGTGTGTGTGTGTGTGTGTGGGGGGGGGGGGGTTGAATTTAAATGTTACCCACATTTCAACCCCCCAGCTACAGCCACGGCAGAGGAGCAGCTCACCTCTGCATGGACAGACCATCACACCATCATGCATAAAGATCTGATGGATCCATTTCTTTTCTCTTTTTTTATATAGATTTTTTAGCTTTCTTCCCCCTTGCATCACCTCCATCATGCAGCCCCTCTCGCGCCAGGAGCCATGCAGGTTGCAAAGAGCGTCAGTCTTTGTGTGTGTCCCCCCCCCCCCCCCCCCCCCCCCCACCATGATTACATAACACTTACTACAACCGGATGATGATGATTTTTTTTCTTAGCTCCATACATGTGACGCTATAGCAATGACATCATCTCACGGCGGATTTCGGTGTATAGAGTCTCGCGCGCGCATGAGTGTGTGCGTGTTGGTGTGTGTGCGCGTGTATGCGTGCACGGCGGCTGCAGCAGGTCGCAACGAAAACACATCCAGGTCGAGGTGTTGAGTCACACGGTTAGGAAACGCGCGTCTCACCTGTGATGCGCAATTCAGTTTCGGTTCAGGGATCGACGGCGCAGATGATGATGATGATGATGATGATGAGGCGGAGGAGGAGAGAAAAAAGAGGGAGAGAGAGGAGAGAGAGAGAGACGTGCACATTTTTGTTTCCTCTGGCGCGTCTGCCAGCGCGTCTGTGTGTGTGTGTGTGCGCGCGCGCGAGTGTGCGCACCGATATTTGAGGAAACACCCTGATACTGAAGCGAGGATAGGAAAACAAGAAGAAAACACACACACACACACACACACACAGAAATACACACACACATACAGACACACACATACCGGTGACTCAAGCCTGTAACGCTATGTCCTAACTCGGGCAGACTGGAATGCACTTGCAGGTGACTAATGATGATTTCCGCTCGCACCTGAGGATCCAGCAGCGGCATTTTATGTAGAAGAAGAAGAAGAAAAAAGAAGCAGGGCAACGCAACGCACTGTCACACGCATTGTCTTGGAGTGTGTGTGTGCGATATAATCACTAAGAGTCAATGGGAATGGAGAGTGATGCTGCACAGATTGTTGTTGTTGCTGCTGCTGCTGCAACAGAGAGATGAGCGGACCAACAGGAGGAGAGCAATGGAATCGGGATGCAATCGCCTGCAATGAAGTCAGCAAAAAAAAAAAAAAAAAAGCGATGCGTGGGAATAGCGTATTTTGTGCCTGTTGCAACACGTGAACGCCCTGTGCGCGAGGGAGGAGCCAGGGAAAACCCCTCACTGGCGCTGAACGGGACACTTCCATCGTGTCCAACAAATCACCCGCCGCGGCCGGAACACCTTTCCCCTGCCGCCACACACACATGCACATTGTTTTAAATCAGCAGCAGTTGTTGGCGATGACAGTGACTACACACACACACACACACACACACACACACACGGAGGACGCGGATAGCTTGTGGCTTACCTACGGTGCAAAACAAAACAGAAAATCCCAAACAAAATTGAGCAACAAAGAGCGCCGCGCAGAGAAGCGGGAGCTCAGGTTGCCTCCTCAAGAGCACGGTTTGCTGCAGAAGTCCAAAACAACACTGCGCCAAAAAAAAAAAAAAAAAAAAAGGAGAAGAAGAAGGTCTGAGATAAACCAGTGCCGGCGTCCTACGTCAACAAAGTACACTTCTTAACAGACGCTTGGAAGTTTGCAGCAGGCGAAAACCGGACCAGACACACAGCGGACACCGATAAAAGCATGTCCGACTTCTCCACGGCTGCAGCAACCGACAGCGACCTATATCACGTTGACACAACCCCGCCACCGGGCAACGGCTCGCGGCTCCAAAAACACAGAGGAGGGGGAAAAAAACAAATCAAGCAAACGCAAAGTGGATTTATTAATACTCACAGGTGCAGGGTTGTAACACACCTTTCAGTGTAAGGGGGTGTAGGGGGTAGGGGAGGGGGGGTACAGCGCTGTATATTCTCCCTTCACCTTCTCTCTCACTTTCTATTGCAGGAAACAGACAGGCCCACTGACGTCAACGGGGGTCCCGTCTCCGCCTCCCAGCCACGGGGTGTCCTCTCCGGGCAGTGGGGGGCTCTCGACGGGCGGCGCGCTCCCCGCAAGGCCGATGACACCGAAGCCCAAATTTCACCCGCGTGTTTTTTTTCTCCAGTTTTTTTTTCTGCCCTCGTTAAACTGCACCTCCTCCTTCCCTCGCGGTTGGGGGACTCGTGTCTCGTCGCTGCCAGAGGAGCCGCAGGTCGCGTCGTTTGTCGCGACGCCCCCTGGCGGACCCCCCCACACACACACATACTCGCTCTTCTGCACATACTTTAGGACTGACGGTTTTCCCGGAGGTTCCTTGTTGTCAGGTCACGTTGTGCCCCTCCGCCACTACCGACCGGGCTTTCCCATGCACAAACCCGCAGCGGGCTCACAACAGTGGGTCTTTATTTTATGTTTTTATGTGTTTGCACCAGAACCGGCGCCCGTGGGGATAAATAAGAGGAAACAAGGGTGAACTCCGTGGCCTCCAGTGGTGCTAAACAACCACTGAAACCACTGCTTTGCACGTCCTTGACTTGTGCATTTCACCAGCTTGGCTTGATTTGCAATGAGGGTGATTAAAAAAAGTAGACTGGGTGGATCGGATTTTCCCCAAGTAGGCTCACAATCCACTCCCTTACATGAATGTACATGAGTTAAATTCCAATAAGGTCTGCTACCAGGCATAATTAAATATTCCTGAGTTTTTGTAAAGTGCATTGCACAGTTTATTTTGTGCTTGAAAATATTGAAATATGGCTACTTGCATTGTTTTTCTCGTGAAGAAAAATAAAAGGATGCATGTGAAGGCAGTAGAAATGCTATGAATTTCGAATTTAGCATCTTTGAGAGACGCAAACCTTTACAAGACACATGTTTGGTTACATCAGCGCTTTTAATGATGCTCCTCACAGACACATCTGTATCAATGAATTGTGCCTCATTCATCTCTGCTACGCTAATACCAGCTGGTTTGCACTATCAATTCACCTGGAGCTACAGTCAGAACTCTTCATTTTCAACCTGTTTTGCATAAAATAGTACCCTCCTATGGTTCCTTTTTATGTGTAAAGTTTGACAGTCACTGAAATTACCTTGAGCACATTATATATTTCATCCCCCCTCCTCTGTTGAACAAGCTAACAAAATAAATCTCCATACAAAAAGTGTGCTAGCGAATGTTACCTTGCAGGCTAGCTAACGATGAGCTAAGCTAGCTAGCTACTATTAGTAGCACACTTAGATATTGGATGCTCTGTGAACAGCTCGCAAACTTAATTACACGTTACGTTTGACTGTTTGACATGCAAAACTTGTTTTTCAGTCCGTCCCTGAAGAGGCTAGGAGGCTAAAGGAGCGAGCTATATCCAAAGCAGACATCGATTCTTTGTTTATATAAGCGAAAATGTGTATTAACATGAGTTTAAAATGAAAATAACTTCTTCTACCTTACCTTTCTTGACAGCTTCTCAAATGTAATGTTTCCTAATCAGGCTAAGGCTGACATCAGTAGTGTTTTTGTAGCACAGGCTAACCTTTGTGTATTTTGAGCCGACCTTCACAAAATGAGCATGTCTCTCGGTCTAACTGTCTTTGAGTAGGCACACAGAGTCAAATGACCTTTGTGAAGTCACACTCACTGTTACACTTGTGTTTCCCCCCCACGTCAACTCATACTTTCCACAGCAGCTTTATTTTAGCGCGCCGTTCGGGCCGTTGGCTCCAAGCTAGCAAAGAGCTACAGCTTTGAACCTCTTGCCCAGACTCACCTTCGCTTCCAGCAAACATATGACAAGGTCAACAATGCAACATGTTTTCACAAGCACAGGTCAAAGACAATTTCCCTTTTTTTTTAAAACACCTAAAATGGGTTGATCACAATCTCTCACATTTGATCGTATTTCATCTTCCTGGATATCTTTCCGATCAGCATCAGCAGAACAAACCAGTTGCCTGGGTGATCCGGTGCGTCTGGCACCGAGAGGACACCGCGTTGCTATTTTTACCCTCTTGTCTCTCGTCCTCTAATCACCATGAGCGTGAGTTGGTCCAACAACGATGACGCGACACCGAGGCGTCGAAAGGTCATGCTATTTTTTGCACACACGGTCAGAAAATAGCTCTCAAATAAATGCATTTTTAAATGAGTAGAAAGTTTTCTACGCAAACAAATGGTGTTTGCAGATCAACAACAACACGCGGAGGAGAAAGCGACGCGGTTTCATTAGCACACGCGAACTCAACCAGCTCTTTTAATTAAATACAGGCTCATTTGTATCGGTTTGCATGCTTTTGGTGTGAGATGAGACGACCCAGATTACTGAACCCGCAGTTTTTTAAAGTTTCACATTTTTTCCCAGCAAGCTGCAGCTGCTAGAAAGCTGTCTCTGAGAGACACAACTTTGCTGCAGTGAGGCAGATCTACTGATTAATAAGTGATTGCGTGACACCCGCCCACCTCCATATCACAGGCTTCCTGCAGACTTCCTGCTTTATGACTCACCTGTTTCAACTGCAACAACTTAAAATGGCACATTTGAATAATGGAACTTTCTTCTTTTTTTGCAACTACAGGAACGAAGTGTTGTCTTTTCACAGCCAGCGAACTGAACATTGAACGTTGCTGTCCATTTATGGATTTTTTTTTTTTTGGTTTGTGCCAATTTTGTGCATCTCTTACAAACAACAAAGCTTTTTGGCAATTAAAATGATCTGAAATGGCAACAGAGGCTTCTGTGTTTCAATTTGTTTGTTTTTTTCTGAGGAGACATTGCTCTGCGCGTACACTGCTGTCTGTACGCCCACGTCAAAATTGAGATGTTTTTGTATTTCTTCAGCGCAGGATGAAAAAGGCAAGGAGGGGGAGGGAGTGTGTGTGTGTGTGTGTGTGTGTGTGTGTGTGTGTGTGTGTGTGTGTGTGTGTGTGTGTGTGTGATGTGAAAACCTTTTTACATAACCACATTTTTCCTGAGAAGAGAACTTGTTTGGTTTGACCTAACGCAATGCAGAGAGTAAAAACAACTGCATGCTAATTGAGCCCTCAGCTGCCACTCTGTTCGCCAAAGTCAATGCGAGCAGCGCTCATATCCGACTTCCTTCGTGGTTGCAGCTGGACGAGATCCATTTATGTCTTTAGGGTTTCACAGAAATGCGGTTTTGCTCTGGAAGTGTTTGTAGATTTATTGGAATGAAATCTGGAGGGGATGTAGAGGTGTTGCTCTTCTCTCTGAATAGTCCACCTCTTGGAGAAAATATCTGGCTTTCCATTCCTGCATGGCACATTTAGCGGTTAACAATAATAATTGTGAGTGTTAACACTTAAACTTGCAGGTTTCTTTCCCTAATGGCCATAAAGGGGCGACTCCTCTTTCAGATAGTATCGTTGTTGTTTTAGGTCCACTCACTTCTCTTCCTTCTGGTTGCCAATAAAATAAGATGTCAACAGCCAAAAGCCAAAATGGCGAATTCAACGGCGGCTATACGTTGACCTCTTATGTACTGTGCTCTTTTTTCTCTCTACAGTGTTATGTTGCTCCCGTAAAAGTCAGGTTACAAGCCAGTACTGCCGTCAGTGGGTGTCCCGCTAGCTCCCTGCTGTAGCCAGCTAGCTCCCTGTTAGCTCATCGACCACCACCGAAGGTAGCGGGACCGGCCCCGACTCGACGCCGGACTCGGGCAGCGGGGACGCGGATAGCAGAGGCAGCAGCAGCAGCGGGGAGCTAGCAGCAGCGCTAGCTTGCTAAAGCGGGGAGCTAGCAGCAGCGCTAGCTTGCTAAAGCGGGGACACCCACCGAAGGTAGTAACGGCTTGTAACCCGACTTTTACGGTACTGTTCCGTCTAATCTGTACACAACTGGCGACTGTTGCTCTTTCCACGGTTTCTTTGTTTATTTGTCCTCATCTGAATCAAAATAATTACCGACGACAGTCGACGCAACATAATTATATTTCACGCGTCGCATTGCTTCACCATATGGCCGCACATCACGTTGTGTCCTGCCGTCTGTTTGTTGGTCCAGAAGGTGTTGTCCGTCAGACCCGATTTTCCCTTTTGAATGCAACGTTGGACTTTTGTCAGAGCAGCAATGTAACCACAGCCGTATTAAAGAAGGGGACTTCCTCAACTGCCCTAAAGCACTGTTAGTGTACGGCAGCCGGGGCTATTAATATCCTGGAGTGGTTACAGAAAATAAGCACAGCTGCCCGGCTGAACATGTCTTCCCCGAACAATAGCCTCTTATGTGAAGGGGGAAGGCTGGTTGTGTCCTTATGCAACTGATATTCATGGAGGGGGGTCTTCTTCTTTGTTCCCCTTCGCATCAAAAATAGATATTTATTGAACGCGACCTTGTAAAGAAAGACAGTATTCACGAGGGAGTGCCTGAGTGTCCTATTTCTCCTGGCGCACAGTGAGGCGTTTTTGGATAAAGATTGATGTTGCTGAAGTATTTATAGGGCGGCATCCTTTCATCCCACTTTTCTTTTTTTTTTTTACATTATTTTCTCCGTACACTTCCTATTGCTGGAGATTTACAAGGAACTGGTCACAAACACCCTGTATAAACACGGCACAATGGCTTTGACACCCAAGCTGTCCTGCGGAGATAAGCTCTACCTTTTACAGACACACACACACACACACACACACACACCAGACAGCCTTCCCTTTAAACACAGGCTGCAGAAGCAGAGCGCAATCAGATGATCGCCTCCCCAACAAAACCTACATTTCAGGATTTTCCAATTCAAGGTGGATCATGCGGCTATAATGTCAACTGCTCTTTGTGTGAATTGTGTCATTGAAGGGCGTTATTAATCATCGGCGCAAACAAAGGGGCTTCAATTAAAGAGAAAGCATTGGTTTGGGGCAAAAATGTCTGTTTCTTCTGCGTATCCTCCACGGCACAAGACATTGCTGGATGCTTTGTTTACACCGCCGCACCATATGATGTTACATAACTGAGGCTGTTGCGGTGGCAACGCCGAGACTCCACCCCGCCTGCAGACACCCGTAGACGCTCATGTGTGTAAACACACACACACACACACACACACACACACACACTCGGGCAACAGGACATTCTGCGACCGCGTGACTCGACTGGTTGATTTAACGCTCGCCGGTGCCCTCTATTAACGAGATGGCCTCCCTCTGGTGTCCAGAAATCTTGTTTTCTGAGAGATGCTTCACAGTCATCCGCTCTGATGATCCACTCCCACTCAAACGATCCCGTTATTTATGTATCAAAGCGCATGCGAGGCCCCTGAGCCAGAAGGGTTTCGACAAACGTATAGCACAATGCGCGCGCTTGTCAGCGGCCGAGTGGCAACAGCGTGAGTCGGTTTTCATTACATGTGTGCGAGCAATCGGCTCCACTAGTTGAATTCAAGGTCAGGGAGGCACTCCTGCCTCCCTGAGCCGCACAATAACAACCCCAGGCATCCCCCGCGCGAGAGCTGTCTCTTTGTGTTGAAGGGCACGTCGCTGAGTACTTCTCTCAGCTCTCGACGTCGTCTCGGGAGCGCCATTCACTCGCCATCTGACAGTCCGGTGAACCGGCCTCCTGGCGCAGGAGGCAGGAATAGGATCTTCCCCCACAAACACACACAAACACACACACACACACACACACCGCCACCGGCGCTGCATCTGCCAGCAAACTGATCAATTAGAGCCATTTTTGTGTCGTCCCGCTGGATAAATGAAGCAGTCCAAAAGTATGACGGTGACAACCGCAGTGCTTCTTTACATATTTCATAGAAAGGCGTGCCACTAGAAGGATTAGTGTAGCTTACAGAAAGTACGCTCCCAGAGCAGCAGGAATCCAAATTTGTTGCCTGTATTGTCGCTTTGGTTCACACGGAAATTTCTCATCATGGACTTGATGGTTTGCCATGAAGGTTTGATCAGACATTCATGGTTTCCAGAGGAAACCCCCTCGACTTT
Organism: Clinocottus analis; assembly: GCF_023055335.1. NCBI lineage: Eukaryota > Metazoa > Chordata > Actinopteri > Perciformes > Cottidae > Clinocottus > Clinocottus analis. Next base: position 3,152,576 of record NW_027175865.1, read on the forward strand.
TCATCAGGCAGTAAGCCGAACCTTTTCACATATTGAGTTCAATTCCTCAACATCTGCTGCAGGGACCGCGAGGACGTTTTTGTGAAGACATTCCTGTTTTCCAGAGGATGATCCCGAATGACTTCAACGATCCCCTGAAGTTCCCCTCTTACCGCCAACGCCCGGGTGACATTTGAGGTTTTTAATTAAAAGGTTTTCGAAAGCTATTGGGTGCATTGCCATGACATTTGGTTCAGAGACTCGCGTCCCCTTCAGGGATGAACTGCAGCCACTTTGGTGATCCCTTAACTCTTCCCATCGGGGAACATTTCTTGTTGTTCAACGCTCAAATACCTGCAAAACCAACGGCTTTCCCAGCAAAATGGCAAACATGGCTGGATGGTTTCAGAACTGGTTCCAGCCGTGTTTCCAATCAGCGAGGTTCAGCAAATTAAATTAGGTGTGGAAAAGGTATGTGTGTGTAATCTGTTGTCACATGCATTGCATGTTTCACTTCCAGGGAGAGCATTTTTACCATGAACTCTCAAGGTCTTGCAGACGTCTTCGGCACGTTGGCGTCGTAAAAGGTTCCCAAAGCCTGCAGCCGGGATCCAGATCCAGAGTTGCTTATCTTTTTAGAAATAAAAAAAAGAAGCAGTGTGTATTTTGTGTGTGTGTGTGTGTGTGTGTGCGCGAGCAGCCGTGATTGTTGGCCCTTCAAGGGAGAGAACATTTGACAGTATTCCCATGTCATCCATCATGGCTGTGCCAAGCTGTGCAGTGAATACATGATGGCGAGTCAGCTGACTTTGTGTCACCTCGAGGCAAATGCAGCGCCAGATTATACAAACAGTGAATACTTGTGTGAGACTTTAAGGGGGGGAGCTGACATTTAGACTTATTTCATCTGGAGATTTTGGTTTGCCTAAATCTTCTTGGTTAAATCCACCAGAGCTAAAGCCACTTTCAAGGCCCGACTTTGGGCACCGCACCGTATGTGAATTGGTCGTTTAATCAGCGGGGCAGAAGTGGAACATTTTTACGCCCGACACTAATCACTGCCGAGAAAATCACTTTGCTCGATGCCAGCTTTTTAAACGCAGCGCTACTTCTCGGAAAAGAAAGCACGGCTGAGGTAAACACCGTTTCTGTGCCGCTCTCAATGGCCTGCGAAATGAAGCCCTCAGGAAAAAATGTATCCCCCGCCCCCCCCATCCCACAGTTCCCATGTGACACACTTATTGTCCAGAAGAGGAAAAAAAGAAGTTATTTAAGCCACTGAAGCACATCCAACATCCTTGCCCTGCGTCGTTGACTCACGGCCACGGACTTGGTGCCAGTGATCTTTTTACTACAGTCCAGCTGAGTTTCCATTCAACCTGCACGACACCGAGCCCGGAGGCCGCGGGGTCAGCGAGGCCGGGCTGGAAACCCCTGGATGCTGAAGGAGGGGAGTGGGAGAGAAGCCGGGTGTTGTGTCAATATTTCCAGTGACGTTACCGCAGGAGGGAAAAATCCCTGCTGTTGGGAAGGCCGGGCTGCACTAATAAGGGAAAATGCTTTGAGTGTCTGCTCGGATGACAGTAAATGTGATATTATGAGAGGAGCACTTCAATAATTTCATTCCAGGGTGGAGTAGGAAAGGAATACTGGAGGCGGTTTTCTGTGTCTACCATTGAGGATTCGGGAGGTTGAAAGCACCTGGACATGGAAGTATTAGGATACTTTGGTGTGTAAAGTTAGTAAAGTACTAGTTTAAAGCTCGTGATTTACTGAATGAAGTTGCACCATTTAAACTTGTGTCTTAGCGAGTAAAGTCTTAGTGATGTGTCAGCCTGTTGCAGTTTTAGTGGACAGCAAAAATAAAATAATAAAAATATAAATAAAAAAATAAAATAAAATAAAATTTAATATATATATATATATATATATAAATATATATATTTATATATATTTATATATTAATATATATATATATATATATATATATATATATATATATATATATATATATATATATATGTTGATAACACTATTTAGATAAAAGCGAGATGGTGTTTCCTAAAAGATAGGCTGTCATCAAATGGCTGGCCTATTTAATTTTGCACAACACACACACACACACACACACACACACCCTCACATCACAGTAAATGTGCTCTAAACGTTGAGTAGAGACCGTACATGGCTCAATCTGATACTTGTTGGACTCAGTATCTTCAGCTTTTACTGTAAAATAAGATATGACCGGAGGAAAAAAGCAACATATAACATGTATAAACTTGTGAAAAAGGAGGACACATGTCTTAGTTGGGAGTCATGCATTGCTTTAAGATGAGCTGGAGTAACTCATTTGTGTGGATTAATCTGTGAGCTCACTATTTTATTGAGAAAAAGATTGTAATTACTTCTGGGAATAGTGAAGTGAAAGAGGCATCTTTTTTTTTTTAAAAACTGGCACAAGTCCCACTTCTTTTTTTACCAACATGAGAAACTAACTTTATATCTCCAATGTGACACAGTACCCATCAAGTTGCCAAAACATATCAATGTGTGAGTGTGTGCGCATCTGAATTCACTCATTATGCAACGTTTTTTTTTTTTGACACATCGTCTACTCCATCCTTTTAAATTAGAAATATTCGTGGTCTGTTTCCACTTGTTTGCACTCAGAATGCCTGGAAAACATTTAGCGGGAAGAAGAGGGGGGGGAACAAAAAAAAGCGAGGGGAAAGAATCATGTCATCCGTATTGTTTCTACTTTTAGATGCTTCACTGACGGAAAAAAGAGGCCAGGAAACAAAGGAACACTCTGGGGTTTGCTTTGGAATAAATGCTGCATTAGCCTGAAGAAGAGGAGGAGGAGCTGCACGCAGATCCCCTGGTGCTTCATACATCGGCTGATTTATGAGTTACACGCAGCATTTAATAACCCTCCGCTGGCCCCGTGGAGCGCCTAAAGTAGTCCCTCGCCTGAGGCGGAGAGCAAAGAGCGCCGGAGGTCAGAGAGTTGGGGGGGCGGGACCTCCAACGTCAGATCTATCAATCTATTGATTGTTCTCCGAGTGCCTTGGAGAGCCTGACACCTCGTGAGTGTCGCTCATGAACCTCACCGATGAACGTTCAAGGGTTTTGTGTCATATTACGGCCCAATTCTACCCGCCAGTGCCTGCAACGCCCGTCATTACCGGTGCTTTCCTCAAGATGTATTGCATTGGAGTACAATGCATGCATTCTTATTATTGATCTATGTTATGCTGAATATTGTAGAAAGGGAGCAACTAACATCTGATTCTGACATGAATGTACAGTTTCCTTGCAGGAGAGAAGAGATTCAGCTTCATCTTTATCTGTGAGTGAAACCATGAAGGGAGTCGACGGCGTAGGGGCCCGGATGGGAACGGGCCTAAAATTTGGGTTTATTTCCTTAGTTATTAGGTTTTTAATGGATGTCAGTCCCATTGGTTATATGATTAAAATCATCATCACCCCTCTAAGCGATAAACCGCCAATGACTGAGATCTGGGAAACACTGCGTCATGGACTAAACATGTCCGCTGAGACAAAAAAACAAACATCTGCAGTCAGAAGATCTGATCCAAACTGTTCGATTTGGAGGTCAAATTCAAATCGAACGCACCCAAACGGTGATTAAGCCAAGTACCAAACATGTATTGTTTATTTCACTTTACAAAATGGGGTTGGTTTACGACAACTTATCTCTTAAAAAGGGATCAGTTCCACATTTCTGTAGGATGTGCTCATTCCCTTTGTGGACCATCATGTGGGGATGACTGGCCGAGGGAGCAGACAGGCGTGTATTCATGAAAATGTCAGACGGATTTACGCATTCTGAAACTTCAAATTACAAGCCGGGATTACAAGCTCCTCCAGTTGTCTCGTTTATTTCGAGCTCGTTGTTTTCGCTCCAGTTGACTGATTAAACTGGTTTGTTTCGCTTTGGCGTCATCCGTTAACCGAGTGTCATCTGACATTAACAGGAGGAAACGGAAGTATCTCTATGACTTGTTGTTGACATGTGAAATACAGTGATTCCCCAGAGACGCCAGTGTGTGAAAGTAGGTTACTTCTGACGTACTAGTACTGTCAAGGTCACGAGGAATACTTCAAATACTTTCTTAAACGCCGTGGCTATAAAACTAGATAAGCTAATTGGAACAAAAGGATTGTATTTGAGCTCTTTTGGGAGGACTCAAACACATCCTCACATCTGATCCCAGTGGGCTGAAGACATGAATATCAGGGTTTAAGTGTTTTAGCTGTAATCAAAATCCAATGCAGGCTTCCCCCCAGAGCCGCTGCTCGCGCACATCGTCACTGCTCTCCTGATACTACGGCTGGCAGCAGCTCCGGCTTTCAGTTTCTCTCTGATAGACAGTTAAAAAAAAAACACTCTTCTTATTGGAAAATGCAAACGGTTTTCGGATGATGCAGCGTTCATACTGTGTCGTGAAAACGGTAAAGTATGAGGGCTGCGACCGTGTGGACAACTATGAATCATACAGTTGTTACCGTGTATGTGTGTGTGTGTGTGTGTGTGTGTGTGTGTGTTAGCTCTCTTACGCCCCCTGTGGACAAAACAAGAAACACATTGCAGCAGGCACTTTCTACACAGATTAGAACATTCGAATGAGGAGATGTTTTCCAGTCTCTTCTGATATTTTTCAAATAAAAAATAGACTTCTTTACAAATACTCCAGTTTAAAAAAAAAAATGTTTTCATGGTGGCAGTTTTTACTTCATTCTAAGTACCTTAGTAAAGTACATTTGCTCAAATACTGTAACATGTAACCTTGAATTCAAAATGTGCGTTTCACTTGTGTGTTTTAATTCCCTGCTACTTTATACTTCCACTCTATATTTATGATGTCATTATTGTACTGTACACTAGCCATCGTTATTCACTAAATTAGGCCACCTGACAGTTTGACAAATTAGTCAAATTCAGCTATTTGATGCTTGAAATATTAGGTCATCATTTTGTCAACTGTGGATCTGAAAGAGAAATCAATTAAAACCGCAATAACCTTGATTTTTATACAAACGTGCCTGCAGGCTGTTCTCATTCAAGTTTTCCGATTTGGTTCATCCTCCCCCACTCGCAGCTCCACCTGCACAGTTTGAGACTACCGGAAAAGTCAGGTTTCAAGCCTTCGAAGGGTGTCCCCGCTGTAGCAAGCTAGCGCTGCTGCTAGCTCCCCGCTGCTGCTGCTGCTGCTGCCCTCTCTCCGCTGCCTGCTGGTCCCGCTATACCTTCGGTAGTTGTCTGGGAGCTAGCGGTGGAACTATCAGCAGCGCTAGCTGGCTACAGCGGGGAGCTAGCGGGGACACCCACCGAAGGTTGTAGCGGCTTGTAACCCGACTTTTAAGGTAGCTTTGTGGACAACGTGGAGCATCGAGCAGCTAAAGAGACAAATATTGTGGGTGGAGACCAAAAACGGAGCTAAAAAGAGAACAAATTTTAAGCAGACAGGTGGACACAAACTCCTTATGAAGGATAAGGTTCTCCGTGTCTGCTGCTAGGTGTGTAATTAAGCTACTTATAAGATGCTAAAAAACAACCAATTATTGCTGGTTTAACATGAGTTAAAATGTAAATACTGTGTGGTGGTTGACGTGAAGTAACACCGTCCTTCCTGGGAGATTTCCTCAGCAGCGTCTCCACTTCTGCTCCACCACGGTGACAATCTGATCTTTGTCTTCACTTCCTGTCGTATTTGATGAGCGCTCTGCGCCGCAGCCTCCGGGCCCGCCTGTCAGTCCGCGCTCGCCGCGGCGGCCGAGCGGCCTCTAACGCTCGAGTCCGATGCTCGGGTCCGTCTACGCAGGACGGAGCATCAGATCCAAACCCAAACAACAGCAGTGATGTGTTCAGGGGAGGAGGAAGAGGAGGAGGAGGAGGAGGACGGGAGGGCTGGCTGGGGTTTAAGAGCTACTCCTCAGTTGAGTCCCACACCGATGAATTATACATGCCTCGCATCACACCTCCCACGCTCCGGCTTATGTAACGTCAGCCACGCGTGGAGGAGCGTACGCGTGTGCGTGTGTCTGTGTGGATGTATTTATATCCAGACTGGGATTGAGGGAACGGTGACTCATTCTCCTTGCTCTTTATTTTTACCCCACAATCTGCCCACCCACCCATCCAAGAAGACGGAGAAAAGAAAGAGTATTAGTTTAGACGTTTCCCGACCGCACGATGTTGTTGTAATATCAGTGCGTCCTCGTCGACCCCAAACCGAAGACAGCTTTGCCTCCAAGAAAATGTTGAAAATCAATATATACATAAAATCTTCCTCAATCAGCTTCCTGTAAAGACACAGGGTTGCCGGGTGAAATAGTAAGAGCAACTTCTTCTGGAATCTTTAATAAGCAATATTGAAATCCTCCAATAGTGACAATATTGCTTTAGATTCATAAAATTATCATCCTAGAAAAATCAAAGGAGACAAATATAGACAACGTGGTCATAATACATAAGCCCTATTTTACAAATGGGCACGCAGAGATCAATAAATCCAATTAATCAAGTGTTAATTTTTGCTCTAACTGAGCAGAATTTCTTCCATAAAAGTATTTAAAATACGGTTTAATTGATTAAATGGTGCAATAAATACATGAATTGCATCTACGTCCATCGTGATGACATGCTTAGTGAACCTTGGTGTCTTTAAAGCTCACAGAGAAACAGGACGTTGAACATTTAGGACAACTAATTGCCACCAAATGGACCCTGCAGAGAGATTGTTCTGTCAAAGCCACGAAAGCTACAAAAAACAAACACGATAAGTTTCCTTTAAATGAACTGTGGCCTTGTGGGTAATGGGCTGTGGAGGTCTTGACGGTGCAAAGCGAATGAAAGTAATGGAGGGCGGGTGTCAGCCATGGAAAAGAAAGACAATGGAGGCGGTGGATTTTCACCAGGCCCACCTATTCAAAAAGATATTTAAACTCAAACTTTAATAAAGTCAACCGTGAGACACCTATCAAAAAAAACAAACAATGAAAATGAGTTTCGTATCTATTCAGCATTTTCCACTCACTTCTGATGAGGCGTAAACATCGTGGAGGTGGATTTTCGTTTGATTGAGTCCAAAAAAAAGTTTTTAATGAACAATGCTGGTGTAAAACTTTGTGTTAATATCTTTGAGGATACTCTGAAATCAAATTTGTTCAATAAAAAAAACAATGAACCGTTCCCTCGCGTCTTAGATTTAGTCATAGTATTCTTTCATCTGCGATCACATGTTTGAACGAGTGTATAACGGGAAATAAAGAGCTCCTCTTCCACTGGAGCTGGAAGTAAACTCCATCCCTACTCATCATGTTTGGTGCATTGTTAGTTTGTGAAGAGTCAGCACAAATGAGGCGTTATGTTTTGTTACGTAATGCTACACCCGCCCAAAACTCCCACCCGGAGCTCGGCTACCTGCCGGCCCATCGCTGTAACATTCCTGCTCAGGACCGCTGCGCTAATCAGTGTTTACCTCCAAAACCAACCTCGCTGGAAAGGTCGGCTTCCCAGCCCGGCGGACTGAGCGTGATGGCCCCCCCCCCGTCGCTGAGGGAAAAGTCACAGTACGGCGTGGACGGAGCCCAGCGGGATCAGCGGCGACATCTCAGCGGCGGCTTGTTATCGTCACCCGTGTGCTCGCTCCGTCGAAAAGGTCACGGCCCGGGCCGAGCAGGAAGGCCGAGGTCCGGGCAGGCAGGTCTGGAGGGGGGCCTGATAGGCGTCCGCCATTGTCCCCCTCCCTCTTGGACAATGGCGTCCGCCCTGTCTGTGGCCTTTTACTCGTCAGACATGTGCGACACAAAGGCGGGGCCAAACGGCTGCCAGGGCCAAAAGGGTGGCAGCCCCCCCCCCTCCCTCCAAGAATCTGATTAGCCACAGAAATAGGTAGTTGACTTGTCAGTGTCAAGGTGGTATTCCTGAGTGGGCCTCACAGGCCTCAAAGAGACGCGAAACAACCACAAAACGAGCATAGAGAGATGCAGAGGATTCGGAAAACTACCACAAAGAGACAAAAAGACCTTGAAGAGATTCCAAAAGAGACGGAAATCAAACAAAAAGACACAAAACAACCACAAAAGAAGACGTTACGTGGGAGTCTTGCTTGTAGCGTTGGCCTACAGTTGCCTACAGTAAGACGTAGGACGTGAGACAACCACAAAACGACCAGAGAGAGATGGAGAGGATACGTAAAATGACCACAAAGAGATGGAACACAACCACATAGAGACAAAGGGACCATACGGGGGGCGCAAAGGGTTCAGAAAACTACCACAAAGATACAAAAGGACCATGAAGAGAGTCCAAAAGAGACACAAAAAAACCACAAAGAGACGTTACGTGGGAGTCCTGCTTGTATCGTTGGAAGGGCCTTGAACACGTCTGCGTCCAGGGGCCCGTACTGTCCGTGGCTGTCGACTATTTGGAGTTAAAAATAGCGGCTATTTGTTTCTTACCTGGCATTTTAACTGTCTATGATGTACATTGTATTATCGCCCCCCCACCCCCCACCCTCCCTCCACCCACATCCAGAACTTTCCCTCACCCGCCCCCGTTACATAACTGTTCTGGTCCGACGTCACGCTCGTCCTGAAGAGCAGGGACAACGAATGTCTTATTTTTTTACGGGGGCCATCCATTATTGATGAAGATGACGCTTGTTTCGAGCACAACTGGTTTGGATCAAGAGAGCAGCAGACGCTCCTGCAGCTCTGGAGCGAGCGCGTTGCGTAACAGAGCGCCGGAGGAGGAAACCCTTCGGTTCTTGTGTCTGAAAAGCATCCGACGCGCTCGGCGTGCGCCGCGTGATGCTATCTCGGCCGCGAGACGCGTTTCTGTCTTATCGTCGCGATGTTATTTTAAAAAAAAGAAAGAAAACGTGTCATCCTCAAACAGACGCAGTCACATCTGATCGTGATGGAGATTGTTATCGCGGCGTCAAAATCACTTTTGTCCGTCTGGAAATCCTGTCAGAAGTGAAGAAAGAGGAGCTCAGCTCAAAGGATGGAGGACATTTGCATGCAGGAACGTGCTTTCCTCAAGGGTTTAGAGGGACATGGGTTGCCGGTTCAAATCCCAGCAACAAAAAAAACACCTCAAGTTTACTTTTTCTTAACTTCACATCCTGTTTCTCCTGGATCATAATGTTGAATCCCCCATAGCTAGATATATATATACATCTCGTATTTCTATCTGTTTTCCAAGAAGAAAAGACGACTGCACCAGCAGGCCTGTCTCCGGCCTGTTTGGTGTCTCTATGCATCGATTTTGGTGGCAATTGGGTTTCCCCCTCTGGGATTAGCACAAGTTTTCTGATCTAATCTAAGCGAGAGCGCTGGACGTGAAGTCGAGTGTGAAGGCTGATGGACCGTAAGCGGTCCAGGGAGACCCTTTGATGGACCGCGGTCCTCCAGGACCCCGTGTGCATGATAAGAGGGAACATAGTGGATGTACGAGGAGATGGATAATTACCTGTCAGTCAACGGGAACATCTGCTTGACATGGATGCTGTTCGGGGCAGCCGGAGGTGGAAGGAGCGCTCAGACCTTTTACTTCTAGAAGAAACACACAAAGTGGAAGTCCTGCACTCAGAAGAATTACCAAAGTAGAAGCAAAACGTACTTCAAGTACTGAAATTAAAACTGGAATTTTGCAGACTGGCATATTTCAGAGTATGTAATAAAGATATCATTGGATTGTAATTAGGATAATATAATAATAATAATAACTTTATTTATATTGCACTTTTAAAAAACAGAGTTTACAAAGTGCTTTAACAGATTTGCAAAGTAAATGATGGCAAACATAAAAGAGCATACCATAAAAACAAATATATATATAATATACAAACAAAAGCATGGGGACAAAAGAACTGCACAATAGATCATAAAAATAAAAACATAAAATACATCACATTAATATGCAAATCATCACTTATGTTGCAGCCGGTAAAAGTGGAGCTTATTTTAATTATCCTACTTTATATTCAATATGTTTTGTATTAATAATTATTTTAAAAAAAAGAAAATTTGAGAAAATTTATTTTTTGAGTGTTTTTTTTTTTTTAGAATATTTTTTTTTCGAGCGTTTTTTTTTTAAAGGTTTTTTTTTTTCCAGCATTTTTTTGGGAACAAATTTGAGTTCTGAGAGCGTTTTTTTTTTTGGAGTGTTTTCTTCAAACTGTGTCAAACTGTGCCACAGGTGAACATCTGGCTTATGCCTCCATTTAGGAGGAGGGGGGGGGGGGGGGGCTTCACTTCCTGCATCATATTTAGACCTGTCAGAGTGAGAGGTCCTGTCTCAGAGGATGAATCACCATGAGGGAGTGAGGGGAACCTCAGCTGCTGGCACAGCGTTAGGCATGCGATGCTGCCCTCTGGTGGTTCCCGTGGAGAACTGCAACCTGCAGCTCTGGAGGGCCGCACCTGTCAGAGTCCATCTGTCATCAGAAAGATGACGTACGGCAACATCTGTGAGCCTACAGTTGTTCTTCTGCCTCCAACACGGGATTTGTCGTTCAACAGGTGTGGTGGAGAAGATGTCGTGACTTTAGTGGGAGAACTTTGAAACAATGAAGTCGTGCATAAATAATTGCAATCAACCCCCTTTTATCATTTCAATGGAAGTACGCAAGTTATTACCTTTGCAAAAAAGATAATATCATAAAATATATATAGAAGGTTACATACTTGGTTTGTAATAGTTAAACCTTATTTCATTCTAGTTTTTTTACTACCAAAATTGAATTTCTATTTATTGTCATTTAATGCCAACTCTTGGGTTCGGGTTTGAATGTTTAACATTTGCAAATATGCAGCGCTAAACACAGCGTACACCAAAGTTATAGGATACATCTTCTGGGAAATCTGGGAATGTAAAAAAAAAAAAAAAAAAAGGTCCTGCTCTCATTTTTCAAAGTTTAAGACTTTCCTGGTTTCCGGCTCATTCTTCCCGGCTCTTCCTGTCTGGTGCCGGGGACTCTGGGGGCGTCTGCTGGTGTTTGTCCCGCTGTCCATCGCACGCGACCTCTGTTGTCCGAGACAATAGTCCCTCCTCAGAAAGTAATCACCGACGAAGGAGGAGGATCCCAGCAGGGGATCCCGCATTGTTCTTACGACAATGGTGCGCATAGAAAGCAACTATTTCCTCCCTCTCCCTCGTATCATCCTCAGCGTTTGATAACCGAGAACAAAACCTGCCCCAGAGACGGGAAGAGATTTCCAAAATAAGTTGGATTCCTTCCGATCACATTTCTTATAATCAGATAAGAAAGTTGAAAGATAAAGATTGCACTGAAACACTTCAAGTCCTGATACTTGGACGCTTCAACTGCTTACAATGTACTCACTTTACACATCCCTTCCAGAGGGAGGGGAAGATGGATCTTTTACTCTTTAATTCAGCTGCGTTCAAATTTCTCAAATAACTTACTCCAAACGCTTTGAACGCTCACACTTCAATCAACACTTGAACTGAGAGCTTTCAGTTTAAACACTTCAAATGGCTCTAATTTCTTTCACTGGGAATCTGCAGCTCATTGTGTCACCGACACATTGACTGACATTTCCTTTCAACCGTTAGAATTCAGCTAATACTCACTTACATACTCTTTAGACTGCTGTAATTTCTTTTGAACACTTTCATTTCACCTACCATAATGACCTTTTTGTATTTCAACTGCCAACTACATCTTCAAGCGTTGAAGTGTTCGGGCCATTACAAACGACTTTAAAAATGTCTAACCTTGTATCTGAAAACCTTCACGCTCATATTAATCCATCAAAAGAATCACTATCGGGCCCAAAAACTGTGAACGGTCATCAAATCTAAATCTGGAGTGACTGGAAAACATTTTTGGCATTCCTTGGACGCGTTGTGTTGCCCCCGCAGGAGAATATGTTCAACCTTTAGGACGTTACAGGAGACGGAGGAAACCCAGACAGCGATCGCAGCTTGGTCCAGGCGGCGGGCGCCGTTTGTTGTCTGTGCTCTTATGCACTGTGGATTATGAGCAACTGGAGTCAAGCGAGCACAAAGGAGGGTCAATAATGTGAAGTGATCTGCCGGCTCAAAAGACTTGGCCCGGGTCCAGCCATTGTTGAAGCGTGCTTTTTAATACTTTTTTTTTTTTCAGAGGAAGCATGCGATCCCCTGATCTGCAGTCACGCTCAAGTCCTTTAAGTATTTCCTGGAGAGGAATCAATAAGACAATAGCAGCGGGCGGGACAGCGGTCAAGGGGCTCGTCGCCGTATGATTGAAGGCTTCGATGTGCAAAGTGTTTGAAAACAAACTACAAACAACAGAATTTCCAGTTTTGACATAGATCATTTAATAAGACCGAATCAGACCGAAACTAGAGCTAGTTAGTTAGCTCTAGTTAGCCTCGTGGACTTGCTTTTTTTGTAATGTGCCCAAGAATATATGCGCTAGTAAGCTAGCTCTTTCTACTAGCAACATTACAAACACCAATAACTTATCCTTTCATAACATGCTTCTACTTAAACACACAGATATTATTAAAACATCTCTGACTGGGTAGTTAAGCTAGCAGCTAGCTAGCGTCATTAGCCGGCTGGTTGTCAGCCGCAATATAGCTAATCCAGGGGACGGTGCTGTGCTAAGGTGTTAATATTTGTTGTAGTTTGCTAGCTAGCTGGTTGCTTTATAAGTAGATTCCTCTGCATTTACCAAAAATAGGCAATCCAGGCGTTACATTTGTCAAATCTGGAAAGCTTGAGGAGGCTCGCGCTACTTGTGTTTCCTGAATCACTAGAAGATGCTGTCAATACAAAGTTAGCATGCCCTGATTGTAATTTTATTTCTGGGAAATACTGCACCGCTACATGACACATTGCAGTAACTCAAGGTGATTCAGGGGAAGTAAATACCATTGTCTCTGCTACACAGTACATTTTTTTGAAGGAGCAAAAGTCACCGACTCTGCTCTCCGTCGCTAAAGAATAAAATAACAAAGAAACACGGCGATAACAACTGGAGCGCTTTGTCCTTTTAAATCCACAAGCATGGTGATTAAATTCCTTCACAGCTATTCATAGCCCTCCCTCAGTCCTCTCAGCATTATAAACACATCACATTGGACACCTGGCTCTGCTGGGGTTTGGGAATGTTAGCCTTGAGAAAAAAAAGTAGCCGGCGGTCAAAGTGTATCAAGCCAGGGGAGGAAAGCACATCCCACGGGGTGGAAAAGCCACCAAATGTCAAATCAGATAAGAGGCATTTGTCTGGGTCTGTTTTTCTCAGTCTTGGGTACAATCAAAACAGTTTTCCAAGGGGACGCGTTATGTACTGGAAGCTTAAGGGGAGGGGAGGTTATATCACCGACTGCACACAGTCAGTTTCCACGTCGAAGAAGCCCAAGTTTGGCTTTGCGTGAGTGCACGTAAGTGAACTGAGCGGCCCTCGGTCGTGCCGGGAGGGGCCGGCGGTCTGCATGCCACCGGACGGCGAGCCACCGGACGGCGAGCCACGAGCGGAGATGACACTCCCCGACCCCGACGGGACAATAGTGACAGGGGCGCAGCGATGAATGACGCCTTTTCACAAAGTGGGTTTAGTCTGGCTGCGTTCGCAGTCAAAGCAGCCAATTTGGATTCACGTCGGATTAAACCGCTCGCAAGAACAATGACAAATGGGCTCTGTTTCTGAGGGGGGAATTACTTGTGTTGAAAAGTCAAACCCTTGAAGTTCTCTGGTGAACGTTCGCTGCAGTTAATTAGTTAGAACACGGCAAACCTGATCATGTTGACCTTTTATTTATAAGATGAACAGTGTCAGAGTTTATGGTAATCACAGGCCTCAGCTCTACACACGACAGGGCCGATGGAGGTCGCCGTCCTGATGGATTCATCCAGCTTTTGGATGAAGGACTTGAGTGAGAGGTTTGAGCTTCAACGACATGAACTCATGTTTTAGTGCTAGCTCTGGTCTGCTAGCACTGGTCTGCTAGCTCTGGTCTGCTAGCTCTGGTCTGCTAGCACTGGTCTGCTAGCTCTGGTCTGCTAGCACTGGTATGCTAGCTCTGGTATGCTAGCACCGGTCTGCTAGCACTGGTATGATGGGATTCACTCCAATGAATGCGGAGAGTATGATATAAAACTTTGGCCTGTGCTTTTGACGGAGAACATTTTCGGTCAGCTAATGAAGTATTTCCACATCCTTTGACCGCTTTAATTCATAATTGGAAAGAGGAGGGAGGCGCTGTAAAAAACAAAATACAAATCAAAATGCAGATCTGTGGAGGCAGAGAAGAACATGACACCCCTGAGCGGTTAATACTGCAAAACGTTTTTTTAATCCAACTGACTGTTGAGTATGTACAGGAGGAACAATGTGTACATAAATAGACAATAGTTATAAATATCAGCAGTTTGGCTGGTACAAAAATGTAGAAAAAAAAGAACAAATTGTACATTATCTACAAGTGCCACTTTTTTTTGTTTGTTTTGTACAACATCGTCTCTTGTTGGATTGTCCACAGAGTCCCATTCACACGCTGCGCTGCACATGCGGGTACACAGTAAGTGTTCGGGACGGGACGGGGGGGTAGTTGGCATTTGCACGACAGTAGATGGGAATATTGAGCGATGGCATTCAAAACAAAAGGTTTAGATGGGGATTAGTAGTTGGTGGGTGTCTCCTCCGATGTCGGCGGCTAAATCACAGAACTTGTGGCGGGATGAAAACAAAAAAAACCCACAATATTCCTCGTCATTGAGAGCGATCCCATCGCCGAAAACATCTACCATTCAGCGGTTTGTTCGTCCACGTCGGCCGCCGGGCCGCACTCCTTCAGGAAGTGCACTCATCCAATAACTTCAGTCCAGTTCTCTTGCAGTTTCATTGGCCAGACAAAACAATTAAATAATAACAAACACAAACAAAAGAAAAAGACTAATTCCTGTAAAACGTCGCTCGGCGAGCTGCTCCTCGACTCCTCTCACCCCCATTTAAAAGATTCACTTCACACAACGAATACGAAGCGACCTATAGGGCCTACACACACACACACACACACACACACACACACACACACACACACACACACGTACATACTGACATGCAAAAAGCCCCCACCATAAAACCGCTTCACAAAGACTTTGGCGGCAACTCACATTTGGTCCCTGAAATTGAGCTAAAACATTCAAAAAGGTAGTGTGGACGATGTGCAGAATGATCAGCGGATTCAAAAGTTGGAGGGGAGTCGTGTGTTTCTGATGACTTTCCCCTAATTGTACACTTTTATTTTTGTTGTGGGAGGGGAGGGATTTAGGAAAGCGGACGTATCAAAACACTGTGCAGCACGTTCATCCTTTCTCAACAATCCACAAACGTCTCTCCACCTCATTCCTGTGCAATATCGCCCTCTCGTGTGCTGAGCCGGTACTGACGGTGGAGCTGCGCCCGTTACATAACTCACATGAACGTTATTTACCTTTGAGAGCTGCGGAATAAACACACAATAAACACACAAACGCCCCTTTTTTCCCCCCCTTCTTGCCGAATTGATGTAAACTCTGCAAAGGCGAGCCAACGTGGAGACGCTTCTGAGAGTGAATGAAATGAATAAAATCTGCGGCTGTGATATCGATCGCGCGACACGGAGGAGATAAATAAAGCTAGAACGTGAGCGGTGCTTTGGCATCGCGGCCGGACTCCTCTCACCCTGCTGCACACGAGGGAACATTCAACTTAAATAAAAAAGCCAGTGCATCTTCCTGTCTTTCTTTCTAAAACCACTTTGAGCTGTGCTGAAAACAAGGCATAATTCATTTCAGTGCAATATGCAAAGTCAAACTTAAGGAACATGGGTTGATAAACAACAAAAAAAGAGGAAGCCATCGAATAAAATGGCCACCTTGAGCAGCAGAATCCGTCCGACCTTCACCGGGGAGGGATTGGCTCTTCATGATGCGGCAGACGCAGAACAGTTCGTCTGAAGATGGGACTCAACCCTCCCCCCCGTCTCGTGTTTCTTAAAACCTGAATAAGAGGAAGCTGAGCTTGAATCCTGAAAGAAACCCGCTCGCTGCAAACACTTCTGAGGGCTCGTCCAGGCCGGCTGCGTCTGCTTTAAAAGGAACATTTCGACGCTCATTCTGCTTCTTGCTAAGAGGCAGAACAGACTGGGGGCGGGGCTTAAAGCGGAGAGAGGTCGGCCTGCCACTCAATCAAACACCTTGAGCGAGACACTGAAAAAAATACATAAAAATGAAGCTGGGAGTCGCAGCCAGATAGCTTAGCTTAGCACAAAGACTTGAAACAAGTGGCGTGGGTCTGCCTACCAGGAAGTGTTCTGTACCGCATAGTCGAGCTGTGTGCTCGACTACGAAATGCTGTTTTTAGACTCAACAAAGTGTGCGAATGCTTGAGCTTCACAGGTGCCAGTGGGAAGATTTCCATTGCCATGGCTAGCTCTTTCCCTCCGTTTCCAGTCACTATGCTAAGCTAAGCCAACTCTCACGCTTCATGTCCGCCGTACAGAACGTACGCATCCGACTCTCAGCAAGAAAGCGAGCGAGGCGATTTCCCCGACGTGTCGGAAGATTCCTTTAACTCCAATCTGGGTTTCTCGTCGGCACGCAGGTCGACACGCGTCGATATTTCAGGCCGGACGAAGCGCCGTTGCTGTTCTTTTTTTTCCTCTCTCCTCCACGTCTGCTGGTTTCCCACCACATGAGGCGCAGGGCGTCTCCAACATTTACAAAGTGCTGAACTCAAAAGCTGCGTCTCGGACGGCGCGGATTCTTTTCATAAAAAAATGTTTCGGGGGGGGGAGGAGTGACCGTCGTGAAGACCTCGAGATGAGGCCGAAAAATGGCGTTCTTCGCTGGTGATCAGCCGTTGGGTCGTCGCTCCCTGATCACCACTCATTGCTCCGCTGTTGTTCGAAGAACGTCCCTCTGCTGTTTGTTCCTTTTTTCCCTTGTTAAAAAGAGGCGTATCCCTCCACTCCCCCCCAACCCAAAGGTGCAACAGAAAGCCTTCAAGAGTCAGTGGCCATAAAAAGGCATCTGGACGTCCCAGAGAAGGCTGTTGGCACGAAGACGTGATGCAACTCTGGGAACACCTGAAAAGAAACAACAAAAAAAAAAAACATGGCTTTCAAGTCCAGGAGAAGGAAAAAGGTCCAGAGCGTTTCCTGCCCCGCCTTCCGTCTGCGAACCACCGGGGGAAACAAGTCTCTTGGTTGGCTTCGATTTGCCTTGATTTGGCTCGCGTCTGCGCCGCAGCTCGTCTGCGCCGCAGCTCGTCTGCGCCGCAGCTCGTCTGCGCCGCAGCTCGTCTGCGCCGCAGCTCCTCCAGGGGGTTATTTTCCCGCCTCACAGCGTGGCGAGGACGCGCGAGAAGGATATGATGACGGAGAGGGAGGTCTGGCCCACGCCCAACATCAGCGCCTCCAGCGGCGCCATGTCCTTCCCCGCCACGCGGTACACGCCCGCCACCGCCGCGCCTGAGGGAGGAGAAGAAGCACAGGTCGTCAGCAAACAGGCCGCCGCCGTCACTGCGGATCGTTCCAAACACATCTGTCCTCCTCTTTTTGACCTCTCTCTCTCTCGGAGGGGGGGAGGCGCTCCAAAACTAAACAAAGCTGGGAGATAATGTTGGATTTAAAGGCCTCGTAATCAGCTTAATACTGTGAGCAGTGAGGCCGAACACAAACAGTTTGGGTTATTTCTGTCAGCGTTCTTGTCGGGGCTCCTGCTTTTCTAACTGAACTCGTGGCCTCGTTGAAAAATACGTCACATACTGCTATCTACCTGTCAGGAGTTAGGAACAGTTAACCCAAACATTGTCTAAAAGTCTTTATTTTATCAATGATTTACAAATAAATGTAGGATTTCGTTGTATTTATACATTAAATTCACTCTTTTCTCCTCCTGTGAAATGTGAAGTATTTAGAATAAACTCTGACATAGTCACACATTTATCCAATTTTATGCAACTAGCTAAAAAAACATTGGCATTACTTCAGGGGCGTTTAATGCACCTTGAAAAGAGAAGAACCAGTGATAATGTAGTTGGTTAGTTGTGAAAATATCAATATTCTGAGTCACAACCATGTAAACCCAGACATGACACGCATTGGATGACTTCTGGCTTTGTGTGTGACGGTTTTTCCCATAATGATTATGGCTTCCTGTGCTTACGTCACCTTTGTGAATACAATCTGATAAGAACAAACTCAACAAGACGAGCAGAGGAAGTAAAACTTTTTGAAACCAAGTATTCGAGAGGGCTTTAAAGGTCGATGTATTTCCTCTCTCCCTCTGCGTGACCTTTCCTGTCCTTCATTCTGGGCTCCGCACGGAGACTGAGGGGTGTGTGTGCTCACCGTCAGCAGTCTGCTCTCCCTGATTGCTGCACATTAATAATAAAAGCGCGCTTCTATTTTTGGGCATCTTGCCTCTGTGACGGAGAGAGTGCTTCATTCAGCTGTGCTCAAATAGGCTCGGGGTCTACGTGCGAACGCTGTGATCACGCTGAGCGGAAGGTAATGAAAGATGAGGCTGACGTAACATCTGGGGCATCTGGTGACAGACACACACCCTGTGGAGCCTGCTCAGATAAACGAATACAAACAAAACGGGGACCAGAAAGAACTTTATTCTTAACTAAGAGATGGAGTGAGGCACGTTTAGAGGTCCAATTCGTTGCAGCAGAGGCCCAAATACCCTGACTCATACCCTCAGTTTGGTTCCAGGTCCAATTGCGGCTGAATCCTACAATTCCCACGATGCATTTCAATGTCATCTTGTTGTCAGACTTTCACACTGAGCGGTGCTCGCTGTCACCAGCAAAGTGAAAAGCTGGAGTGGCCCTTCAAGGCCCCCGTCGGTTCACTTTGCATCAGGATTGAGTGGCGCATTAAGTATTAACAGAGATTCATGACATTTCTGCAAACTCATCCACTGGATGGAGGGAGAGGGGGGATGGTTTGCCCAATTTGTAATTCGGCCATTGCCGGTGTCACGTCGGCACTAGCTTCAAAACATTTCCCAGCCCTGAAATTATCAGCACATTTGCTAAAGCGAAGTATCAAAGCGAGCCGAAAAGCAACGAGGTGTTTGCTGCATGGAGAGAAAAGAGGAAGGGGAACAAGAAAACAGGGGCCCGACACGTCCAGTCACCTCCCGTCTGACTGGACGCTGGACGCCGTCGAGATCACACAAAAAATGTAAAAAATAAGTACACACTATCTAGCATTAGTAAAGCGTGAATAAACACTGAATTCATTATTTATAAAGCATTATTCACACATGAACAGTCTTATTAATCATCTATAAGTCCTTAATACTTCATCTACAAATGGGGAATCCATCATCTACATTATAACCCTGCATACTAATGAGTTACAAATGAGCGTCCATGTTGGAACAACGCTTTATAAAGGACGAATTCGGTGTCAGTCGTGCTTTACTGATGCTAAATGCTGCTACCAAGACTTTAAAAAAGTGGGGTGAAACTAAACTGGACTCACTGGTGATGACGCTTCCGGAGACGGAGGCCAGGAAGCCGGCGCTGACCAGCACCACGGTGATGAGGCGGCCCCTCTTGTGGCGCTGCAGCATGACCAACATGAGCAGCCCCGCCGCCCCGTGGAGGAAGAGCGAGGAGAAGAGACACCACAGGAACACCCAGTACCACATCTCTGAACGGGGCGACAAAGCACATCGGGTGCAGCGTGAAACGCACAACGCTGAAATGATTCGTCAGACAACTCAGTTCACTACTCGTCTACTATACTTTAAAAAGCGACATTCAGAGCATCTCTATCGCGTCGGCTCGCAGCTAACGATGCTAACAGCGCTATGAGAAACAGCAAACGGGAAAAGTGCTGCCGTTACTGAACGCAATAGTTGTTTAATGCTCGACAGAAATGCTCTGTGTGTACACTAGATACGCTTTAAGTGCAATGTTAAAGTTTTAAGCTGCTTTGTAATCCTCCTACAAAACATTTGAGGGTAACTTTTAACTCCACCGGCTGTAAAAGATTAGTCAAGGAATCGACCAAAAGTACAGCAACTGTTTTGATAGTTGCTTAGTTGTTTTTTAAATGCCAAACATTTGCTGGTGGAAGAGAGCGTCTCGTACAAGAGGATGTGCATTTGCTTTATGAGAAATGCAGGTTGTAGCTCCTGCACAGCTCGGCCCACACTCGGGACTAGACGTCCGGATATCTTCAGGATAGCATGACTGCGCTGCTGCTTTAAGTTAAGATGGTGTGAAAGTGAATGATCCCTGCAGATTCCCATGACAGTGAAGAATGGGATACACATATTCCTCCCTGGATAAAAGCATGTCCCTGTTATGCTAATTAAGAGATTTAATCGCTCAGAAAGCATCCTGCGACTTGGGCCACATAGTTTTTAACAGATTTGCACACAACGGGGATGCGTTGCGGCTGCAGATCAGGACGCTGCACAATCTACATTTCAATCTACAGCCGCCACAATCACAAAGTCCGGGCTTATCGAGGAGGCGGCCGACCTTGGTGACGGACCAGAGGTCGTGATGGGTAACACCGGCGCCGAGCGCGCTGCCCTGCGTCTATTAGTAGATCTGCTCAGAGGCAACAGCTCGTAAAGTTGCGTTTTGTGAACTGCAGCTGAACAACTCAACGTTTGCTCAACGAACAGACGCCGAATTTGTTCAACGGCATCGTGCTCTAAACACGAGCTTCACCGCTGTGCTGCCTCGATAAAAGCTTTCATAAGAAATGGACGAGATCTGCATCGAAGCTGGACCAAAAGGTCAGAGGTCAGCACCCCCCAACCTCCCTCCTCCTCCTCTCCTCTCCTCTCCCTCTCTCTCTTATAGACCGACTTCGAACCGCTGGCAAGATTATTCTAGAATAAAACAGAAGGCTCAGAGAGAGTTTTAGTTTGGATGATGGGCGACATCAACAGGGAGTCGGGGCCTGTAAACATCTCATTCGGCTCCTTCAGTGATTCTCCAGCCCAGAGGGGAGCTCTTCAGCACATCCATCTCACCGAGTTGCTCCACGGTCGACTGAGCGCCGACATCTACATATTGATCTGGCAAGCAGCTACTCGAGCTGGACGGAGGGAGAGAGAGAGAGAGAGAGAAAGAGAGAGAGAGACGGACGGCGCGGTGACACAACGGCTCTTTGTCCCGCGCTGCTGCATCGGTGCCGTCTCTCTCCGTAACCATCGCCGTCCAGCGAGCAAGAGGAAAAGGAGGTGGGGGGTGGGCTGACGGAGGGATGTGAGAGGAGTCAGAGTGATGGATTTGAGTTAATTATGCGCACGTCGCTCCTGCATCCTCCTCGGACATTTACAGCTACCAGGGCTGATTTTCGATTAAGATTTCACATCAAAACAAACACGAAAAGTTCGTAAATTGCATTGTCAAACAGAAAAAATGTCATATTGTGTCTCCTCCCTGAATAATCATCTCACCACCCCTCGGATTGTTTTAGCCAGTGGCTCTTTGGAGGGGGCCTCTCACAGGTTACGGGTCACTGAACAAGAACCAAGGAGCCTTGTTACTTTCATTCTAAGGTACATTTTGCTGATAAGAGTCGTATCCTTCTTTAACATCGTGGGGAAGACTATTCCATTCCTGTGATGCTGCACACCGGCCCTTTAAATAAGGGATCTGAACGTATGGTGGGCCACTGCTGGGCACACCCACCCGATGGTGGGCTCTGACTCCCGCTGAGGACCAAATGTCAGTAAAAATCGGTGTCAGGTGGACAAAGCAGTCGGGAGAAGGAGAGAGCCATCAGGGTGAAATGTTTCGGTGGAAACACACGCCTCGTTATGTTCTCCGGCTGACAGAAACGCCTCTTGGCAGGTCATTTTTTTTAGTTCACACTTTCACAAATGCCGGGAGCCCGAGTCCGACACTTCATTTCAGGGGACGGCGGTCTCAGGTGGTCACGGCTCCTGAGGCAGCACCTCCGGGGGCCCGAGGGAGGCGTTCAGAGGAGGCGCGGCGATAACTTCCGCTAATCCGCACCTCCGGGACGAGGTCTGCGTCCCCACGGCGGCTTTAGAGCGCGCCGTCGACAGGGAAGCAGACGGGAGGTCAGGGTTTCCGCACCAACACACACTCACACACACACACACACACACGCAGAGGCCGCTGCACAACACGAGCAAAGTCAAAGTGACAGGACTGCAGGAGCTCTGCAGGAGGGTTGATAACTTTTAAAAATGCTTTTTTAACCATATCCTCAACAGCGTTCAGTTTATTTTACTTGTTTTAAAATCTTCTCTGTTCTTTTTTTATACTGAATTTTAAAAAAAATGTATTTTTCCCTACAAAAAGCCCTTGCTTATGGTTTCTTAATATTATTAGCATCATTATAACTACAAACTATTCAGGCTGGTTGATATGTACATTATATGGCATTGAGAATATCCTGCAGTCCTTAAAATGTACTCTCATCCCAGTTTTTAACAAATAAATAGTAAATCGGGTGCCGTGAGCAAGCTGTGAACTCGGTTTGCCTAAATTACAAGAAAACTTTTCTTGTAATTTACAGTAATACTTTAGTATTTTAGGAAGTTCCTATAATTGACCTGTCAGAGATGAGTCACCCTCCGGTAACACCGCTACTGTTAGCGCTGCATGTCAGCCAGGGTCTCGTTGAGCACCAGAGATAGGCCGTGAATTTCGTTATTTAGCACCTTCAAAGCCTGAAAACATGAAGCCAAAAACTGCATGGGCGCGTTATCCAGCCGTGCAGATGGAGCCATCTTAACGCCAACTCTTTAAGGCTGAGGCTGGAACAACCGCACGCTTGCAGATAAAAAGTCTCGTGTTTCCACATAACACTGCAGATCGTAAAGCAAACTATGTTCCTTTTTTGGGGGTTTGCAGAAGTGAAACTGCAGCCGCCACACAAATCATAAACAGGAAATCCATTTGTTTAAGCGCCTCGCCCCCGAGGGCCTCATAAAGACAGGGGCCAAAGGGGTTGGTTGGTATATATCAAAAAGTTTCCTGCTTCTGAAACACATTTGCTCTCACACACTCTTCCCCGCTTGACCTAATCTTGTGTCTCGAGAGGTCGTTTTTCATCTGCTGGTGAACCGCGGGGGGCGGATGGAGGGGGGGGCATGACGGGCGCGAAAAAAACTTATATATGTTCCTCGCAGCTTCCTGCTGAGTCAGCGCTCTCTCTCGCTCTCTCTCTTCGCTTGATGCGTTTCTCAACACAGGATGTCAACTGTGTTTCGTAAGATGGGGCCTGCGCCAACTCAGCTGTGACCGCTGCCCCTCATACATCTATGATATTGTGTTTATGTGTGTGTGTGTGTGTGTGTGTGTGTGTGTGTGTGTGTGTTATTCCTGTGTACATCACCCCTTTTGAACCCATGCGTAGAGAAGGGAGAAAATAATAACGTTGTTCTTGCCACAGGAAGTTCGGCCCTCCGGCACACACTGCTTTTCCCGCTTGTTCCTACTTTTGTTATTATTATTATTATTATCATCATTATTTCAGTACATATCTATCTATCTATCTATCTATCTATCTATCTATCTATCTATCTATGTGGACTGTATTTCGACCGCCAGATCTCCTCCAGGGGATCCTCGAACAGAAAAAGGTGTGCATCATCACCTTTTCCAGAGGTATCGGAAACAATATAGGTCAAAATTAAAGCATATACAGGGACGAAAAAATGAGTTTGTAGGCTTTTTTTCATTGTTTTCGACCCCTTTCAGCTCCACATATTCACATATTATTAATACCCATGCGTGAAGGCGTCGGCCCTGCAGTTTCAAGAGCATGTCGGGGGAAGTGTTGGTTTTGAACTCGACCTGATGTTCCTGGAGTCTGGACCTTCCCATGGCCCAGACAGACTGAGGACGCTGCCTCTAATTGCCCCTTGATTTCTGGACCGAGAGACAAAGGGCGGAGGAAGAGGAGGGGGGAGGAAGGAGGAGGAGGAAAGAGGGAGGTGGGCGACACTTCATTTACTACACAGCCGGGGGGGAGCGCAGTCTAGCAGCAGGGAGATTAATTAGCCGCATATTGTGATTTCTGTCGTAACATTCACTGACTCCGCACGCGTGGACAGAGGAGTGGCATCTTTTTTCTTTTTTTTTAATTTATGGTGGCATTCACCTCTTCCCTCCCCTCCACACCCCGTTCACAGAAACCACTCTTCCTCTTTCTCTCCACTAACCACAAGAAGGTGAAAACACCCCACATTTACATGTATTCGCCTGGGGGCGCGCAATAAAATAGTGCGCTACACTACACACGGCTGCACGCGGTGGTCGCGAGGACAGCGGCACACATGAAAGCAGGAGAATAACGGCGCGTCTCGTTCCGCATACCTGTGAAGTGCTGCAGCGTCGTGCCGTGCACCCAAAGGCTCAGCACTTGCTGCACCGACAGATTGACAGAATAATCCCGGTTCGTTGTCATGTTTCTGCCGCCGCCGCCGCCCGGGTTCGCCCCCCTCTTTATCGAATAGCTGTACTTGGCTTTGGACGCAGGCATGGAGGAGACCGGGGTGGCATACGGGCTGTGAGGCGGCTCCCTCCCCCTCCACCCCACCCCACGCCCGGCGCGGCTCGCCTCTACCGGTGCCTCTGCTTCGGCTTGACGTCCGTCTCCGTCTCCGCCTCGGGAAGGGAAGGGCCGCTGGCTGCTCGGTTCATCCTCGGCGGTGTCGGTGTCGGCTGCGCGGAGGCCATGACGGGGATGGCAGCGGGAGCGCAGGCGGGCAGACGGACGCGCGGTCGGCTCGTCCTACATCGGCAAGCCCGGCCACATAACCCTTAAAGGGCCAGGCGCCTATTTGTGGAGGGAGGGAGGGAAGGGAGGGAGGGCTGCCGTGCACTTTGACGCGTCTCCTGCTCTTTTCTGACGTCGGGAACAAAGAAGGAGACGGAGAAATGTTACGTTGCGACGTCACTTTACAAAGCCTGTTTTCATTATATACTCTGTGTATGTTTTATGATGTAGTCTATGTGGATTTGTTGTTGGAAAAAAAAAAAAAGTTCTCCATCAATATCAAATGACGTGGCGCTCCCGGGGCGTGGCCAGCACCACGGAGAGATGCAGGAGCTCTCCGTGGTGCTGATTGGCTCAACCACAAAACGCCTGATATAATAATATAAAACATGATAGGATGGATGAGATGAGGCACATATGAATGGTGATGCTTTTAGTGGCAGGTTTGGGGATTTTTTTTAAAACACAAACACAAAGCATGACTTTTCAAATGTTTAAATTGAAGATTGACAATAAGCTTACATGTTGTAATAAACCCAGATATCTTAAAATAAGGTGGACTACAGATCTGGCATAGTGCATACCTCAATACTAAACCTGAATCCCCCCGTCAGCCCTCAGTAGGACAGAATCTGTGAACAGATGAAAGCTATATATATAAATAGCGTGAAGCTGTACACTTGTCCGACATCTTTTTCTCACATGGGGGGCCGAGCGTTATGAAAAAGCAAATGAAAAGTCGGATGTGGGAAGGCTGTGAGGGAGCCTGAGTGTTATGTGGACACTGAATGTTCTGGATCACACATTTCTCTGAGGAGTGCAGTATATTAAGAAGTGTCCCAGTTCAGAGGCATGAGGGCGAGGAAACGTCCGACATTTGACACCTTGACGTCTTAAACGCAAAGGTTTGCAGAGAGGAAGCTCATGCACACTCACATCTCCCTATAAGTTCAGCTATTGAGGCGATGACATGTTCAGAGGTGCAGTGTATCGCTGCAAAAGAAAGTATCGTTAAAACGGAAGATAGCAGAGTTTGCTCCTTAATCAAACATTGATGGTTAACTGTGATGTAATGTGTGTGAGATTTGATGTAAGTGGGCTAAATGCTTGCACCACCGTGAGAAAAACCAACAGTATTTGTCTGTTTCACCTGTATGTGTGCAGGTTAATACACACAGGGATTAAAAAAAACACCAGAAAGAGTTGCTGCATGCTGTTGAAATACTTTCCCATCTTTTCCCCCGTGAAACATCCTGTTTTAGCACATCTTTTTATTTCTCTTCCAAATATCCTCCTGCACCACTCTCTGCCCCGAGGGCTTGAAAGAGACTGAGTAAAGGCTAAGGGAAAAAGTTTGAGGGAGACTTAAAGTAATAAAAAAACACTTTTTCCATTTAAACTTGAAAGCATCGAGACGAGTCAAGCATTTCTCCTCGTGGTCATCAGCAAAGCTTGCTGCAGTCTCTCATTGTCACGATGACTCACCAAACAAGTAGCTGAAGCATGACACAAAGAAGCAATGGAAAATAAAGCTTAATTATGTAATTCCTGCATTGTATCTGGTGTGGTTTACGGGCACTGTTTCCTCGCAACAAGAGGTTAAAAAAAGATGTGCCACCTCACGCTGTGGTTCCCTGACAGCCGGTCTTTAAGGGGAACAAGACAGCGACGAGTCACTGAAGCCAAATGTTTGGTTTGCAAAGTAAATGTCAACCTTTGTTTCCTGTAAAAGCTCAAACATTTCAAACAGAACCCACCACCAACGCACACACACTCAAACACACACACACACACACACACACAGTTGACCACCAGGAAGCTCTTTGGAAAGCTTTTCTTTTCACACGAGTCCACACTTGGGAGTTAAATTATCGTCCCAGTCACGATGACGATCAGCTGCTTGTGTAAGCGAATGTGCGGTCGGTGCTTTCTTTAAATGTTTGTGAGGAAAAACACACATTAACAAATGTTAAATGTAAGTGTGAATGGGGTGAACATAAATCTGTCATTTTAGAGTAAATACAGGTCACGTGCCTGTCTTCATCAAGGTGTCAAACTCCAGAATAAACGTCCTCACTGGAGGTGATCGTATGACCCGGATGAAGTGTGAACAACTATTAATTGAGAGTTTCAAAGATAAAAGTCTTGACCTTGAGGTTGTTCGTTTTTTGGGCTTTCACTCCTCTCTCATGATCTTCAACAGCATATAGAAAACACAGACGTTTAAATTAACTTTCCTGACGCAGCGCTATAAGAACAGCTCGTCCATGTTGGCCTGTGAGCTGAATTTCAAAGTTATAAGTTGGTCATTTCTTTTATAAAACAATCAAGTTCTATTTTAAAGGTATGCAAGTTTGACTTTCATGCAAACAGCTTTTTTTAAAAATATTAATTTTAATTATTTGTATATATGTTGTAAGTGTAGAGAGAAGCTGTAACCTCGCACACAGGGATAGCTTTTTGTTTTGTTTCCTGAAAAAGTGACCGAGACTAAATGACAGAAATTTGTTTTTTTTGTTTGTTTCTATTTGGGGTTTTATGTAAAAATAAATAAATAAAAAAATCTGCATCACAAGCTGAAACGTAACCCCTGCAGCATTTCTGACCTATGATGGGAAGTTGTGATGTGGAGGGTCGGCGGGGTGAAACGGGCCTTGTTGAGGGAGGCGGAGCCACGCGGGTGGAGGAGATGAAGGAGCAGACACATCAATGGTCGTGGCAGCAAGATGAAAGAGCCCTTTGACTCCCCCACGGCTTCGCCGCATCTTTGGATTGATCTGAGAACAATAGATGCATTCACTTCAAGTTTACTATCAGCTAATTGCCACAAATAAAAGCTCTGAAATATATTTCTCCTCCCTCATCCCCAAGATAATCCATCTTTTGTTTATTGGAGAGGATTTCCAGCATGTGGAAAACTAATTCATAAAGTTATTAACATATCAAATGCAGTCTGTGTAGCTTTAATGACTGGATGCTAAAACAAAGAGAATTAGGTCAAAATGTGATTAATGATCCTCGCTGATTAGAGAGTCATGTAAAATGCGTTGAAATATATAATCCCAATTGGGAAACTGCTCACTCTGGTGGATTAGACGATTCCCCCAGTTGGCCAGTAGGTGGATTCCTTCTCCCATTTTTCCAACGTCTCCCTGCTTGTAGTTTTCCATAACAGTGCCAGCTTTTCTTCTCCGAAAAAACATGCTTAGATGCCGACAAAAGGAAGAAAGAAATCAGGTTAGAAGGCGATTAGAGTGACAATGTTTGACTTGTTCCACCTTGGCTTGATGAAAAATGTTGGTATTTGACTCCTGAGTCACTGCCACGGTCGTGATCTCCATGTGTCACCAAGCAAAGGCTCCACCGCATGTGTCACCGCATACTTTTCAGCTGTCAGGCCTTTTGAAAGTCTGCAAATCCCCCTTTTCCCATGACGGGGGCCTTGACAAATGTTTTTGTCTCAAATGGGGATTTTTCTCTTTTTTTTTTGGAGGGGTGGAGGCAATACGAGACATCACTGTATCCAGATCCATGCCGGCATTGTGTTCGCCCACAGACCTCGCCTGAGGTTCTGTACGGACCTGCAGCGTTTTGGGCCCATTATCTGAAGGCTTTTTTTTTTTTTAGATCTTGCGTATACATTGAGCCTTTTGTGCTCATTGTTGCCTCGCTGTAACTGGATCTGCGAGGTGATATATCTATTCATCTGCGGGTGCCGTGGTCTCCCTCCCACTCAGCCTCTGCTGTGGTCGCCCTCCTCCCTCCCCAGGCAGATGGCCTCGACTCAGGTGAGTCACCAGCTGAGCCCCCCTCTCCTCTCCTCATCTGGCTATGTCCCTGTCACAGCGAGGACGTTAACTGGAACCAACCGGCTGCGTGATGACTCAAGGTGCTGCTGCCTTCATGTTACACAAAGACACGCAGTCGCCTTACAGCAGAGCCTTCTCTTCCTCCATTCATAGAAATACATAAAAGGAAATCTCTCGTGGGGCAATTTGAAGGGCAGGCGAGTTTGCCAACGCACAAACAATCCGTCCATGAGGGATGAAAAGGATCTAAAAAACACAAGAAAAACAATGGTGGAAAAAAAACAGATGGAAAAACACAATGGTTAATAACCGTGGTGAGTCCGTAAGCCAGCAACCGCCAAGTGCAAAAAAGCATTGATCAATCTACACACAGGAAACACAAACCCAGCTCTCGCCACAAATTTTCAAAAGCCTTACGCTTCTGGTTTTCTGTTGGTTTCGTCATTTAAAACTCTGCAAAACACATCTGCTCTCTTGCTGAGATTTTCATAACAAGATTGATGTAATCGTTCCTCCTGTCAACCTCTCCTTTAAAGGGAAACACCACCTATATTCCAATATGTTATGTCCATGATTCAATCAATATCTTTGTCCCATGAGCTGCTCTCTCTCTCTCTCTCGCCGCTAGAAACCAGAGTCTCTCTTTTAGGATTCTGGAGGGAGTTGTTTATGTTCCTTCATATTTTTAGACTGTCTTAGATCAGCAGAACAACATGCATGCATGTGTCATGTGGGCATAGTTCCCCTTTAAAGGTGTTTGATGAGAAAGTGAGAGCATTTCTTTTGCCTCCACACGACTCTCAACATGGAGAAGGCTGAGCCGGTGGCTAGCGGCTAACAGCTAACAGCTAACAGCGCAGAGCTAACCAGCGGGGCGCACTCACGTGCACGCCCAGCTACGTCAACAGAGCTCAGATAAGCCAAGATAACACTCACAGAGAAGGAGTGACTCCATCCTCTGCTCAGGTACACGTTACTGCACCGTTCCTGTCACAGATAATAGTTGTTTACTGCTATATTGACACGATATTGGGCGTCAAACTTAGCACCTTCAAGGAGCGGGAGAGGTTAACAATCCCTAGAGCTTCCTGTCAGTATTTAAAATGGGATGTAAAACAGCAAATTCATGTAAAAGTTATGCTGCTGAGCCCCTTTTTCACGATAATATCTGTAATTTCACTGAATCTGTAAGTCCGTCATCAAACACAGTTCACATGTATTTGAAGGTCTGGATGATTTCAACGCTTCTGCCGTTTATTATTAAAAAATGTTGGAATAATGTTTCAGTGTTTTGGGGGAAATTGTGAATTCTTTATTTCTTTCTTCCATCATGGGTTAATTTAATGGATCTAACTGTTGTTTAGTTAGTCGCTGTACACACTTGTATTTCACTGTATACACACTTCATATAGACTGCATTCTTTATTGTTGAACTTTCTTAAATAAAATGTTAGTTGTGTTGTATATATTGAGTATTTCTCATGCCTGATGTTTGTGTGTCTTGGTGCTGCCACAAACACATTCCCCCTCAGAGATGAATAAAGTATACATCTATCCATCTCACTGACGCAACGGAGACACAACGACACTGGCACTAGCAATGCAAACAGCTCAAGAACAACCCTTAAACTATAATGTCTGGCGCAGTGGTACACGAGTCAAACAGAGTTCACGAGGGGCCGGCGCTCCGATTCCCTTTTGTAGTGAGAACAAGGAGTTCCCGGAGTTGTTGTAGCTCACCTTTGATGCCATCACTCGAAGGCAGGTGTTCACGATCGCAGTTCAAACAACGACCGTGTTTGAAGTGGCACGAGTTCTGCCGAGGGAGCGAAGGACGGTTTGATCTCTCTTTTGGCTGCACCTGAGAGACCCGGCGCTTGACCACAACTAACGGCTACACCTGCATGGCACAAAATCTGCCCCTGAGATGTCTTGATCTTCTCTCATCCATCATTCATCGTGCAAGGAACGACTCCCAACCTCTTGCACATGTCGGAGCTGCTTTCGGCGCTCATTTCTTCAACAACAAAAATCCCCTCTTTCAGATATTTTTGGTTTTCAGCTCCCTTTGTGTCCTGGGAAATGACAACACAAGCAGACAAATGATTAACAGCCATGTATTGGTAATTCATCGCAGCGGGTAGTAAAACTCTGGGTTTAAAGTGATTATAGGGCTCTTGTCTCTTTGAAGGGGTTACATCAAAACAAGTGTTGAGTGACCGCCGATGCCGACGTTCGACTGTGGGAAACCAGGAGCGAGATCCATTTTGCTTCAGAGGATGTAATCCCGATGAAAAACAACATGCTGCCGTGAAAAGTTCAGCCACAGCTCAAGACCGGAGCAGCGTGGATGAGTCACGGCGGAGAGGACGAGCCGCTGCGTGTCGCTGCACGTGGGTAGAGTCGGTCTTTCAGCCAGAGAAACTTCTCCTCGGGGCACAGATTTTCTGTCTCGGTCAATGTCAAAAAAGGGGCGTTAATCCGTACTGGAGCAGTGTAATTTTCTTGTCTTCATTAATAACTTTTCAACTCTGATGGGTTCCTTCTTTTTATTGCAGAGGAGCAATAACACCACATTGTGGTGGCAAAAAGAGGAAAAGTGTTTGAGCTGTAAGTTAAAGACAGCTGAAAAAAAACCTTCGACAGGAGGCCAACAACTTTTAACGTTGACGATTAGATGACTAGTATACGTTTATTTAAATTGCACAATCACAAAACAAGACAAAGAGTCAACAAACATGCTAGCTGCTCTGCGAGGCTGCATGAGGTTACAGCTTTGAGCTCAATGCTAACAATATCATGCTAACAATAACAATATTTACATGCTAATATTTAGGGGATACAATATTTGCTATGTTAACCATCTTAGATTAGCATATTAGCATGTTATTATTAGCTAAATAGAAACCAGAATGTCATTTATTTTGCAAATATTTGGTTATAAACCAGAGTGTTGACCAAATTCAAGTTATTTTAATTCCTCCTGAGGGGAAACGTAATTTAATAACAATCCTTCCAGCATTGTGCGAACATTTCTCTAAAACAAACAAGGCCACAGCATCAACGGCTGTGCTATTGAGATGAAGGCTAACGAGCTCAAACCAACAATGCTAACATGCTGGTGTTTATCAGGGATACTGTTAGCAATGTGCTGCACGTCAGGATTAGGTGTTAGCTTGGTATCATATGCTAGTGAGCGCTAAACTAATAGTTATTGCGACATTTCACTAAAAAACAAGATGGTCAACCGTCTTCTAACCACTCAAAGCGCTTTAGCATTACCCTTCAGGACTAGCTAACGTTCATTACACTCACACAACGCAGCCGTGGTTAAATCAGGTTTTACGGTAGTGCCCAGGGACACATCGACATTAATTACCACCGTTTAATGACCGTTCATGTCTGTGCAAAACTCTGATAGCGATCCATCTAATGGAGGTTCAAATATTCCAATCTTGACCAAAGTCGTGGACGGATCTAAGAACCGTACATTTTAAATATAAAGGTTAATTCGTAAAGCGTAGTTGTAAATTCCTTAATGCAAGTCTAAATTTTAAAAACTGACACGTGTATCATTTAAAAAAAACTGTAAGACAACAAAGACAGCACAGTCCGCTGTGTAACTACAGTGTATTCATACAAGGAAGCAGCTAAAAGTCTGAAACTTCACTTACTCTAACTTAACTCTCCCCTAGAGGCCTATATCCATCCCAGGGTCACTAGGACTTGTCTGGAGGGGGCCGGGGATGTATGCCAGCAGTATGTGGGTGATGCAGACGAGCTTAACACCAAACTTTTCCAGTAGTGAGAACGTTCCCGTCGTGTTTTGAGTCAGTCAAGCAGCCAAAAACCATCCGGTCCCAACAGGCCTATCAGCGTCTGGGATCTGGCCTTGCAGATCCCTCTGTAGGCGGCGGGGGGAACTCAATGACCCATAAAACTGCTGCGTAGATTACCCTCAGGGCACTGGGCCGTTGCTCCCTCGGTCCAGATAAGCTATGAAATGCGACGGACTGTCAATGCTCAGCGAGCGTCAGGCATTTATGGTTTCTGCTGATTAGTCGTCTACAGTTTGTGACGAAAAGCTCTCAAGCTACTGGCAAAGACCTCCGCCGAGATAAGGGCCCTCATGTTTTGTTGTCGGAGGCTCGCAGAGAAGAAGAGATTTAGGCGACAAATACCTCAGCAGCATCCGTATCACCGGCTAAGAATGTGTCCGAATCTTATCTACTGGATTAACTCAGAGGACACTTTGCAAAAGGTACTTAGAGGTGCTTTATCACAAACACAAGCTCCTGTCTAGACTTCTGCGTTTCATTAAATTACAGACTTTCAGTGTCTTCACTGGGACTGCTCCAGGTTTTCTGCCCTGCAGAGGTTCTGTACATGAGTTAATGAACCTTCAACATGAATTTTTGCCTTCATATTTTTTATTATATGATCAAGATTTAGTAATGGAGAGTAAAATCAAGCAATATACTGTTTTATCTTTTTAAATTCTACTTGAAAAAAGCCTGAAAGTACGCCGTAAAACCTCAGTTTATCTTGCTTATATGACAGTCACTCGTCTCTGTCTCAGAGAGAGAGAGAGAGAGAGAGAGAGAGAGAGAGAGAGAGAGAGAGAGAGAGAGAGATAGAGAGAGAGAAACCTCCATCACATACCTTCCTGTCTACCTTTTACAACAAGAGGAAGCGTGTTTCTCTCTCAGAGTGACTGCGTATAATACTGTGGGTTTGTAGTTTATCCAGTGAGGTCTAGTTTAATGTATGACTTCATGCAAATATTTATACTTAGCTGCCTTGAATGAGTCATCCTTAAAGCCGGCATTGGCAAGACTAAACAAAATGAATGTTATTCCTCAGAGCTGTGATGTCACTGGCTGAGGTTTGGATCCCTATGAACTATTAATGTGTCAGTATTCCCGTAATCTGCTCCTGTGATTCCCAAAACACATATCATTTCATCTGAAACCTCACCTGAACACTTCTTAGAAGCAGAGACCCGACTGCGATTGTTCAATCGTAGATTGGAAAAAAAAGAAGAGAAAATGTTTTTCAGCTAACGTGTGTAGCTTTTTCTCTTTACTTCAGCCAATGTGCCGAAGATGGAGCGACGTAACACTGAAGTTATTCCTCACCCTCATATCCTTTTCTCCTGTCCAAATAAAAGGATAAAGTTGGAAAATATGAATATTAAAGCATAAATATAAACTCTGTGTTGCCTGCAATGCACAATCAAGGCTGTCAATGAGGGACACGCTACATAGTGAGTTCTCAATTATAGTGGACTCAAAGTATCCCACAATGCATCTGGAAAGGTGCCGTACATCCCATAAGGTTCTGCCGAATAAAAACGATGCGGAAATGTCTTAAAACTTGCATTCTCTCTGCTCAGATTGTATAGAAGTCTATGAGAAAATGGCTCTACTTCTCTCTTAGTTTATTCCCTTAACAAACATCGTAAACATGAGTTTATGTCTCAATCTCTAGTTTCAAGTCTTCTTCAATACAGCATGATGTTCATTCAGTAAATGATGGTCCTTTTGCAGTCAAACAGACCATAAATCTGGGTTTGCTTTGCTCAGAGTTACTAAGAATTGCTGCAGGTGTGTGCACACATGTAGGCGTACGCCTCAAGATAAACAAAACGGAAACAGACTCATACATTAATATCAAAACACAGATGTGCTGGCCATGAAATAGTCCTCTGAATTATTTAAGAACTACTGATCAGTTTTTTGTGTCTCATGCTCAGCCAGTTTGATCTAAAGGGGGGGTCGTATCGCTCCAGGTGAGGTGAGAGCTTGCTCAAGCACGAAAGAGGAAGACACCGCTATTAATTATTAAAGTCAATTCAAGAGCCGCACAAGCGTCAGAACGTCAGATTAAAGAATAAAGAAGAATCCATGCTGCCTTTTATGTGGAAATCAGATTAAAAAGTAAGTTGAAAAGCTCACACAAAAGTCTCATTCATCCCGGAGTTTGAGATGAATTCATAAACTAGTATTTTCCCTCCCTTCTTTCTGGCAGCGAGGTTGTTATGTTTGTCGTTTCTGAGTAAGGTGTCTACTCCTGAGATCAAATTACACCTTAACCTGGATTTTATGACTCTTGAGTGCACATTTAGAGATAATAAAACTCTGAAACCGCACTACACTGAAGTCCTTTGTTGCTGTAAAACTCCCATTCACCAGTGTGTTCAAGCCCTGCCTGAGGGGCATGTGCTAACTGGACAAACACCCCCGCGCCGCCGTCGCCTCCGCGCAACGCCGCTACACAAGCGTGCGTTGCGTAACGCAGCTCGCACCCAGAGTTGCCCAATACCTGCCCAAACAGTCAGGGACATGTTTCACACGTTCAGCCCTGATTGAGCGATCGCCGCTGGTTAAACATCGCTCTTCTTTTGGGGCTTCGTGCTCAAGGGCGCTGACGTCATGGAGCGCTGAGCGCTAATTACAGAGCCCCCGCCAATAACACTTGCATGACATGGATACGCCGCTAGCGGTAAACACCGCTCCCCCCTCGAGGCCACCGCTGTCCGCCGACACTGCATGTCTCTGAATGAACTATTATTATCAAAAAGTTGTGCCCGGTCGAGATTATCTCATCGAAACTGTTTCACTGGTGAAAGAAAACAAGTAGTTACCAGAAATAAAAAGCTATTTTTAGCTGTAATGACCTCCATGTGCTATGAATAGCAGTCTGACTATTTCATAACTCGCGGAAAGTAATAAACAGTTGCAGAGTGTTGAGAGAGTCACAGATATGTGTCAGTTTCCTGAGCTACAACATGGCTTCGGTATTTTTTCTTTTTTAAATCCAAACATCTGGATTTGGTTTTGTTGGCCTGACACCACTCATGACCACATTTTAGTCTCATTATCTGTTATTTTAGTTCCCTCTGCTTCTATCTAAACTGCTGCGCTCCCGTTTTGGCCGGGTCTCCCTTTGCATAGAAGCTTTTTTCAAATAGCGACATTTACCCGCTTCAGTCAAGGTGGAACAAAGTGAAAGTGGTCAGATACGTGGGACAAAAGGATGAATTGCTCTTTCTCGCCTGAGGCAGATAATCCGATTTAATCCAGTGTTTACGACAACATTTGCTATCTGCCTTCCTGAGCTGCATCCCGGTTAAACACGGGTTCGCTGTCAATCAAAATAACTTTTCCATGCAGGGAAAAGGATCTTTGTCAAGTCGTGTTTTCTCGTTTCTTTTCCTCGATGTCACGTTCCCTTCAAATATTCAACAAGGGTTCAACGGCAGATAGCCCCTTTGTTGCGGTGTCCTCTATCTGAACGCAAGTGGCGGCCATTTTTTGCGTCCCGGCCGACCGACTCGATGGGTCACGGCCCAGCGGTGGAGCTTGAAATGAGGAGGCCCGCTTCATCCTCCATCTGCATTGCCTGCGTCTCTGGCGGCTGCACACACTTACAGATCCTCGGTGCAAAGAAACAAAAAAGGCACTCGCGGAGACCTCCGCCTGAGCTGGAGGCCATGCGATCGCGCACAAAGGGACACAGCACACACGGCTTTTACAGCCTCCCTCACTATTAAAAAAAACCCACAGGCTTTTTCTTTTTTATCGGGTTTGGTAAGGAGGCGGCATACCGGCGGAGCCTGAAGTTGGAAAATAGCTCTTTTTTTTTCCTGTGTACACATGTGCGGAGACGAGAAAGAATTCCTCGGCATTAAAACGTCCCGCTTCGCCATCTGATACGTGGAGCAGAGTTGCCCCCAGAATGCCGAGTGTTTTTCTTGATCTGGTCCTGAGCTGAAGGATGTCGGGGTCGCCACACTTATGAGCTGCTGTGGACACCAGTCGAGTGAAGACATTGAGTCTTCTTGTTTAGTCCACGACGGGATCGAGGGGTCGAGGTTCCCAACCTCCAATTCTTCTTCGTCTTGATTTATTACCTCAGTGAACATTGTAAACATGAGTTTATGGTCTCAATCGCTAGTTCCAAGTCTCATTTAGTGAATTATGGCCCCCTTTCAGAGTAAAATAGACCATAAAGCAGGGTATGCTTTAGGGCAGGCTTACTGTGATTGACAGGTCGCTCCGTGTACGGCGTCTCAACGTCACTTCTTCACATATATGTAATAACTTCTGCTTTTATACGGCGAAATTGTCAAACTCAAGGCTTAAACGTGGCATGACTATGTCCACTTCTTATCCACAGTCTATGATGGAAACACACATTTCTGCATTTCTTCCTGATTGAAAAAGTTCACTTGCAATTTTTCCTCCGAAAAAAATGCCCACAGAGGCTTTGAACCGTGGGGTTTTTTTACCCGGCAACAGCGACATGTTTAACACAGCACCAGTACAGTAACTATGTACCCAGATGCCCATAATAACAGGGTTCCCGTCACAAAATCGCCCGCTCTCCCTTCCATTCGCAGAGGGATCCACCCCCCTGCGGCTCACCGGCCTGGCAGCCCGTCTTAACTCCACGACACTCCTGAACCCCGAAACCGCACAGCTTTCACCAGCGAGGCCCCATGGAAAAAAATTAAACTGGACACTGCGAGGAAGCCCAGCTTTGTGGTCCTGGCAGGAGAACATGATTGGATAAACACACAGCGAGGCCTCAAACCGGGCCCAGCGAGGGCCTGGTGGGGATGTGACGAGAGGCAGGCAGTGAGGTTTCTATTCAGTAGTGTGTGTGTGTGTGTGTGTGTTGGATCTGCAGGGCACAGACTGTTCCTGGAAGCATCGCTGGGTCTTCAAAGCTCCAGAGCTTCACAGGAGATGGAAACGGACGTTTAGTATCCGCGCAGGCAGCGGTGACATCCTCCCGTCGCTGTTTATTAAAAACAGGCCTAATTATCCGGCCCTATCTGAACTGCCGGAGCTATTTCGGTCCCGCGGCGAGCAGGTGACTTGTGTTACGGCAAACTGGGTCACGTGTTCGTACGTCATCCGCCCGGTAACCCGTCTCTGCCCCCCCGCTTGTTTTTCAATTAAAGGCCGATCGTTGCTGCGTTAGTTCCTGTTTTAATCTGTAACTCGTTGACATCATCCACGCGCTGCCCCGCGGTGCCTGTGTGTGTGTGTGTGTGTGTGTGTGTGTGTGTGTGAGACCGTGCACTGGAAAACAAGCCACTAGAGAGTATTGACGTGCTCTGCCGGACGCTTTGAAGCGCATCACTGCATGAGCCGTTTGAAGGAGCCACAGAAAGCACGTTTACATTGAATTATCTTTTTAAATAGTTATATGATGGGAATATTCACTCAGGTGTCAGTTTATTACACACCTGTGATACACCTCGTACCAACAAATGCAGTCGATTGACAACATGAAGTGATATGATCTTCAGTTTGTGTTGATTTGTAGTAAATACAACTGTTGAGGTAAAAAGGCTCATTTAACAGGTGTTGTGCCACTGGATCTGTCATCTTCATCCAACTTACATTTTTGGATATTAGATACTAGATATTAATGTTCTGGGCCCCCTTCATCCTATTGCTACTCATTTTGCATCACTTTGTGCTCTTTATAGTCGTTTTGCGTGTCTTTGCAGTCGTTTCGTGATAAAACTTTGTGATACACGTTTTGTGTCTATTTATAGTCATTTTGTGTGTTTTTATAGTCATTTTGTGTGTCTATGTAGTCATTTTTTGTGTCTATGTAGTCATTTTGTGTGTCTTTATAGTCATTTTGTGTGTCTATGTAGTCATTTTGTGTCTTTGTAGTCATTTTGTGTGTCTATGTAGTCATGTTATGTCTCATTGAAGTCACTTTGTGTCTCTTTGTAGTCATTTTGTGTGTCTTTGTAGTCATTTTGTGTGTCTTTATAGTCATTTTGTGTGTCTATGTAGTCATTTTGTGTGTCTTTATAGTCATTTTGTGTCTCTTTATAGTCATTTCTCAAAATTTCAACTTGATTGATTTATTTATGGCTGCGAGTTCACTGATCGTTTCCTTTTAAATTCATTTATTTAAATGTCGGTGTGAACTGATAATAAAGACTGAACGTATATATTCATATGCACATAAGTATATACACACACATATATATATATATATTTAGATTGTAACTCTTCCTTTGTCTCCATCCGTCGTAGTAAAATGAACTCAGTCTCTAGATGATCTGCGGTGAGGAACGTTCCCGCTATCTGCTCCTCATCAGGGTTTTTTTCCTCCTTCTTCTCTCACTCTGATGAACTCATTTGCATGTTATTATCCCGCCGTCTTCCATGAGAGGGAATTGAATTTTAAATGCAAATCGTAGAAATAATTACCACTTGGCTGCACGGCGACAATCCAGCTCAGTTTGCAGCGCTAATGGCATCATCCAGAAGAAGCGGGAGGGGGAGTTTACGTCGTCGTTTATCGACACATTCTCCATGTTTCTTCCCCTTTTGTTTGCTTTTTTATGCCATTTTTAATGCTCGTCTCCGAGATGAATTGTTTACCCGCGGAGGAGAAGCTCATTAGCTCGTCGTTATCCCGCCTTTGTCAAAGTAAACCTCGCGAGTGTCTCCTGACAGATTGGCGTGAGAGTTACCGCTTCCTCCAGACTGAACGCCGTCAAGGCCAAACAGATGCTGCGAGCGCCAATAAATCAAACGTGGAGGCTCACGGTGAAGTCATCTCAGGGGTTTAAAGTTTGAAAACAACAGAAGACGTGAGGACGTTTGCTGTTTTAAAGACGCTGTTGTCGAAGCGAAGGGTGTGATTTTGACCACGCAACGATCACATGATTGCAGTCACAACAAACTGCTTCCGCTGATGAAAAGCTCCGAGAAAAGAAAAGCTTGTAAATGTTGTGATTATTTTCCACCAAAGGGATGATTATGGTACTTTAAAAAACTGGTATTTATGTTCAGCAATTGCGGTCACGCGACTCTATTTGGGATTCAAGGCACCAGGATCTTTTACACAAAAAGTAGTAAATCATCCCACATGATATTTACTCAACTTCTGCACTAATGTGGAATTTGGAGGTACTTTACGTGAGTTTTATCCACGTTATGCTACTTTATACTTCTACTCCACTACATTTCAGAGTAAAATATTGTACCTTTTACTTTAGACTATGAAGTCAAAAGGGATTAAAATGAGCTCCAAGTTCAAAGCTGCAACATTAAAGTGATGAACACATTAATGCATCAACGATTATAATGCAGCAATATAATATATATCATTCTGAAATGAGTACTTTTACTTTTAGTACGTCACTTTTGGTACTTTTACTTCAAGTTTCAAGTTTTTATTTGCTCAAGAGGGACAATGTACTTTGATAAAGACTTAAAATTAAAATGTAAATGCACCCAATTCCAGCTGCAAGACGTGGTTTGCCTTTTTTTTTTCAAAATTAATTTAGGAGCACTCGTTTTTAACACCACAGAATTTCCACTCACATGAAAATGAATTAATCAGATTACTTTGTTCTATTCAAAAAAAGGCTCACCAGCATTGTTTAAATGTCTTTCTGGGCTTCCATCTATCTGCCATCAAATCATTTTAATTTAAAAAAAGAGCAACACTT
The DNA here is from genome assembly GCF_023055335.1 of Clinocottus analis. Lineage (NCBI taxonomy): Eukaryota > Metazoa > Chordata > Actinopteri > Perciformes > Cottidae > Clinocottus > Clinocottus analis. The sequence continues at coordinate 3,192,635 of NW_027175865.1, forward strand.
CCATCCTTGTTTACTTTTTAATGTTGCACTAAATGTGCAGCTTTGACCAAAAGTAGTTTTGCTCCACGCTGAATCAACATACACAGACTATAATCATCTGTGGGATTACGTAATCATGGCGCTGATTAAAGAGAGACAGAAACCTCCTGACTTCGTCACAGACGTCTGCGTCTCGAGCCGCTAACGGAGCCGACACGAGCGCCGGTGTTTGTGACGGCGATGAGCCTGCGTCCGTGTTTAGACAGGCTCGTCAGCCGTAACGCTGATGGCTGCTTTTTTTTTTGTGTTGCTTTTTCAGGTGGAGCCACAGACGGCCGCTGAGGTCAGACAGAGACGGCGGCCTCCTGCTCCCACCGCTGCTTCCTGTCCCGCCCCCCCCCCGCTGTCCCAGTGGCGCTTAACATTACCAGCACATCTTCTTGCTCTCAGCGTTTAGCCGCCAGTCGGCCACCTGTCAGATCGCAACGTTAACCGGGATGTTTTTAAATGACGTTTCACAAAGATAACACAATAGAAATATATAATTATAATACAACATTATGTCAGTGAAGTGAGCCTGAATTACCAAATAACGCCAGCTAGGTTAGCCTGCTGGTTAGCTTGCTGGTTAGCCTGCTGGTTAGCTTGCTGGTTAGCCTGCTGGTTAGCTTGCTGGTTAGCCTGCTTGTTAGCATGCTGGTTAGCTCCTTCTCATAAGAAGTCAAGACATACAACCTTAAATCACACAATTAATGCTACTTTTTATGAAACACACATTATCCATACATCTTTAAAAAGCATCAGACAATATTGTTTGTGAGTTATGCTGCAGCTTGTGAATACTCCATGTTTGTAGAGCTGAAAAGATTTGTCAATTATTGGACTAATTGATTTAACTATAGTATTTATTTACTATAGTTTGAGCTTAAACTAATGTTTGAGCCCCAAATTAAATGCACATTTTTTATTCTGAATGGGAAAATGTGTTGCTTTTCTCAGTCCCTTCTAATTATCTTCAGGGTTTTGGACTTTCTGTGAAACAAAACAATATATTTTAAGACCGTGTGAGACTCATTTAATTGGGGTTGTGTGGGGTTGTGGCGTATTACTCAATAATTAATATACTCATTATTTGCAGTCCTACACAGTCGATTGCTTTTGATTGGACGGCACTACAGAGGTTTTTCCCAGCCAACAATTTACACATTACTCCAGTCTGTGTTAGCTCGAGCGTCTATTTGTGTAAGGTCGTCACGGTTCAACCCAATTTAGCAAATTGGAAACTCGCCAGACACCAAGGAAAAAATACTTTTACACATAAACTTAGGGATGGAAATGGGAATAGCTGATGCAACTCGGTCCTGGTGTGTTGCTCCGTGACAGTATTTCACCTTCACTCAGTTGGATGGACGACAACAAAGAGAAAAAAAAGCCTCTGAATAATAATGTTTCATCTCCTGAGCGTCCAACACTTGATATATTTCCACCAGTTCCCCCCAAAGCCTTCGCTGCCGTTCCCATGCGCATCCCGCTCCGCGTTGAATCCCCGATGACTCGAGGCCCAGACTCAGTAAATCTCCCCCCGTGACGCTTTGGCTCGCCTCTTGTCCGATGATGAACTGCACACGTGTGATGTCTCCTGGAGTAAGTGGCAGTCTGAGAGCGCGATGAGGTCACGCTCGCCTGCACAGATACTGTTGGAAAGGAACCGTAGGAACCATCGGAGAGCTGAGGCTGCGGCGCCCTGATGACATGCAATGCTGCAATCATACTCCATATTTATGCCCCTATGATGCTGTCACGAACATCAACAACGGAGGGAAAGAAGAGTTGCGATCGAGGCTGTTGAACTTGTTTTTACAGATCGGGTTTGTTGAGGCCGACGTCGGGCTCGGCGCACGCTTTCAAATCCAGTTCATGGCTTAACACGTGGAAAATGCGCTGGTTTTGTCAACGTTTGTTATATCAGTTTACATTCTACAAAGTGGATTTAAGAGATGTTGTTTTTGTAAATTGCTTCACAGCTGCAGAGATCCAGTTCACGCCAGTTTTGGCTCCAACACAGCAGGATTACATCGTCTCTTTGGTGCTTTGGCATCTCGTGATCATTTTGCATCCCTTTAAAGCTGTTTTGTGTCTCTTTGTAGTCACTGTGTGTCTCTTTGTAGTCATTATGTGTCCTTAGTTGTTGTTTTGTGTCGGTTTGTAGTTCTTTTGCAGCTCTTTGTAACCAATTGATTTGCACTTTGTGGTCCTTTAGTTTCTCATGATCACTATGCATCTCTCTGTGGTTTTGTGTCTCTTTAAATTCATTTTGTGTCTCTTTGTGGTCACTTTATGTCTCTTTGTGGTCGTTATTCATCTCTTAAAGATTGTTTTGCATCTCTTTGTCGTCGTTTTGTGTCTCTTTGTGGTTGTTTTTCATCTCTTTGTGGTCGTTTTGTGTCTCTTTGTGGTCCTCCTGCCTTCTCTTTTACATGTAAACATAACAAAAAATATGTGTTTTAAAGCGGAAACCTTCGCGGTGTGGACATGATTTACGGGCATGTATTTTTAAAGTTTTGAGAGAGTGCTGTCTCCAGTCTTTATGCTAAGCTAGACTAACTGCCTCATGTCTCATCAAGCTCTGGGAGAGAAGGCAAACATTGGTCTAATTTCTAAAGTAGTTATCCCTCGTTGCATGTTGACAACTTCATAAAATGGACTTGATACACACAAATCCTGTGAAGTGGCACAAATCAGCCACGTTGCAATGTTTTAGGCCGGAGATATACTTGCTTTCACTGGGATATGTGCAGTATAATACTTGCTTTCTACCAGTTAGCATGCTGCCAAAGCATAAAGCAAAAAGAGCAGCTCGAGCGCTCATAAAGCCTTCGATCAATCTCTTCTCTTGCTACTGCTGGACTCAGTGTGACGCATGAAAAGCAAAGACTTGAACCTCATTTGGGTGAAAAGAGCTGAAAAAACAAAAAACCTCACGAGTAAACAAACTTTGTCCTCCATTCATCATCAACACCACCGCGCTACATTTCACATCTGAGTGACGTCGGGGCAAAGGGTTCGTGGTCCAGTATCCAGCTTTCAGTCCGCTGCGTGTTCACAAGTATCGACTGAACTCTCCCGAGGCGCAGAAAAGAGCAAATGTGCTTCTTTTTTTCTTCCAAACAGGAGACGTTCCCTCAAGAAAACACTCGCTGTCGGCTCAGCGTCGCTCAGCCGCTCTGAGAACACGATGTGCTGTCAGTCAGTCTGTGGATGAAACCCCCCGGGAGCGACCCGAAGACGAGACGAGTGTGAGAAACGTGATGAGTGCAAAGGTCACATGTCGGAGGGGGGCGGGGCTTTAGGGCGCATGCAGGGCTTTAAGGCATTTAAACTTAAACTATGCACCCGCGCTGCAAACCCGCTGACGCCACAGAATGAGGTTAAGCTGTTTCAGTTCTGGGCAATAAAGTCAGAGGTGCTGAATGAGAATCCATCATTTTTGTTTCCCCCGACCGTGAGACCAACAGGCCCCTGAGCACAAACACATGTCCCACATGTAGCAGCAGACGGGAAGATGCACAAAACAACGGGACCAGGTTGTCGTTTTGCATTTCTTTGTGGTTGCGTTGCATCTTTGTGGCCATTTGGCATCTTCTGTCTATCAAATCTGTCCTCGTTTTTGTCTTTTTGTCGTCATTTGCTGTCTTTTTTGTGTCTCTTTAAACTTGTTTTGCACCTCTTTGATGTTGTTTTGTGTGTCTTTGTCCTCATTTTGCTTTATTTTGTAGTTTCTTTGAAGTCATGTTCCATCTTTCTATGATCTTTGTGTGTCTCTTTGTAGTGGTTTTGTGTTTCTTTGTGGACATTTTGTCATCTTTCATTGGTCTTTTTGTGTCTCTTTATGGACAATTTTGTCATCTTTCAGTGTCTCTTTGGGGCAGTTTTGTGTCTTTTACGTGGTCATTTTCCTTTTGTTGTCATCTCGCATCTCTTTCAGGGACATTTTGCAGGTGAAGCCCAGGTGGCCCCCTGACCTCTTGGGCCCCAGGGACCGTGCCCAGTAGTCCTGATCAAGATACTTAACGACTTAAACGCCAGCTTTGCGTCATCAATGACGGACTATTCAGCTCAAGGAGCTCTTCTTTCCTCTCGTTCGGCCACGTGAGTTAACATCTCAGTGAGCGATACGGTGACATATGCTCATTCATTGTGTCCCCTCCACCGTCCCCGAGGACTCCCTTTAACAAGGTAGGGGAATACCTGATCTCCCATGTGCTTTAAGTGGTTTAACTCTCCGGTTACGCTCTCCCTTGGGGGGTGAGTCTCTTTCCCACAGTACGTTCTGTCCTCCATGAAACACTGGGAACCGGACACTCCTTTCTCCTCGATCCAGGCCGAAGAGATCGGAGCACGCAGGGAGATCGTCTTTCAGCTCCCACGTCCGACTCCGGGTTTAACCGTGAGAGGGCCACGCCAGGTTCAGGCTTGTCAGCTCTCTACTCCAGCTCAGGTAGTTTAATCCTCCACCTTTGCTGAACCGTCTTCATGTCGCACAGCTCCCTTTTTTTTTGACAGCTTGAGGCGTAATACTGATTATTAAAGCAGTGAAGATGTGTTCATCCACGCCATGTCAAATACCAAAATGACTGAAGTGACTTCGGCCTTTTTTTGCTGTTTATATCTCCAGTAAAACTAGATTACATTAATGGATTAAAGCCAATATAAATATACTATAGATTGTCAAAAGGGCTGGGAGATAAAAAACAACGTTGGAAATGTTCACGGCAAAATCCTCCATGATGAAGATGATGAATTTGTGAGATTTATTTCTGATGTTTTGAGTGTCACAACACCATGAACAACAGTTCAACAACATTTCGAGACATTTTTTTCTTCATTTTATCCCCATTTAAGTGAGCAAACAGGGCTAAACAGGAAGTTGGGTACTTTTTACACTTGTAATCAACCCTCAATGAACCGACTCATTCTGGCAAATGATTAAATATCTTAAACCATAATTAACCTTTTGGCTTCTTTAATGGTCAGTCTGAAGGAGAATACTCTTAAAACTTTAAATTAAGCCTTATTAATAGTATTACTAAATATATATCATCAAATTCAAATCAATATAAAAACATCATATGACATTTTTGGAATTTTTTTTGTGAAATTATACCTCAAGTTTATTCTTTAAAGAGTTGAAATGGTCATACATTAGAAAAGTTTTGGTAAATAAAAAAAATTAAACAATATACTTTTATTGGAAATAATGTTTCTATTAAAAAAATACATGATTTAAAAAACTAAACAAAATAAAAATGTTTAAATCCATCAACTACATCTCACAGTCTTCTTTAGCATCTGTTAGTTGTACGTTTAATATTTCTTTTTTTTACATTTTCTTTGTCAAACTATTCAACTCTAAGGTCAAGAGAATGAAAATAAATAATAGTACAGTAGGGGCAATAATGTATTTCACTGCATAAAGTAGAGAGATATTGAGTGTGTGCTACAACAGGAACACATGCGTTATTTGCTAGAAGCAGAAAAGTTGTCCTGCTGTTCTTCTCATTAAGTAATTTCTTTACAGTCGAAACATCGAGACCTAGTGACACTTAGTGAACCACAGTCAAGCTTCAAAATCCATAATTCACAATCTAAACGGGTCAAACAAGATTTTTTACACCACATTCAGCAAGAAAACGGTCAGAATTGATGGATTTCTGCTTGACACACAGCTGGTCTTCAGCTCAGCTCAGTCCGTCACGGTTCAACAGGTGTTTTTACCATCAGACATTTCAGTCTCAACACCAACACTCTGCTGCGTTTCACCCTCTCTTGAAATCCCGGCTTCAGCCTCCGCCTGTGTGTGTGTGTGTGTGTGTGTGTTGTCGTTGTCAGAGCGCCTCTGTGCCGCGTGACCTTTAGTGGATCTAGTGGATCACTGCCGCCACACAGCCGATAACGCCGTCCATTATTATCTTGTGGGCATGAGATAACAATATGGTGCTAATATCATGTACTTTTACTCAAGTAGAATGTCAAAAGCAGGACTTTTACTTGTGCATTGTTACCGTAAAGTAAAGGACATGCGTACCTCTTCCACTGCTGAACGACAACACGTTGTGCTAAGAAGACTCATAAACCTGCATCCAGGGATACAGCGCCATGTAAACCACACTTCACTTAGTTTACCTGCCTTTTAATAGTGATAAAAAGACCAATATGCCTTGCCGAGGTTTAAGTTAATTCATAAAACAATAGGACATTTCAACTAAACCAAGTATGTCTCTATCTATTTGGATGCTTTTGCTTGTTAGACCTATTTAGAAATGTGCTGCAAATAATGCAACCAACCTTTTTATTTCCTACTACATCATTGCTGACATTGCATTTAATGGATTTACAACATCCGCCCTGCTATTTTTTGAGACCTAACGCCCTTCTGGCATCGCACCAAAAGTCTGGTTCTTGAAATAAAGAAGGAATCTTCTGCTTCAGCACAATGGGGATGTTTTATTTTCCGGTGGAGATGCATACGCACAGCGTGTGTGGGTTCTCTGCATGTGTGTGTGTGTGTGTGTGCTCATGCATACATTCATAGGTGAACGTACGCACACACACACTAGAAGACAGACCAGAAACAAGACGCTGTTAAGGGAAGTGGCTTTCTGGAAGTGAATATTTAGCACTAGCATGCGAGTGTGTTTCAGAGGAGTTGAATAGACGCTGTCTTAGTTGTGTAGTCTGTTGGTTTAAATGTCACAACAACATACTTTTGTTCAGCAAAAATCCGATGGCTTCATTTGGAGGGCGAATTGAAAACAAGCGTTCGCTCAGTAAGTTTTCATTTAAATCCTAATCCTCCAATTCACAAACTTAGAGGATTAAATTACCCGACGGGGCCGTGCAGCAATATTCCATCCCACTCCTATAAAAACAATGATACCGCACACTCCCAACCACCAGGCACAAAGCCATGCCATGGACTGCTATTGTACCTCAGACGCAACAAACTGGTTTCCAGCATGAACCCATTCTGGATGAACGTCGGGATTCTTGGTTTCCCTCTTTAAGTGCGTCTCGTTCCCGCTGCCGGGTGCTGCCGGGAGGGCAGAGGAGTACATGGGAAACAAGCTTGTTAATTCAACCTACAGCAGGTTTTCTATGGGCTTCTCTCATCCAGACAAAAGGAGGCGAAAACCAAAAACAACTGGCTTTTTCTTTGGCTTTGTTGTGCAGTAAAAACCGACCAGTCAATGAAGCACATTCCTCACAGTGGGACCGGGAGGAGTATTGACACGCTAAAGCTCAGACGACAGAGAGGAAACTACACGGTGTTTAGAATTAAGATTCAATATCATTTGTTCACTGAAGCCATCAGGGAAAGAGCTTGTTGGGTTTTTGCAGTATTTTTAAATCTAAAACACACAAGCTATAGTTAGCCGCTAACATGAGCATGTTTGGCTAACTCGCTTACGAACTACAGAATGAATCGAGCGTCGCCTGCGAGGCGAAGGAGAAGTTTCAGGTTACATTGGGAAGTCCCCTTTTACAAGACCAGCAAATACACTGTGGGGTATCTCCCAGTCCTGGGAGCTAACAGGCTAACATTAGCAGCTCTGCTAACGTTCGCCAAACACATCGCACAGGTTTCCATCCAAAGGTTTCCCGATTGTTGAAAGAATATCGAGAAAATCTAAACAAGGAAATGCAAATGAGGACTTTGTGGACGTCCACTCGACATGGTTAATGCTTTCCTATGTTAGCACAATTAGCTTCCTAGCTATATTTGATCTAAGTGTTGGAACAATTGAAAATTGACGATTGCTGGCTGGAAGCTGCTTGAGTCTTTTACATTTAAAAAACATTGATTTGTTGACTTTATCAGATGTAAAAGGCCAACGTCAGCTGATGGTCCGGATGAGGAATCCAAGTTTAAGACAGAAACAGTCTGGCTGTTTAGTTCACACTGACACAAGCTTTGGGATGTTTACTAAATAACATGCACCGGTTGGCAGAGGGAGACATGCAGTCGCTCTTCTGGACACGTGTAACCTTGAAATAGGGCATAACGGACAAGGGGGGGATTTATCGTTATAATCCACAAAATAGGGACAGATTTATTGGATAGGAATTGTTTTGGTCAATCTCAAAATCAGCTCTTTGCGTCCGGAAGATGCAGCACGAAGCCGTCACCCCCCCTCTGTTGACAATAACAACGTGTTTGTTGACCTGGGTTGTTCCCCCGGGTGCTCTTCGTGTTGTCTGGGATAAAGACTGAGCACCAGGAAAGCCGAGCCGGTGACCTCGGCCAGCGGCCTGAGGCTGGAGGGATTTCCCAGTGCATAAACAATGGTGTGATCCCTTTGGGTTCTCATACACACACATTTATTATGTCTACGGGCCACGTGTCCAAGCAGAATGGAGGAGCGAGAAGGAATCCATCTCCAGGTATTTTTTCAGTCATATCTTCCCAATAATTCCAGTTTGTTTATATTTAGGCTTTCCTAAATGTCCAGGCTCACCACTGGAAAGCCTTTTGACTCGTTCCAGTGGCTGAGACGTTAACAGCCACTAGAGAGATTAAGTGATTTGGAGAAAATAACGTAGCAACAATTTGCTTCTTTTCTCTCTTTTATATTACAGCAAATAAAAACAAGGGCCATAAAGATGAAGTATAACAAAGCTATGTATGTATTATGCATACAGTGTATGGACTGAGTGCTGCCATAAATAGTGAATGGGTGAATTAAGCTACGTTGAATACATTAAGTGGGTGGTTGTGTAGAGTTTATGCATGTGCACATGTCCATGTGCTGCACAGTTTACATGGAGTTATATTCGGCGATGACAGTTTGGATGATTTTACATCTTTCCTCCTGTCAACAAAACCCATTATAACAATAGTTCAATTGTCAGACAATAAATTGCCAATTTTTTTTTTTATTCCAGTCTCAAAATGGCAATGATGTTCTGGTTTTTCTTGTCATGTATGATTTTTAAAAATAGGTTAGTTTGGGTTTTTTGGTCAGATAAGACATATTATAGATATATTCTATAAACCAAATGATCAGCAGATCAGTTCATGTTGAGAAAAATAGTTGCAGACATTCGGTTATTAAAAAAAACAATGTCATCCTCGTCATTTCCTCAAACGTGATGATCATTTGTGGCTTTTTCCCCCCCTTTTGTCGTCTGGTTTCTTTGTGCCAGAGCTTGCATTGTCTCAGTTTGCTGTCAATCAACTGCACAAAGAAACTGCCAAAATGTGTGGTACAAAAATGTGGGTGTCTTTGTTTTCCTGGACCAAGAAGTTAATTTCAAGCTCGGTCTGACACAACAACAACAACAACAACAACAACAACAACAACAACAACACAGATAAGAAATATGTTAATATGAGAAAAGGCCCGTTTTTTTTTACATGCTGCAACAGATTTGGAGAAACTCTAAACTGAACGCAGACAGAAGTAAACAGTCGATAAGCGAAGAGCGAGCCTTGAAAATGTGATGCTGAGACAGCTCGGGTGAAACAAAGCTGCATCTGTTCCTCTGCAGAGGCGGATGTGAGAGCGGCGGGGGAGCAGGTATGAATCCCCGCAGGCCTCCCGCGCTCCCCTCCTGTTAAACCTCTGACCGATATTTCATTGATTTCTGTGACAAGGCAGAGGGAACGGCTTTCAAAAGGCCTCTCATCCTCAGAGCCTTCAACCTAAATGTAGCAGCGGGTGGAAAAGGCTGGAGGTTGTCGTGCCGCTTGGGACGCTGCGGTCTGGCTGCGCTTCGCCGTCTGGTGGGGAAGCAGCTGCCGTGACCCACTTCTCTGCTCCACGTGGAGCCCGTCTCTGGATCCCATATCTCCTGCGTTTCATCTTTATGAGCTCCTGCAGTTTGGACCTCGGCTGCGAGTGTCTGCACATGAAGGGGCAGTCGAGTCGGATCGATTTCCTGTGAACGGTGCTGGAAAACGACAAAGTACATCCACTTAAACACTGTAGTGCGAATCTGAGGCACTTCATTTACTCCACTACAATACCACTGCACTTACATTTGTTTGACAGCTTCAGTTACTTTGCAGATTCAGATTGATAACACACAACATGAAGGGGACACACCGTGCACATTTTTCTAGGTTCATACCTTTAGAACATGTTTCCATGCTTCATTGTTTAAACAACACATTGTTTTCCTCATACTGTTCATCTGAATGAACTTGTATTCACCGTCTGACCCGTTTTAGCGCCTGTCTCTTTAAGTGAGAGGTGAAGACCTGTTTCCTGATTTCGGCAACCTACAAAACACCGACGGGGTTGTCTTACTTCACAGTTTTGTGGTCGGCCCCTCGATGTCCAGTATGTGCACAAGCACTGGAAAAAGTGTATGTGATATGTTCACCTATTACATTATGATGTACTCGTATAGTTTAAGCTACCTCGCAGTATATGCATGAGTAGAATCAGCCCCACCGCTACCAGCTGCAGCAACTTTATTGAAATTGTCAACATACAAAAACGTAAAGTACAAGGTTAATACACTTTTAGAAGGGGTGCCGATCCTCAGAGTCGTCGGCTGGTGTATGTACATGTAAATAAACAATGATATATGGCATGTTTAATAAAAGGTTAGTCTCAAACGCTTTCAAATAAATAAACCCTGATTAAAAAAAAGAGAAAAAAATCAGGAAGTTGAAAAGTTGGATCCAATGCGTCCTACTTGGCTTAAAAGCCATAACAAAACTAAAACATATTTTCTTCCTCATAATAAGGTTAGTATATGCACACACACACACACACACACACACACACACACACACACACACACACACACACACACCTGTGATAATAAAATTGAGCTCCCGGTGCAGTCTGATTACATCATTTAGCGAAAATCCTCGTAAAAAAAGCCCCAAAAATGTTTCCTCAAGGCTCCAGTGAACCTCAGAATTCCTGCTTTCTTGAGACGGCGCGAAGCAGACACGCAAGCAGTCACGAGGCATTCGAAACCAATCACAGACAAACACCCGGGGCGAGAGGTCGCCTTTAAACCGACATCGCCGACAACGGGAGCCAGAAAGCGTCCACCTCTCTGGCCTGAACGAAGGGTTAAAGACCTGGACGGCGTGCTGCTGCGAGACGTCTTTATTTGTATATTTCTGCACACAGCACTTTGTGTTTCTTGCATATCCCCCCCCCCGCCTGCAGCATGTCTTTGAGATCCAGTCAAACGTTGAGCGGTTCCTGTGGAGCAGGGCAATGAAAGGGCTCAAGTTGCCCTTGTGTTCATTCAGCAGAGACGTGGTACGGCAAGCAAACAAGCAGAGTGAAAGGCTTTACCCTGTTGTTTGCAGTCAACTACATCCTGTACAGTATAATCCCTGAACGCAGGTCTTTTGTCGGGGCAGGGCCGAGCTGAGTGCAGGGCGTGGCGTGTATCACTGTACCGCACCTCGGAGGAGCTGTCGGGGTGAAATACACTCGCACAAACGCCGAGAGAAAGAGGAGACGGGGGCGGCGGGGGGGCCGACGTGAAAACAACAACATAAAGGCTCGCTTGTTTCGCCCTGAAACCGCCGCATGGCATTGTAGCTCAGACACAATAGAGGAAAAAAAAAAAAGGCCTGCGGTCGACGAGCTTAAATCATATTCATAGCTCTCGACAAAATCAGGTCGTCTCATAATGGGATTGTTGTGTCCTAAAGGACAGAGGAATCCAGCGTCGGCGCGACAGGGATTTACGGCAGTGACAAGCGAGAGAGCGGCTCGCCAGACGGGTCCGTTATAACAGGACGTGGTCACAGGTCCAGCGGCAGAATTGCATGAGAACACGGGCCGAACGAGGGCGACATCATGGCGTCACGGCATAGATGTAGAGAGGTCGCTTGTGACGGAGACTTGTCGGTCAACGGCTACGCTGTTGTTGCCTTTTTGCAGTGTAGGAATATGAGTTTGCATCAATGAGAGCATTTTTTTTTTAGACTGGTGTTCAAAGATTTCGTTGGTGGGTTTTTTAAAGTTAGGATTGAAAGTTGTTGGTTTTCCCGTTTCGTCGTTTCAGTGTGTATTTTTTACCTTGAGGTTTTTCCTAAACAAAGTGTTTTTGTTGCCGAAACCTAACCGGCGTCACCGTTTTGTTGCCTGAACATCAGCGCGAGCGGTTTCCTGTGAAGAAGTCGTGTAAGACGAGCCCCAAAATGAGCGATAATAACCCATCGAACTGTCGGAAATGTCAGGTTATCTGCGCGCTTTCCCATGAGATCGGGTCGCTTGGTGACATGTGAGAACAACGGATGGATTTCAGTCAAACTATTTTTAGCAAATGGTGCCACGGGTTGCATCGGATCGGACGTGATTGGACGTTACAAATCAGCTGGAGGCCAAAAGGTTGAAGAATGAGCCGGTGATTGTGAGGCCTGAACGAAGCAGCAATCCGCTCACGTCTGAGTAGAGAAAGAACTGCAGATCATCACGTAGAATAAAAACATTCAGGCTGACGAGAGGAAGAAGACTCATGATTTGAATTATTTAACAGGTTGTTAGGGTCAAAAATGACCCTTTAAACTGTTAAAACTCTTTACAGCGACATCTAAAAAATGAAATACCGATGTCACGTTTATATTAATACACGTATGATAACAGCGTCAGTAATCCGGCGCTTTTAAATTACACTTTTGTATGATCGCAGACTTTCTCACGACATCTCTTATGCTCATATTTCAAGTTTAATTAACTTGCCAAATATTGCGATAATATTGTAATCGCAATTCATTTGCCCCAATAATCGCGACATCGTGATTAAATATATGCAAAATACTTACACGGATAAATTCATTATTTTAGTGAGATTTGTTGATAATATTACTTTTTGGATTATTTTAACGTACAGTGTATTATGGAAGCCCATTTCCGCCACACACACACACAAAAAAAATTAGGACCAAAGAAAATAAATTAATAAATATTAGGACAAAAAAAAGAAAATTAGGACCAAAAAATAAATAAATTAGGACCCCTGGTCCAAATGTTTTTTTTGGTCCTAATTTTTTTTTTGTGTGGCGGAAATGGGCTTCCATAGTGTTTAGCTTTAGCAGATTGTGTTTGACTGAAAAGAGGCGCTGAAGGTTGTCTCGGCATTCTCATTAAAAGGAGGTTATTATTAGAAAGCTCGTCTTAAACAAAGCAATAAAAAAAAAAAAAACACCTGCGGTAAAAATAGATGGCGGGCTGAACGTCTCAGAGTCCTCGAGGGCTTTGGTTAGCGCGGCCCCGTGACTCTCCTCGCTCGCAAACAAACGCCCTCGCTCGGAGCGCAACGTGGCCTCCGCGTGGATAATGAGATGAAATGTGGTCTTGGTAAGCGGGTGATGCTGCGCTCGGTTCAGCAGTAAAGTAAAGTGAAGCCTGCTGGGGGTGGGGGGCTCATGCAGGCGGGTTATATCAGGTCAGGACTGGAGCTGGATCCCCTGCAGCGGCCGGCGGAGTCGGTATCCTGCCCTGTTTCCATTCCAGACGTCCGCTACGGGACGAGCGCTGGCGGATTTGGTTTAGCCCCAGGTAGCTCTGGATGAGGAATCCATACTTTCAGCTAAGTAGGGGAATCTGCACCGAGAAAAGGCTCAGACTAAAAAAAAAAAAAAAAGATTGGTTTGCTCCTTTTCTGCCTTTTTTTTCATGCAGCTTCTTCCATCACACACACAAAAAAAAAGAAACTTGGAACTTTTTCGTATGTTTTATTGCAGCTGAACTGGAATGAGCTTTGGCGAAAGACGCCGACCAAATGGCACACGGTCTGAGTTTCCACGCGCCGTTATTTGGTGCACGACGAGGATCGCGGCGCGTCACGTCTCTGACTCCAGCTCCGGTTGTTTCCTCCGCGGGCTTTTGGAATATGAAATGATTTACAGCGAGGCGCTTTTTTTTTTTACACCCGCATTTTGAAACGCCGCCGAGCCGGAGGGATACAGATATAAACATCGCTTAAAGGTTCCTGCGTGCAGATGAACTCCGCTAGCGGAAAAACAAATGGTTGAGTCAGGCACCGAGCCCTCTCCAGCACATTCTTTCACCAAATGGCTTTCTCGTCTGTCTCTTCTGCAGCATCTGTTGTTTGGAAATCTGAATACAGCATCAATCCGGGGTGGTAAAAGTTTCTGGAAATGTTCTCGCTCCGTGTGAGGGTGCAGAGACCTGCTGGGCATTCGCTCTGTAACGGGATAGTTCGGCATTTCATAAGGGAAAGAAATCATAGGGAGAATGTGATTGTGGTGAGTGGTTAAAAAAAAAAAACTTTTTTTTTCAGGGGGGGGAGGTGCAATGATTCCAAGTTTGCAGAAAGAAAATACTACATGCATACTTTTTTTTCAGGCTTCAAACTCACAGTATGAAACTTTGTACTCCAAGACAATGAAATGCATCCGTAAAATGAAACAATCTAGAAGTACCTACTAGGAATAGATTATTTTCAGACTGAATAATACTGTTTTTCTTGGTTCTCAGCTCAACTGTGGCTGAATGTGTATGTATTTAATGTCTTCTCAGACACACTCACAGGCCTTTAACCAGGCCTGAGCAGCCTTTTTGCTGATTGCTTTCCTTCTGATTGTGCCGTCTGATGCCTGCGCACAAGGCGCCTTTCAGAGAGTAATGCAAACCCTCTTGCATCAGAGAAAATGCTCCGAGATCATGTGTGATGGCGTAGTATAAAGACGAATGGGTCGACCAAACATAGGACCTTCAACCATGAAACCATTGTTGGTATCACAGAGTCAATTTGGAGTTACACGCTGCCCGTACTTATGTTAAGATGTCTACATTTGACTTTACATTCTTGTTCCTCAACCAAACTAAGTGGTTTTGTTGCCTCAACCTAAGAAAGTCATAGTTTTATGCAACGAGCTGTCCAGTACGTCAGGGCGACCCCAAGCGTCCTGACTAAGAGTCGATACGTAACAAGTGACGACGAAGAAGGCGATGGTGGTCTTAATACAAAAACCTTTGCCATTTTGGACTGTCACAAATCCAAAAAACAATACTTTTGATGCTTTGGATGCATTTGGATTTCACAAAGACAGGACATAAATTGATCTTTTTGGCTTCTGAAGAACCTCTTTTAGGAAACTACACTCACTTTCCACGTGACGGTTACGCTCGACGTGCGAAACAAACCTGATGTTTTTAGTAAAGCTGGAGTCAAAAGAACTGGTTCTGGTCAATTCTGGTATTCTGCGGCGCAGAAACATCTCTCAACTCTGCCAAACGATATATATTCAGTCCAAAGGCCTGTTTATAACTTCTGAATGTGTGGCTGCCTTTTATTCAGATTGACTCTGACTGCGTTCGGGGGGATGAGACATTGAGACGAAACCACGCTGGTTGACCGAGAGCCAAAACTGGATCAGACGACCGACCGCAGGTTTGGTTGCTTTTGTGAGTCAGAAACAGACAGCGGAGGACTTTCAGGTGACGGGTCGACGTGCTGGAGGCCCTCAGCTGATTGACTTTCTGAATGTGAGAGGACTTCTGCGCGGACGCTGAGGTTTTTCTCCTCGCTGGAACATCAGATGGATCATTGTGCGCTAACAATCGCCGCCTTGTTGTAAACATCTGTTTCGCATGCTAGCTAATGTGCTAGTGGCTTGTAGACGAATGTTTTCGTGGCAGTCGCTCGCACAAAAACAGAACGAGGGGTCAGAAAGAGGGCATGAAATGTCATCCTTCAGTTAAAGTCAGACGTACGGTATCCATTCCCCTTTTTCTCCCGTCGCCGACTTTCCAACAAAAACAATCACAATTATTGTTTTGCTAAATTGTTATGCTAGCGCAGACAAACAGGGTCTGAATTCAAGTATTTTTGGGGGCATTTTGGTTTCGGTCGGTGCTGTTACAGATTGGTTTGAGCAAAACAACAACGAGAGGTCTCTCTTCCCAACAAACAAACATCTAACATGAACACAAAGACAAACAACATGGCAGTTCAGCCAACCAGGGCGATCAAATGTCGCTCTCTTTTGGTGCTTTGGATTAAACTCGGGCTAAACCACGCCGTAGTGCTGAGGGACTTTCAGGGGACTTTCTTTATTCAGCCATGCCAGCGACGTGGTTTTCGGAAGGCTAACGTCGGTCGGGCAGCCCACCGTCGTGGTCCGACTCAATGTCTCAACCATCAGATGAATTTCTCTCTGGTGTATTCAAACGACAGCCATGACCTTCAGATAATGAATTCAAATTACACAGACTGTCCCACTAGCGCCACCATGAGGTTTGGCCTCAGTGAAACGTCTCGGCAACGGTAAAAAAACGTTGGTATTTAAGATCCTATTTAGACGTTCGGCACTATACAATAGCGTGCTTATGGTGCACGATTGCACACACGTGCATGTGCACGAACATGTGGTACAAGAAGGGTTCCGGTTAAGGTGTTTGAAAATATGGGTCACCCTCTGTTAGCATGCTAGCTTTAGCATTTAGCTCAATGTACCAATGTGCTTAACAGCCTCAAGGAGATGTTAGCGTGGCTATCAGTGGTAGCATCATATTCTGATCATTCGTTTGAGTAAAAGTAGTGATAGTACAACGTAGAAATACTGTCACATGTAAAGGTCCTGAATACTATTTCAGTTAGTTTTGTGTCAAAAGTGTTTTCCAACCACTAGCTGCTGGGTAGCCTCTGAATTTACCCCAGATTTACTGTCAATAAAGTGATATATTATCGTATTTCAATACAATAAACCATATTATGTGCTGATTATATATTATGAATCTTTAGCTGCCAAGTAGCTAAATGTATCAAATAAATGTAAATTTGCAGAAAATTGATTCAAATTGTACTATCACACAAGACTTAAATAAATACACTTCTTCCATTAGTGTCATTTCACCGATAGCCGCTGTTGTGTGACCTCCAGGGCGGTGCCAGACATACGTTCATGCTCGTTGATGTAATCGGTTTTGTTTCCATTTCCCATTGAACAAACACAGCGCCGTCGATACCAGAAAAGTCCCATCATGCCTCATCCGCCCACGGGCCAACCACCGAATCCAGATGTGAGCCAAGCGCTCGCTTTACGTTTTTCAGCCCGCAGATCCCGGGCAGCAGCTCCGCGTCCTGACAGCAGCAACCAGAGAGCAATCAGAGCAGTCAGACCCCGTTCGCAAACGGCCACAATTAGATTTGTAGCGCTCCAGACTCCGTGTTGAGCAATCCGCCAGCCCAGACTACACCCTGCTATGAGTTCATTAAGAAACTACCCCTACTACGCCCATTCATCTCAGTCAGCAGGGTGTGCAGGAAACCAGAACCCCATTTCCAATGCACCGGATGGCTTGCATTGTATCCCTGGCTTTTTCCTTCCTGCGTATTCACAGGTTCTGCTCAAGCCCTTCTGCTGTGATTGTGCTTTTGTGTTTTTTCGGTATAACATTGAGTTGAGAAAACACGGACACGCAGGTGTGAAAACAGAGGAATCGTGAACACCAGAAGTGCTGAAGGTGGATGGATACAGTGCAGTGAGAAGGCGCTCAAAGTAGGTCAGTTGGCAGGGAGCCGTTTGTCTTGCAACAAAAAAAAAAAAGTGAGTAACAGGACCGGAGGTGGAGTTAAAGGTCAGGAATCCCTCTTAAAATCGGTGTTTGTTTTTGTGCATATTTAAACGGGAGTGCACTCTGGAGCGCCGTATTTCAAAAGCCGGAGGCCGACCCTGTGTGTTTGGAGGAGGGGGGGGTTGTTGCCCCATTTAGATTCCTCACTTCCCAGAATTCCCACCCGCATCGCCCGTGCCCGCAGAGCACAAAAAGGATGGATGGATCCTCTCCATAAATAACCAGCAGAGCAAAGCCAAAACCACAATGTTTTCCTCCACCGTGCTTTGTCTCAAAGCTCCCGGACTGCTCTCCCTCCAGAAAGCAAGCAGTCCAAATGTGCTGGAGCCGCCGCACGGGCAGAGAAATCTCTGGCACACATTTGGAGTAAAAAGGGGAAAGATGATTTGGCAGATAGATGGGAAGAAAAAGCGTGATCTGAAATGAAATGCGATCCAATCGGACTGACTTGTCTGCACACGAGATTATAAACACCAAATACGAGTGGATATAATGCGTCATGGTGGGTTTGTTCTGTATGAACAGAAAGGAGCTGATCCTCTAAAAAAAAAACTCACTTTGAGTCACTGATGAAATAATTAGTCGACACAAAATGAATCAGCAATTTTGAAAATAGATTAAGAGATTTAGGTCATTTAAAGCAAAACCGTCAAACAACATGTTCCAACTGTGAATTATTGTAGTTTTATTTTCATTTTGGTTGGTTTTACTGTGTTGGTTGAACAAAGCAACATTAAATATGTCTCTAATACGCTGCAGGCTAAAAGATCCCAACCTAATACGGTATTTAACTTAGTAATAAAAGAAGAATTAACTAACCAACTATTCATTCTTGATCTGGTTTTCCCCTTTCTTCTCGACCAACCTGGGGTCATACTGTGACAATGAACTTGAACTGATGAGAATATTGTCCGTGCAGCCCCTCTGCACAGACAAAGACACACCAACACAACCAGATCCATCGTCTCATGCCCAGCTTAAAGTGTCTCATTTCACTCCCACAATGCCGCAGCTTGAAAGTGCCCGGGGATTAGTGGCCTGATTAAAGCTGCGTGTGCTCACACGTCCCCGTAACACACCACATACAGTAAGCACACACACACACACACAAACATAAACATCCCTCCAATCAGACAGAGCAGAGGGAGGGGGGGGGGGGTTCAATACAGCCAGTCTGTCACCTTGCCAACCGGAGGTCTTATCCAGCTTCCAACCAGGCGGAGAAGCAGAAATGTGAGTGTCAACACGTTATCGGGCATCATCATCGCCCTCAAATCACAGCCTGACGTCCCCGCAGCTCCTCTCAGACCGAGGAACACGCCTCCGTTCACACCCTTCAAGTGTGTCGCCGTGCAAGGATTTCCAACTGGATGTGGTTTAACATTTAATATGAAATTATATCGTAAGAATATTACATGGAATTTCAGCTCTTTTCAATTTAAAGCAGCGCGATTGTAAATATGTTTTATTTGTCAAACATGTAATGTGAATTGTTCTGTTCTATATGTTTCTTGACTTTTGCAGTACTTGCTTTTATTAAAATGTTCTCTCACGATTATTGTCATGCACCAGAACTTAATGCAGTGGATCCTCATACAACGGTTCATATGTATGGAAGGTGGAAGGATATGGTATTTCCATTTATTTTATTTTTTAATTTTCTTTTTTTTTCTTTTTGGTCCTAATTTTTTTTTTGGGTCCAAATATATTTTTGGGGGGGTCTTTTTTTTAATTTTATTTTGCTCCTAATTTTTATTTATTTTTTTGGTCCTAATTTTTTATTTTTTGGTCCTAATATCTTTTTGGGGGGGTGTTAATTTTTTTGGGCTTCCATACATATGATACCTGACAAAGAATTATAATTTTTTTCCCTACAAATGTCCAGCAAGTTATGTGACTAAACCCACGTTTGGACTAAAATAACCTAGAAAGTGACGTTACTTAAGTACAGAAGTAAATAAATCAATATTTGGGTTAAGATTACTGCAGAAGTATCATTACTTAAGTATTGTATATTAGTGATAAGCTAATATTAAAGGTAAGTACAGATTTGAGTTAAGTAGCATTACGCACATGCTACGTGACAAATAAGTCAGAATCAGATATATTGTTATTTTTTATTGTGTTTTTTTACTAAAGGTTTTCACATCCAGACACATGTGTGTGCTTTCCCTCCTAACTGAAGGTTTCCTGTTGTGTTCGCACTCGGAGCTGCAGTGGATTGAGTGGCACGTGTACCGGCTCATTGTTCAGTGGAGTAGATGATTGGGAGCAGGACCGCAGCCGATACTGTGTCAATATCACAGGCATGACCTCGGCGTTCTCCCATTTTTAAAGTGGGAAAAAAGGGTATTTTTCACCTCTCCTGTTCCCGCTAATAAAGCTCCGCTGCACGCGGGGATCTGTATGTCGTCTGAATTTTAAAACCGCTCTTGACACTGAAGCATTATCCTGCGGTAGCTGGTGACAGGATGATGAACAGTTGGCTCTGCAGCAGAATACAAGACCAATCCAGAGGCAAATTACTCACAGGGGGGAAGGTGTGCCCGGGCAATGTACACAGAATGAACAAGCGAGCGAGAGGGGTTGAAAAAAAATAAATACAACCGTGAACATTGAACTCCGGGTTTAAAAAAAAAAGACGGCCTTGGCATCCAGTTGAGGGTAATTCACGTTCACGGTGAGCGTTTACGTGCGCGGCGCAATCTGAGTCTAATTCCGACTTTTACGGCCTTGTTTTCCAACGAGCGAGGATCACTTAAATGTCGCTGTCGAGCTGAAGGCCAAATAAAGCAACGCTTTTAGCCGCGCACAAGGAGCTATTCAGGTCATTGAAATACAACTGTGACAATCAGACGTAAATGAAACCCTTCATGTCAGTGAGGTCGGTCGGAGCTGGTTGCTAAAGGCTACAGAGCTCATAGTGCTGCGACTGTTTGCCTCTGATGTGCGCTTGATTCGGCTAATGATGCAGAAGGGAATTAATCTACTGTAATGTTGGACTGAGGACATTAGGCGCTGCTCTGAATGTGAGCAGAGAGAGCAGTTTGGAGGTGAGATCGGCAGATCGTGTAAATGCAATTGTTTCCTCCAACTCGGGGCAAAGATTTGTAGCCACTTAAGAACAATAGTCGGTCGGTGTGTTGTCGTTAAAAAAAACAGGGAGAGTTTTGGGGAGTCTGCTTCTTCGCTTTCGCTCGAGAACATTGACATCAAAGTTTGTGGTTGGAATTTGGGAAACGATTAGCTTAGCTTAGCAAAATTGTCGTTTTCACATTTGTGTTTGAGAATAGACGAAACTCGATGAGTATTATAACTGTAGTTATTTAATACGCTCAAGGTGTTTGTGGAGAGAGCCCAGCTAACGGTTTTTCCCCTCTGATTTCAGACTTCATCATAGATTTAATGCATCATGATTGTTTTCGATCTAACTATCCTCCTTGACCTTTTAACCAGGAAGTAACTTACTGTCAATACAAAGGCTTCAGATTCGGTGACGCCCAGTCCACTTTGAGGATATTGAGTTTGGCATCATGGCCGCACCTCGAGATCACTCCTTCCCCGAAGAACAGGACGAGAAGAATAAACAGCTGATGCAAGTGTGCCGTTTCAAAGCCGAGGGCAACGGTGTTTGGCCAGAGGTACTTCAGAATTTATGAGAGGAGGAAAAGTAAACAGCGTAAGGGAGGATCAGACTGGTCCTAGTTGCGCAACTACAAACCACATGTGGCCTTTTCATGTCTGTCACGGCTACACGGATGAGAAGGTGTCCACGACAAACTTGTTGACAGTGCAGGTGGAGCTTTTTGTCTGGTTGCTTGTTTTTTCCCAATTAAAGGGTTGATTCACCCACAATTTATGAAATGCATTACGAATTAAGTCGTAGAACCATGCAGATAGTTTGGGTTGCATGTGCCTCCACTCAACTTCAATGATGCGGACTACAAGTTAGCTTTGTGATGCTGGCAGCATTGGATAAAAACCTCCTAATTTAGGACCAGTGCCAACATGCAGAGTTAATCTTCGTATCGTGGATGTGTGGCAACTCTGATTTACCTGCAGGAAGAGTTTGTGTTTGTGTAACATGTTTTTAATTAAAATGTGCTGAACTGCGCTGCGCTTTCGCAACGTTGCCGTTAGCCGTTAGCTAGCCAGTAAGGCACGCGGGGGGGCGGTCTGGCTGTGTCAACAAAAAGCACAAAGACGCTCGGATTACAACGGCGGTTCATTCTCGCCTCGGGTCGACATGATTGATTGATTCTACATTAAAGTGTGAATATTGTACAGAGAACCTCAAACCATCCAAAACCACAATGGTTTCCTAACCTTTACCGAATGATCTGCCTGACTATAACCGCAACCAGGACCCAATGTCATGGAACATGAGGATTTTTGCAGCATTGTCCCCGAGCTGTCGACCGCTTCCTTCTGTAAAAATGCTGCTGCTGAACTTCTAAATCTATCTAGTCTCCATTGCATTGGGGCGGTGGCAAAAACAAACAAATAAATAATCCAACACTTTTTGCATGCAGAGCAACCATTTGAACTTCCCAAACTTTAGCGTACAAATGGCAGAAAAAAACATAAAGACCCCAACTGTGTGTCAGACTCATATTTTCTCCCTCTTCCCCTTTCCCTTGTGTGTTTTGCGCATTCCTCTCTGCCGCTGCCGGGCCACAAGGCTGCCCGAGGTCACAGGGCACAAAGAGGGAGACACTGAGGACGAGGGGGTTGGGGTTGAGGGGGCGTGGGGGCCTCGCATGTATGAGCACAGGCCGGGGAGTTTAGGGTGGTGGTGGTCCCATAAATCTGCCCGAGCTGGTTTGCGAGAGATTGAGGGACGGCGTTTCACATGGCGGCGGCGAGGGGGCCGCCTCTCTCCGGCCTGCAACAGAGGAGCTGTTGTCGCCTCTCGCTTCTGTCCATCGAAGATCCCCCGGCGGCCTCGGGGCAACGCAGCCTTATGATCTCCACTTATGGGAGATGTATGGCCGCTCTGCCCTCTGCCAAACCTGGGGTCAGATCTGCGTGGGTGGGGGTGAGGGAGGGGGGGCTCATGTAACCAAACATCAGACACCTGGCCGGAGATGAAAGGCAGGGCGGCTCATCTTTCACTCGCGCCGCCGTCGGCTATTATTTCCGTGCCGAAATGCGTCACGATGCCACCGAGAGACCTCTGGAGGCCTTTTTTTCAAAAAATTTTTTTAATACAGTAGGTGTGAGACCACCAAACACCGCTGAGGCCCGTGGGTTGCAGTTGCCACGGCAACCGGGGCTCGCCACTCGGATGCCAGTACAAAAATCGCTCGCGCGCCCGGCCTGTGATTGTTTGACTTCTCCGCCGAGATTCAAAAGGAGGATTTTTTGGGGGGGGAGGGAGGGTTGGGGTGTAACTCAAGCTGGCGAGAGACTCTTCTGAATCTCTCATTTCTACCAGCGACGGGCCGACAATGCTCGTCAGGCTCGAGTTGAAACCAGACGAAATGACACGCCGCCAGAGACTGAAGACTAATGGACTCATTCAATCCTGCCAAATGCTGCGTGGATAGGGGATAAACAACCTTCTTTTTTTATGAAGGGTGGGGGGGTATTGCAGGCTGTTTTCTTCCTGAGCGCCGACATAAAGAGATGTGAAAATGTGTTGTTTGTCATAGGAAACAGGTGCTCACATGCACATAATCACATGCCATACGCAGAACAGTATAACCCCCCCCCTCCCACCCACCTTTCCAGTACCCACTTGTGGCCTAGAGAATGGGCTCCAGCTGGGCATGGTGTATGTTACACAAACGAGTGTTTTGAGTGCCCTTACAAGAGGCATTCATCTGAGGATGTGACTGTTGGATCGGGGACAATGAGGGCCGATAGGGCCCCTGTGATTGTGATAAACGAGCAGACGCAAATTAGAGCGTTTGGAAAACACATGAGAGGCCGGGCTAATTACAGGAGATCTCTCCCCCCATCCAGGGAAAAACAGTCGCTGTGACAAACAGATGGGCCCAAGTCGGGAAACTGTATGTGTGCACGACGTCAGCAGCGACTTCTTTTTCTAGTGATTTCCTGTGTTTCATGACATGCAGATCTCCAGTACGATAACTAATGCTGCGCGGAGAGGAGCTGTGTGCACTGAGGAGGTGTTGGTGGGGCGGCGTGCACAGAGACGAAGGCTTTGCTGCCGGCTCGACGGAGATGGGCTCGGGCGTGTACTTGTCACCTCTGTTAGATTCTCAGCTGAGTGAGCAGAGGTGACATCTCAGGGTGAGCGCTTCAGATAATCTGTAAATGACTGTGAAATAACATGTAAATTATTGTAAAATAACCCGTACTGTCTTCAGGAAAGGATACGTTTATTGTTGTAAGTATCATATCAGGAATTTTCTGGAAATTGTGTGTTTTTAGTGCAGTCAGTAATTAGGCTGTAGTTACTGATGTTAAATTATACATTTGTTTGTCATCCGTTTGGAAAGACGAGTGTTCAGGACTTATTTGTTATAACTTATTTGTTTACGTATTTTTTAATTCACATATCGCAGGAGGTTTGTGTTGGTGGAGCTGTGCAACTGGGTGCACACTTCCTTCACACATAGGGTTTCTCAGAAATACAGCCAAAACACAAACCAATGAGAACATCCTTCTATGCAATCAGTGAAA
Organism: Clinocottus analis; assembly: GCF_023055335.1. Lineage (NCBI taxonomy): Eukaryota > Metazoa > Chordata > Actinopteri > Perciformes > Cottidae > Clinocottus > Clinocottus analis. The sequence continues at coordinate 3,216,850 of NW_027175865.1, forward strand.
TTGTCTGAGTTTTAAAATACTGTAGCCAATGTATGTTTGACATTTAATGTAAATCATGCATTATTCTTATGATGCAGTACTTGGTTAAGAATTGTGCAATTTTTACGTTTTCATCAGTACCAAAGTATTCCAGTGATAGTTGTCTGTAAATCCATGAGTTAAATACTAACAGGAACATCCAACAGTGAATTCGGCAATGTTTTAATGGTGCCAATATAGCAATTAAAAAATATAGAGCATGATTTGCTCCACAGATCCACAGATTCACTAATTACTTTCTCAGATATATATTTTTTTTATTTGTTTAAATTACGTACTGAAACAGCGTTGAAATGATAACCACTTTACAGGAATACAACCAAATAGACCTTATCGTAGCCCAATAATGACGTCACATTAGTAACGGAGCAGTTCGCGCTGGGAGGGAGTGCGGGGGGCGGAGTCAGGGACGTGTTTCCCTCTCGACCAATCAGCGGCGTTTCATGCAAATGAGCTGGTCCGACCCGTCAATGTGGCGAGCAGCGATCTGCTGGTAGAGGCGAGCAAGAGAGAGAGAGAGAGAGAGAGAGAGAGAGAGAGAGAGAGCAGCGGTGTGGAGTCACAGAGATTCCTACGCGCGTGTTTCTCCGTCCACGAAGCAGCGGATGGCTGCTTAAACGCGCACGACGAGCTGTGATTCACATGCGCGCTCCCTGAACGCCATAAAGCGGATATTCATACTCACTTTCACCGGAGTCACGGAGAGAAGAGCGGCAACATGAAATACAAAGTAAGTGATTGAGGAGTGGGGGGGGGGGGCTGACAATCTCCCTCTCTCCCTCTCTCTCTCTCTCTCTCTCTCTGGTGGAAAAAACATATATTAATAACTTAATAACAGCTCAGAGTGTTCTACGTGGCGGACTACGACTGCGAAACTTCTCCGCTTTTGGTTTCAATGTCGGTCAATTTCTGAAAGTTTCTCGAAATGAGTGCATCCGGGTATGTTTCGGAAATCGATTTTGATTGTAAAAGAAAGAAGAAGAAGAGGGGGAAGAAGAGAAAAGCATGCTGTCACTGATTAATGTTTGCGGTTCCTCGATGTGTACATGCCTTACTTTAACGCAGCAGCATCATTTTGCCTTGGGGCAACGTTTATTACAGAGGCGTACATGAGAGTTACCACACACACACACACACACACACACACACACACACACACACACACACACACACACACACACACACACCCTTTAAAAAAAAGTAGAAATAGGTTCAAACGTAGAAATAGGTCGCTTCACATTCTCCCACTAGAGTCCCTGCTGCTGGCAGACTGTTCAACCTCAGTGTTGCTTTGGAGAGTCAGACATGTCCTCCTTCAAAGTCACTACTTTCTGCTTATTGTGCTTGTGTGGCTAGTTCTGGACAACGTGGATCAAGTCTTCATGTCCTTATCATTCAAAAAGCTGTTTTATTTTCTGTGCTGTGTTTGGATTCAGCAATTGGCAATCTGTGTTCTTGAGGTATGAAAAAAAAAGATTTTCAAACCCTTTGATCTCATCGGGCAAAATAGGATCATCACAAGCGAGATGCTGGAGGATGGACATTGAAATGAGTTAAACCGCGTTTCAGCTGTCAAAACAAGTGGTTTTCCGTCTGTGGCCTGATTGATTAGGTCATCGTTCCAGCTCTCGATCTGCTTGGATTTCTCATAGCTTTCTTATTTTCCCTCCCCAGGGTGTCTTTATTCTGCGATCTACACGACTTAACGCGTCACCGCGATGACGCAACAGTCCTGTCAGCACAACCTAATACAATCATGAGACGCTGCTGATTTTGTACCATGAACTGTGTTGTCATGTTTTCCACCTCTGGCCCGAGATCATGCGACGCTTTCACTTCCAAAAAAAAAACACTAAATCTATCAGATTTGCTCTTCCCTTCCGGCACATGACTGATCGGAGGCTCCCTTCATGTCCGTCATGGAGGTTTTGTTGTTTTTGTCAGCTGAAGCTCAGCTCAACGTCAGCTTCAGCTGACATTTGGATTGACTTTGTCGTGGAAAAGTCTCTCTTTCCGTCTTTAAAACACTCATTTGTGAAACACCGGCCGTGTGGAGGGAGACTTGGCCCCTTCAACTGCTGCATAGCTTCGTCATCTCCCCTCCACTTAAGTCTGAAGTCTGCCTCGCCATATTTGGGAGGCCCAAACTGTGCTAAGTGTTTGGGTGATTCAGGGGTTGTTGGGTTGTTTTTTTCAGGGCAGTGGCTGTTTGCTGAAGTGTGAAGTCGCTGCTTTGGCTCAGACATTGGACTTGACACAGTTGGCTTCCCCTTTTTCTTCGGCGTCCACTGGGCCTTGTGTCACCCTTTCGCAGGGTGCGGTTGTGTGATTGGAGGGTGTGTGTGTTTGTGTGCGTCATGGTCCGAACTGAGTCATTGTCCACGGCGGAGCACACGGTTCACAGAGCCGGGAGCAGTCGAGTGTGGGGGGGGGGCAGTGAAGGGTAACGAGGACTTCAGAGGACGGAAACGACCTCGATCGAATCCTTGTGATCGCAGTTTGAAAAAGACGTGTAAATAAAAGAGTCTCTGACGCGAAAGGTGAACGACTGCGTCTGCACCTCTTTTGTTTGCCTCGGGGCGAGATTAGAGACAGCGTAGACAACCCACGCAGAGTGCTCTTTGCTTATGATAAACATATTTGCCTTATGCAACACAGCCAGAGGACAGAGGGGGGGGGGCGCATGGCACACTGCGCGGCGCTTCTTCAGCCCGTGGTCATGCAGCGTCTCGTCTCGCGGGTTAAAATCTGTTAAACAGTGCCAGAGTTCACCGTCTGTCCCCCCCCCACCTTCCTACTATCAGATGAATTATTCACAGCCATATTAAGCGGCACTCTCCCCTCACAGTGTAATATTTAAACAGAAGCTTTTAACGAGCCGATTGAAGCCCCCGACCTCCCCGTCACGTGTCCTGAGGTGAGGTGCTGTGACCAGACACTCGCTCCCTCCCTCCTGGTTTCCAACTTGTACTCAGGTGTGAATGAGAAGGCTTGCCTTCCAAAGGTCACCTAATGCGTATAACCCCCCCCCCCCAGCCACACACACACACACCCGGATGAGTCCGCACACACACACGGATCTCTTACAGCGTCCATGAGGCCCAGAGGTTTAAAGGTATAGTTCACCATTTTGGGGGAATTGGAGTCCATTTCAGGTGACACAAAATTACAGGTTGACACTGAAGATTCGCTTTAACTCTTCCGATGTGGCCCAATGACGCGGCAAGGCGGCGACCAATTATGTATTTTAGTTTGACCCTGGAGAAAAAAAGCGATGCTGTTAGCTAGCTCCCAGTTTTCTTTTAACGACGTCACTCCGCCAACTGGCGTTCGAAGCAACACTTTTATGGCGACTTTTGCCGACGCTGCAGCTCTTAGTGTGAACGCAGCTCAGGAGGAGTTGATTGATATCGCTCTATTGTATGTACAGGAGATGTGAAAGCCAGAGGCAAGTAGCTTAGCTTAGCATAGAGACTGTAAACAGGGGGATTCAGCGACAGCCATACCTCATGCTCATTTTTTTAAGGTTTGGGCTTTTGGTTATATATGAGGAGGCAGCTAGCAGCCAGGAAGCTAAGCGTAGCGGAGAGAATAAAGAGTAGTTTATTCTTTGAACTCACCGCCAAACCACAGCTTGTTGCTTTTAGTTTTGTACTGCTTAAATGAAACACAACATGGTTATTAGTGAGCTTCAGAGGTGCTGCTGCTAGCCGTTTCCAGTCTGTATGCTAAGCTAACTGGCTCCGGCTGATATACATCTTCTTGTCTGACTCTCCACAAGAAAAGACAACGCGCATATTTCCCAAAGTGTCAACATTTGCCTTTAACGCTTTACAACACAACTTTCTGGGACAAAAAAAACTAAAAGAAACAAAAAATAAAACATCCATTCTCACCCAAAGACTTCCACAACCTTTAAAGTCATTCCTTCTTGCTGACGTAACTGTTGCAGAAATAGCTTCACAACCACAGTGAGGAGTGATTAGGTGAACCCACATTTGTGTGTCTGTGTGTGTGTGTGTGTTTTCTTTAGTGTTTCCTTTTCATGGGTTCAGGTTCCAGGCACTGGTCCAAAAAGCAGCGAGGGCTGGAGGAGAGCGGATCAGACATTGTTCTGACGAGGGGGAGGAGGAGGAGGAAGACGAGGAGGAGGAGGAGGAGGAGGAGGATCTGTGATGCTGAAAGGGCCTGCGGGAGAAAAAATGAAAGAAAGAGGAAGTTGTGTGGGGGAGACGAGAGGGCAAACAGAGTTGGCTGTATTGGCTGGTGGGGGGGTGGATGGGGCCCTGGAGGTCAAGGAGCGCCCCGTGAGAACGAGAGCATTCCAGGCGATCGTGCGTGGGAAGGTTGTTGGGAAGATGCACATGATTGTTTCAAGGTGGCCCTCATGCTGTTAATGAGTCTGGCAGCGCCGGGGCGCTCCCGGTCTCGTCTACGGCGCCGGGGCAGAAGAAGGAGCCACTCGTGTTCTCGAGGGGGAAAGAAAACACATTTCACATTCAACATGGAGAAAACCTCGCATGTTGAGATGTGAAATAGCTTTTTTTCCACGCTTTTTTTCTCCTTCTCTTTCCTTTCTCTGTCTCGGTGCCGAGGTTTGATTCAACGGCGAATCATTTCCTTAAAAAAAAACGCCGCCGGTTGAAAAGTCCCGCCGTTGTCGCGCTTTGACCGTCGAGGTTGTTGCTTTCGCTACATTTTAGTGCGGTCTTCAAAGAGGGAAGAGTGACCCCCCCCCACCAGAGAGCTAGTCATTAACATTTAAAAAAGGGTCAGCGTGGAGAGGCAGACACATTGTGTGCTCACTCCTGCCACACACACACACACACAGAGGCTACGCAACATTAGCCACAATATAATCATTTCCATGCTTGACCTTTGGCGGAAATCATCCTCCCCTCCTTCCTTCCCTCCCCTTGAAAGGAATGCCAGCTATTTTGCAGGGTCATCTTTCTCTCTCTCTCTCCAAGATGCAGCAGGGCCTCTTGGCGGCTCGGTTCGAGGGCCGGTCAGACCGGACAAGAGGGAGTCGGGGCGGCAGGCGTTGGGGCACGTCGGGGACATTATTGCGGTCGTTGCAAGTCTTTTTTTTCTCCGGTTCCAGCTCTTCAAGTGTTAGAATTCGCCGCTTTCTTCATCAAAATGAAATTAAACTGAATATCGTTGGATTTGAGCCACCTTGGAAACTGTATTAGGCATCTGTTTCACCACTTTATTTATGTTTCTGCATCAAAGCAGATTCTTAGAATAGAGTATATACAACTGAACTGAACTTGACGATGGAGAAAGTGTTCCCACTCTGACTTCAGCTGGAGATTTGTGATTTCCAGCATTGCTGTGGTTTGGCGAGGCTCGGCGTGGTAGATAAGTGTTACATCTGTGCGGTTGTTGAAGGTTGGTGCTCGATAAACAGAAGCTGACGCTACGTTACATATATTCTTAGCCGTTGAGCCCCACTTCAGTAACAATCACTCAACGAATGCACATTAGAGCTGGCTTCTTATAAATGTATAATAAAGGTTAGCGTTAGCTGCAGCATGGCCAACCGTTGACTGAAATAAACAACAATACAAACTGTAAAAGTGCACCACCAAATGTGTTCAAAATGGAGCGTAATAAACAAAAGGCTCTCCCTTTCATCTCCGACGGCCTTCCTGTCTCGAGGGGGACGACGGCAGCCTCGCCGGTTCGTCTCTTTGTGTCTGTGAGATCTTTTGGCTGGCGTGAAATCGAGGGGACACTGGAGGGAATCTCCATCCCATTGACTATTCCTGTATGTAAAAACCATTCAATGTGGCGTTGCAGAGATACCACGGGACATATTTCGCATCTCGGCGAACGCCCCCCCCGGAGGGATTAGCCCTCGTCTCTGGGGGTTACCGCCGTGCGCCCTTGTACCCTCGTTTGGCATCAATGCCGAGCTGGGAAATAATCCGCCTCTCGGCTCTGCCAACGCCGCGGCGCCTCTTGGCTAAGGCCCCATGGATACCAACCATACTGCTGGGGTTGTGTGTGTGTATATGTGTGTTGCTGATACTTTCTTGACCCCTGTAGATGCAGTAAGTTGTCTCTTGTAGGTCAAAGGTCAGCGTTCGCAACCAAACAAAAAGCCCAGGGAGAGCGCTCAGAGATTCATAGAGACACCAGCGTGGATGCCGGCCAACACGACTCCTTGAAGTTGAAGGACGGTTTCTCTTCCCCAGGAATGACTCGGCAGAATATGAGCGGCGAGCGTTGCACAACGCGTGTCCCCTGCAGCGACCCCGGCGCGCAGAATTCAGTCCACTTTTTCTGGAAGGGAATATCTCCAGTGTGGCTTTCACGTCTAATTATAGGTTGTGCTCGGCGTGCGGGACCGGAGCGAGAAGAGACGAGGTCTCCGGCAGCCCGGATCAGCGCCGCAGGCGAGGGAGGAGGATGAGGAGGAGGAGGGCGCCGTGTCGAGTTACCTCGCTGTTAATGTGACAGTAGAGAACATTTAAAAAACGGATATGATGACTGGACGGGGTGAGGAAGCGAACAGTCACTTTTAACCACAGAAGTTTCTCAAATCAGATCCAGTGGCTTCATCACAAAGGCGGCTGACGGTCGCGTTACATCATGGTTATTAATGCTTTGGTTGCCACACTTTACCGTTTCAATGGCTGACATTAAGTAACTTAAGAATTATGACTCTTGGATTGCGACATTCAAAGTGCTTCTAAGTAGCAAATCTTTATTTTTGCTAAAAAAACAATTAAAAGGATCAAACATAGTTATTTTTTCAATTTCTGTCAACTGACTAAAGATTAAAGCGACTATTAGTTTCAGCTGTAGTAGAAACACTCAACGGTACAACAATACATATAATATATTAATGAATACAATACGATAACAACACGGTAACAATACAATATTTCAAATGGCTCATCCTGGAAGAATAAGTGAGCAAAAAAACAACAAGCTAATGCAACACTGACATAGTAATTGTGACTGATAAGGTTTGCGTGTTAGCCGTTAGCTCCACAGCTACGCCGCTACAAGCGAGTGGCCGGCCCTTTCATAAAAAGCTATTTCTGAAAAGCATCTTTATCTCCTCATAAGCCGCCGTACAAGGCTTCACACGCTTCATCCTGTTTTGCTTCTGGGGAAACTCCGCCGATGTGATGACACAGTTTTCGTCACGCACATCCACTGACTAAACAAACGCCTCGGCCCTGAGACGGAGATGTTTTTTTGGAGCATCGGCGGATCGTCACAGCACCGCCGTGTGCGGTTATAGACGCGATCTGGCACATCGCACACATCCTGTTAAAGAGACGAGTGGCCGTGTTTCGGGGTGCAGCAGAGGTTTGCCTCGAAGCGCCGCGGCAGCTCGTGAATCACAAACGGGAGGCGAGGGGAGGAGGGCGGGTGTCATATTTACACCGGGGACACAATAGTCTTTTATGCAGGATGAATAGAAGAGCTTCTCTCAGCCTGGAGGAGCTCGGTGTGCCGTGCGTCTTGACGTCTCGCGGCCTCACGAACATCTTCAGTCACATAAAACAAAGCAAAATGCTTTTCAGCTCGTTGGAAAGGAAACAAAACCAACATGCAAATGTTCTTCTACGCCTATTCTGTTCTAATCAATGACCAGGATGTAGGCCACACAGCTGGAATACGCTATCGATCTGTTTTCTTCTTCATCTTTTTTTAGTTCAACCTCCGTCCGAGCTTCTGTAACTGTGTCAAACTATTGATTAGCAGCGGCTCGCAGAAGACGCATCAATCATTGGCGTCGCTGTGCGGCGGCCGTGCACGCCCGAATGAAAAAACCCCAGGCTCCATTAAAGTTGTGACATTTTCCGCGAGACTCTTTCTGAAATAGCGGAGGTGAAGCTTCACCGAGCCGGCCGTGTAATTACGTTAACGCACGGCCCGCTGGCCGGGGCTGTAATCAGAGGGTCAACCTTCCTGAAAAACCGTCCAAATGAAGAAATTACCATGTGCTCGGAGCTCTGAACCGCTTCCCATGAGCCCCTCTCCTACCCGCAGCCCTTCACACGGCCCATTTATTTGAACTGGCTCTCACCCGCACTCTGAGGAACGGCTCGTAAAAAGTCATCAGGTCCTCATTACCGTCATTACTATAATTATTTTCTATATTTAAGCATGTGAAATGAGGCCAAATGAGTGTGCCGCTTCGTCCCGTTTCGGCGAAAACCAAACCCGGTGGACGGGCGCGTGTCACGGTTAGTACGGCCCCGAAAATGCAGAGCGTACCACCAAAATGCAGAAGCTAAAACCACCCAGAGAGCTCTGACTGGAAGCGGAGGTGGGGCTCTTTCAGTCGGCCGGTGAAGTTGCATAACGTCTTCCTTTTTAAAAAATGTTTGGACAGTCAGAGCGGGCTTTTCCACGCAGGACGTTTCAGCAGAGTTTGTTGGTGAAGGTGTGTGAGAGTCAGAGGCTGTCTGGGGGTCTTCAGGCTGGGCAATCGAGCATCAGGCTCTGAGGACGGAAAGCATACGATGCCGTGAGAGCGTCTCCGAAACCAGATGTGCCGAATGTGACCCGGGAGACCCCGAAATAGACATAAAAAATGACATGTGAACAGGAGTTTTACACCTCCTTTTATCTTCTGTATCCTCTTCATCAGGCCCATCATCAGTCCAAACTATTAGTTGTTTAAATGTTTTAGTTCGGCAAGAAAAACATTTCAGTATTTTCTTGAAAATATGTGAAAAATCCCTTTTTCAGCGATTCATCGGAAAATGCAACACAGAAAAGCAAAACATTTGTCAAGCGAGTAACCGATAAATGCCGTTACAAATGTTTATAGCTACGAATAAATTTGGAAAAAATCCCTCATAAACTTTCTGATGAAAGTGTATTTTAATAAGAAACATAAATACATAAAGTATTGTTATTTGAAATACCGTTATATCCTGACTGATGTGCTTTCAATAGCGTGTATGAGGCAATGCAGGGATGATCCTCTCTGCAGCTTCTGAAACAGCAAAGAGCAAAGCCATCAGAGGACCTGACTCGCCGTCTGGAGATAAGACCTCGTTGTAACCGTCCGACCCCACGAGCCTCTGCCAACCCGGCTTATTTCATTCAGATTTGAAGGTCGGGGCCGGAAACGCCGCATATTTACATTGGGAAGCAGCGGGGCGCCTCTGGATAACTTCCTGGACGCTCTCTCAGCGGGTGAAGCAGAAGCCCCGCCCCCGCCCCTCCGCCTGCCCACCGGCAAATGGCAAACATGTGTTTGTAGGAGGATCAATGGCGAGCGGTGAAGTCACCGTGTTGTGACTAACCGATGTTTACGGCCAGAGATCTGACGCCCGCTTTAATAGCCAGTTTCACCTGCTGCGATTACGGTCACGCAGCAAAACAAAAGGAGGCCTGCGTGTCGCCGGCGCAGCTAACTGCAGGTTCACATCAGCCGGCGGGTTTGAACATCTCATCTGGCTCTGGTGTGACTCACTCGTGTAGTGATCATGATTTGTGTGCTTTCTTCCCCACAAGATCTGCCCCCAACCTTCACCCAGTGAGCATGAAGGTCGGGTGAATATGTCCCGGCTCTTCCCCTCTTGGGAGTCCTTGTGCCGGCCACAGCGCACAGCGGTGGGTGACGCAGTACGTGATTGTTGTTTTAGTTTCTTTGCGTGACTTTGAGGCGGAGCAGTTTGCTCACGGACGGCTGGAGCTTTTAAATCAAAGGTGTTGGCAATACTAAAAGAGGCTTCAAGGTGTCTCGATAATATCGTATTTTTGTTTTGTTCATGTCGGCTGCATGTCCTCAGAGTGTAAAACATGATGAAGATCATCGTTGACCGCATTACAATGTTAAATATAAACATTTTGAAGCGAGAACTTTGACAGAGATACAAACGAGTGACCACAAAGCCGTGTTATTACCCCCAACTCCAGGAACAGGAAATGAAACACTCGTTCGTACGTGCAGCGTAGAGGAAGCACATGTAAGTAGACGAAAAGAAAAAGCCAAAAGGAAATGAAGAACAACACGCGCAGCACTCAGAAGACAAGAAAAAAAACACTGTGCGTTGAGCTCCATGCTTTATTTACTCAATATCTGTGTATGTGGCGCGCGCGCTCGGCTTTGTGATCGCGCGCGCGTGCGGCGTTCTTGATTTTGGCAGCTGGTCGCATCGCTGTAATTAGCCGAGACTAAAAAGGGCGCCGTACGTGCCGCTGCTCTGGCGTCTCGAGAGGCGATTTCATTCCTCTTCTGAGTCGTGTCACGGGGAAGCGGCCCGACCGCAGCAGGACAGCGAGGCTTCCCGGTTTGAACATTTTGTTGTGCATATTATGAATATTTTTGGTGCATTCCAGCACGACAACTTCTACATGTCAGTGCTGTTTCAGAGAACAAAAAGCGGTGTGTTATTGTGTCCGGCATCGTCCTCTGTCGTACCCGACAGGGTGACGTCTCTCATCTCTCAGAGTGTCTCGTCCCCTCGACGCCGTCTCATATTACTCGTGGACCGCTTTGCTCTAGTTTTTCTTTTTGTAAAAAGCGTTTAACCTACATTACTGGTTTGTTTTGCGTCCCATAACACCACCGGCGACGCTGTTAAACTTGTTATCTTCTTGTCCGCAGGACTCGAAGCGCCGTCGTGTGTTTGCTTTCGGCTGGCGGCCTCACATGGCAACTTATCCCGTTCCCATCGATTACGCGATGACGATCAAACTCGTTAGTTGAGACTAAAACGTTTGGTGACTGTTGTTCGCGCAAACGTCACGGAGGAGTTCCTGATCGGAGCGTCCCTGCGTGAGCCTCGATGTCTCCAATATAGTCAAACTCAGCAATCAGCATACTTCATGTTAGTTTGCCTCCGCCAGTCTTGATCAAATTATCGCGACGAGCAAACATCCTGGTTCGCTCCCAATTGGGCGACGCCGACCTCCGGTGGGGGAGGGTCACGGCGAAACCGCGCCGCAGCTAGCTGGTGTACGGGCCGATTGTGAGGGTGTAATTGTGCGACTGGTGTTGCCGGCTAATGGCCCTGACAGTGCGCTCAGACAATAGCCAGGGAGGCCAGGCCCCGCAGCGAGAGATAACGACGTTAGTGGCAGAGAGACTTTCACGTGGGAACTGCATGAATCAGGCCGGGTAGGAAAGAGGAAGGCCAGCGAGGGTTCAAGAAAGCCTTTCAAGAGGACTTTCTCATTCCCACACTGAGCTGCTGGAGGGTGCGGCGTTCATAATGATGTAGACGACGACACAAAACAGAAGGATCAGTGAAACTGAATGACACTTTTCAGCTGTATTTGGACGCTTCAAAACAAGTTCAGGTTACTGTTTCTTGCTTAAACGTTGCTGATGATCCTCGAGATATCGCTTTGATGTATTGCAGACGCAATGAATGTGGACAAAAGATGTGTTGCTTGTTTCTTTCACTGTTTTATTGTCTTCACAAGGCCCGTCGTTCCCATTCGACCGGGTGGTGCTGCTGCCGCAAAAAGAAATGTTAGTTGAGTTGTTCGCACGAGATAGAGAAGCTGGGAAAGCCGAGCGCTCTCCTTTCCCTCAGTATCTAGCGTTAAAGTGCCCTTGAGCAAGGCGGTTAATCCTCTAATTGTATTTATGGAGCTTCCATATGAAGCACAGGACTGTTGCTGTGCTGGACAGTTTGTCATTATGCGCGTACGGAGCAGCTGAAGTGGAGCGTTCATACTCAATTAACTCCCTCCATGGATGAATAAAGGCTAAAGGGAAAAGACTTATGTATTTACTGAGGCAATTAGTCTTTAAATGCCCCCTCTCAGACACAGAAGTGGCACACTCTGGGGGTTTTCCTATCTCCGAAATCTGTGGTTTTAAGTCATTATCCCTCAGCCCTCACTGGCCCTTTTACAGAACTGTGCCCCGGAGCGGAGAGAGCGAGCTGAGAAAATCCCATCAAGTTCAGATTGGTCTGAAACGGCATCTGGCGTGGAGCTGTGCTCTGATGGGAAAGCGCAGAGGAACAGTTCACCAGCGTGTCATTCGCCAAAGCGCTTTGAAGCGGCCATAGATGAGTGTCGCGGTTGATCGTACGCTAGTGTTTTCAAAGGAATAGGTTGGCTTTTTTTGTGTGGAGAGTGACACCACTGTAGACTGTAGATGGTTAGCTTAGCATCCAGACTATAGAGGCACACTTTTGTGTTTGTCTGAATTAAACAAACATGATTTAATGTGTTGATTGGTGAGCGTCGGACAGAGGAAAGCTAGCCGGTTCCCCCGGTTTCCAGTCTTTATGCTAAGCTAAGCTAGATGGCTTTATATTTATAGTGAGAAATGAGACTGGCGTCCATCTTCTCATCGTATTCCTATCTCGAAAACGAATGAGTACAATGTAGCGCCCTTCCTCTGTATGTTGTGAAAGCTAGGTTGCTACCGGCATATCTCTGCTCAAATGAAGCAAAGGCCTCCTTTTTAAAGATGGCCGCTCTTTCTTCCATTGCAGAACCTGATGGCCAAAGCGCTGTACGACAACATGCCGGAGTCCCCCGAGGAGCTGGCCTTCCGCAAAGGGGACATCCTCACCGTCATCGAGCAGAACACGGGCGGCCTGGAGGGCTGGTGGCTCTGCTCGCTGCACGGCCGCCAAGGCATCGCGCCCGGCAATCGCCTCAAGCTGCTGATCGGGCCCATGTTCGAGGCCCAGTCGCCGGCCACTGCCGTCCAGCCGCCCCCGCAGGGCTCGGCGTATCAGCAGAAGGCCGGCTCGGGGGGCGCGCAGGGCATCTACCAGGTGCCACCGTCCCTCCAGAGTCCACAGCAGCAGAGTCAACAGAGCATCTACCAAGTCCCACCGGGACAAGACATCTACCAAGTCCCACCGCGGAGTATCCTCGCTGCTGATAACACCCCGAGCAAGGTAAGACAGGAGAGGGGGATCGTAGTTTCCTTAGGCCGCATTTAAGGATCATTGAACGGGGTTTTGATTATTCATTGCTTCTAAATCTGGTCCATGGTTTTTACCCTTTTCTTAAAGTAGCAGGGACACCAGCTGCCGAGCGGTTTGGTTGGAAGGAACAGCTGTGGACTGTTGGCTGTCTAGTCAATAAAAAGTAGGGAAAAAAACAGCCTACAATATCTGGTTTTGTCAAAGCAACAGACCGAAGCCCAAAAAATAGCAAATCCATAATGATATAAACTGAAAAAAGCAGCAGATCCTCACTGTTGAAAGGCTGGAAATGCGGCCAAATGCCTTTTTAGATGAATGTCAATTAATTAGCAACTCATTTAAGTTGACATTTCTGCTAAGGGTTTGGGCTTCCTTCATTTATTTAAATATTCATTTTCAAAACCCCAAAAGCCCATGTGCTACAGATAAATAGAAAAATAAGAAATGGGAGTTTCGAGCGCGTTCGCCGCCCTCTGGAGACGGTTCCTCAGGCATCAGAGAGGGATTTGAAGCGTAAACTCTGGTGAACGTGGCCTCCTCGGGCGAGGCGGGGCGTCATTAGATGTGACGGGACATGGCATTTAACGCCGGGACCTGTTATCCTGCCCGTCTGCCACGACTCTCATCAGTGTGATTGCACACACACACACACACACGCACAGGGGAGCCGAGAGGCCGGAGAGATTGTGGGTCTGCCATGTGAAAACTGTGGACAGGGTGTGCCGGGGCCCGGTGCTCACCACAGAGCAGGGTAGTGTTTTTGTGCAGCGCTCCCATTTGGCTTTATATGTATATTGGCACACGGTGTGTAGCAGAGCCAGTCTAAGCCACAGATGGGCAGCGAATATGGGAACTTGTGGAAAAGCAAACAGCACAGAGCGTTTTTTTGGATTTCGGTGAAGCACAGCTGCCTGAAAGTAGGTTTTTTTTTGGAGTTTTTTGGGGGGGATTTGAATGCTGTACACACACAGCGGCTGGCCAACCCATTACACCTGGCATGGAGCTCATCCCCCTCGCAGTGTTTCCATTGTGTACATTTGTTTTACCCACTGGATGGTAAATCATTTGGATAATGGACAGCAAAATGGTCCATGGTGTGCCCTCCTAAAGTAGAAGCATAGAGCTCCACCGAGTAGTTTGAAGCTTGTCGGTAAACATCAGGCTACGCTATCATCCCAGTGGCTTCGTAGGGTTGCTTTCAACCAAGAGGCCAAGAGTATTGAAAAAAAAGATCCTTTCCAATATTTAAAATATGATTGTATCTCACCGAGTATCCTCCTTCAATCCATATTTGCTGACATTTATTGAGCCTTTCAAAAACCTTTTTTCGCTGCTAGCACATGCATCAAGGCGCCATTTAATTTATTCATGGGAGGAAATTACGGTCAAATTGGCTCATGGCGGCTAAGCTGAGCCTGTTATCGCTTCATAACTTCAATTATTGACTTAAAACATTGACTCCTCTCTTTTTGTACACTACATTGTATTATCTCGTATTATCAAAATTGTCATTTGGGGCCATTGTTCAGCTAAATCTGCGTAGTCTCGGTTTAAAAAAAACAAACAAAAAAGCGCCAAACAAGCGTGCGTCCTTCATTACAAAGATGACGTCCTGGGCAGGTGTGCGCCGAGACAGGAGGGAAGATTTTTCTTCTGTTTATTCAACCGCTTAACTAGTTTTAGCACCTCAGACCAGATCATCCCTCCAGGAGACGCAGAGTAATTACATGCTGGATGAGCTTTTGAAATCCTAAGGGGGTGTTTTTCTTTTTTTTTTATCAAATCAGCTCCAGCCATCGTAGAAATGAGCCACGGTATGCGTTTCCAGTAGGTAAATAGGCGGCGGGCGCCCGAAGGCTTAGAGGACTTTTTGTGCGATTGACTGTGTGATAGAGTCAGTCAGAGGCACAGAGAGGGGATGGGGGGGGGGGGCGAGAGGAAGAGACCTGCCAATCAACCTGCACGCCGCCAACCGGCACCTCTCGTTACCGCTAACGAGCCCCGGGGACGAGAGGAGCCGAATGAAATCATTTCAAAAAAAGGGAAAAGGCTTCGGAAAAAAAAATTGGAAAATGAAATGACAGCGTGCGTCGGGGCTGTAATCATGTTGTTGCAGAGATTAAATTAAATCTTGGACGTTTAACTTTCCCTCTAATCTGTGGTTATCAAAGTGGTGCATTTTCTTTTCCCCGGCGGTTGTTCCTGTCTATTAAATAGAGCGATTCTGACGGAGTTCAGACAAGGCGCTGTTGTTTCCTGCCTGTGGGACAGAAGCGCCATCGGGCCTCTGGGGCCACACAGGCAACGCATCCAGTTCGGGGTTTATAAGGAGTTATTTTGAGCGTCCGGGGTTCAAAGTTTAAAGTCCCCCCCCCCCTTTGCATCGACAATGTAAATGCGTCGCCCGCAGAGGCTTGGACGGACATGAATGTGGTTGAATCGTCTATTCAGAGATTCTCCAGTCAGTAATTTAGCTCTTTGGTAAGAAGTCAAAGATGCATAAAGACTTTATACGAGGAGACGAACTGTTCTAATCACTGCTCGAGATAAGACTACGGATGATGCATTAACCTGTTTTATTTCTTTATTTAAGCTGATGCACACATTAGGGCTTCAGTCCACCTTCATTATGACGCAACTCTTCTCCAACACACCGAGCTTTACTTCCCCAAAGTTGTTTTTTTTTAGCTGTCTTGCCTTCATCACGGTGGCTCTTTTCAAGGTACAACAATCCATCTTGACCTCAACGCGTCCCTCGTTTAATTCTAGCTCATTAACAAAACACATCTTGTTATTTGTGGGTTAAACAAATGTGAAACATCTGGGACATAAAGCCCGGTATGTTACCGCGACTCCGTTTACAGTGTGGTGCTTTGTTGTAGCCTCTTCTCCATGGCAACAGCAACAACAGCGGCGAACTAATGGCCAAAAAGCCAGATTTAAGCCGAACTGACGACCACAATGTAAACCTGGAGTAAAATTAGAATCGTCCGAGGGACTGAAGTGGCTCCTTCCACTTTGAAACTCACGCCTGTTGACATGAAACCCAAGCCGTGACCTTTGCTCTTCCAAACAGCAAAGTGTTTACTACTGCTCGTCCTCTCGCGGCAGTATTGATGACGGGCCGGTGGAGCGTTGACTCACCCTGCGGGCCGGCTAAATCGGCCAATGGAGCTGATGGGGGAGGGGAGGGACAGCCACTGTTGTCAGGTGACACTCGCTCGCTTCCCAAAATGATTGGGGAGACCGACGTGGGCTTCCTGCACCGACGATCCCCTCTCTCGTTACCCTGGAGCCCACCTCCCTCCCGCAGAGAACGGTTCCTGCATGTCCTTTCGCCGCCGTGTGCTGCTGCGTGTTGTGCAGAGTCATGCGTGCACGAGCTTCTCTGCGGGTTTTTCGCGAATGCCAAAAATCAGTGCAAATCCAGATTGGCGACCGGGGGTTTGCTTCCTCTTCATGTGGCACATGAAAGGCACGCTGAGGTTTCAGCCGCTCCATTCCTGACTGGCCGTTTGATGCTGCGGCCTCGTCCCTGGGTGACCCTCGTGGGAGGGTGAGCTACGCAGCTGCCCCCCACACCCTCCTCCCTTCACCGCCACCACCACCACCACCACCCCTCCCGCCTTCAAGGCTGCCGAGCTGGGACCGTGTTGCACAGATGCCTGGCGCTCCTCACACCGAGACGTCTCGTACCGCCTTTTATCAGCCCGCTCTTAAAAGGACCGTTTTTTTTTTTCATCTCGGCCCCGCCGTTTGATTGTTCTCCGTCTGCTGCGCTGAAAGGTGTGCCTGTTTCACGCCCGCCGGCCTCCTCAAGGGAGGCCCACGGTGCTCAAAGACGGGTTGGGTTCAGAGTTCAAAGATCTCCGCCGAAGCTTCTTATCTCCTCCAACCAGACGGCCCGTTTGCTTCCCCCCCCCCCTCGCTCGCTTCCTGACTTGGTGAGGTCTGCTCCTTGTACGGACATTTCCTCCCCGCCGCTGTGCCGTAATACCCGTAGATCCGATCTGCTCCTTGGTGCCATAAAGAGGCAAGAGGTGCAACAAAAGGATTGATAAACTCCCACGCACAACTCGAGGAAGTGGCCCTGATGGCCGTTTACGGGGCCCTTGTGGGGCGCGCCATCCACCTTCATAAAAAAAGTCCCCCTCCTGGATGTAACCAGGTTATGTGAAATGAATGGCTTGTTTGTTTGCCTGGGACATATTTTCTCGGCCTAATCATGCGCACGACAATCCCGGCACCAGATAAGTGAGTTATTTCTTCCTGGAGCGAGCCGGCTCCTTCAGACAAGCCGTCTGCTGGCCATTGTCGCCGTCGTGATGAATCGCTGGCCCGTGAGGCCTGACCGGAGGGGGCCGAGGTCATAAATCAGTCGTACCGAGAGTAATCGGCTCGTGTGCGTCCAGAGGACGCGCTCTCCTTGAAAGTTTTAAGCAGAGGGAGTGATGAAGTAGCAGATTTGAAGGTGGGCTGATTTCATTTTCAAATTGCCCTTTTTTTTTTTTTTTTACTCAACCAACTGAAAGAGAATCAGTTTCACATCACAGGAGACAAAGAAAAGCAGGAAATGTTGACATTCAAGCCACATTAAGCCACACTGTGGACGGAGACGCCGCTCTACAACCAATGGATGGACTGCCACGAGATTCGGTTCAATCGTGTTTCTCATGCAGCGAATACTTTGTCAAATACTTTGGTTCATGTCTAAAATACCTTCGAAAAACAAATGACATGACATCAACACCACCATGACACCACATCAACACACAGGCATGCTAAGTGTTAGCATTCGGTGGAAGTGGAGCCTCACAGAGCTGCTAGCGTGCGTCGTGGTCTAGCGAGATTGAGGCTAGCGGCTCATTCAAGGCACTTCTCCTTTCACATGATCCTCTTATTTTCTCAGAACTGTCTGCTGATGTCGTTTTCTTCGAAAGTAAACACCCAAATGTCAGACTCGTCTTCGAGCAGCGCTTCTCCCCAAATAATCACGCCAGCCGGATTAAGACGCCGCTTTGATCAGAGCGGATGAACGATGATCCTTCGCAGCGCCCCCCCCCCAAAAAATGCTCCTCATTAAGCCCGCTGTCTGTTTGGGTTTAGCCACTCGGACGCGTTGCGGAGAGACGTCTCGAAAGCCTCTCGGGACTCACGAGTTAATTACCTGCATTAATTAGTTTGGCACTTGTATGCTGGCGCTGGTGGCTGCTGGGGAGAGGATACGAGGGGGGGGGGTGTCATCGCGGCGCTGTAATGCAGCACAGCAGACGAGGGCAGGTTGCAGCAACACACCCCGTCATTTAGGAGATGCAGTCATACACAAAACACCCCCCTCACCTAATGCGTGTGTGTGGTGGCGTGCTCAGATCGGCGCCCTGAGGGTGAGCCGACGCTGACGGAGTTAAAGAGGCGGAAACCCGCTAGAGGTCGACTTTCTGTCAGCGTCCAGCCGGATGGACGAGGGCGTGTGTGGACGGGAGATGAGGAGGTGTGAAGGAGGAGATGGATGAACGCAATAAAGCGCCTCTTTGACGGTCGACGCTGCTGTCGTTCGTCTTTTATGAAGCCGACCTTGGAGTGAAAAGCCCCCGTTCAGGTTGTTGGTTTGTGTCAATGGGCCATTAGCGTCGAGGGGAGGGGGGGGATGTGTGTGTGTTTAACGTATGAAAAGGTGTGACATGATGATTTCCTGTTGAACACACACACAAAGGGCCTTAACTCGGCTGCAGGAGACCACCGTCCTCTCAGCTGCTTGAGTCCGACAACAGCAATTTTGTTCAGCAACACGAGGAGCAAGATTTAAAAAAAGATGGAGGAAAGATAGAAGATGAAAGAGAAGAGATTGGACAGGAGATTAAAAGTGAATTATTGAAGAGACCCAAGTTGAAGTTAATAAAAGGCCCGAGAGCAGCAGCGGATCAGACATGCATTTTGTCTCTTTATTAACCATCAGCAGTCTTTTTTTCTTCTTTTTTTCAACCCATCATCTTGACACACAAGGTAGCTGAAGTGAAACGTTTTCACGCCGCGTCACCGGTACGTCAAATACAAGGGAGCGCCGCACAAACACATGAGGTAGTTGTTGACGCCTCTCAAGTGACTCCCAAGTAAAGGCGAAGCGGCCTCCGTGCCAAAACCCGAGCCGGCCGGGGCGCTAAAGTAAACACCGCATTGTTGAGAGAGCCGTGACTCACTCGCCCGAGGCAGCGCTAACAAGGCGTCCTGCTCGGCTCCTCGTGGACACTTCTTTAAACCCGATCCCTCTTTAAAAGTCACTCGGCGTGAGAGCCGGCGATCGCCCGTCATCGGACGAGCTAAACGTTTCCCCCCCCCCCGTCCCGCCGTCTGCGTTTTTTGGCGGCGACGGAGAAATAAATGAGCGGTGTGGCGCTCTGGTATCCGGCAGCTGCCTGAGAGGAGCCACCGGGGGGACGAGTGCCGCTCGAGAGCCTCGACATGTACCTGCGAGAAAGGTCAGCGAGGTCTTTGACAGACGCCTCGCTGCCATCTGCATGTGAGCGAGTCCAGATCCCCCCCATTTCCTCCTTTATCACCAGCCCACGAGCTCGACCCGCAGGGACAGCAGCCGGGCTGAAGTGACCTTTTAGCGAGCATCACTCGGTCGTTGCTCAGTGAAAGGCTGGCGTTCTAGCCGCTGACGTGCTGCGGGAAGTTTTCACCTTTCACCTTTTTCTTCATAAAAACACATTTTTATCCTGCAAACAATGAACATATAATGTCTCTCGAATCTCGCGTATTCACACCGGCATGGAGACCTTTAAGGCAGGAAACCGTTCCTCCAATGCGTGTCGAAATAGCAACCATGACTCAATCTGAACACATGTAACATATTACAGTTTTTTCCGATGTATTGCTTATCCTTCCTGAACGTATAACGTCATCTCTGACATAAAAGAGTGTCCATAAATCCTCTCAAGAAGAAGACGTTCCTTCAGTATCAGAGTCCTGCAGTGACAGCTGTGTGTGTGTGTGTGTGTGTGTGTGTGTGTGTACTGCGAGTGGCTTATTCAGAAGACTTTTAATGGCGATCATTTGCTAAAATGTTCACAAATATTGTTTTTTTTTAAAGTTAAGCAACTGTCCTGTCACTATATTCATGACATAATGTTCCCCGTTCCCCAAAGCACCCAAAATAAGGAAATTGTAGTTCCAAAAAGAGTCAAATTCAAAGCAAGACAACAAATAGAGTTCCCAAAAAATAGGATATATATAACCAGATGTTTCCACTTTGAGAGTAGATAAAAACACATCTTTTCTTCCCGTCTGTAAACAGCCTGACGGCGCGTGCGAGCAGCCTCGAGGCCGCGGCGCTATTTATTCCCCGCGCCGGGTTTATTTCAGCCGGCGGCGTGCGTCCCAGGCTCTGACCCCACAGGCCCCGTTGGGATGATGTACGCACGGACAGGAATGCCAACAATGGACACCTTAAATCAGACCGGACTTATGAGAACCATGTGGACTCCTGTTCGGTCCGGCTCAGATGAATGGCATTCCTTTCCATACTAGGCGACGTGCTCTCATTTTCCGCTCCTCTCGCTTTCCACCTCTGTTTTTTTTTTTTTCCCTTTTCTTATAAATCTCTTTTACAAACCTCCTCCTCCTCCTCCTCCTCCTCCTCCTCCTCGCCTCCATCCCTACTGCTGCTTCCCCAGAAACATTAATCCCCGGTCGGAGTTGGCCGAGGCTCCGGCTCCTACTGCTCGCGCTCCGATGAAATGTACTGGAGACGGATATTCGGATATTAACTCGGGGCTGTGCGGAGAGGAGTCATGAGTGGAAACCGGGGATTTAAGTCTCATTACCTCCCCGGAGACTCGCCCCTCTGCCAGGAAGCCGTGCGTAGGGTTTCTATTTTTGAGCCCCATTAATGAAGCTGGTGCTCGAAGGGCAGAAGAAGAGGAGCGCTGGGACAGGGAGGGACATTCCCAGCATTCCTCCGTCTGTCTGACGCAGCGTGGAGGTCTGCTTTTAGAGGAGGGGGGGGGGCACTGGGATTAGGAGGTGTGGAGGGAATGATTAGCACTGACGGGAAAAGAGAAGGGAAAATGCGCTAAAAGAGCAAATTAAACGGTGGCAAAAATGTCACCAGCAGTGAGGGTGTGTGTGTGTGTGTGTGTGTTTTAGTTTTTCTCCCAGCAGTAGTGCTGTCTACACCGCGGTGTAAAATGTTTTACAGGTGTGTTAAATCCGACAGCACGGAGCAGCGAGGTCGATCATCCGACCCGATGACTCCTTCTGCAGGTCGAGAAGCTCACAATTTGATTTTTTTTTTTTAATAATAGCTCAACTGTATGGAAGCCCATTTCCGCCACACACACCAAAAAAATCAAATAAATTTGAACCAAAAAAAAATACCTTTTTTTGTTCACTTAAAAAAGGCAAAGAAAAAAAAAATAGTTTCCCGTTTCATTCGAGGAGAGAAATTACAAAATTACAGTTACACCCTAAATATACTTGTAGCTAATACATGTACACACAAAGTACTTTGCTGTTGTTGTCATTGGTCCTCTTTTTTGTGTGTGTGTGTGTGGCGTAAATGGGCTTCCATACGACTGAGTCGATGTTGTACGTTGTTTTTATTCGTGCAGGATTGAGGTCTTTTTTCTTTACTTTAGGAGCTCCATATCCACGGTGAACTCTCTGCTGTCAGGATTCATTATGTCATCGTGAAGAGAATATTTTGGGCTTTTGGTCGTAAAAGAAAAAAGAAAACAAACGTTTGGGCTCCTCTTTTTGTGCTCGACAAAGTATTTGTGTTGAGCGCTGTTGTGTCCCAGGTGTCGTTGTATTTTCGAACAGCAGTTCTGATTGTTTGCCCCTCCCCCCCCTCTGTGATCGTGTGACAGGTGGTGACCCCGACCAGAGTGGGACAGTCCTACACCTTCAGCCCCGGCCAGCACAACCAGCAGGACCTCTACGACGTCCCGCCCAGCAGATCACAGGGGGTGAGTGTCTCATGTTCCCACAGCGCAGGTCACCACATGAACTAGTGACGGGGAAACGCTCCATCAGGAGGAGTTAAGTGGCATTTCAGCTGGAAAGTGTCATGTAAAAACCCATAAAGGACTCAATTATATACTTTTAATTTTTTACAATATCCAAGTCAAAGAGAAAACAAACAGGCATCGTGCTCTGTTTCAGTATGAATACAACAAAGGAGACTTTCCTTTGAGTTGCTTAATCAATCAGTGTACTTTAAAGTTGTATAATCCATGAAATGAAAGCATAGTTGAGGTTCACTGTGGTGGATTACTAAACTTAAACAGGTTTCAACCGAACCAAATGATATTCCTGCAGCGCAGAAATGAATGGAAAGACTGTAAGAAAGAAATACATCCAAAAATGTCCAAAAGGTTTTAAAGACACTGATACGGCTCTTTGAATAAGTTCCAGTTCTGTGGATATAAAACTAGGGAAAGGTCACATGGATCCACCACTGCTCTGCAAAAACATTTCATTTTTTTTATAGAAACAATAATTAAAAATGTCCGTAGTCAGCACAGCAGGAATAGAGCTGCAGCGTGAGGTTTGTATTCGTTTCTTTGATCTCTGGAAAAGTCCTCGGGAAAAAATAAAATCTAAAAAAGTGTAGAAAAAGTCATGTAAATGTGTTATATTCATGTGTTCACGACGTTCATTTACGCTCAGTTTAAAATAATGAATATACTTTTAAAAGAAGGAAGCTCAAAATATAAGCAGCATACATACAGGCATCTATATAAATGATTATTCTTTTAATCAAACTATTGTCTCTCATTCATTTGTGTCATTTAAGAAATACTGTATGCTTTGAATCCTCATTGTTAGTTAAATTCATTTCATCACTTTTTACCGTTTAGACCGAGATTTCACAAAATGTTTGCTCATGGAAATTTGGTTTAAAGTCATACAAAAGTCATGGAAACCCGTTGGTCAGGACGCGTATGAAGGATCCGTGACTGTAAAGCTCTTCTCCTGTCATCGTGTCTGCAGATAAACCTCGCGGGGCTGTTCTCAGACACATTTAATGATGCACGATGCATTATTTAAAAGCATAAAAAGGCATAAAATGTAATGTGTCCGCGATCACAAACTCCTTTTTAATTCCTCGCTCACGTTCCAGGTGTACGACATTCCTCCCGGCCAGATGTTCCCCGGCGGCAGAAACCAGGGCGTCTACGACGTCCCTCCGTCTCAGATGGACCTCAGGACGCAAGGCGTCTACGACGTCCCGCCCTCCTCCTCCTCTTCCTCCTCCTCTCAAGGGGTGAGTCCATCCGAACCACCACGAGCGGCCCGACACGACGAAGGCTGCCTGCAGTTCTTCATTCACGCAGTCGCTGCTATTCCTCTTAATGGCCTGCGTCAAACACGTTGAAAAGTCATATTTAAGACGTTCTCGCGGCGGCGCTAAATGACAGCTTTGCCTGCCAGCAAAAAAAAAAAAAAGCTCCGCGAGTGGTTCTGCACAAAAACAAACGGAAAGAAAGTCGAGGCCGTCGCGCTCTTCTCCTTCCAGACCCTCCAGGGTTTCAGCAGACCGAACCGGGCAGAGCGCCATCAGTGTGTTCGTAACGAGCCAAAATACGCCGGGACGAGATATTCGCGGTGTTCTTGATTGCATTTTCTTTTTTTTTAAATGGTTGGGAATTGTCGACAGGCCGCCGTTTAATCCGCTGACTTCTGCCAGTCAGGCGCTTTTTGAACGTCACGGTAACTTAAAAGGCTGCAAACTGGTGAAGCCGCTGCAGAAAGAGAGGACGACTCACATTTATGTTATTTATTTCAGACTAAAACTTAAGCCTCTAAAGAAAAAAATCCAAAATGTGAAATAAACTCAGACAGAATCGTACGGTGGGTAAAAGCTCTGCTCCGTCTGCTCTTGTGTAGTTCAAATGATAAAGCTACTGTTGGGTGGATAAGTAATCTGATTACTAACCCTGCTGCATCTACACACACACACACACACACACACACACACAGATTTGCATCAACCAGGTTACCACAGTTTCCTTTGATTAGCTCAGTAACCTGGTTACTCGCGTGCATCCTGTTCCTAATCGACGAGGAAAAGCTGGATCATTACGTTCTGAGCGGAAAGCATCCGCAGGGCGGAGCCTCTTCAGTCGAGCAGAGCTGACCAGTTCCACTTTAATTTGTACAGACAGAGACGGTGTTTGGGTCGTGGTGTGCGCTTCACGACATGGCGAATGAGCGAACACATGTTGTGAGTTGGCGCCTGACGCTTGTCGTCTCCCTGCAGGTCTACTCGGTGCCGCCCTGCAGGAGCAACCCCGCCCTCCAGGAGGGGAACTACGACTTCCCGCAGCCGCTCAAGCACAAGCAGGAGGGCATCTACGACGTGCCGCCGCCGGCCCTCGCCAAACCCGCTCCGAGCCCCCAGTCGCATTACGACTTCCTCCCGGCGGCTGACCACCCCAACGGCAACGTCAACGCCAACGAAGGCATCTACGACGTGCCTCCGCCCGCCCTCCACTCGGGGTCGCAGAGCGACGTGTACGACGTCCCGCGGGGCATGCAGCCCCCGCAGCGGCCACATAGGGCCTCGCCCTCCGACCGGGACGGAAGCAAAGGCATCTACGACGTCCCCGCCGCCGCTCAGGAAGTGCGCGGCGGCAGCGGTGCCGCGGATGTGACGGACGGCGTGAACCGCCTTTCCTTCTCCAGCACCGGCAGCACGCGCAGCAGCATGTCCACCTCCTCGTCCTCTGCGGGCTCCGGCTCCGAGGGGCGCCTCGCCCTGGACGTGGACGCCGCCGTGCAGCGGCTGCAGCGCCTGCAGCAGGCCGCGGAGGCCTCGGTCGGCGCCTTGCACTCGATGGCGGCGTCCCCCCACTGGAGGACTTTCCCCTTCATGGAGCGCCACGCCAACGACGTCCGCGCGGTGCTGGACCGGGTCCGCGCCGCCCTCGGGGACTTGGTGGCGTTCGGCAGAGGCGCGGCGGCCAACGCCACGGCGCTGTCGGACCCCGGCCTGCACGGCAAGCTGCGGCGGCAGCTGGCGCGCCTGGAGGACTCGCAGCAGATCCTGCTGCAGGTCTACCAGGTGCTGGAGAGCTGCGGCTGGGCGCTGAACGCGCTGGCGTCCGCCGGCAAGCAGCACCACAACAAGAGCGACGACCTGGACCGCTTCGTCATGGTGTCCCGGACGGTGCCGGACGACGCCAAGCAGCTGGCCTCCACGATAGGCGGCGCCGCCGAGCTGCTGTTCCGGCGGACGCACGCCGACGGCTCGTTCTCCGCCGCCGGCTCGCCGGAGGAGAGCGCCGCGCACCCGCTCGGCTCGCCCGACAACGACAACTACGGCGGCCCGACCAAGCCGTTCCCCGTGCCGCGCGGCGCCGACAAGGACAACATGAACAACAGCGAGAAGTGCGTGAAGAGCTGGATGGAGGACTACGACTACGTTCACCTGCAGGTACGTCCTCAGAGGAGCAGGACCAGGATGTGTTGGGGAAGGGCTGGGAATGTTTAAATCCTGTGAGCGCCTCTTCCTCGCCTCCTCCTCTTCCTCACCTCTTCCTCTTGCTCCGCAGGGCAAAGAAGACTTTGAGCGTCAGCAGAAGGAGCTGCTGGACAAAGAAAACATCATCAAGCAGAGTCAAGTCCAGCTGGGCCAGGAGCAGGTGAGGCTCTCTCTCTCTCTCTCTCTCTCTCTCTCTCTCTCTCTTTCTCGCTCTCTTTTTCTCGCGCTCTCTTTTTCTCGTGCTCTCTCATTCGCTCGCATTCTCTCTCTATCTATCCCACACTCTCTCTCATTTTTTCTCTCTTTCTCTCATTCTCTCTCTCTATCTCATACTCTCTCTCTCATTCTCTCTCATTTCATTCTCTCTCTCTCCTTTCATTCATTCTCTCACTCTCATACTCAATTCAATAAACAATACAATAACATACTCTCTCTCTCTCTCTCTCATACTCTCTCTCTCTCTCTCTCTCTCTCTCTCTCTCTCTCTCTCTCTCTCTCTCTCCCTCTCTCTCACTGTCTATCACTTGGTAAGACTTTTGCAACTTTGCCTCAATCTAAAGTTTAGAGGTCAGAGGTCATGAACTAATCTTTAACCCCTCCCCTCCCTCACAGATCAACCAGTTCAAGAAGCTGGAGCAGGACGTGATCAAGCCCGTGGAGAACGACGTCACGCGGTGGATCTCGCCGCGGCACGACGGCACGACCCCGCCCCCCCACGCCACCGCCGCGGACTCGCCCCCCTCGGCCCCGCCCCCCTCGGCCCGCGTGTGCGCCCGGGACCGCCAGCTGCTGGGCTTCTACTCGGAGCAGTGCGGGCAGCACTTCGCCACGCTCCTCGGCGCCGTGGACGCCTTCTTCGGCTGCGTCGGCGGCGGGCAGCCGCCGCGCATCTTCGTGGCGCACAGCAAGTTCGTCATCCTCAGCGCCCACAAGCTGGTCTTCATCGGGGACACGCTGTCCCGGCAGGCCTCGGCGCCCGAGGTGGCCAACCGCGTGATGAACTCCAGCAACGTGCTGTGCGACCTGCTGAAGACGGTGGTGGCCGCCACCAAGACGGCCGCCCTGAACTACCCCAACACGGCCGCCATCCAGGAGATGGTGGACCGGGTCACCGACCTCTCGCACCACGCCCAGCAGTTCAAAGAACAGTTGCTGCAACTCGCCAACTTGTGACTTTCGCCCCAGGAAACAGACTGTGTGTGTCCATTAATCTAGTACAAATATATATTTACAGTATATATATATGTATGTATATATATATATATATATATATATATATATATGTATATATATATATATATCTCATCTTTAAGTTTTGGATGTTGTACATAGTATCCGTTCTGTAAATATATGCTCTATTTTTGTGTAGATTGTTTTATATTACGGTATGAATATACATGTAGGTGCAGTGTTGGTGTTCTCTGTAGTATTGTGTAGACTTTTTTCATAACATTCCTGTCATATTACAAAGCACCTTATGAGATGTTTTTCTTTTCTTTCTTTTCCCCTGTAGAGTCGTTGTGTCTTACTGCTGGGTGCGACAGTAAATCTTGTAAATGACGTTATTGTCGATGTATTGTGTGTGTGTGTGTGTGTGTGTGTGCGTGCGTGTGTGTGTGTGTGTGGAGCTCTACTACAGAGTAAAGGATTGTTCTTAACCACGTGAGTGTGTCCTTTACTTTTTCACGTTAGAGCTGAGAAAGAGAAATGTGTGTGGTAAAGTCAGCGGGAGGGGTTTGTGTGGTGTAGTTTGAATTTGTGTTACATCAGATTCATTTTTTTGGGGACGAAAACCCATGAAGTAAATGCCAATTAGAAATAATCTAAAAAATTAGATAATTGCTCTTCCACAGAAATGTATTCACGTCAAGGTGAACACTTTATTAGATCGAGGCAACGATGGTCCGCTGAAATTCAAATATAATATGATTTTATTTTGCGTGATGAAGACCATGCAACACAACTGAAAACAAATCACACAATATATTAACATTGGAGATGTAAAGTGTAAAAGGTCCACCAAGTATCTTTCATACCAGAGCTTTCAACTGTACGTCAATCAAGTGTGAACTTTCACACAAAGATATAGATCTTTACTCGGTTGTATTGTCAAGCAGAAAAACCCAGTAAGTGGAAGTTGAGTTGAGCTCTGGTCAAAATGTGGTCTTCCTCCAGAGATAGTGTCATCTCAAAACTCTAAAGTAAAGAATGACTTTCACGTTTGTTTCTAAAAGCTTGTTTATTATGTTTTCACGCGGCTCTCGACCGCATCTCATGGTCTTCATCCTCGTGGTCTTCGTCGGCTGAACCCCAGTAACTGACTAAGACCAAAAATCAAACACCAAATGTAAGAGGCGTGCACGCGCTGCCTCTAGACACACTGCACGGCTCAAATGATGTTATGATGACTAATATGATGGTCGAGGGAGATTTTCATTGACAAAAATGCTAACTAAATTGCTAGCTTAAACGCTAGCTTCAAAATGCCATCTTGAAAAGCGTGTAAAGTGGCCTAAGTCTCAATGTCTTTTATATATATATATATATATATATATATATATATATATATATATATATATAGGGTAATATTATTTCAGAAGGTTTGGTTTGGGTGCTTCGATGCAGCCTTCCTAAAAGAAAACTTTTCCTAGCTGAAAGCTTTTCTTCTTTTTTTTGTGCACACGGTCACAAGGGTATTTTTTTTTTAAGAAGAAGAAGAAGAAGAAGAGGCTCAGAAAAACAAGCGCCTGTGTCAAAAAAATAATTCTTCCCTTTTGCTTGGGGGAACATTGGACACGACACGCGGAGGATAACGAGGGCGAGAGAAGGACGCCGTCCTCTGGACCGTGAGAACACTCGTTCTCCAGAGTGACCTCCATCAGCTGCGACCACGCTTTCTCTCCGCCTCAAAGTGGAGAGGACCGATCAGAAGCACACAGCCGGGCTCTTGGGAACGTAAAGTGCGGATGCCGGAGGGGAGGAGGCGGTGCAGCCACAGCAACTTCTGCGATACAACTTTTAAGAAAAGCACTTGCCTCTCTTTCATTACGCCCTGAGCTCTCTGGCCTCTCTCCCTCTGAGGAGAAGAGGAGGCTTTACAGACAGATTGATTGCGTGAAGAAGAGGCGACCGCAGCGAGACTTCAGCCCCCAATCACAAAAACCTCATTAGAAAATAAATAAATAAAAACGCCGCCACTATACCCGACTGCTTTTTATTGTTCGCTGCGTCCCACTTTGCAGCTCTCCGGGGAGATGAGGGAGAAAGGAATTTGCAATGACTTTAAAGTAAAGGAAATAAACACAACGTGCAGACAGAGACTGTAAATCAGGAGACGTCGAGTCCGCTTTACAAACTTGTTTCAGAGCAGCGACGACTGACGCAGGAATGCTTTTTAGGCCGATTATTTTTATCCCACAATGAAAGTGACGGACACATTAATCCAATAATGACTATAATCCAGGAACATATATATTATCAGAAATGGCCCTTTCTGCATAATGAGTACTTTTGTACTTGAGTGACATTGTGAATGCAGGACCTCCATCTTTTTAAAGCAAAAAAACAAGCACAACTTATTCTAGACCTGGCAGCTCTCGTGGACCCCACTTAGTCATGTGTGTGTGTGTGCGTGTGTGTGTGTGTGTGTGTGTGTGTGTGTGTGTGTATGTCACTGTGGGGCAGTGAGCCAAACATCTCATAAATCTCCGCCTTTGGGTTCACCACAGTTTTTATCGTGAGGTACTGTGGAGAGCTGAGGCCGTTTTTTTGTGTGTATTTTTTTATTTCTTCTTTTTTTTCCTGAATCCCCCCCGGAGCGGTTTGTCTCCCCGATGAGACGCCGTCTCGCCGCGGGACGAGAGAGACAGCCAACAGGTGCGTGGAGAGGACTGCTGAGGTGGAACGTTTTGGCAGAGTCGGCTGCTCACCTGTTTGTGTGAGAAAACCCACAGGTCAAAGGTCATCGGCGAGGTAGTGTGTAATACCTGTTTGTTTCTACACATATACATATATACTATAGCGAGAGAGAAAGAAAGAAAGAAAGAGAGAGTTAGAAGGAGCACTGGAGAGTCTTATGTCATTTCCTTGGTTCACCACAACCATTTCCTGTGAAGTATTTGCAGGCTCTGAAATTACAGCTTGGTAGCTCACAGCACGGCCTCCTTGTTTCCTTCTCCCTGAAGAAGCCTCCTTGTTTCCTTCACCTTGAAGAAGCCTCCTTGTTTCCTTCTCCCTGAAGAAGCCTCCTTGTTTCCTTTACCCTAAAGAAGCGTCCTTGTTTCCTTCACCTTGAAGAAGCCTCCTTGTCTCCTTCTCCCTGAAGAAGCCTCCTTGTTTCCTTCTCCCTGAAGAAGCCTCCTTGTTTTCTTTACCCTAAAGAAGCCTCCTTGTTTCCTTCTCCATGAAAAAGCCTCCTTGTTTCCTTCTCCCTGAAGAAGCCTCCTTGTTTCCTTCACCCAGAAGAAGCCTTCTTGTTTAAAAAAAAAAATCAACTAAATAGTAAATCAACCGTAAGGGCGGCTTCTTCAAATAGACGAGGGAGGAGTGCATCGTCACATTCGACCCGCCTCCACAGTGAAATGTATTAATTAGCTAGAGGGATGGAGATGTGTGTCTTCTTTGCGTGGGATTAGGTTGTATGCTTCTTGCATTGGCGGATGAAGTACTGGAGAGGGAAATACTCAAGTGAAAGTAAAAGTCCTCGTCGTTAAAATACACCTGAAGTACCTAAATTAAAGGTACTCCTCGCGAGAATTGGCCCGGATCAGGATGACATGTTATTGGATTGTAATTATTGATGCATTTGTTGTATTGTAAGTAGCAGAAAATACAGATCAGAACTTAAGTAGTGCTGTGCTTTTGGTATAAAAAAACCCTGCAAATTTCAAGTAAAAACAGCATGGAGTGGAGAGCTTTGTTGTTGTAGTTGTGGGTGAAATGATCCTTTGATTTTCAAAAGAGCTGACTGAAGCAGAAAAGGAGAAACAAAAATAGAAGATGAAAAAAAGCACACACAAGCTCTGGGGAAATTAACTACATCTGAACTTTAAAAAGTGTCCGCATGGATAATGTAGCTCAACGTCGTCCTTCAGGCCTCGGCGTGCTGCGCGTTGTGCGCTAACCGATCGCTGCGTTGATACGAGCACTTTGAGGGATAAGCTAATGACCCACAGGGATGAAATGGATTAGGCCTCGTCAAAGACTCAAATGGGCCTTTTAAAAGCTCGACATCTCAAATTACATTATACATACAGTAGATTAACTCTCTGCATTGACTTCTCGGGGGGGTTGGGGAGTCATTTATGGCGGCAATCAGCCAGCGGAGCTTAGAGGGCGCAGAGACCGTTAGAGGAGTCAGAGCATACGTTAGCGCGCCCGTTTTTGTTATCTATTTATTTTGGGAGGTTTAAGCATCTGCTCCCATCTAGGATTTCCACCCCAAAACAAAAACATGGGTTCAATAATATTTAAGCAACTTCATGAACCCAACACTGATGAAAACAAGTCTAGTTTCACTAGTTTTGATCTCAAAAACAAAAAAACAGATTCAGGTGAAAGGATTTATCCGTTAACACAAACACTGAACAGACTACAGACCATAATATAAGAATGGTCTGACATGTAGCTCAGCCACCTAGCGTAGCATTCCCCTTTAGCCTCATGGCTTGTTAGCGTGCTGGTTTCCAGCAGCGCCACACCGCCCCCTGGTGGTTGAACTGCCATTCACAGTTCATTTCAGTGATGTGTGTGCGTGTGTTTTGGAGGGTGGGGGATGTGAGCTGGTGGTGTGTGTGTGTGTGTGTTTTGGGGGGTGAGCTGGTGGTGTGTGTGTGTTTTGTGGAGGGGGGGTGGGGGGGTGAGCTGGAGCTGTTCACCAGCCTGATGGCCTGCAGATAGAAACTGTTTGTCAGCTTCGTGGTTCTGGACTTCAGACTCTCGTAGCGTTTGCCTGATGGCAGGAGAGAGAAGAGTCTGTATGTATATTTATATAGTCTGTATGTGTACTTATATATCTTATAAATGTAAATGTTTGCATTGACTTTGAGTGTAGAATGATAAATTTGATTGTTTTTAGGATATGAATGTCTCTGGATACCTCCACGAAAGAACGACGCAGTTCATTAAGTATTTTCCACGTGCATTACAAAAGGAATGTATTGCCAATATTTAAACACGGAAATCTCATTTCCAAAAAGACAAACAGACTCATTATATTCATGGCGTTATTTATTTGAAGCTACAGCTCCACTGAAGAAAATAAAATCACTGCTGATTAAAAAATAAAAAGGTGCAACAGTTACATGAGTTTTACTTGGAGGGAGAATAATACATATTGATTGGGTCAGCATTGATTTGGCCCGTAGTGATAAACTAAGCCTGTAGAACATGGAGGCCATGTGACAAACAAACAATGGAAGCCATCTTGACCGAAACCGGTGCAGACGGAGGCACGGGGGAGGTGCGCTCCACTGCTCCTAGAGACGAGCCAACATGGTGGATCATCCACCAACATTTCCTTGAAACGTTCTCCCGTCTCCTCTTCAAGTATAAATCTATAAAACTAAGGAGAAGTTGCAAGAAAAAATGAAAAAGGTCACATTTTACACAACTGGAACAAAGTGATTAGACCTCTTCGTCTCGGAGGCTTTGGCCGTTATCTACTGGGCCGTTCACCTCGTGGAACAAAACAGCAGCGCACGCATTCACTTCTGTTAAAGAAAAATACAATTGTCAGTTGTACAAATTGCCAGTTTGTCTTCAGTTCTTGTTGAAATGATGCAGACGAGCTCTTTCCTTCTTTTTTTTTACATTTATCTGCCGTATGTTGGACTTCATTCTTTAAAAAAAAAAACAAGATGTGCGTTAGAGAGTTAACGCATCTCTCTTTTGCGTCGTGGAGCGTCCCCACGCTCCACGACGGGTGGCTGGAAGCAGCGTGGAAACAGGAGGACCAGACTCACCACTCCGGACATGATTAAACATGTGACAGTAATGGCTTTTCCCTTTGAAAACAGGCGACCTGCCTGGGCAGTTTAAAGTGTCTCGGTGAGGAGGAGAAGGAGGGCCGTGTGTACACACAGTACTTGTGTAGTTGTGTAGTGTAGAGCACGCAGGGGTCGGGGGGAGGAAACACCTCCCGATGAGCGCGCACGCAACGTTTTGTAAGAGGGCTGACAGGTGAGATTGGGGTCGTGAGGTGGAGGACACACACGGTAGACGATCTATGAAGTGATCTCCGGAGAGGCGACTCTTTGGCGTGCGGTCCTGGGCCGATTACGCGTCGGGGCGCTGGCCGTGCGTTCGCTCGTGGGTTCGGACGGCTGCGGTTCGGCCGGAGGGGTGCTGGCGTCCCCGACGAGTTCACGCAGGAACTTGAACTTGGACAGGAAGAGCTGCCAGACTACATACCAGCCTGAAGGGCGGAGAGGAGGGGGAAGAAGAAAAAGAGTTATTTACAAGTGTAATAAAGGCATTATTAAAACCACACAAACTATTTAGTCACAGAGGTAAACATGCATCAATAAATATTCTCCAAGATGCCGTTTAACACTTCCCACTGTTATGAAAGTATTTAAAACATCTTCAAATACTGTATTTTGCACTGTGTGGATGTATTATGCGTATGTTCTGTTGATGCAGCCATTTTCTTTTAATTGCATTTATACAAGCCCTCCTATGGACAGGGGTTGTGCATTAGCCTATAGCCTACGTGCATTTGGTCATTTATGCATTGAATGCATGTTACAATCCTCATGTGATGTCTTTATCAAATAAACTCAACTAAAACTCTTGTAGCCAACTGGATGAAAGGAAAAAAAAAATTCTGGCCACTGCACGATAAACAAAACGTGTCACCCATTTCCCAAAACTGTCCTAATTCAAACAAAGATGGCAGCCTCCTTATTGTTATCGATGAAACAACCAAACATGATGCAAAGTAGTTCAAGTTAGTCCCACATATGTATAGATTATTACATAAGGTGCCCACATTTCATATCTCTACTTGCTCCACCTACACCGGATTAACTGGATCGGGTGTGTCCAGCCAGTAAACCCAGTTAAAGGACAGTGAGGTCCAGTGAGAGGGAGCATGGAGAGATGGGAACACAACCAGTGCTGGAGGCGAAAGAGGAGCAGACATGGTTATGCTCCTCCTCCTCGCTGGATAAAATTAGAAACTCCTCACTGATATCGAAACTTGCCAGTCACCTAATACACTCAGACAAGGACTAGCTGGACATTTACGTTGGATCATGTCCTAATTCCCTTCCGAGTCCAGCAAAGTTATCAGCCAATGAAGCCTCTGATAAGCTAGCAAGCGTGTGTCTGTGTGCCAAAACAACAACAACAACAACAACAACTGACGAAAACAGTCACGTTCAATCAGCCACAAAATGGCTCAGGGAGCTAGCTGTGTGTTAACTAGCTCGTTACGTGAATGTTTTCCTCGTGGACTCACCGAACAGCATGAAGAGCAGCGCACAGACGAGCGTGGCCACGATGACCAGCAGCGTGAGCCCGACGCTTTGCCACATCTTAGCTGGACGACAGCATGCGGAGGCGCCGCGCTGGTTTCTGCTTCTCTCTTACTCTCTCTCTCTCACACACACACACACACACACGAACAAAACAACAGTGTGTTGGCTGGCTGGCGTCGAGTGAAGACAGCTCGCCTCAGACGAGAGAGACACACACACGGCAGCACATCGCACAGCAGCTCGGTGGCTCGCCTCGGGCCAGCGAGCTAAGTTAGTCAGCTAGTCAGCTAGTTAGCTAGTTAGCCAGTTAGCTCGGTAGCTTCACAGACGGACCGGAGCGGTGACGTGAGCTCACGTCGGCTCGTCACCGCGGGGGGAAGTCCTCCTCCTCCTCCTGCTGCTCCTCCTGCTCGCTACATAACTGCAACGTGTATTTGGTAGTTATGACAGAGACGGAGCAGCAGACCCAGTAACTGGGTTAAGACAACACATTCAGCGTCACGAAACCGAGTCGGACTGCGCATGCGCGAGTTCCGTTTGAATCCTGGGTAATGGAGTGCGCTCTTCTCCTTGGAACAAGAGGGTAAAACAGCAGTAATGTTCAGAGTAATATACATAATGAACAATATATACTCATTGACTGCCGAACTGTGCTTTGAAAAAAATGTAAATCACACTCTTATCCTACAGAGGACACGTTTCATAAAGGATTGAAACCATTTTATTAGGAACTGTAGCCATTATATTTCTTATTTTTTAACAAATACATCTCTGACTTGCAAATACTACATCTGCCTTTTGATAAATAGATGCAATACGGAATGTTTGCACTACAGCATCAACGTCATACATGCAACATAAATGCACTCAAAGAGGTAGATAAGATTAAATAATAATAATAATAAACACATAAATAACTAAAATCTTAAGCACGAAACGTTTATCTGTGTGGTACATTTCAACAGCGAGGCAACACAAAGTTCTTCACATATCAAAGTTACTATAAAATGCTATAACTGTTGCGTTTGTGAAAAAGAAATCCAGCAGGAGGCGACATTGTCAAACATCTGTAACGCGTTGACTAGTTTCTCAGTAAAACATCACAATACAGGTCAGAATTTCCTGTATTCTGACCTTTCAGACGTATTAGCAACTAAAGGTTTGCTTGTCTTCTCATGATCAGGTCAGGACACTTGATTAAAGTACAATACTGTCAAGATGCATATATATTTATACTTAAGTACAGTACTGAGTGCAACCAGGGAAACAACACTTGTGACGAGTGACAGGAAGCAGGGATGACTTTATTTGATAAGATGTACCAGTCAGTGTAAATCCAGTGTTTTCAGGTTCATGTCATTACCTCTCGTTGCGCTTCTGAACTCGAAGAACGGCAAGTCAGGACACGTGTGCTTCTGCAGTGGAGTGTCTCCTTCCAGGTGAAGCAATCTCAGTATTTGCATATTATGCTACAGCCTACAGCTTAGCAAAAGCCCAGGTCACTCTTCAGGATGCCATTTTCCACATTGTGTAATTAGAAGTTAGTTTATCTAGTCAAGGCATGTGAGTCCAGCCCAGATTACTACTGAAAGCCTAGAGGTGTCTTTTCTCTGTTTTAAAACCAGCGAAAGATTCAAATCTCCACAAAGATCAGCTGGAACCACAATGAGGTTAAACGCAGGTGGTTTCCTCGGTTCCATTTCAGTGAAAGAAGTTCATTTTCACTTGAAATGAATGCCATCGTGTTTCAATCTTTACATAGGCCTATATGCACTCATACATTTTTATTTAACAAGTTAAAAGTGCATGTTTCTGTGGCCCTCTTATCCTATCTTTTCTTTCTTAATATATATATTTCCACTGTAACTACATGTTGCTTTGTAATCTTTAAAAACATTTGTTTCATCCACGTTCTGGCTCTTGTACACGAGCTTCCTCGTAATGCACTCTATTAATATTCTTATAGTCTGATCAGTATCTGATTCTCCTGCAAACTCATTTGACCTTATTTCATTTGTTTTTCATAACTGCTCAGCGTTCCTCGTACTTTTGTTTAAACTTGCACTGATGACCCCATGTTTCAAAGAAGTTTTACAGAACACATCAGTGCTGCAAAGACAACAAACCTGTTTTGCATAAATCCTTGTCTGTCAAGTACATTTACTCACTGTGCTTGCATGCAAATTCATGGTATTTGTTTTCTACTTAAAGGGCCAGTGTGTCGGATGTGAAGGGATCTATTTCAATTGAATGTAGCTCCGGTTATACTCCCGAATGAATGCGAAAGAAAAATAGACTTAAAGACGTCTCCGTGGGCTTAAAGTCATTTATCACCACTATCCGACCTTTTGTGGTGCGAGCACTCAATTGCTTTGTCAGGAAATAATTGTTATGGTTGCCGCACTAGGCACAACATACGCTTCAGGCATGAATACATTTCGTAATTGTAGATTTTGGGTGTGATGAAAATGATCTACTTGTGTGGACAAGACTCCAGTTAAGGACTGCACAGTTAACAAATAGTTTGCCATCAACCACCATGGCAGGTTAATGTGTATTGCTCCACATATTCTTTGTTGCTAAATTTGCCTTGAAACAAATGAAATGAAAAACATTTTGTTAAATTGTCCCATAAAACCTCTTAATCCCAAATCGCTTAACAGTTACTGCAACATCATTATTTACGTCACGAACAAATTCTACAAACATAAAATACAAGAACAGCAAATAAGTGCTCTCGTGGGGCGAACATGACAAAGTGACACGAACACACAGAAATAAAAACTGGGAATATAAAATTAGATTTATTTATTTAAAATGGAAAATATTGCTCCTAATAATCACAAGCAATAACTTTCCATCATGACACTTTTAACCCTCTACACTTGTAGTAAAAGCATGAACGTGCACAGTGCCAATATGACACAAAAAGACAGGTGAACCAAGTAATGTGGATTCTGAGTGTACCGTAACAGAGTGGTACCCTTTTTTATTCCCTTTTACATTTTTAAATAAAGATACAATTTGTATCAACCACATACGTCCTCTTATTTTATCCAGTTCACTGAGGCAACTTCCAATGTAACCGTTTAAAATAAGGCACTCAAATACATCACGGTGGATACCACAATACGTCAAATACACAAACTCATGTTTATCTTCTGGGTCTTTCCACTGAAAGACGCGGGTTCAAACCACCGGCTGGACATTGCCTCATCTCTGACTCTGCAGCTTGAGGATCTCAGCAACCAGCATCTGTGGATCCATCAGCTGAGGAAACGAGTCCATGGCCGCGTCCACCAATTGGACGCTGAAGATAGCGAGCAGCTTCTTGCGGACGACCTCTCTCTCGTCGTCTCCTGGACTCGTCCTCCTCCTTCTCTGAGGAGGAGGAGAAGGCTCCCATTGAGAGCGCTCCCCCGGCAGGCTGTGGACCCCTGGGGGATGAGCCCCGTACGGATCGGACCAGGGCTGCCGCCGCTGCTGGTGCTGGTGGCCGTGGACTCTGCTGCGCTGGAAGTCTGACGGCTGACTGTACGCAGACGCGCCGACTGAGTAAGCGCCGTAGCTGGGGTAGTGAGGCGGGTAAGGATGCACATCAGCGCTCTGGCTGCTGACGAGCCCGAGGCTGTAATGCTGGTTGGGGTGCTGGAAAGCTGGCGCGGTCGTCCCCCGAGATGGAGGGCCATGTGAGCAGCAGCTGCACGGAGGGCAGTACTGTTGTCTCACACTGTGGGTCTGCTGGGAGCTCCTGTACGTGGGCCCATACTGGGGGTCACACACACTCCAAGAAGCCTCCATTGTCTGACTGTCTATGGAGCCTAACCCAGAGTCCAGGTGCTCCTGAGAGCCACTATGCCGCCCTGAGCCGTGGTCAGAAGACGGGGTCTGGCCGGTCTTCTCCTTTCTAGGGGCGGCCCTCTTGCTGGACTGGTGACTAGCCTTCAGCTGTTCGTGTTTATGGTCTCTCTTCGAGGAGCCGTTCTCGTGTCCCAGAGTCAGTTTCTTTGCCATGTCCGCCAGCAGCGAGAGGCTCTGTCCCGGCACGGGACTGGAGCGAGCTGGGGACTGTGACGGGTGCTTGGCGTTCTCCCGAAGCTCATCTGCAACCAGACGGTTGGACTGTTTGGCTCGCTCGGGATGGTGGAATTTGCATTTGATTCCGTAAGTACATTTCTTTCCTGGAAGAAGAAGAAGGCGCAAGATTTTAGCAGCGCTGATCATTTTCATGCCAAACTAGGTGCTTACAGACGCTCTGTGATGACGACACAGCGGCACTTTGAGCTACAAGCTAACGTTAGCCTGCTAACAATAATGTTTAGCTTTTTTACAAGATTTAAAAAAAAAGAATAATTAATGAAGTTACAAATTACTAAGTCAAAACTTAGCTGTTTTACAACAATACCTGTTTTCTTGTGTTTGCTACAGAGCTTCTGCAAGAATCCAAAATCCAATACAATTGTTGAGGGAACCAGTGGGATGCTAACTAGCTGTTAGCCTAC
Organism: Clinocottus analis; assembly: GCF_023055335.1. NCBI lineage: Eukaryota > Metazoa > Chordata > Actinopteri > Perciformes > Cottidae > Clinocottus > Clinocottus analis. The sequence continues at coordinate 3,255,245 of NW_027175865.1, forward strand.
AAGCATACGTCTTCCTGTTGTCAAAATGCTACTGGTAGCATGCTAACATTCTCACAATGACAATGCTTGCATATATTGTTGTATAGTTTAGTAACGATAATGTTTATAATGTTCACAGTGTTACTTTAGCGTGCCGGCATACATTCATACATACACTATATTAGCTAAAAGCGTGTTAAGATGTTCTCTCACCATAAGGACATGGCTGTTTCTTCGCAGTCTTTGGAAACCTTCGCAGGAAGTTCTCCAGGGTCGGCCCGTGGCGGCCCAGAGGATCATCGGGAGGCATGAACCTGTGTTGTGGGTGAAGTTCAAACATTAGCCGAAAACTACAACTTCACACACACACACAGCGAGGGAAGCCTCTGTATCAGGAAGGCAGAACTCACTTGTTATTGACGAAGGAGTACATGAGCAGCCTGTCCTCGATGAAGCGTTTCCACTCCGGCTTCTCTCCCTGCAGGTCCCGGTACATGTCGTTGGACACGACGACGCCGTCAGACTCGTAGCCCAGCTTGACGATGAAGCAGTCGTCGTTACAGACCACCCGCTTGCCCGCGACGCGTCTCGACGGTGTGAACACGAGTATCTTCCTCCTCTCCAGGTCTCGCAGGATGTGCTGATCTGTAAACCAAACAGGAACGCACAAGTTAAACTTGCATTTACTGGAAACCACTATTCATCAGCGGACAGATTTGACCTACTTAGATATTAACAAAAAGATCCTGAAAGCGCATCCTGCAATAAAACAATTCAGAGGATTTGGTTTATCTTCATGAAGCAAACCAGCGGCGTGATGTCTGTCGCAGCTTCCAGATGTCGGTTAATCAAAAGCTGTCAGAATGTATTTGTATAGCAAACAAATGGAAAAACCCTGCATTTAGATTACAGATAAAACTCATCTAGAGAATTAGAGCGTTGAGAGAGATAAGCAACCTACATGGGGTATTTCCCATTTTGAGAAATGGAGCTCACTCTGTTGCATCAGAGCAAAAATCTTGCTCACGCACTGCTTTTAAGTTTATGAACATTTCAAAAAAGGTAGCCTGCATTTCATTCATTTTTTTATAACACATAAAAAATAGTGCAAAATAGCCTTTATGGCCTCCCAGAACACAAGCTATTCAAATATGTGAAAAGGCCTAAAATGCAAATCTATTACAGGGATATAAAACAATAAACGGTCTCTCTTCATTTGTTTGAACGATGACAAACATTTACATCTTCACCTCGAATTTCAAAGACACAACGACCTACTTTTTTTTTTTAATCATGACAAAAGAGCATAACGATACGATGGGCTCCCATCGTGACGGGGACGTAACGTGGAGCGAGATAAGACGCCTTTGTTGTCGTTCCTGCAACATTCGGTGTCTCCAGGGCCACAACGATGACTCAAGGTGAAAACATTGCGCTCAGCACGCTCGATGCCCTCATTACCGGCCACGCGAGTTATGTAAGCTACACCGCCGGGGCGATTAAGGAAGTATGAAACATTGAAGGCGTGTATTCCCGTCCTCCTACCTGTGATGGGAACATCTGGCCGGGGCTGCTCCTTCCTCCACGAGGGAACAAACACCGTGATATCGCTGTGGCCTCTGTCCACGAAGAAGTTCACCGCCAGCTGGATTCCCAGACAAGAGAAAACTTCCTTGTTCCCGTGGCTGAATGAGTCACACAGGGAGCACAGGGACGAGAGAGCGTTGAAGAGTCACAGAGCCGGTTCAGAACAAACACAGAGGAGCCCTTTATGATTCCCCTCTTTGATTCACCACAGCGCAAACAAGTATACGCACACAGACACACGCACACACACACACACACACACACACTATTTGCAATTTAAATTTGCGGATCACAATAGAACAAACCCACAATGTACCTGCTAAAGAACAACGGTTTATCTTGTTGATAATTCGATCTGTTTGGCCTGTTACATGTGAGGAAATGTGGGGAAAGTGTCTGTTACAAGCTCTCAAAGCCCAACATGATGTCTTCCAAGTGCTTGAATTACAGAAGAAGTTAAGATAAACTTGCTTTGTAAAACCTTTGACTCCCCCAAATTAGCTTAGCTTAGCACAAAGTCTGGAAACAGCTAGCCTGGCTCACCTCGGAGGTGACAGAAGCAGCCTCTCAAGTTCACTAATTTGCACATTTTGTGTTCAAATTGTGAAAAAGACGACAAGTTGTGGTTTCACAGAAAGTTGGAGGGAGCAGTGACTTCCTAACGTCGTTATCGCGGTGAGGTTGCTAGTGAAGACTCTCAAAGGAAAGCTAATAAGCAGCTTCACCAAAGAGTGATGGTTAATGGGTTTTTTTGTTTTTTTTCCGGCCTGAAGAAATTAAATGACGTCAAACTGTCCAGGATTTCACAATAACGGCACACAAACTAGAGGAAGCATTTGTCTTTTGACCCTTTTTTGACCCTTTACACGCATCTTGTCCCGTCCCAGAAGGTTAGAAACAAATGCCCCCAAACTATTGATCCTGGTGTTTGAGGTGGTTTAAAAAGTTTCTTTATCATTTACCTCTGGGGAATAGTTGGATACACGCATTACTTTAGCTCGACTCTGAATGTGCAGCAGTGCTCGGAGCCCTCGGGAAGTCTTTGGAAGTGTCAGAGCCAAGACAAATGAGAGGAACAAGGAAAGCTTTGAGGGGAGCTCGGCTGTGAAATGCCGTCGAGCCGGTTCCTGTTGACATGACGTTTTCCCATATAAGAAGCGCTGGTCTTTGAGGAACGCGCTCAAATACGCTCGAATTTGCATACTAGAGCAGTGTGCCGACGGTGCGCCTGAGACTGAACGGGCGTGCCTCACTGGGGCTGGATAATAAAGTGTGTGTGTGTGTGTGTGTGTGCGGTCTTTCACCTATTTCTCATAAACAAGTCTAAATGGCGGCAAAACGCCATTTAGGGAAAATTTGACTTAATGTTTGCGAAACTGGTGCGTCGTCTCTCCGTGTGAAGTAATCGATGTTGAACGATGCGCGATGCAAATAAGAGCGACAGCAGCGCGCACCGATCCTCCTGAGGGCTCGTGACCTGTTTGTCACACAGAGTGACCTCAGGTGCAGAGGCGGCACGAGTGTCACACCTGTGGTTAGGACATGAAATATGTTGACGACTGTCGGATGGATCGGAATTTGGCCCATTCGTGATTTGATTTACGACTCCACATACACATCAAAAGAAGAGGAAGATGATCTCCAATTAACCGATGAATCACTGACTGACTTGCAGGCCAAATTAAAGTCAAAAGGCTTCTCGTGGGACTTTCACTGGTGACGCTCCTATCAGATGAAGCATGGAAAAGAGACTGTGCTCACGGGGGTTGTACCGACCGCAAAATAATTATTTAATTACAAACGAATAGTTTTCTGTGGGACAGATTATGACATCAACTTTAATTGCTAATAACAACAACACACAAGCATTACGTAATCAAAAAAAAGAAGCACTCTACTCCTCCCCGGAGGATAATGGATAATTAGTCTAAAAAAACAAAGAAACAAAATGCAAATATTTGTATTAAATATTACACGTCTTTTGGGAAATTACCAAACGGCAAACCAACTGTCTAAACGCCACATAGATTTATATTAGAGCTGCAAATAATCATGATTAGAACTGAGGAATCAAAAATGAAAAATGCTGTTGATGTCTTGTTTCGTCCAACCGAAAAAACTCAAAGACAGATTACAGCAGCAGCAGATTCCTTTGTCAATCGACTCGTCGATAAATTGACAAATCGGTCCCGCAGTGAATTACGTAAACTAGAGAGAAGCAGTGAATTGCCCCATTTCAGAAGCTAGAGATCAGTTTCTCACCTCATGGCCACGTTGCTTCCATCGATCACGACGGGTCTCAGAGCGTCCTCGTCCTCGCCGCCCTCCTCTCTGCCCGGAGGACACGACACAGTCAGAGGCACCTGCATGGTGGGGCCCTCGGCCCGGACGTCCCCTCTGGGCACCAGCACCGAGATCGTGGTCACGGGCCCCTGCTCGGCCCCCCGGCCGGCCCCGATCCTGACCAGCTCCCCGAGGAGTTTGTCCGTGTCCGTGTTGGGGCCGAACATCTGCTGAACGGCCAGAACCTGAGCCGTGGAGTAGCCGAGCTTGTGGAACAAGTCCAGCTGGGCCTCCAGGCGCTGGGGGCCCGGGCAGGGGTCGGGTTCGCTGGGGTACATCGTCTCAGAGGAGGGGCGGGAGCAGTTTGGAGCCGCGGGGGGTGGAGGGGAGCTCCATGCAGAAGAGTCAGAGTCTGGGGGGTTCAGACGAGTGGCGTTGGAGATTTTACCCCACGGGTGAACAGATGTGAAGAAAGCAACATCAGCATTCATCTCTCCAGTTTCCACCTACTGAGGACAAACACACTATTACTGCACTGGAGTACAATTTAAAGGTACCTGTACTTGAATAGAGTATTTCCCTTTCATAACGCTTCTACTAAAAGACGGTTTGGTACTTTTTACTCCACTACATGTGTTTAAATACCAGGTTAATACAGACTATAAATCAAATACATTTTATTTTATTATGGATTAAGTGACCCAGGAGTACATGCAAGGTAGTTGACATGAGCTGCACCTTCACTAGCTGTAACAATAAGATAATTGCTTTATTAATGCACCACTCATTAAAATAATTGTTATTAAAACCAGAAACGATTAGTCAAACAATCGTGTCAGAACATTATTGGTTGCATTTTTCTCTCTGTTCTATATTTGTTTCTTTCAAAGTGACTTCGCTACTTTTCTGTTTTTAAGTGTAACTTTATCGGATTTAATCAGATTATTACTTATTGTCACGGCTGCAACTAAAGATCATTTTCATTATGGATTAATCTGCATATTATTTTCTGGATTCCTTGAGTCATTGTTATGTCTTGTTTTGTCCAATCAGCAGTCCCAAACCCAGAAAGAAAACTCTTTCCAATGATTTTACCGGCCAGACAAGTATCAGCGTGATGAATGACTCATAGATTATCATAGTATTATATAGCAGTCTTGATACTATCTTTGCCTTAACTGAGACAAGGGTTAAATTTATGTAAAATACGATACATAAATAAATAAACAGAGCTTCTCTTACTATGAAAAAAAATAAGAACGAACTGTAGAACTCACTGATGAAAAGTAAGTTTGAGGTACTTGTACTTTACTCGAGTATTTCCATTTTCTCCTGCTCAATATTAACCAGGAGAAGTCATCAAACTGCATGTGTCTGATCACTTCTGTTATTAGTACAGATTCAGATTAATAGTACAAGTTTTAAAAAGGAAGCATTATAGGTTACGATTAGAGGACACCAGACTCCCACTCATGAATTCACAAGCTACTCAACATATTACGCTGTTAAATGCGGCTCTACTTTATGGTCTAATTGTATAATAAACATGATTCTGAAAGCAGGACAGGCTGCGTGACTTTTTAAGATTAAGCCGCGGGACCTTTACCCAAACTTTGACTCAGGTAATCTGCTGGGCGACTTCTTCCACCTCCGGTGAGCTCATCTCGTGGTAAATGAAACGTAAGTTTCACAAAGTCGCCGCTTCTGTTTCCAATTTCCAGTTCAGACTCAACGACAAGAAACCCAAAACGTACCTGTAAAAACCTCACACGAGCGGCCGAGCGTGTCCCTCCGCCGACAGCTCCATGCGTCTCGGCGCCGCTGCTGAAATGACGCCTCCCTTCAAACAAGGAAGTTGGGTTGTTCCTCCCGTTGACGTCACCAAACAGCGAGGCGGCGAAAAGACCCGCGAGGAGTGACGTATGCCGAGCCGCCAGCGCCGACGAAGCCGGGCTGCCTGCGTGCTCGTCCGGCTCGCTGGCTCCGGGAACACGCGCCAACGAGGACCATGAGGAACCGGGGACCGGCCTGTACGTTGATACCAGTAAACGCCATTTAACTGGGCTGAATTGGGATAGTAGTGGGTGACACGTTTGACTTGGGTTCTGTAGCAATTGCCCAATTGAAGCCCAAGGGCATACAATACAACTAAGTGAGTTAACTCGTTCCTGGGAGATTTAGGAAGATGCATTAACTGACCAGTAGTGCAGAGACTCTTGATGCCTGCACAGGTGCATTGACTTGTAATGCAGAATGTGATACACAGATTGTAATTAATTCAATACACAGACATCAATGGTAATGTCCAAATATGACATTTTGTTCCAGTCAATCAAGTCACAGAAACAGCTGGTATATATATGTAATACTATCTATCTATCTATCTATCTATCTATCTATCTATCTATCTATCTATCTATCTAATACTACTAGTAAAATTATTAAAAGGAAAATCCACCACGGTAGCAGTGGTAAGAGTAGTAGTAGTAGTAGTAGTAGTAGTAGTAGTTTTATAAGAGGATGATAAAAGCAGCAGTGATTCAAATATTCAACTACAGTATTGCTATCACTACTCTCTTTTTTGTAGTCCTTTATTACTTAAATAAAAACTTGGGTTTAGGTGGCACTCCACTCCAATGTATACATTTAGCAGAAGTGTTGGGGAAAACATTTATTTGTTTGACTAAAACCAACAATACCAGTGTAGAAATATGCTGTTGCAAGTAAAAGTAGCCTGGTTAAAGTACAAAAACAACAACAACAACATTAAATTAAATTACTTGTAAAGATTTGCCCATTTGAAAATAATATATATTATATCATGCAGTACTATACTACTAATCTACCCAGGGGATATACAAAGAAAATTAACTCCACATTAATAACTAATAAAATACTCACACATGTGATCAATAATGATGAAAACGGAATAATATAAGATCATAGGATAATAGAAGCCATTCTGCAGAATGAGTACTTATACTGAAGTTATGCTTCAGTCACATTTGGAGTTCAATTCTTTTTAATCGCAGTGGAGCAGTGTTTCTAATAAGTAAAGGACATTAGTTGGTTGCATGAATACACAATTACAAATATTCTTGAAGTATGTTATCTAGAGACAACTTCACAACCCTCCGTTGATTTATAGCTTTCCCAGAGACATTTTTTTCCTCCAAATTACAGGCTCAGTGATCAAAGTGTTCAAAGTTCAGCATTCTTCCCTTCAGGAATTTTACACACATATGATATATCGATATGTACGCATATCCTTCAGGTCTGTCATAAATCACACAAATTCTAGTGCTGAGTTTGACGTCAGCATTACGTTGCTATTTCTTTACAGTACACTACAGAGTCCATGTTATCGTTGAAATCACAGCCCGACTTATCTTCCTAAGCAAAGTATATTCACGTTTACATGTCATTGTTTTGTTACTATATTGATTAGAAAAACTCCAATCACCATTAATTCAAAATAAAAAGGCATCACACAAGTTCTACGAGCCACACTGAAACAAAAGTGTTGTCACTGAGGAATGTTCTATAAGTATAACAGTTTAACAATAACGAAATTGCGTCATTCTGGTTACATACTTTGGCTGTGATGATGTCATTGTACCAATAATCCTAAAATGATAATTAAATATTATGATGTGAATATGAAGTAGTATCTATTCATTGTAGATTAAATTAATTAAAGAAAATAATGTTAATTTATGTATTTTAATGTTGGATTTCCTCCTGGATTTACCCTCTATGACAGTTACGCCTTCTCCACTGTTGTCGTGGTTTGGGCTTTATTTTCCTCAGAGGGATGTGAGGGAGCACAGCTGGACGGGTCGTCGGTTCTGCTGCTGGAGTGTGACGCTGCGCTGGGTGCTCATCTTTATTTGTGGTGCCTGACTCAGAAGTTGTTGGTTCAGATGTTGGTTCTGTAACAGGTTCAGTTGTTGGTTTTGTAACAGGTTCAGATGTTGGTTCTGTAACAATTTCAGTTGTTGGTATTGTAACAGGTTCAGTTGTTGGTTCAGATGTTGGTTCTGTAACAGGTTCAGATGTTGGTTCTGTAACAGGTTCAGATGTTGGTTCTGTAACAGGTTCAGTTGTTGGTTCTGTAACAGGTTCAGTTGTTGGTTCTGTAACAGGTTCAGATGTTGGTTCTGTAACAATTTCAGTTGTTGGTTCTGTAACAGGTTCAGTTGTTGGTTCTGTAACAGGTTCAGATGTTGGTTCTGTAACAATTTCAGTTGTTGGTTCTGTAACAGGTTCAGATGTTGGTTCTGTAACAATTTCAGTTGTTGGTTCTGTAACAGGTTCAGATGTTGGTTCTGTAACAGGTTCAGTTGTTGGTTCTGTAACAGGTTCAGTTGTTGGTTCAGATGTTGGTTCTGTAACAGGTTCAGTTGTTGGTTCTGTAACAATTTCAGTTGTTGGTTCTGTAACAGGTTCAGATGTTGGTTCTGCAACAATTTCAGTTGTTGGTTCTGTAACAGGTTCAGTTGTTGGTTCTGTAACAGGTTCAGTTGTTGGTTCAGATGTTGGTTCTGTAACAGGTTCAGATGTTGGTTCTGTAACAATTTCAGTTGTTGGTTCTGTAACAGGTTCAGTTGTTGGTTCTGTAACAGGTTCAGATGTTGGTTCTGTAACAATTTCAGTTGTTGGTTCTGTAACAGGTTCAGACGTTGGTTCTGTAACAGGTTCAGTTGTTGGTTCTGTAACAGGTTCAGTTGTTGGTTCAGATGTTGGTTCTGTAACAGGTTCAGTTGTTGGTTCTGTAACAATTTCAGTTGTTGGTTCTGTAACAGGTTCAGTTGTTGGTTCTGTAACAGGTTCAGTTGTTGGTTCAGATGTTGGTTCTGTAACAGGTTCAGATGTTGGTTCTGTAACAGGTTCAGTTGTTGGTTCTGTAACAATTTCAGTTGTTGGTTCTGTAACAGGTTCAGTTGTTGGTTCTGTAACAGGTTCAGTTGTTGGTTCAGATGTTGGTTCTGTAACAGGTTCAGATGTTGGTTCTGTAACAGGTTCAGTTGTTGGTTCTGTAACAATTTCAGTTGTTGGTTCTGTAACAGGTTCAGTTGTTGGTTCTGTAACAGGTTCAGTTGTTGGTTCAGATGTTGGTTCTGTAACAGGTTCAGATGTTGGTTCTGTAACAGGTTCAGATGTTGGTTCTGTAACAATTTCAGTTGTTGGTTCTGTAACAGGTTCAGTTGTTGGTTCTGTAACAGGTTCAGTCGTTGGTTCTGTAACAGGTTCAGATGTTGGTTCTGTAACAATTTCAGTTGTTGGTATTGTAACAGGTTCAGTTGTTGGTTCAGATGTTGGTTCTGTAACAGGTTCAGATGTTGGTTCTGTAACAGGTTCAGATGTTGGTTCTGTAACAGGTTCAGTTGTTGGTTCTGTAACAGGTTCAGTTGTTGGTTCTGTAACAGGTTCAGATGTTGGTTCTGTAACAATTTCAGTTGTTGGTTCTGTAACAGGTTCAGTTGTTGGTTCTGTAACAGGTTCAGATGTTGGTTCTGTAACAATTTCAGTTGTTGGTTCTGTAACAGGTTCAGATGTTGGTTCTGTAACAATTTCAGTTGTTGGTTCTGTAACAGGTTCAGATGTTGGTTCTGTAACAGGTTCAGTTGTTGGTTCTGTAACAGGTTCAGTTGTTGGTTCAGATGTTGGTTCTGTAACAGGTTCAGATGTTGGTTCTGTAACAGGTTCAGTTGTTGGTTCTGTAACAATTTCAGTTGTTGGTTCTGTAACAGGTTCAGTTGTTGGTTCTGTAACAGGTTCAGTTGTTGGTTCAGATGTTGGTTCTGTAACAGGTTCAGATGTTGGTTCTGTAACAGGTTCAGATGTTGGTTCTGTAACAATTTCAGTTGTTGGTTCTGTAACAGGTTCAGTTGTTGGTTCTGTAACAGGTTCAGTCGTTGGTTCTGTAACAGGTTCAGATGTTGGTTCTGTAACAATTTCAGTTGTTGGTTCTGTAACATGTTCAGTTGTTGGTTCAGATGTTGGTTCTGTAACAGGTTCAGATGTTGGTCCTGTAACAGGTTCAGTTGTTGGTTCTGTAACAGGTTCAGATGTTGGTTCTGTAACAATTTCAGTTGTTGGTTCTGTAACAGGTTCAGTTGTTGGTTCAGATGTTGGTTCTGTAACAGGTTCAGATGTTGGTTCTGTAACAGGCTCAGTTGTTGGTTCAGATGTTGGTTCTGTAACAATTTCAGTTGTTGGTTCTGTAACAGGTTCAGTTGTTGGTTCAGATGTTGGTTCTGTAACAGGTTCAGTTGTTGGTTCTGTAATAGGTTCAGTTGTTTGTTCTGTAACAATGTCAGTTGTTGGTTCTGTAACAGGTTCAGATGTTGGTTCTGTAACAGGTTCAGTTGTTGGTTCTGTAACAGGTTCAGATGTTGGTTCTGTAACAGGTTCAGTTGTTGGTTCTGTAACAGGTTCAGATGTTGGTTCTGTAACAGGTTCAGTTGTTGGTTCAGATGTTGGTTCTGTAACAGGTTCAGTTGTTGGTTCTGTAACAGGTTCAGTTGTTGGTTCTGTAACAGGTTCAGATGTTGGTTCTGTAACAATTTCAGTTGTTGGTTCTGTAACAGGTTCAGTTGTTGGTTCTGTAACAGATTCAGTTGTTGGTTCAGTTGTTGGTTCTGTAACAGGTTCAGTTGTTGGTTCTGTAACAGGTTCAGTTGTTGGTTCTGTAACAGGTTCAGATGTTGGTTCTGTAACAATTTCAGTTGTTGGTTCTGTAACAGGTTCAGTTGTTGGTTCTGTAACAGGTTCAGATGTTGGTTCTGTAACAATTTCAGTTGTTGGTTCTGTAACAGGTTCAGTTGTTGGTTCTGTAACAGGTTCAGATGTTGGTTCTGTAACAATTTCAGTTGTTGGTTCTGTAACAGGTTCAGTTGTTGGTTCAGTTGTTGGTTCTGTAACAGGTTCAGATGTTGGTTCTGTAACAGGTTCAGATGTTGGTTCTGTAACAATTTCAGTTGTTGGTTCTGTAACAATTTCAGTTGTTGGTTCTGTAACAGGTTCAGTTGTTGGTTCTGTAACAGGTTCAGATGTTGGTTCTGTAACAATTTCAGTTGTTGGTTCTGTAACAGGTTCAGATGTTGGTTCTGTAACAGGTTCAGATGTTGGTTCTGTAACAATTTCAGTTGTTGGTTCTCTAACAGGTTCAGTTGTTTGTTCTGTAACAGGTTCAGTTGTTGGTTCAGATGTTGGTTCTGTAACAGGTTCAGTTGTTGGTTCTGTAACAGGTTCAGACGTTGGTTCTGTAACAATTTCAGTTGTTGGTTCTGTAACAGGTTCAGTTGTTGGTTCAGATGTTGGTTCTGTAACAGGTTCAGTTGTTGGTTCTTTAACAGGTTCAGATGTTGGTTCTGTAACAGGTTCAGTTGTTGGTTCTTTAACAGGTTCAGTTATTGGTTCTGTAACAGGTTCAGTTGTTGGTTCTTTAACAGGTTCAGATGTTGGTTCTGTAACAATTTCAGTTGTTGGTTCTGTAACAATTTCAGTTGTTGGTTCTGTAACAGGTTCAGATGTTGGTTCTGTAACAGGTTCAGTTGTTGGTTCAGTTGTTGGTTCTGTAACAATTTCAGTTGTTGGTTCTGTAACAGGTTCAGTTGTTGGTTCTGTAACAGGTTCAGTTGTTGGTTCAGTTGTTGGTTCTATAATAGGTTCAGTTGTTGGTTCTGTAACAGGTTCAGTTGTTGGTTCAGTTATTGGTTCTGTAACAGGTTCAGTTGTTGGTTCTGTAACAGGTTCAGTTGTTGGTTCAGTTGTTGGTTCTGTAACAGGTTCAGTTGTTGGTTCTGTAACAATTTCAGTTGTTGGTTCAGTTGTTGGTTCTGTAACAGGTTCAGTTGTTTGTTCTGTAACAGGTTCAGTTGTTGGTTCAGTTGTTGGTTCTGTAACAGGTTCAGTTGTTGGTTCTGTAACAGGTTCAGTTGTTGGTTCAGTTGTTGGTTCTGTAACAGGTTCAGTTGTTTGTTCTGTAACAGGTTCAGTTGTAGGTTCAGATGTTGGTTCTGTAACAAGTTCAGTTGTTGGTTCTGTAACAGGTTCAGTTGTTGGTTCTGTAACAGGTTCAGATGTTGGTTCTGTAACAGGTTCAGTTGTTGGTTCTGTAACAGGTTCAGTTGTTGGTTCAGATGTTGGTTCTGTAACAGGTTCAGTTGTTGGTTCAGATGTTGGTTCTGTAACATGTTCAGTTGTTGGTTCTGTAACAGGTTCAGTTGTTGGTTCAGTTGTTGGTTCTGTAACAGGTTCAGATGTTGGTTCAGTTATTGGTTCTGTAACAGGTTCAGTTGTTGGTTCTGTAACAGGTTCAGATGTTGGTTCTGTAACAGGTTCAGTTGTTGGTTCAGATGTTGGTTCTGTAACAGGTTCAGTTGTTGGTTCAGTTATTGGTTCTGTAACAGGTTCAGTTGTTGGTTCTGTAACAGGTTCAGATGTTGGTTCTGTAACAATTTCAGATGTTGGTTCTGTAACAGGTTCAGTTGTTGGTTCAGATGTTGGTTCTGTAACAGGTTCAGTTGTTGGTTCTGTAACAGGTTCAGTTGTTTGTTCTGTAACAGGTTCAGTTGTTGGTTCAGATGTTGGTTCTGTAACAGGTTCAGATGTTGGTTCAGTTGTTGGTTCTGTAACAGGTTCAGTTGTTGGTTCTGTAACAGGTTCAGATGTTGGTTCAGTTGTTGGTTCTGTAACAGGTTCAGTTGTTTGTTCTGTAACAGGTTCAGTTGTTGGTTCAGATGTCGGTTCTGTAACAGGTTCTGGTTCTGCTGGAGTCTTTGGTGCAGCAGCGTGTCCAGATGAAGCACAACTGCATGTTTTGAGTCTAGAGATCTTTTTGATGAGGTCAGCACCGGGGAAGCTCATGCTCACAACACCGAAGCAGCCGCGGTTCAAGGAGCTTTTCTCGTGCTCCACCACAAAGTCGTAAAGCTGCTTGTTCACGTCTTTGGCCAAAGTTTTAGGACTTTCAAATGTTGATGCTGAAATGTCCGTCAGTACAATGTGACGTTCGCATACATCTGACTTGAGTTGCTTTATTTTCCTTTCAACATCGTTGAGCTTTTTTTTTTTAAAGAAAAAGGATTCGCGGTTTTCCGTTCCAGGAATGGACGAGTTACTTCGGAGGAAAACAATCTTTCCCCTCGCCTGTTGCATGTTTGGTACCGACGACTTCGTCCATATTTTATTTTTGTACTTGTCCATCAGTTGCTTCATCAGTTCTTCTTCTTTTCTTTTGTACAACGCAAATAGTGTCACTCTCAACAGCACGGTGTCAGTGCCATCTTTTATGAAATCTAAAATGATCTGTATGACTTCCTCCAATCGAATGGGTTGCCAAAATATCCAGAATCTGTTCTGGATGTATAAATGTTCTTGGTTGTACAGCCAAATCCCAGCATTCACATCAATATACCGTATTCCCGCATTAAGTTGGTCTTTTAAGCTCCAAATTTGACAGTTAATGAGTGGTCCTGCATTTGATGTTAAACTTTCATGTGTCCCTGGAATGGAGATAGCGGATACTAAAGTATTCTCCGGTATATCCTTCATCCAGTTCAGGTTATACATTGAGGGTTTTAGTGTTGACTTATCATTAAAACCGATGGATGAGCTTGAGCAGGAGATCATTCTGGTTGGAAGAAGACACATTAAACATAATACTTGTTAATTTAAATAATCCAACAGAAAGAAAGCAAAGTTTCAATAGTTCAACAGGCAAAAAAACAACAGGAAAACTGTGAAAAAAAATGCTGAATATGTAGCTGAGTGATGTGATGAAGCCCCTTATTTTATGCAGAATAGGGAGATATGGCGGGACAAAATTACAACACAAAACCATTAACAATGTTAGGTTTGACTTACATTGAGAGAAGCCAGACACGAAGAAGAATCCCCATAATTGGTTTGTTGGCTAATTTATAGTCCGGTGAGCTCAATCAGCATTTATTCAACTGACAATTTCCACAAGGTTTCACAAGAAAAGCTCTTACTTGCAGACATGACGAGGACAAACAGGCAAACGTCTCCCTTGTGGGAAAGCTGCTATAACAGGGAGCGTAGAGATAAACTTTTATTTTGCATGCTCCTAGTCTCTTATCTTGTATTTTGAATGGCAGGGAGAGAGAGAGAGAGAGACAAAGATGTGTGGGTATCGTAAAGGTATTGAACAGATCAAACAGTGCAGTTAGAGTAAGTTTGGTTATCCTTTACACTGCATGCAGAGCCCATCTTTGAGCCAAGTTCAGTTATTTTAATGTGAGAATTTAGGAAATTCACTTTTATTGGAACAAATATTAGTTTGCAAAACTATAATGACACACTTGTACACCACCTTTTATGTACTTTTGGTTTTGTCTGTGGCTGTATCTTCACATGTATTGTACAGTTACAGGTGTAACTGTAACTTGAAAAAATTGTATTTCACAAAATTTTGAACTATTCCTTTAATGCTGCAGTCTTACAGTGATATTATAGAAAATAGTGTGTATAATTGTTTCCCAGAAGCAAATGAAAACTTGTGGTTTTGGAGTGAAAGATTAAACAATCACTTCCTTTGTTCAGGTTTTCTCTTCATTTGCCCACATAATTTATTTTCTTAAACACTACCTGGGCAAATGAAGACGACATTATTTGGTTTCTCCTACGATACTTTCACGTTTGCATCATGGTGTACATTTTGATCAACAAGCCTGTAAAGTACACACTCTTGAACCTGCGCGCGGAGCCATTTACCTCCTGTGATTGGTCGTGCTTCGCCGTTACCTCATCCTCATCCCGGCCAATGAGCTTGTCTCTGGCGCATGCTGATCCTCTCCCCCACCACCTGTTGCATCTTAGTTGGACAGGTTTTTTGCAGAGGCATGCTCACGTAAGACTTAACATGTTTACAATGGCAATTTAAAATGGGAACAATCAGATAATGCCTTTTTATATGCCTTTTTAGTGTGTCTGATCTGACAGAGGCTCAACCGCTTCCAACGCCTACTTCTGCACCAGCATTTGCCTGCGAGTTAATCCCTTTCTTTGTCTTGGCAAGATGTCTGTGAGAACTCTCCCCCTGGTTTTCATTAATCTGGGTGGAGAGATGCTTTACATACTGGATCAACGCCTACAAGCTCTCAACACGTCCGAGGACAATTCAGAGAAAGGTAGAGGTAGCTAGAGAACTGACAGGTTTGGTAGGTGTGTTATGTGTGTAGCTTAAAGCCATCCCTCCTGCTGACACGCTGAAGCTGTCAGATGTTCAAAAAATGAAAATGTGTAGCTCAACAATTTCAAAAAATGACAAGTCTATTTTCTTTCTTTTCTTACTTGGGACATGGATGCAGGAGTCTGGTCAGAAAATGACAGAAAAAGAGGTATCCATGTTGTACTTCAGCATTTATTTGTATAGTCAGCTCCTTGTGCCCCTGTAGCAGTGGGAGGAGAGCTACTCAGATCTTTAGAAAAAGTGTATATAGTTATGTATTTACTGTCCACCATTGCCCTATTAGCTGTAATAAGTTGTGGTCACTTGTATGAAACAGTAGTAGGACTAGTTTCTAGAGTAAACCCTTTGTAAACATTGGCTACATATTGATATCTATTTTGCAGTATGAAAAGTATTATGCCCTGTAAATGTCATCATTTTGTCAAAAAGAGCATGTAAAATTGTCACAGAGAGACAAACTAGACAGCTAACTAGCAGTTAGGTGGTACCTAGCTTGCTACGTCTAGCTAGAGCTAAATGTGCTAAATGATTTAGCTCAGCTGTCAGGGCCTGCTAAGCCTTCTTTGCTAGCCTAAACAGGATCACTAAGTTATAGCTATTTTATAAATCAACATATTGCTAATTCTTTGTTTTGTTCCACAAAACTAAATGAGATCGTAACTAATCCAATCACGGTGGAGAAACACTCGGCTTAACTCATTGGTAACTGGTTTAGCAAAGCAACTTGTGGCCTACCTCTCCTCAAGCTGACCAAAGGCTGTGTCCAGTCATCACATTTTTGAGATGTTTTCTTCAAACTGTTCTTCATTAAAGCAGTACATTATATCCCATTGAAGACAACCGGGTATAGAAACCCTGGCTTATAGTTGCATTAACATCAAAACAAGCTCTTCTGTGCCGTTTCATCCCATGACCCAAAGCTAGCCAAGTCTAACCACCGTTCTGTTTCTGTCTCTTCACCGCTCCAAGTCATGAATGACATTGTCGGGGCCATGTTTAATAAAGACTTTATGGACGAACTTCTCAAACCCCAGCAGCTGTATTCTCACAGGACACTGAAAACAGTGCTAACTCGGTTAGCGCACACCTCCATCATGAGGCTGAACCAGGCCAGCATGGACAAGGTATGTACGAGAAAAAATAAAGATATTTTAAAGTATTTTGGGGCTGAAATTCACGACGGACTCCATGTCCTCATGTTAAAGTTATTTCACGACATCACATTTAAACATTACGGTTGCATTTTTGGTTTATGTTTCCAGGAAGTTAAAATTTGGAAATTTTAATTAAATGCTTTGAAGTTGCTTGAAAATTAAATGGTAGCTTCAAAATACATCATCTCTCCAGTGTGCATTTTTGTGTCTAAATATTAAGTCCACAGCTTTTATAGATAGTTGTAATTTGAAATTTAGTTTTGTTTGATTGCAGAAACGGCCTGTCCTTGAGCTTTACACATCCTTTCTTTTCTTCCTTGTAGCTCTACGAGCTGATGGTCATGGCGTTCAAATATCAGGTCTTCCTTTGCCCACGGCCGAAAGACTTGCTGCTCATCACTTACAATCACATAGATACCATCAGGGAATTTGTAAGGCACACTCCAGTGGTGGTGAACCAAGTGGATGAGACACACAGGAAGATAATTGAGGTGTATATTGACAGTGGTTGTTAAAATAAAGTAAATTATAAGTTATGGCAAACTGTCTGGATTCCAGCTTTCAGTTTTTATCACCTGACTCTTGTGTGACCTGTTTTTGTTCTTGATGCTCTCGAGATGTACTCGTCGTTGCCGGAGGGGGAATTCCAGCTGCTCAGACAAACACTACTTATATTTTTTCAAGACATGCACGTTCGCGTGAGTCCTTCCTGTGCTGGTTTTTACTCGCCCCTCCATACGATTGAAACAGAAATAACAGATCTTTTTAATTCAATGACTCTTTTTTTTAAAAAAATATTTAAAATTTGTTTCTTCTCTTAGGTGTCACTTTTCCTCAAAAACAAAGTCCAGAATCCCAACGGCCGATTTGCTTTGCTGCCATCTGGCCCGGTGCCTCATGGGGTCGATGTTCCAGGGCTTATTAGGTAGGCAGCTGACAAACATGGCAATAAAAGTGTTACGGTAGCTAGAAAAACTTTATTTTACATGTACATGGTGACATGTAGAGTCCCCTTTCTAGCTCACATCGAGCATCTTTTCCACTAGCATTCAACAACTGCTGAACTTGTGTGACAAATGTGAATTGCCATAATATTTGGTTCAGACATTCAAGGTCCCCAGAGAATGAATCCTGACAACTTTTGGGATCCTCCCAGTCAAAGTGTTCAAGTATCGGGATATTGATCAATAATTAAAGTTAGCACACAAACGTTTGGATTTGCTACGTTGGGGCTGCAGATCTTTGGTAGCAGATACCCATTTTGTTTACAAAACGGTCGCAAAGTTCTCTGTTAGCATGCTTACATGTAGCATTTAACTCGAAGCACCACTGTGGCCGTTTTACATTTCATTGATTAAAATAAAATAAATAAGAGTAACTGCACATTCACTAACAGAGGCTAGCTAAGAAAACTATTTGTGCTTCTCAAGTTAAGGCTGACCTTCGGGGAACTAATTTTTTGTTAAATGCATTGTTGAATTTCTATTACATCTGTTATGTTTCACCTTGATGGTATGTGGCAATTTATAAACAAGCAACTAGTTAACAATGTCTTTGATTAGCACAGGCCTGCTAGCTAAAATATAGCCTACTTTCTAGCTTGGTTGTTAGGCCTCACTTACATTAGTGCAGCCTGATGTGGCTGATATGTCTTCATTTGAGATCTTCTTGTGTTGAGTCTTTTATAAGTTATAACTGCTTATGAGAAACATCTCAATATTCCAGAGTTTCATCATCTGCTTCCTGTTTCCACAGGATGTTTGACAGAAAGGGCAGAGAAGGGAGACGTGGCGAGTTCCCCACAGGAGGAAGTTACACCAGCCCCATCAGGCAGGGATGCTTTGAACTGCACGGAGACAGAGTCATCAGACTGGGCATGAACATGTATGAGGAAACTGTATTGCACAACACTTTATATGGATAATAAGATAGTAGATGACACTGCTGTATTATCTGTTTTGGGAATAAAAAAAATTAAAAGGTACCATGGGAACCATCCAGAGGAGACGCACACATCCAAAGCTCCTTCTGTCAAGGTAACAACCCTATTTATAGGAAAACTGTTGTAAATAAGCAACTTAAGTTTTCATTATGATATATATTTCAACAAATATTCTAATTTTGACTGCACTACATTTGTATGAGTTAGTTACTAGTTTCTTGACATAAATTAATAGCAATGACATTTTACAACATTTCATTCTAACACTCAAAGGGGATATTTTGTACACTTTGCTAACAGGGTCTAGATACTTTCTCCTTCACAGCACAATCGTCTCCATCATCTTACGTTTTGCTTTTGAGTATGCGTCACAGACAGTTTACTCTAGACTGGAGAGCATCTCTCTACTCGTGCATAAACTCCCTCTACACTCCCGCCATCCTGCTGCAGAAGGATGACACTCCCAACCTGCTGGCCAAGGAGGAGCTGAATCTGCTGGCTCGTCTGATGGGAAGCATGAAGGCCGAGCACAGGCCCGAAACTAAAACTTTCGGCTTTCGGATCAACCTGTTTTCTACAGACCAAGAGGAGGAGGATGCGTAAGTGCTTTTTATTCAATGTTTTGCTTAATTCATTCTCTCATATTAAAACAACAATTCCAATGACTGTGACTTTTATTGTGGTTAACAGCGAAGCTTCGGTTGGAGCTGAGGATTCCTTGTTCGGAGTTATAAATATTCAAGCAATGCAGGTAAGGCGACGTAATACTGTAGACTGCAAGTTCATCAATGTCCATTTGAAACGCTTTGTATACTTATGGATAGATTAGGACTTTACTACTGAATAATATCATGCAGGCATATGGACTTATGTATGTAAAAAACATATAACTATATGTATCATATAAATGTTGTGAAGTAAAATGTACAATATTTCCCCCTGAACTGAAGTAGGATAGAAGGAATAAGTAACAGAATGCAAATATTTAAGTATAAGTAAGTGGAAATTGTACTAAAGTACAGTACTTGAGTGGAAATACTTCTCTACATTGCACATACTACAAATAAATATATTTGAGGATTTGTTCAGAATCTTAATTCTCACTTTTCTTTCATAGACTGCAGTTAAACAATTCACAACTTCACAATCCTCATCGCTTTGTTAATTAGAGGTTTTTGTTCGATTCAGGATGAACAGGCTGCGACTGAGCTGGCCCGAATTGCCGGACAGTTTGCAGAAGTAGGCGAGATGCCCAAAGAGCACAGCAGCAGCAGCAAAGGAGACGACCTTCTGGCCATGATGGACGACCTGTGACCTGAGAGTCGCTTTAACGACTTTTAATAATCGTTTCAACTTTACTGCCTAACTTTACCTCAGGTCAAATCACTTTAATGGTCACTGTGAGCTCCAATTTAACCTTTTAAAATATGCAGTTTTTGGTGCAAAAATAAATATCCAATGACTCAGACTGTAACACGTGAACAAATACTTTATTTTAAATTACTAGCACTTGGAAAAGTGCTACAATGAATGCAGTGAATATTGTAAGACCTGTTATATTTGATATGCATTTTCTATATAATAATTATGTTTTCAATAAATCTATCAATAATCATTTTGTTTGTGTAGTTTTTTTAATACTAAATAAGAATATATAATAGATTGCTGTTTAAACATGATCCCTCCAATCATAATTAAGACCCTTGAGTATTGGTCCATAGCTTATTACATTTTCATAATTCTGTCTTTTATGTTTTGTAACTTCTGTTCACAAGACACGTATGTAAAAAAGTTTTAAATTTGGTTAAAACAAATGTATTTAAATATATGGGTACATATAATTAACATGCAATGACAAAACGTTTTTTTTTACAGATGACTAAAGTCGTGTCAAATAGAAAGAATAAGCATCTATAATCTTATGAAAAACAATACAGAGCTGTATGTGATCCCTAAAGCAACCGGCAGAGGGCGCTGTTCCTCCACATTGACGCAAATCTATGACGCTCAAGGAAACGTCATCACGCTGCGCTTCCTGGTTCCGACTTGTTGCGGGAAAAACCAACTTGTTTACATGTTTGAACGGGTTTATCGCCACTTGCAACTATTGTAGTGAGAGGGTTCAACAGGAAATAAGGATTTAAGTCATTCAGGTATGTTCAACACACAATGTCCGACAGGAGAACACGTGACATTTGCTTTCTGGAGGCGCTGTCGTGCTCGTGTTGGTTTCCCTTAACGCTCTCAGTGGCTAATTCAGCATCAACCGAGCTCCTCTGTCTCACAATAAATTCATCAATTTGAGGTTCAGATGCATAAATATAAAATGATATGTATCCGCTGTAGTAACGGTGACAGTCACACGTTATACCAATATCATAAAGACAGAAACCGATATGTTGTATTTTGAGTATTAGCCCATATCTGTAACGACACGTGTGAAAAGAGATGCTTGGATCACGTGACCTCCTTTTGAAGGCAATTAGAAATTACTAATATCATCCCACAGTATTCTAACAAGACTGCCTTGTAATTTTACTTTACGACTTTAAGGATCTGTTTTTATAGCCGTTTGAATATTGGAAATTGTGACATTATGAATATCATGATGTCATTGAAGCTGACTTTGAAGTCACTTTCCTCCAAAACTGTACAGTAAAATCATAGCCATGTAAATGTGCATAGCTGGGGTCAGTCTGAACAAGGCTGCATTGTAACTTTACAAATTTAGGGATCTGTTTCTGTAGCCTTTTGAATATTGGCATCAGCTACTCTCCTGCTGGTCTGCAGATATTTCTCCTCTTCATCGGCGTCTATGGAGTCGGAAGGGACCGCATCCCCGTCGAGGAGCCCGGCGCCTGTAGCTGAAGTCTTCAACTCCATTCGGGAGCGCACGATCGCCGAGAACAGCATGGTGGTCCTGCTGCAGGGTCTGCAGGGAGAGGTGACCACGGTGGACCTGAGGAACGAGAGCACGGCGCGCGGCCGCGTGGTCAACGTGGACGCCTTCATGAACGTCCGTCTGGAGGACGTGCTGTACCGGGACAGGCGGGGCGAGCTCACCAAGCTGCAGGACATGTTCATCACGGGCAGGAACGTCCGCTACGTCCACATCCCGGACCACGTGGACATACTGAAGACCATGCAAGGCCAGCTGGCCAAGATCCACCGCGTCCGCAACTTCGCCAGTCAAGGAGGAGGCAGGAAAGAGTACGCAAAGAAAACAAAATGAATCGCTTTCTTTGTTTTCCTGGAAGGATAAAATAAGAAAGACTCAGCAGAGTACTACTTGTGCAGGACTACTACAATAATACTTTGGGACAACATGCAATTTTTCTTTTTTTTTACCCAAGTTTGAAGACAAGCACGGCGCTCGATCAGCAGTTTCTGACCTGAGAGGTCACGCTGTGATAGGAATGACAAAAATATGTCAGCACAATACAAACATGACTTTCTTTCTGACACTTTTCTTCCTCGATGAGACAATAGATACCTTCACCTCCTCAGGCCTCTCCTTCAGATTACATTATCTTAGAGGAGGATCCCTCTGTGTTTGAAATGCACTCAACTTGTGTGCTCACCAAGCTCCCGACCTGTGATGACTTCGGGTCATGAGAGATGAAAAGGTTGGCGTTTAGCTTGACCAATATTATTTTTCTACAACTGCAACTAACAATTTGTTTTCATTATTACATTTCTTGACAAAATGTGACAAAACCGGAGCCCACATGACATCTTCTGTTGTTTTATTGTCTCACCAAAACACAAAGACATGGAGAGCGAATGGTTTTGGAATTTCTCCTTGAAAAAAAATAATTGAATCGATTATCAAAATGTATTTTCTTTCAACCGATGAGTCCGCTGCTTGTTCCAGCTCCTCACACAACATCTGCATCTTTGATGAACCACTAGACGAGCTAATGAGTTGAACACCATCCTTGTGTTTTGATAATTGACAAGAATTATGAATAAAAAACGCTTGCAATGAACTTGTCCGCTTAAAAACGCCTCCATCTCATCACTTGACTTTATTATTGAAAAGGAAATGGAACATGTTGCTGTCAGCTGGGAGTGTGTTTTCCTCTGAAGCGCCACAATATCTGTCTGTCGGCAAAGAAAGTCAATAACTGCCCGCGCGCAGAAAAACATTAGTCACCACCAGTGCCGGTCTGCTGGAGGCATAAAAACAAGCGGGCCTGTTTCCACGCCGTCACAAACATCTGCTGCTGCCCGTCGGCCTCTCCTGTGCTTTTTGCAGCGGGGACGTCCACAACCCGGCGGGACGCGACTCTCGACGATGGAAACGAGGCGGAGTGAAAGGAAGAGAGTGTCGGGGAATTTGGGGAATTTGCAAAAGGGGGTTATGTTATTCCTCCTCGGTGTCAGGAAGAGGACAGGCCTGACACAACACAGGCAGCCGGTGCAGATGAACCCCCTCTGGAGAGAGGCGGCGGCGCGTTAAATGAAGGAATACGCACGCAGGAATGTCCCTCGGCGGTTGGGTCATTGTTTTGTCTGCGGCCTCGCTGTGTTTTTTAGGGACATATTTTTTTTCTCTTGACCGCTTTTAAAAAAAGCGTCATGGAGAGCATCAGGATGACAGCAGCCCACAAAACGACCGCTTTTGCTTCGCTGAAAAACACGAGCGGGCGCCACATCAACACTCAGGGACTCAGAATAGCACTTTACAGACGCGCCACCGCGTCAACAACACTGTGACCGGGCGGCACCTGTGGTCAACGGAGTACTCGGTTCTTGTACTTTAGCAAGTACCAAGACAACAACATGGAAAATAACCCATACTAATCCAGTCCCTGCTTTCATTTTCTTTAAAAAAAAAAGGAAGAAAAAAGTAACAGTACAGAAATATTATACAACAATTTGCACTTAAAACATTGAGAGTAAATGTACTAAGTGTTTAACTCTGAGGTACCAGCAGATTCAGATTAACACTGCAAAATGGATCAATAAATTGTGATATTATTACATATATATTATTACTTTATTGATTCCTGGAGGGGAGATTTCATAAGCTACCCAACAGTATTAATATGAAGTCATTCAAATGAACATTAACATTAAATATGCATTAATATTAATGATTGATTGCTTGAGATTGAAACAAATACTTTACTTCTGGTACTTTTTAAGTACATCTCGATACTAAAACTGCCTTTTGCAATGCAATATGCGTATTTCTACTTCTAAAAGTACTTCTTCCAGCACAAAATGTAGTGGAGTAGAAGTATAAATTATCATAAAATGTAAATCCTGAATGCAACATTGCACTTATTAATTAAAGTCCAGGAGTAAATGGAGTTTTAACAGCCCCCAAACGGCAGCGCTTTGCTTCATAAACTTCATAAACACGCTGCACTGCTGAGGGTTTTTTCTCCAAAACTCGCTCAACGCCGAGATTAAAACACAAAGAGCTCAATTAATCCGCGCGCCCCCGTGGGGCCCCGTGCCCACAGCAGCCGGCTCGCTATTTCCTGCCCCGCCCTCCCGGCTGCGCAGTGAACAGACCTCACTGTGGTGCGTTCGTGGCCATCAATAGGAGAGCTCACCTCCCTCTGGTCAGTGGCAGAATAACTGACAGCACCGGAGGGGAGGGGGAGTTTCTAGACCCGGGAGAGGGGCACCGCATGCATTTTGGGGGAACTTTTTACGTTGGAGTCATATGCCAGTGCCACAGGCATAAGTTATCTTATCTCTCAGGAAACAGGAAACACCTCCTTCTGGACACGGGAGGGCCGTTGCTGCCCGGTCCTCCTCCTCCTCCTCCTCCTCCTCCTCTTCCTCTGAAGGATGACAGGGAGTGGATCACAGTGGAGGGCTGCTCCCTCTCAGCTACATCACAAACACTGAGGGGCCGACAGACTCGCGCTGCTCCTCCGTCCTAAAGGATGGATCCCATCTCAAGTGCTGGCTGACGGAGCGGCTCCACGTCTGGATCTAAATTCTCAGGTTTTTTGCTTGTGGAGCTGCGCAGCTCTCATCAAGGTGAGTCATGACTCCAGATGATGTTCACCTTTTACTTCTCATTCTCTGACCTATTTTACAATGCGCATGTGAATCAAGCTTTTATTGCAAGTCACAGGAGGGTTTTTTTTCCCTGTTTGGAGATTTTTACAAACTTTTTTTTTACTACATATATCGTTGTTACTGCTGTCAGGCCATAAACAAGGCAACCGACTAGTTTATTAGGAGGGTCTGCACCATGTTCTTTACAAAACCACAGACCATAAAATCCTATATTGTTGCAGCCGCTACACCGTGCTCAAAATCATCAACACTGTTAATATACATTTGAAGATAAAAAACCCTTGTTTTGTGCATTTTTATACTTAATTGAGCACATTTTTAATCACTTTCTACTGCGATACATGGACATATATTGACACCCTCTCTGAGAGACGGAAGACATACTGTAAAGTAACAAGTCTCATTTTCAAAGGTTTCAGGTTTCATCTTCTGTCTTAAATAGGATTATCTGAGCAGGAAGTGTGGGAGGGTTGAACGGGAGTGCATTTTATGGGCTTACATAAACAGCTACAGCTGCCGGGCCTTTGCATGTGTATAGTTAAGACGAGAAGTTATTGGACTTGTCTGGAAATCTTAGGTGTTAAATCTGTCTGCCCGGGGACTGCGGCTGTATACAATGGGCATTTGTCTCCCTTCTGGGATTCCTGGTGAACTTCCAGCTCGGGCAAACTTCACCGCAAACTGCCGGCCTCGGGCCGCTGAGAAGATCTGTGGAGCTCTGCATCGAAATGTTTGTCTCAATGTCTTCTGGCCATAACGTCGGTGAAAACAGAAGAAGACTCGGAGCAATGGTGTTGTAAGATAAATCTGCCGGGACAAGGAGATGATTTCAACCTGTTTTAACTGAAATCAACTTGTTTCAAGACGTTTCTGGACATGAGAGCTCAAAACGTGGGATGATGAATTCAGCTAAATTTTGCTATTAAACTAGAGAAAGTATTTGCAGACGATGCTTGTGCTTTCTTACGGAGCGTTCGATGGGAAGATCGATACCTTTTGGCTAAATTTTATGCCACAGCCGGCAGCTAGTTAGCTTAGCTTAGCATTAAAGACTGGAAGGAGGGAGAAACCGCTAGCCTGGCTTCGTCCATCAGAAACGAAATCCACACAAATCCCACAAAAAATAACATGTTTGTTAAATTTGTCCCCAAAAAACGAGCATTCAAACAATAGTTAGCTATTTTTCGGTGAACTTTGTGCCAAACTATTCATTTTTCAGGAGCAGCTGCTTCAAGAAATAGGACGGCAAACTTTATAGCAAGGCTCGCTGTTTCCCACTGCTTCCAGCCTTTATGCTAAGCTAAGCTAACTGGCTGCCGGCTATAGCTTCATGTTTAGCGTACAGATGTGAGAGTGGTATCAATCTTCTCATCTAACTCCAAGCACAAAATATGAACCTATTCCTTTAAAGGCTCAAATTACAGAAAAAATATGGCTTGACACGAGGGTCATATCTGTCACCCGTTTGATAAACGTTGAGCATGCAGAGGCGCCGGGTGCAAAGGCCAGTCTTTAATTAGAAAACAAACACTGTTTGACTCTACGCGAGCTGAAGCTGGACCCTAAATTGCCCACTTATGTTGTTAAGGTCTGGGGGCCGCAAATTGAGGGTGCAGATGGAGCCTTGCTTCTTCTGTCGGCGACTTAAATGTCGAACAGAAGGAGAGCCGCTCGGTTCCCGTGACTCAGCTGCCACCAGAGAGACTACCACCGTAATCGCCCCCCTTTAAAAAAAAATGAAAAAAAAGACAGATTTGAGAGGACCCGGGGTCTGCCAAGACTCACCAGGATAAAGATCAGGGTGGGAGAGTGACTCGAGCCCCCCATCGCTTACACAGTGAGAGGAGCGAGGCAGGGTTTTGGTTTTCTCCCTGGAGAGAAAAGCAACAGAAAGACAAACATTTGGCTCCCACGAACTCTGTTGTTGTAATGACAGGGAATGTGAGGGGGTGGGAAATATCAGTCATCATGTTTATATCAAGCTTTACTGTAACTGGGAGGCCATCTGCGACAACCCCGACTTCTGTCTCATTTAATCCGCTCTTAAAGGGACGGTACACACACGTTATGAATGCAAATGAATACAAATACATTTTGGGACTACGTTTTTCCTGAACGCCATCAAAAGAAATGTAATTTCTTCCAATCTCTGTAAAAGTAGTTACCCCAGCTGTGCCCATGAGCAAATATGATCATGCTGAAAGGTGAGCTAAGGTGTTTAACGGTGTAAACATTTTAACTGCTCAGCATCAACATGAAGCTTTTGGGTTGCCAGGTTGTGAACAACACTAATTTGGCAAGAAGAGGGCTCCAACAGCGGGCAGTATCACTTACTGGATCATAATCCATCCCTTCATTTATAACTACAGATGGATTATTAAAACAACTCATTCATATGTCTTGTCTTACTGACATTTCAATCATGAATGAAAGACACCAAAGAGCAGTGTTAAACTCACCGATTAGCAACATTTACATCTGCATTACTACCAAAACTGGTCTAAAACTGATCCAATAAGCATATGATGGACCATTAATGAAGCTTTAGTTTCCTAAAAGGAGCTTTGCCTCCATTTAAAACTCAGACATTACAAAATGAACGCCAAATAAACCAAAATGAAAGTACACGTTTTATTAATAGCTCTAGTTTCCAGGGAAATCTGCTCACGTGACTTGTTTTTCTGTGGGAACAAAAATAAAACATGTGCGTGAAGCCGGAAACGAGCCTCCTCGGGCTCTGATGTCATAAACGTAAACATCCCGGTCAGAGGCGGAGGGCCTCATGTCGCTGCCTCGCCGCAGGCCGGGTGTAAAACACTTACGAGGAACACAACGTCCTTGTCGACTGACCTCTGACACCTGCGGAGATCACAGGAATGATGGGCGGGGAACGCATTCTGGCTTCCTGGCATCTTTTTGGGATGAGTTCAGGCTTCCCTGTTGGGTTAAATGGCAACACATAAGTTGTGTATTTCATCTTTAACTCTCGACAGGATCTGTCGTTGGCCCCGTTGGATCCCGTGCGTCACAGAAAACCCTGGAGATGCTCGACGCCTGAACCCGCTGTGAACCAGGATGGAGCCGGTGAAGAGAGACATGGAGCTGCTCAGCAACAGCATGGCCACCTACGCCCACATCAAAGGTGACCGGGGTTCTCAACCTGGGGCTCCGGGCTCCATCGATGGGTCACAGCATGAATCAGTGGGGTCACAAGATGATTACCATGTGTTGGAAATGAACCAACAACAAAAAGGTTTTCCCCCATGCCATATGGGTAGTTTTACTTCTGGCAACTGAAGTCAATTGAAGGAAATACACTTATATAGGACTGAGCAACTGCACAATAACAACAAGAACTTTAAAAAATGGTATTTGTACAGGTTAAACGAACAATATGATATTCAAAGAGGCTGCTCGTCGGATTTTATTCCCTATCATTAGCTGACCAATGTGTAGTGGAGTAGAAGCGTACCTCAATGTTGTACAAACATGTATTTTGTACTAGCTCCTTTGTGTTTCTCTGCCTTCAGCCAATCCAGAGACCTTCGCCCTGTACTTCATGATGGGCGTCTGCCTCGGCCTGCTCATGGCGCTGTGCCTCCTGTTGGCCGGCATCGCCTGCAGGACGCGCCACCTCAGCCGACCTGCCCGATCCCCCGGGAGGAGACGGCTGAAGGAGTCCAGCGGGGAAGAGGAGGACGACGAGGAGGAGGAGGAGGACGATGAAGAGGACGAGGAGGGAGGCCTGGCGGAGGACCAGGGGGAGGAGACGGAGATCCCTAAGGTGACAGTGGGGCCCGCGAGCGCTCGCAGCAGCCCGTCCGACGGGACCCTGAGGAGCGTCAACGTGTTCGCGTCGGCCGAGGAGCTGGAGAAGGCGCGGCGTCTGGAGGAGAGGGAGCGGATCGTCAGGGAGATCTGGAGGAACGGACAGCCGGACGTCCTGGTCACGGGGACGGGGACGATCGGACGAGTGCACTACCACTGACGGACACGTTGACTGGGCCCCGAAGAGACACCTGGCTGACACACAGCTGCTCCACCAAAAGCCCTCCCGAGGGTCAGTGATGGCTGAACCCTGCTCTGGATTCAGTGTTGACTGGTTCCAGCCCGTTTACCAACATAAACCTCCAATTCTTAAATTAACCTAACGTGCACGTTAATGAAACAGCGATTCAGCGACATAACCGAGTTCCTCTGCATATGGCACAAAAGAAAAGAAATAAGCCCCTCCCCCTTTTCCTTCCCTTTTCATTTTTGTACAATTCCTAAATAAATAAGACATTATGAAATAAGTAATCACATGAATGAATACAATCAAAAATATCAATATATTCACGGTATTTACGAATCCAATTCATATTTTAAAACGCTGTTATTTAATCTTAACTCATTAAGAAGAGAAAAGAACTCCTGATTTAAAGCATTATCAGTCTTTAGGGGGAATTATTACTATAAAATGAAAAGAGAGCTCAGGGAACATCTCCATGAATGAACTCTCAGGTGGTTAAATAACTTGATAAAACAGTGAAGTGAGTTTAAAAGGATGTGTTGAATTATTCCACTTATATTATACATTATGTCTATTTGCTCATCTGATTCAATATTCAACATGTTTGGTCTCCGTAGCTTTCCTATTACATTGAGATAAGGCAGATTTTGTATGAAGCATTATTTCTCATCCGTATTTTACCAAATCTCTGCAATGTGAAAAATTAAAAGTTTAACCACTTTTCTCAATCAAAAGCAGGATAAAGTCATCATTTTATTTAGCAGTTTGCATTTGTGATTATTGATGTGTCAAACAATGAGTTTGTTGGCTTTCTTTGTGATAATTAAGAGAAGATTCTTAGCGTCTGTATGCTAACTATGTAGCTGGAGCTGAGAAACGGTTAGCTAGCTAGCTAGCTTAGCACAAACACAGGAAACTGATGACTCCGCTTAAAGGATGACTAAATGGTCCAGTCCGGCTCCACACGATGCCGTTCAGACTCTGACATTAGCTGATTTCTTCATCTTGTATATCTGCAAATTTCATATTTTTGTTTTGGACTAAAATTGTTTCATGAATGTTTTGAGTAGTCAGTTTGCTTGATTTGTATGACCAACAGTCTTAAAAACATTTGATTCACGGCATTATAAGACGGAAAAACAGCTTATCTTCATATTTGATCAATTTAAATCAAGATTATTTGAAGATTAATTTGAAAAATAAGGCTTAAACAATCATCAAAACTAATTTCAGCTTTTTTTTTATTACATTATCTTAGGCTCTAAAAGTGTGAAGGCCATTTTGTATTTTCTGAAATTCCCAAAATATATTCCAGAAAATGTTATACATGTCATAATGTATATTAATCCAGAAGGGAGTCGTGCTCCCACAGCAGCGTCACGGTGGGCCAACAAGAGAAGTCACATTTCCCACAGAAACCCTCCAGTCTTCTTCCCAGCCTTTCACTTGGCTTGTGTCTCTGACCCCCCCATCACTTCCTGTTTCCCAGTAACTTCCCTCCTCCTCCCAGTTTCAGCTGCAACACTGCAGCTCTCTCTGCTGAAGACACGTCTGCTTACTTTCGCCATGAAAGAGCCATTCAGCGTGGATACGACCGACGCCGGGCGGCAGCGTGGATCGGAGCGGCGTCCCAGGAGACGGTGCGTTTTTCTGCTGGCTGGACTCTCCCTCCGGCCATGAAAGGCTCTCTGTGCCGCCACTGCAGCAGCTTGTGTCCGCTAAGTGGCACTGAATGGAGATTGTTGGAAGGATTTTAAGAGAAAGCAACTCGAGAAAAACAGACAAAACCAGACACTCACGACCTCATGGTTTGTGCTCATTCTGGGACAAATTGTTTATTCACACTGGTGCGTGGTCCTGGGCCCTCTATCACAGCTAAAAAATGTAAAATAAAACACATTTTGAAAAAAAAAGTTTACCAACCAAGAAGAAAAAACAATTTCCACATGTCCGAACATCCTCCACAAAGAAATATACAGTATATCAGGTCATCCCGGGACATTATCAAAGGCTTCTTTTTCACTACTTGCTGGTATTTTATAGACAAAGAATAAAATACTATAGACGACTAATCTTTAAAATGCTTTATGGGCATTTTGACACTTCCATTAAAACCTACAACCCCAGTTTATGGCCCTCAAGTTCCCGCTTCACTACTTTCATACAAACTGGTTGATAAGATAAAGAATGTAAAGAAGAATATTGGATGATTTGTGTGTGACGAGGAGGTAAATCACACACACACCTCTCATCACAGTGAGCGTCTCACACTCCTACTGAGGCCTCTGGTGTCGCCGTCAACAATCACACGCGCAGAGTTGCCCTGAATCAAAGAAACATTTATTGAAAATTAAAAGACAAAGAACTTCCAAAGCTCTTAAACAGTACAAAAGTATTCAGCTTTAGATGAAACGGAAAACAAAACAAAAAAAAAGCTCCTACAGTCGTGTTTGGTACATGCAGTGTGTGTCTGTACAGTCGAGAGCGGGACGAAGCAGCACAGTGAGTCACATGACCAGGTCGCGTCACTTCCTCTTAAAAAAACACACGGTCATCGACAAAATGTTGTCACTCTTCACTTTTTTTTTCTTCCATGTTTAGGTTCTCGGACAGGAGTTTACTTTTTGCGAGAGGATTTACTGCAACTGTTTTAGAAATGAACCATATTCAGTTATGTTTTCTCTTCCCCCAGATGTTGAGATTACAATAATTTAGGTTTTTATAATTCTATACACCTATCAACCTATTGTAATAATCAGTCTATTTATTCCATTCTATTTCTTTTATTAAAAATCTAAACAAAAAAAAAAGGTAGCCACTTACTAAGTTGATATGACAGAAGCAGAAAACCTACACGTTCATGTCTGAAGCAGAAATCCGGGGATTTTGGTGCCAAATGCTTAACAAGTTACACTTCTTTTCAACTGAAAACACCCACAATCAATGAGAATATACTTGACCACACACACACACACACACGCGCACACATAAAAATGTCTTCACTTCCTAACGAGAAATACAGGTGAAGTGGCACTACATGAAAAAGCTCGGATAATATAAGTGACGAACATGGATCGTTCGGGTGGGGGGGGGGGTTCATCAAAAGATTTGTTTTCGTGTCTGATTAATTTGACGGCGGCGAGCCCTGAGCCCGCCGCCGATTGGTCCCAGAGGAGCGAGGTATGAATCGAACGCTTCATGCAGTAACACCAAAGATTTATCACAGCCCCGAAAAACAATGAACGAAAGAACGAGAAGGTGGAAGTCGTCTTACTGCCTCCCGACCACCGAGCCGGGTACGGCCGCGCCTCCTCGCAGGCGGAACCCTCTAACAGATTACACGTGGATTATTATCGTCGTCGTATATGTCATTTCTAAGGCACAAATGCATTTCTTACTTTGTCATATTTTTCAAAGACTATTCATATTTGTTGCCTCAAGTGTTTTCTCCCTTAAAACGATACAATTGAGTCAACCGGCTGCGAACAAAGAAACATAAAAAGAATTTCACGTTTACGTAAAATGAAATGAAGCCAACCTCACATCCGAGCGCTTCTTCCTCGCCAAGTCAGTTCTTTCTTCACCTAAACCGTGAGAAGGCTCAAACTCACTGAACACATTTGTTTTTTTTTTAAACTATGTATGACAACATGACCTGGAGGGGAAAATATAGAAGAACGACCCCTATATCATCATCGCCCTATAAACGATCACGTCGTAGTTGCTCTACTGCTTCTGGGCGGCGGCGTCTCCGGCACCCTTGGCGTCTTTGCGCTCCACTTCGCCGCCGCCGTCGTCTCCTCCCATCTCCGCCTCCTGCCCCCCCTGGAACATGTCGTGGGCCCACTTCGGGCTGCTGCCCCCCTTGCGGTAGACGAAGCGCCCCCGGCGGGGCGGGAAGGCCCCCCGGCCTCTTCCGCGGCTCTCCACCCACGTTTTCTCTCCGTCGCGGTCGTCGTGCTGGAAGAAGACACGGGCAAACGTTAGCGGTCGAGCCGGGAGTCCTTTAGACGCAGCAGGAATACTAAACCAGGAGCCGGTGTAGCGCTAACTCCGCCCCCTAAAAAAACTCAACTTAGCCCCAAAACCGCAGCTGATGTAAAATTAATATTATTAATTCTACTGGTTAATTACATTATTTGTACTCTGACATGTCGTAACGCCGCTTGTGGGGAAAGAAGCCCACGTTCTGAGAGCCTTGTCATGCCGCTGAATCAATTAGTAGCTGCAGAGGCTCACCAGGTAATACTTCCTGCTCTTGGGAGTGTATTCAGGGTCCCACTCCTCCTCTGGAGGGCGCACTGCAGGATTTACATTAGCAGGGTTTCCATTGCTGCTGCTGTTGTTGTTGTTGTTGTTGTTGCCTGGATAATTTCCCCTGCTCCACCCTCTCCCTCTGACTCTGGGGAACTGCAATCAAAACAACAAGGTGGATTTAAACTTGTAAGCCAAAAGGGCCAAACACATGTTCTACAATAAGATGGACGAATATTTTATTCCTATTTAATGTTATTAATATTTTTGGTACAAGTCAGAGTAAAAAAAACAAATCTTTTAAAATCGACCCAGGGACGATGAGAACGACAGAACACACATTAAAAAATCCATACGGATGGAAATCAGGCATTTGTTTTAGTGATGAGGTGAAGTTCCACTGATGTTCGCTACATTACCTTAATAAAAATCAGGCAGTGCATGGAATATGTATGAGAGTCATCATTATCATCATCATCATCATCATCATCATCATCATCCACATTATGTTCCTTAGCATTAGGAGGAAGGAACAGAGCAGAGAAGCGTAGTCTACTGTGACGCCATTAGGACAAAGAATTGCAAGAAGATGAGATGTCAGTACGTCAGTGACAAAAGAAACACCAATAAGCAAGAGAGATGAAGGCGGCGGCGCCGGCAGGAACTTACAAATCCGCGGCCGCGGCCCCGCTCCGCGCCGTGGCCCTCGTAGTGGCCCCTGTCCGCGGGCCCGCTGTAGTC
Source organism: Clinocottus analis (assembly GCF_023055335.1). NCBI lineage: Eukaryota > Metazoa > Chordata > Actinopteri > Perciformes > Cottidae > Clinocottus > Clinocottus analis. The sequence goes on from NW_027175865.1 coordinate 3,288,463, forward strand.
GCGCGGCGGGTAGCGCATGTGGCCGTAGCCCTCCTCCGGGTGCTCCATGCCCTCTCCTCCCATGAACTCTTTCCCTCTGTATGGCGGAGGGTAGGGGGACGGGGAGGAAGAGGAGGAAGAGGAGGACGGAGAGCGGTCCCGCTTCTTCTTACCCTTCCTGAGAGCGCAGAACATCAAGGTCAGTGTGAGTCTCGTTGAAGAAAAGAAAAAGTTTGACGGTACGATGGTTGTGAATTAGGTTGTTTTGCTTCTCCACCAATATTTCACCAAAGCTTCAATGTGAAAACAGCCAAAACAGGTTTTAAGGAAAAGAAAAAAAAATAGCCTCTAGCCGTACTTGAATAAAAAAGACAAGTGCTGTATGTTTTATATCAGGCGACTATTAACGTTAATTCAACTCCTGCTTCACATTAAGCTTTCAGATTTGCACAATCTTAAGTCTGTTATTTGCACACTCCGATCTCTAAACACTCTGCAGCGTTTTCATTTAAAAACAGACATTTGACACATTTCCTATTTCTAATGATCTGTATATTTTTCTTGGTCCCCTTTCTCTTTGTTCACTGTGAGGCACCAAAAATACCCAGAAGGCTTTAACTTTAAAGCGGCAACGCTATGTGTCACCCATCACAGCGTCTGACCGCTATCTGTTCAGTGTGGGCTCGTTAAGAAAAGTACTGGAGACGCAGACGGCAACAAAGCCGACTGTGTGACTGCACAGCCGTGGTAGGGTGTTAAAGTGAGTGAGTACGGGCGAAGAAAGGAAAAAAGGAGGAAGATGTAATTGTTTATCGTACTCTGTTGCTGCAAATCCCCCAACGTGGCAACATAGTAACAATAGTAACCGCCCTTCAAACGCCGCGTTCCCCATGGCCGCCTTGCTGATTTGAAGACGGACTTTGCAGTAGATCAAACGGAGACAACAGGCTCAACGTACTTGGATTTCTTGTGGTGTTTCCCAGATTTCTCAGAGGACTTCTCTCTGCTCGCTCCCCGGGAGCCTCCGGGGCTCCTGCCTCCCTCGCGCTTGGACTCCTTCCCGGCAAACCTCTTACGCCTTTCAATATCCAGGCGAAGGTCCATCACGTCGCCTTTGAACTTTTTACTTGGCTCCTGCGGGAACATGTGTTTGTTAGCTGTGAAAGCAGCCGTTTGTAATGCTGATGGACAGATTCAGAAATGCTATAAAACTGTAAACATAGCAGACAAAATAAAATCACTGCATTACAAATGAAGATGAACAGGTATTACGTATCGTGTTCCCTCTAGTGGTTAAGATATATACAGAGTTATACTATATATTCCATAAAAAAAAAAGACTTTTCACAATAAAATATAAAAGTATTGGTGGAAACCAGCAGCATGCATGTAGCTTAATAAAATAAATGTTACAGTTTTTTTTTGTAGCTTGATTTTTTTCTTTCAAGAAAAATACTTACAAGGTAAAGGCACTGATAAGCGTCCCTTGAGAGGCTTGGACTCAGGATCTTAATTCACTTCCTTTTAGCCTTTGCTCGGGCTCGTACATACCCAATCAATAACCATATCTCATAGGCTGGGGGGGCTTGCTCGGCACTTACAAAACACAATTGGGCTCTTTTGATTTAGAAATATGCATCCTTTGAAAGAAAAGCACAAAGCTGAACACTGCTGCTTTGGGTCGTCTCAAAATTTGCTTGTTCCAAATACGTCAAATTTCAAAATGGCGGGTCACCTTGTAGCTGGTCTCCTCCATATCCTCAAACAGGTGAGAGTGCCTCTTAAAAGCACTGGGGGAAACATCGATTCTCCTGAGAGAGGAGGGGAAAAACCGCTACTGTCAAGAACAGATTATTATTATTTTCAAGGTTCCACCACCTCAGATTATTAGACGTTGTAGGTACCTGTGGATTTCTGGGCTCTTCCTTGGCTTCATCATTTCTACCTCTGCAGCTTTTCTTTGGTACATGGCAAACCGCTCACTTAGAGTCATGTCTGAGGATTGGAAGTGTTGCGCTGCGGATAAAGAACGACACACCGTTATTCCCAGATACAGCGGCACCGGCGGCGGCGACGTGTAATCAAGTGATGAAATGTCCGGTGGAGCTCGTCAACTGTCCCCGAACTCCTGTGGTCCCGTCACTCCCGTGTCTGCAGAGACGCAACCAGCGCAGATCATACTTTACCTTTGATGTAGTGCACGATTGAGACTATGTGCTGAGCGAACAGCTCAGCGGGGCTGCGGCGGAGCTGTGTCGACTGAACGTGCTGGAAAATGGAACGAAACTCTGGGTCTTTCTTAGTGGGATTCGGCAGCTCTCGAGCCATGAGGCGCTCTTTAGACAGGGAAGAGCTGGGGGAAGAGAAGAGGTGAGCGACGTTGAACAGATGAGATGTTAAAATATCAAAAAGCGCTGCAAAGGTAGGATTTACATTCTATGTTAATTGGAGTGTGACATGTTGCCATTGTACGAGACAAACGGCTGCAAGGAAGAGGATCAAACATTTGGGAAAACTTTATCTTCCGGCCAGAATGCCAATATTGGATCGTTAAGTATATAATCGGTTATAAATACCTGGGCATTTCATCTACAGAACCGATTTTGTGTTCAAAGTCGTCCCTTGACGCGGACAGGTGTCGCACGGGCGAGTCCTCGCGGCGAGGAAAAGCTCCAGGAAACAGCGGACGCTCCTTCTCTCTGGAAGTCGCAGGAGGGGACGGACTCCTTCGGGACTTCTCCTTGTCCTTCTTCTCCTTCTTCTTGGACTTCTCCTCTTTCTTGTGTTTGCGGCCTCGGTAGAACTCCTCCTCCATGTGGTCGAGCGGCTCCGCCTCTTCGGCATCTCGGCGGTTTTTCTCTTTGAGCGACGGGTAGGAAGTCGAGTAAGTCGGCTCGTCACCCCATTTCCCGAAAATGTCCCGAGCGGTGAGCGTGGGTTTAACGTCTCCGTCCTCATCAATGTCCCTCTCTTTCAGCCCGTGGGACTTGAGGAACTCTTCTTCTCCTGCGTCGAAGAAAGGCAGGGTCTTGTCTTCCTTGGAGTCGCTTAAAGAGGCGGCCGAGATGTTGAAAAGGTCCCCAGACTTGCTTCCCTTCTCCAGCTCTCTGTCCGTGGTGCTCGGCTCTTTATCGCGGCCGTTTTCCTTTTCAGCAGCCTGCTTTTTGTTTTTGTTCTCAGCCAAGAACCTGAAACAGAGAACCAGACTGAGCTTTAGCTCCGGCTCACGCACGCCAGTAACACAACTGTAATAACACCGCTCCAGACTGAGATCAACAGCGTAGGAGGGAGAAATAGAAAACATATTCTCACAGACTCAGTGTAACTCACAAGTCAATGTTTTAAATAAAAAAGTTGAATCACCACTTCCTGCTTCCCAAAACAGCATATCTGGTACAATAGATAAACCTACATGCTCCACAGAATCTTGATTTCCTATTAAATAAAATTTTTAAAAAGCCTATCCCTAAAGGAAACATTAGCAGGACTCACATTGCAATATTCATACTCACCTACCGACTTAAATAAGTGGGATTTCATAGATTTTCATGAACCGGCAGCTATATTCACGTGTGTCTAAAACGTGTTTCATTGAAAAGTAACGTCCATAATTTGCCCAAAAAGTGTCAAACAACACCACGTAGTTACTACAGATAGAATAGACCTACTTTTTGAAGGCAGCAGAGATCACAGTCTTATCTTCACATTTCTCTTCTTCCTTTGAGAAGAATCCAAAGCCGCTGAAGGAGGCCGTTTGTCCGGACTTGGTGGGGCTCTTTGCTGGAGGGGACACGGTGCCGATGGTTTTCCACATAGGACCGCCGCTCGCGGCGGCGCCTTTGCCGTCAGAATCAGTGGGGTCGCCCTCCTTTTTAGCGTCTGGGCTGATTCGTTTGGGACTGGCGTCATAGTCAATCCATTTACCCCCAGATGCCTTCTCGATGGCGCTGCCGTCTGCCGCCAGACCGGACTTCTCTCCCCCCTGCCTCTCCGGCTTGTCCTTAGCGTCCTTGGAGCCCGGCTTGCCCTTGCTGCTGCGACGATGCGGTGACGAGGACCGGGACCGCGAGGAGAAGCTGGAGTGCTTGGAGCGCCGAGATCCCCGCGAGGACGAGCGGTCCGAGTAGTGGGAGCGGCTCCGGCTGCCCGAGCGCTTCTTGGGTGTGCGGGAGCGTGAGCGGCCCCTCCTGGGGCTGTGCGCGTGGTGGTCCTGGTCGTGGTGGCGATCATGCCAGCCGCCTCCACCACCGCCACCACCGCCGCCGCCTCCTCCACCACCACCACCTCCGCCGCCGCCCTGCCAGTTGGACTTATAGCCATAGCCTCCTCCTCCTCCTCTGTTCTGGTAATGGCTGCGCGGGTAATAGCCCCGGTTCCTGGCACGGTAGTGGTAGGGCCTCCGGTAGCCTCGGTTGTAGCCTCGGAAGCCTCCTCTGTTGTTCTGGTAGTCCCTGGAGGGATAGTTTCTGTAAGACGGAGAGTGGGAGCGAGAGCGGGAACGAGACCTGGAGCTGGGCGAGAGAGAGAGAAGGGAGAGAAAGAAAGATGTTATTCAGGGAAAAGCACGTGTCGAGGCCACGCAGTCCTCTTGTGGGGAACGCAAAGACCTGAATGTACGCCGGCAACATGAGCCATCTGTAAACGCCAGCTGTCATGGCATCGAACTTTTCACCTGATCGAAACTATATACTGGGATCGTATGACAGCATCAAGGGCCGTCCTAGACCAAAGAAATACTGAGTCTTGTAACATTGCATTCTCACGCAGCCTTATTAACAAGGCATGTACATGTTAAGATGCTTGGTTACAACCAACAAATGGCAGCAGTCATTCAGGATGTAGCCTGGAGCTCTGGAAACTGATCTCAGTTGCTTGGTGTTCTGGTGTTGTTGAAAATTATTTTGCTAAATCAATTTTTTTCTTCTTGTTTCCTTATTTTATTGACATTATTTAGGCCTTCCGTCTCAACATCCTGCAGAGCCACCCAGTGATTATACTTTGCACTTGTCAGCTGTGGGTTTATTGGCTTCTCGCTCAGGTGTTTGCAGTTGTCTTGTATTTACAAAGGAAAGCGTGTGCTGAGGGCTGCACCCTGGAGAAGGCTGTGTGTGCCACCAAGCGTGTTTAATAACTTATCGTAACTCTATCGTAACGTGTACGAGCATTGTCTAGGTTTTTATAATTTCACTATGAAATGGCCACGGAAGAAAGGCTTTCTTAACTCTTCTTTACCAGAGGAGTGTTTTTTAACTTTTGTGTTCACTACCAAAAAGCACCCATGACACCTTTTTGTCTCTGTTTTTTTTTTATTTTACAAATCTCACGCGTAAAAGGCAAAACAAGACGCTTAATGGAATATAATAATTATTGCAGTCCTATAATATATTGTACACTTACAAGCGAAGGCTTTACAATATAGGACCAGCAGATAATAACTTCTCTAGACCATTTGAATCTTGATATGTGAGATCTAAATATTTTCAGAAAGACAATTCCTCCTTTTTTTATTGACCCGCATGTGCTCACAATGGTGGTCCCAAAACAGTGTAGTGGTTAACCTTGTAATGGCTCTAATACTGCCCACTGTCAACAGGGGGCGCTGTGAGCTCAGTGACGGCATCGAGCACAGCGTTGTCGCCACTGTCGTTCATTCCGGTAGACATAAATGTAAACAAAAACTTAAATTACATTCAGAATATCACACAAAGTGCCAAGAATGATTCATTAAACATCTTTTAACAATAGCCTACACCGACAACAAATAACTCTAAAGTGAGAACAATACGACAGGGATTTCAACTAAGGGACCAAAACACATGACGACAGACGGGCAAAGAATGACATCATACCTTCAGTTTTAAATACACCTACAAAACAGCAAACTGTAGCTTCACTAATGAAAGGCTTCAAATAAAAGTAATCCGAGCACAATCTTTCTATTCTAAAGGAATGTAAAGTGGCATGCAATCCAGGGATAAGGGAAATGTGACGTTGTTCGTCATAATGTTAACACTGCATAGAAGCCACAGACTAAACCATTAGGCAAAGATGCCAGCTAGATATTTAACCTGTGTACCTTTTCATTGGAGAGCAGTGAGTCCTGGACAAAAGACGCCGTAGACTCACAAGCAGGACGGTCCGCGTGGCTTTAATTTATGCGTTAGACAGAGGGTACTCCCAGGACGCGACCTGCTCTAATCCAGAGGGAGGAGGCAGTGGAGGAAGGGGGAGGTACCGCAAGGCCAAGAGTACTCGCTCTCTACTCCTTTAACCGTTCAACAATCATTGACCAGTTGTGTAGCAATGCTCTCTTCAAAAGAAAAACATCCAGTCCAACACCTCGCTGTCTGTGAAAGCGCATTGACCCTCGAGCTCCCAACACAAACGTGGACTGACAACCACAACTAGGCAGCCGGAGTGGGAAGAGCTCCCTCTCCATATTGGGTCTATGGGTTGACCTCTTAAAACTGGAACAAATGTCACAAATATAGATGACTGGAGATTCCTTTTTTTTTTTTTTTTTTCTAAAAAGGATGCAAGCAGCTTGAAGCTTTGTCAACCCTTTTCTCCTGCACAGGAAACACATTTATGCAAATGAAGTGCAAATCTAGAACACATCATGACTGCTAAAAGAAGAGCAATAAGGAAATAACATCTAGTTAGATTTAACTCAAGTTAAAAAATCAATATCAAAAGTGTATCCGGCACATACTTGATGTGCATACAGACAGTCATGAAGACACATGATGGGTGGTTTGAAATAAATAGTGTAAATAGAGGCAGCTGTGCAATGTGTGCTTGCTCCTTGTCAAAACATTGCTCCCACATTACCCACAGCTCTGAAAACTGTAACCGGTGAGATCTGGGTACAGTATGCTAGTATGCTAGATGAGGAGCAGGCTACACAGGTCTGATCACCTCGACTCTCTCCAACTCCACACTATTTTTGTTTTCAAACTTGTTGTTGTCAACCCACGCATCTAATTTATAAAACACATCTCCTTCTGAAGCCACATGCAAGACATTATTTGGGCTTATGTTTTCAATCTAGACTTCAAAATAGTATCACTGAAGCAAAATGGCTGTCATGATAGTAAATGGTGAGTAAACACACAACTGAAACTTGAGCCGGCTATTTCCTTGTTGCTTTGTGCTGTACTTTGAACCGCCAGATATTCGTACGCCAGTGTACTACAGCTGATGTTTGTGTTGGTGATTCTGACTAATAGTCCAGAGATAAAACCACAGCGTACATGTCATAAAATCTATGAAAACACACTTGCGATATCAATTGATATGACAACATAGTTTGTTAAAACGGTGAGTAAACAGCCCCCCCACTTTCACCGTGTTTTTACACGGTGAAAGTGCAATACAATAATAATAACAGCTACAGTCCAAAATGTTTTTAAAAAAAATTAAAATGTTGGAGATGAGTCAAACACTCTGCTGAATATTCACCACATACACAAAAAGAAAAAGATAACAATGTAGGTGATGTCAGAAACAGAAAACTGGATTTACCTATAGCGACGTTTTCTGGATCTTGAGCGGGATCGGCTCCTAGAGTGAGACCTGGAGTAAGATCTGGATTTGGATCTGGATCTGGAGCGGGACCGAGCTGGGGAATCCGGAGCCTTTGACATCTTTGCACTTAGACTAGTCCGATTATTCTTTTCCTGATAAACAAAACAAGAAAACAAGTTTTAATTGATGTCCGGAAAGGGTTATGAAACGAATACCAAAGTTGAGCAAACCAAAAACAAATTAAACAAAAACAAAAACCCAAATTAAACAAAAACCCAAAACGAATTCAAACGAATCCTCAGGATTACACAGCTACATATTAGGCTCAGTCGCATAAAAAGTGGACAGGTTCAGGTGACAGCAGCAGAGGGGCGGTGACAAGAGGCTGTAGCTGCCTTCTAAAAACGTACAGGAAGTCACATAAACTGTCACTTCCCGTTATAACCATCTGTAAACTACTTGGAGTGTGCTGACCACATTCAGATTTTAGTTTGGCCCTTGAGTGCATGACATCAGAGCAAGTCTCGGGATCAAGACGGACACAAATCTAACCGCCATGCATTGTGCCGCAAGCACCAGTGATGGATTCCACAAAGGGCCTCGTCTTAACCGAGCCTAATTTGTAGACCTGCTGACAGGCGGGGACTGGACAGAGTCCATGACACCTTGTTCCCCTTCCACCCCCATCACCAAGAGCCCATTGCACCTAGCTGCTTTAGAGCCCTCCATCAGCAGCCCCTGAAGCCCCACGTGACCTTGGACTGTCAAAGCCAATGCAGTGATAACACACAGAGGCCAACAGGTTCGCTTTAGACTGGAGCAGACAGCTGGAGCAGCATGTAAACATGGACACATGAGCCGACATGAGCCGGCAGCAATGTGAAACAGGTTGAGCCTCTGTGCTGCAAGATGTGCAGGCTGCTGCTGCTGCTGGAGAGAAGTGCGGCCTGGCACCACGTCAAAAACAAGTCAACCTGAACAGTGCTGCTATACAGAAGCACGGCCCTTCTTCCGACAAACAATTAGCTCTGTTAGTAACTGTATTGAAGTGAGGCTATGATGAGAAGATCGCTCTGTGTGCGATACTCAAATATATATACGGTCCTTCGTTGGGGCTACATGTACATGAACCTCAACATTTAATATGGCCGAACCTTCCCTCCCTCATTTCCCATCGTCTCTCTACTACTGTGGATATTTTCCATAGATGTCCCGGCCCTAATTTTGAAGTAGACAAACAGTGCTTCAGTTAAGTGTCATTGACCCCTGAGCAAACTACTGAATCAACTAACCCAAAAATGACAATCACATCTGCAACATGGCATCACTTATTTCATGCCAAACCTTCAGATAAAAATAAAGAAAAGATTTTTTCTTTAAGAAAATTAATTTATATACGCTAGTTGGCAGGCAAGGAGAAAAATATAAATACAAAAAAATTGTAGCAAGATGCTCCAATGTATCTAAAAATAGGTTTTCTCTTGATGGATCTTTTCTACAAAATGGAGCTCAGAGTCTGCAGTTTATTCAAGATTCCCCCTTGAGAGCCCAATCACATGCATAATAGTGTTTATTTGACTGAATGCTGTGAATGGCTCTTTTTTTTCTGTTTGAAGGGACAACAGTTGCTACGTGTAAAACAATGGTTGCTACGTGTTCATACAGGGTTACCCCGACCTCTACTAATCTAAGCAGGCCACTCAAATGTTGTATTGACCGCCAAAGGCCCTCAATGCTCTTCTGCTGAACCTCAAACCTTCAATACACATAATTAAGGTTCTTCTTTGCATGCCTCGGTCCCCCCTGCTATTTGGTCAGCGAGTCCAATGTTATGCAAAGAAAATAACTCTCTTGCACCAAGAAAACAAAATAATGCTAATTATTTCAAATGTAAAGTCAACTGTGTGAGTTGTATGGCTGAAATTCTCAACAGGCAGGTTTCACTGAGCGAGTTTAATATGCAGAGCTGTGCAAACTAACATAGTAGATTAATAACGCATCAAGGGACCCTATGATAGCCTCAGCAATATGGATAACAGTTGGGTCTTTTAAGAGTTTGTATTCATAGCATCATCTCTGAATCTGTTCTTCCCTGCGGACATCATGTACGGCGCCCTGAATGATAATTACAGGGAGGTGCATGAGTGAGTTGACTTTGACCATATTATTCACGGTGTGTTACCAAAGCCCAGTTCTCCACTTCGCATAACAACAAAATGGAAGTGAAAGTGAGCGAGAATAATTAAAGTTTTTAATTTTATTTCATTACCAGCAAAAGATATGACAGTCTGTACAGCTTAAATCTTGTTATCGATTTAGACTATAACATACATTTAAATAGGCAACATTTTACTGTATTTGTTTCTGTAGCTCTAACTCATATTTTAAAAATGTGTGCTTTAAAAAACGCATAGCTAAAGATGGAGAACTGGTTCTGGTTAAAGAGTAGCTGGACTGGTTGTGTGGGTCGCACCAACCAACCAACGACAGACACATAATATCAGTGGCGGGCTGTGAGGACCCGCTAAGTCTTTCTGCTGTCAGAATCACAAAGTTATAGCTATTTTCTAATTACTATTTTTTTTAATTAAAAGTTATATCTATTTTATAATGTAATTGTTTTTCATGGAGGAAATATCTGTAAAACTTGGGAACTGGAAAAACCCAACACAGTAGCCAAAAATAGAGTTAGAGTTGCTCCACTCAAAAGCAAATAGTCTAGTTTATGTGATTTTAATGTAATATTTCCATCTTGATCACTGTAAATGACATTATAAAACGTAGCTGCCAAGTAATAATATCAGATAGTTGTTTAATACAACTATTGGAGATGCCAGTGGTGAACCGTAAAAATAAAATACAGTGCTGCATTTGATTACAATTTTGAGGTGCTTGTACTTTCCTTGAGTATTTGGATTTCATGGTACTTTACACATTTTGGAAGGTAATAGTGTGCTTGTGACTCCACTACATTTACTTTTTAACATTGGTGGTTAGCTACTTTGAGATTGTAATCATTAATATGAAAAGGTAAATCAATTAATAAATGATGATGTATTATGGATTACGCATGCTGTAGTAAATTCAAAACCATCATCTACCAGCTGCAATATTAAAGTGATGTACATCAATAATTATGAGATTATATGTGTAAAATGTGCTATTCTGCACAATGAGTGTATTAAATATATTGTTAAGCTTTTTGTACTTTACAGTACGATTTTGAAGGCACGACTTGTAACATCCCATCACTTGTAACAGTATTTCTTACACTGTAATATTACTACTTTTAATGAAATACAATATCTGAACCCTTCCTCCACCACTGGCGATGCATGTGACGAACACAAGCCATAGGGTTCAAAGGTCAATTCAATCCTTTTGGTTGACTACTAAGCGTACGTTAGTTAACTGCGTTTAATAGTCACCATGTGAGGCGAAGTGCAACGTGAGATTAGCTATAAGATCACCTGCACGCAGGTGCCGCCGCAACAGCATATATAACAATACAAACCATTTTAAGCTTCGCTAAACGTGCAGCAGCGGAGACACACGGCGCTGAAATCAATACTGAAGCCCAATAAAACGGACTGAAGCTATCGATAATGAAGGGCCAACGTTAACGACGTGCTCATCGTTGCCATTAGCAAAGCCGTTGACGTTCCCGACTTAAACGGACACCCTTAGCTACAAAAGGAAGTTACTAATTACCTGTTTCTCTCCCGTTCGCACGAGACCGGACTAGGCTCTGTTTGCGTGAATAATTGTTTGCAGAAGTAACGTTTAAGTTGCTCCCCGTTGCTCGTCTGGCGCTTCCTGGTTTTGCTCGTCGTCTCCACTGGAACGTTACGGAGGGGGGGGGGGGACGGATGTTAGCCGCTTAGCGCGTTAGCAGCGGGGCCGTTACCGAGCAGGCCAATAAAAACAGACGCACTGCACCCTTAGAGGAGGGCTGGCGCTCGGACCGCCGGGATGGGCGCCATTACGTATACCTGTGGATGCCTCTCTGTGTTTTACAACTGTGCTAAATGTACGTCTTTGGCGGCATCGAGCTCCGACGACCGAGAGACACAGTTAGCTCGCGGTGCTGTCTGTGCTACGCTCAAGTCGCGCGAGACTTCGTGTGTCGCGAAGTGTCCGGGAGGCGAAGCTATGGGGGACAGGAAGGGTCAACTTTTCCTCTGAGGGTTTAATGAAGAAAAGTATCTGGTGCTGTGTTCTCCTCGCCGTAACACCTGTCGCACAGGTACAGAGCTGGATCAAAATGTCTGCCCCCCAGTTCTCATCCCCTCTCTGTGTAAATGATTAAACACAAATGCCCTACTTTAGGATTATGCAGCAGTGGTGGAACAAATAGGCTACTCACACTCTGTTCCATGTAAAAAATAAATAAATACTGGGTTACATTGTTATCGAAGCAGAAATGCAGTATTGGCATTGCATGTTTTTTAAAAACATCAAAAGTAGAAACAGGTTTATCTTTATGCAGAATGGCCCATTTCAGAATCATATTATAACTGGATTATGATTGCTGATAAATTAATGTGTTCATCACTTTAATGTCACAGCCAGTAAAGGTGGAGCTAATTTGAATTTATATGAAATTTGAATTTATATACTGCAATGTAGCCTATGACAATATATAATTTATATGTTGTATTATTAATCTTGTTGGACGACCTGCAATTTTATGTGAATATCTCATCAATGGAGGGCCCTGGTCTTTCACTGCAGCTCGGCAGTTTTAAAATTCTTTCCAAAGTAAGAACAATTAAATACCTTATTTCGGCAAAGGAAGAAGCACCATCTCTCCCAGTCAAGTCAGCTAAAACCCTTACATAGACAAAATGCAAAGTAACAGACTTTTGGGGGCTTGGGCACCTAAAAAGCAGCACAACCCACTGGGAAGGGGTTTTGGAAGTTCGACCTCACTGTTCCAAGGGAACTGGAGAACGGTCTTATGCCATTTAAGACCGTTCTCCAGTTCCCGTGGGACAGCGAGGTCGAACCTGCTGCAGTTCCTGTGTGAAAGCTGGCAGGATGTAAGATGTGCCTGCGTGGCTAGATATACACAATGCCCAGTTTTATCTCGGAGGAGAGTTGCGAAATTAAGATAAGCAGATGTTTTGGGGAGATTCTGATATGTTAAAGTCAATTTTGTTACATGTGTGTTAATTTTAATATAACATAGTGATGCTCGGGTTTTGGGATAAAAGGTTTTGGGAATAGAGTTCTTTATCCACTCTGCATAAGAGTAAAATATATATTTAGGTGATGCTCTTATCATATAATCAATGCCTGGCAAAATGTATTTTGAAACATGGAGAATCGTACACTCATGTCTGTATGAAGTTCATATGTACAATCATGATGTCTAATGTTCATTCATACTTTGTAACACAATGTGATTTTTTAATAAAAATATTAAACTGGGAACTTTGGCATGACGGTGGTTCGTCAAACTGAAGTGCATCAAGAAGAAGTTTAAAAGAACAAAAAGTGTGGGCTTAGTGAAAGCCCACTTCCCTCAGCCCCCAAGGTAGGAGGGTCAAGAGGTTAAATATAGGACCACAGACCTTGTAGGACTAACACTTTTACTACGATTATAAAGCGCTCCAGCAGAGTGATTGACAATCTGAAGCTGCAACGTAACTCGTGTCTGATGAATCTAACGGAGGCAAAAGTGCAATATTTGCCACTGAAATCTACGGGAATGAACGTATAAAGTAGCAGACATGAAAGTACTCACGTAAAGTAGGCTACAAGTAAACAATAGCCCTCTATACAGTTGGAAATGTGTCTACTGGAGAGAAGCCCAGGAATTTTGATTTAACAACCAGATCGACCTCGTTGGAAACACAATTGTGTCCTAATTACTTCATTTGTGCTCCCAAAAAACTCTCTGAGGGCTTTGATATCATATTCCCAGACAGAGTGCCAGAGGGCTAGCTAACATCTCAGATGTGGTTCCTGGTAGTCAACGAATTAAGAACTTCCTGCTGCACTTATGTGACAAAAGGATTTTGGTTTTCCACTTTAATAACGCCACGCACACATATGTGCAATACTCATATGTGATAAGAGGCCACTCTTTATGCCTTCATGATTTTCAGTACCTCCTTCTTGGTTTTCTGACAGAAGAAACAGTTGCACGCTGTTTTTATTGAACACCATGTGACACATTTACAGAAATATATTGACGGGGTTTGCCTCTGTAAATGAATAAGTGAAATGACAATAATTGTCAGGTTCCTCTGACACTGACTTTTCCTTTCGGGTGAAATGAAAGACTGGCTTTCCAAAGCTTTAGAGCAGTCTTTTGTGTGTCAAACAAACAGCTGTCTTTTAGCTTGGCGTTGGTGTCCATATGGGTCTGTTCTGTATTGCAGCGCCGTGCACTATTTTTATCAGACTAAAAGCCATGTACACTTATACACTTAGTTAGTTATGGTCTCATTTTACGGACATGTCTCCTGTTGTCTCCTGTCCCGTGAGGTTATTTAATTTTTGTGTGTCTGTCTTGTCTGTGTGTCTGTCTGTCTGTCCGTCTGTCTGTCTGTGGCTCCCTGTGATAATAACATGTCATCTGGTCGTCAGTGCATAAAAGACCTGGTTTAAATTCCTGAACCCCTGCATGGCACGCAGTGATTAAGTCGCTCCTCGTTGACCTTTGGTTAAGACATGCAAACAGCACAGGTGCTGGACACTTGGACAAGCCAAAGTTAAAATTAACCTCCAGACAAATCCCTCCTTTGGCCACAATGTGACGGGCAGCCGCGGCTCCTTGTCTGTCGCTTACGAGCTGTTTATGTGGCCATGCCGGAGGTTTGAAGTGGCAGGGGGCCACTCTGACCAGTGAGCTCATGAGAGGAGAAGTGAAATAAGAGTCGGTGAGATTAAAGGGATTGGGACCGCAATATGAAACCAGTGGAGCCTTTTGTGTCCACCATTCAAAATAGAGCCAACAAGTACCGGGCAAGAATGCAACGACAGCAAAGGAGCACAAACAAAGTCCAGAATATTCTCTTTCTATTAGGATATGATATCTTTATGAACTTATTTATTTCTCTGAAGTAGAACAAGTGACTTATACGTCTAATTTAAGCAAAAAGGGATTTAAAAGTTTAAAAAAATTTAGATCAGGATCATAAATCTTGCATAATCTGCCTGGAAATAAGTGTACTGCTTTCAGTGGTGAAAGAAAGTAGCATCACTGAAGTCATGAATTTACATTGCATGAGACAAAATCCATCATTACTATTCATATTTCTATACTTTAAATGCACGTTAAGTATTTAAAGAAACCACTCATTATGCAGAATGTCTCCTTTAAAGGTTTTACGGGACATTAGCACAGTTTGTCTTTTTCCCTCATGAATACTTTTAGGAGTATTTTAATGTAAAGTTTGTCAATATGGAGACAAGTTTGAAATACTGCGATAGTACTGTAACATATGTAAACATATCATGTGTATACGTACAACTATACAGTGTCAAATCAGTGTGTTGGAGTAAAAAGTATTTCCCGATGAGATGGAAGTACAATATAAAAAGGAAATCTTCGAGTAAAGTTCAAGTAATATACACATAAGTGTAGTACTTGATTGAATTACATGGTTGCATTCCATCACTGATTTGATTATCTTGTTTGCATTTATTTCCGAGGCTTCTACTGTGAAACATTAGATTAAATAAAGGAATAGAACGTTAGACCTTGACACCTTTAACTCATATTACAACACCTGTTACTACTCTCAGAGAAAATTGAGAAACACAGCAGCACGACATGTAAATGTGTGTGAGAGAGAGAAAAGAAAGTAAACGGCTCACCTTGCAGGGGAGAGTGAAAGGGACCAGAGTGAGACGTCTCTGTGCCTCCTCGCTTATAGAAAGGAGTGAGGAAAGGAACCTCGAGGAGGAAGCACCCACCGCTGGCTGATGTCAAGCACTTGGTGAAATCACATGTCAATTATAAATAGTTGACTCTCTTTGGAGGTGTTTTTTTCAGGCGATGTTGTTTTTGTTTGCTGACTCCTCAGTGGGAACGGGGGGCGAACAGGAGGATTTAAAGGTGCTTCATCATTTATACACTGACACTGATCCCGTCTCATTTTTGGCGTGTGAGGGATGGGCCGGTTGACTCCGCTACATGGCATACACTTTGAGGCCGTCGCTTCATGGCTGAAATCCCGCCTCGCCTCTGTTCACAGAGCGCAGAAGTTTTTAGGCAACCTGGTCAAAGATCTGTATCTTCCCTGTCTGTAGTTGCCGCTGAGATTTAATGTCGTTGTCCCGACGGGATGTCACGTTTAGACCCTGCCTCACCTCACTCGTAAAAGAGGTTTTAATCTCAGCGTGACTTCCTGGTTGCATGGATGTTAAACACAGAGGAAGAGAGACACGGAGGCTCTTCAGTTAGGCCGCTATCTCGGGTTTTCAATTTTGATTGGGCCATAAACCAACACGGGTCAATGTGGGGCCCGGAGATAGCAACCTGGCAGAAGCTATCGAAGCCCCGCATGATGTCACGCTGTCGATTACAAACACTGAGGCTTTTCATATCACAGTCATGAAGAGGTTTTCTTGCAACGAACAAACTGTTTAGAAACCCAGAGGAGCAACAGGATGAGATATACTCTATTTGAAGGATCTTTCCTAAACATGCTACCGTTTGCTAATTAGCTCGAAGCACAAAGTTCAGCTGAGAGGAAAGTCAGGACGTACCGGACTGTTTAGGAGATTTAATTACTTCTTTAATTACATTTATATTGTATAACCCAAGAGTACAAATGACAAATTTGATACGTGAAATAGCTGCGACCTCTCACTAGCGCACGACACGGCAGCAATGTTTTTATTTAGGTTCATGAAAAATATGGTTTTGCATTAAATTAATATGTAAAACAAAGTAAAATATGTCTGTTCTGTGAGATCAGGTTGCCAAAGTCATTATGGTTCCTCCTCTGGGGAAAATGAACCTCTGCACCAAAGCTTCAAGCAACCCATCGAATAGTTGCTCAGACTCATGTTGGAACTAAAACTCAGAGGCTCTCCACAGTCGGTGAGATTCATCCTCTGGGGAACAAGAATGTGTGTCCAATAGTTTTATTACAATGCATCCGATGGCTGTTGAGATATTCCAGCCTGGACCAAAGTGGTATCAGCGATCACACAGACCGTGCCATCAATAAGAGAAGGACCTCTGCAGTGTTGCGCCTGTCAACATCCACCGATCGGACGAACAATGGAAACACAACGGAGCCATTAATTGCAGGGGAAGTAAACGGGGTCTCATCGTGCCCAACGTGGACTGACTCTTTGTACGCATTGTTTGTGTGAGAAATGCTCTCTGATTACAAAGTCCCCACCCAAAGCAAAGCACACAGAGACAGACAAGCATCCCCCTCCCCCCTCCTCCTCATGCTGGGTTTCAGTCCAGAATCACATCTCTGTGCGCGGTCACATTGAACCCGGCTCCAGGGCATTCTGTTAGTCATCCGATACGCTCGCGGCCCTGTGACAGACTGCACCGGGATGACCTAAAACCCACCGGTGGGCCGCCGCCGCAGCAATAAGAGTCCTGTTTGAGGGAAAACGTTCACCTGGAACTGAGGGAATTACAGCAGCGACCACGAGGCCTCTAACGCTTGATTGCGAGAGGAGTGCGTTATAGCAAGAGGTCAGCAGGTCTCGCACGCCTTTGATCCTCCGGCTGGACTTTACCTCTGAGCTGTTTGTGGTCGGCTCTCTGCTCCGTGTAACATAAAGCCACAGTCTGACAAACAGGCTGGAAACAGAGGCGCCCTGGTCCGGGGTTTTATTTCGTCACCATTTCACACTTTCAAACTCCTTTTTCCCAGGGACACCTCGCTGTCTCTCTACACTTTCAACTGTCAAATTAAAGCAAAAAGAAAGAAAGGAAAGCTGCTTTCAAATTCAGAAGTGACAACAACAACAACAACAAAACGTGTCATGGCTTCACGGTTGGGTGCACTGAACATTTTACCACATATTTGCAATTTTTTTTGGTACAGCCACTCATTTATTGTCCTTTTGTTTATGAGTAGCGCTGTTTCATATCAGCTATTTATCTCTGAATTTGACAAATGAAATGTTAGATTTCATCTTTATTGCGAATCAGCTCATGAAAACAGTTGTTTTTCAATTTGAAAGCTTTAAAGCGTCCATGAATACTGTGGCATTGGGTTTCAAAGACGCCATTGGGATGCCATGAAGGGACTGATGAAGAGATGCTTTTGCATGATGAGACATGTAGGATCCAGTGTTTTTAAAGCTCAGGATTATCTTATATCATACTTTTGATTAAATATGTCTCTCAAAAATCCACTAAGTTTGACTATGATGTTTTGACACATACATTTGGTAAAATAAAACAAGGAAAAAGGGATTTGTATGTGGATACATGTATTGTATTGTATGTGAATATAAATACTCCACCACCATAAGCACTCATAATGGAACAGATGGACCTCATTGGTTGTAAACATGTCTGATTACTGGTAGCAGCACACACAGACGCAGTTATTTACGTTTCATTGAAATCCTCTGTGCTGCCACCTCCTGGTCTCTCTGAGCATTACAACTCTGTGATGCAGCTGAAGGGCAGCGCACCGGCACCCGATGCTGCTGTGTTCTCTTGTTTCTATACCTGAGACCCTCCATTTATTACTTATGATTACCAGGGCACATTTTCAATTAAATTAGTTGAAATCGTTATTAAATTGCAAGATGCATATTTGCTGTAAATCAAGCTGAGGATGATTCGCTACTGAATCCCTTTATAGAGAGTTTGATCATGTGCCACAGTTCATGATAAATAATATGCAGAGAGTTCTTCGTGAAACAAAGACATGTGTTCAAAATAAACTACAACAAAACTTGACATTATTAAAGAATGAATGAGTATGTATAATGTAATATAATATGTCATCGAAACCTTTGCATCTGAGGAGTTTACGCCTGTTTGCAACTAATAACAACTCATAGACATGAAATGAGCAACAAGGTGCAACAACCAGACCAAGAAGGTTTAACATCATTTAGCATTGTGTTTTATGTTAAATATAAATCTGAAAAATAACTAAAACTGTCAATTAAATGCAGTTGAATAAGAAGTACCATCCTTCTTTTTGAGATGTAATGGAATTAAGTAATACGTGGCATAAAATAAAACCTTTAAACTATACATAAAAACCACAGTTTGGTAAATATAATACCGTCTCATGTCTGTGTGACGCATAAGCGTCGATACACTGTGATTGTGCAGCTTTATTATGAAATCTAAAACAATTAATGAGAGAAAAATCTGAATTTTGAATGTGAATTTGCAGCATTAGTTGCTTCAGATCTCAGCAGGAGATAGAGCGGATCTCTGATGTTTCATAATAATAATAATAAATGCAGGAGTCCCTTTCATAAAGCTTTATTTCACAGATCCCCTGTAACAGGAGGCCTAGGCAGCCAGGCTCATTATACATTTACATACACTGTCTGTGGCCCGTCCTGACAACGCTCCCCTTGTTAAATAACTCAACAATATAAGACGAAAACAACACAAACACACACGCACGCACACACACACGCACACACACACACACACACACGCACACACTGTTCAACTTAAGATAACAATAACGATATCGCAACGACGGTAATAAGAACAACCATTGTCAAATATTATGTCATTTTTTTCTAAAATGTGTTACACAGTCAGTCATCTTTAAGGTGCGCCATAAAATCTGCATTGTGACATTTTCAATAAAACTTGACAGACGCCGCACCAGGACACGCGGTGGAGACAGAGAATACTTTGTTGCTGCACGTTTGTATATTTTCGGATGAGAGCTCCTCTTCCTCCTCCTCCTCCTCCTCCTCCTCGTCCTCTTGCGACAGACTGTGTGATGGGAATTCAGCGCAGTTCATTGTTTGTTTTTTGGCACACGATTTTTCATAAGCCGCTGCGGTGGGGCATGAATCTCATAGCTCGTGGGTGGGCGGGGCCAGGAGAGGAGGAAGGAAGGAGGAGGGGGCGGAGACATAAGGCGCGCGACTCCATGAAGATGTGCGGGGTGACTCACAGGACCTCTGCAGGATGAAGAACAACAGAGGGTGAGACACGGAGGGACTCTTCTGCACCTGAAGGAACGTTCTGAAGGGAGAACTGTAAATGCGACACCGCCCGGCTGACCTTTGACCTGATTGGGGGACTTTTTTTTCTCGTTGCACGTTTCATGACAGACTGACTTATTTGATGCTACAATGTGTCCCAATTTTAGGTTCAGGAGCCTGAAAGCGGTCCTTTAGGATTAATAGGAAGGGGGCAACAGATGTTACAGATATATTGTTTTTGGCACAAAACGGTTCTGTCTGTCATTTTTTGCCAAAATCAGAATATGTGTGTCTGTTTCAGGCTGGTCCCGAAACTGTGATTAGGCTTATTTTAAGGAACACTGATGGGTTGGACCTTAGACCAGTGGTTCTCAAACTGTGGGGCGCGACCCTCTAGTGGGGCACGGAGGTATTACAGGTGGGGCGTGAGGGGAAATGCAGATTCTTTAAAAAAATAAAAAAATGAAAATCTTTTTTTTTTTAGTTAAAAAAAAAAAATCCTTTATTAATCCCATAGTGGGGGAATTATTCTCTGCATGTTACCCATCATCTTAGTAATGAAGGAGCTTTGTGCTGCTGTGAAGCTCTGGGGCTTCAGTGCCTTGCTCAAGGACACTTCAACATGAAACTATGGGGAGAAAACAGGGATCCAACCGGCTTCCTACGTCATCTTTTTGCCAAATATAAGTTATTTTTTGCACATATGTAACTTTATTTGCATTGTTTTAACACAGTGATTGCACATGGTATTATCTTTTGTCAGATGGAGCAATTTAGTTCACTTAAAACGGATTTCAATTTTATTTAATTTATTGATTAAAAAAGCATGGATGGAGAAGTCTCAAAAAGTTGGACCATTTTGTTCCAACGTTGTTGGGGCCCAAACATTTTGCTTCCTCCAAAGTGGGGCGTGACAGGAAAAGTTTGAGAACCACTGCCTTAGACAAAGGTCTTTTATGGACCTCATGACTCATTCATTTCCCCCAAAATAGCAACAAATATCCTCCTTTAAGGTTTACCCCCCCCCTCCTCTCACTAAGCATTAAGCTGTGTGTCAGCCTCTGCTGCGCGGTCACAGTCTCATCGGGTGTCTCTTCACTGCACCTGCGACATGCTGAGGCTTCATGGGGCCCGTCTTCATCAGGAAGGGCTCCCCGCCCTCGAACGGCAGGATGGGCTCGCCGACCAGCGCGCTCTGAGGAGGCGGCGCCGGGCCCCCGCCGCTGTTCAGCTGGACCATCTCCTCGAAGTCGGCCGCCCGCCCGTTGGCCGAGACGCCGTTCTGGTGAGCGGCGGCGGCGGCGGCGGGCTGCACGCCGTTCACGACGGGGCCGGACACGGCGGCGCCGGGCGCCTGCGGGTTTCCCGCCGCTGCGGAGAGATGGAGAGCGATCACGTTTCCTGAAATAATGAGTGAGAGTCCATTTTTGGATACGGCATGGCGACCGGGACGCTTACCCTTACTGAGCTCCGCGTCCTTGCCGTTGACCTGCGGTGAAGCTTTGACCTCCTTCTGGGATGACAGAGAACAAAAAGACTTGTGTTACTTCAGAAAAAGACATCCAGGAGGCTTAGATTTATTTTCACGCTCGTTGAAAAGGGAATCAAACGAACCTTTTCTCCGGCGTCGCTCTTCCGAGTCCTCTTCATGATCTCGTCAAGGCGCTGTGCACATCAGACAGAGAGATCAGTTAGTCAGATGAACTCCAGTGTGAACTCGCTGCACTGTGAAGTTGTTGTTCCCCCCCCCTTCTCCTCCTCCTCCTCCTCATCATCACCTTCTTCCTCTCCAGGCGCTCCTTCTCCTCTTTCTGGAAGTGTTTCTCCCTCTCCAGCTTCTGACGCTCCGTCTCCTCGCGAGCTTTGGCTTCAGCCTCCTCCCTCTGGAGAGACAACAAGACGACGAAAACATGATATAATATAACACTTCCAGTCTAAAGACAAGAGGACCCATCAGCTGCCTCGCAAAAGGACAAGAAGCAGCGGGAGACGTCGGCCATATTGAATGGACACCCACTTTATGTAAATGTTCTGTCACACGCGTCAGATGCTCTGGTGTCGACTCCCACAGAGAATCACAGCTGAACATGGAAATGACTCACCGGTGCAAATGTACCCAAAAGCCCTATTTTTGTCCCTTTACCTTTCAAAATGTTGAACTAAAAAATCATTTCAAGGCTTCTATTTTCATTTTCTCTTCTGTGGGTTGTGATGAAGAAGTACAGATTGTGAAAGCGCATCACCCCTCCATCTGTTTATATAATAGAAATGTATGTGGAAAGAAGTGTAAATGAATAACATTCACATAGTTCTTTTGACGTGCATTGACAATACTGGCTCAAATTTCATAAATTGTTCTCCCCCATTTGTCACTTGGACACAAAAACATGACATAATAGGGTCGAGGTTGAAAAATACCAACGTGAACACGCTTTAAAACCCCGACTGGTGTTCAACGTGTGAACGCAGAACAACCCCTGACCACCGGGGGGCAGCGCGTGCTCAGTCTGCTCAGTCCTTCAGGCCAGAGATGATATTATATGAGCAACTCCATTACTTGGTTCACTGAGCATTTAGATCCAGCACCAACCAAAATAGATGCGTTGAAGCCGGTGGTGAAAAGAAGAGTTATGAAGACAACTTTTAAAACCCTAACATGTGCAGTTTTCACGCGTTTAACCTACAGATCGTTTTGACTGCAGCCATTTGGCCGTGCACAGAAATCTTAAATAGTCACGCACACGTTCAGTGTCCGTTGCAAAGAGAGAGCTCTTAAAAAAAAGTAAGAGGCCACTCCGGTCTGGAGCCGTCCGGGCGGAACAATGGTCCGATTGACGGGGACGGAGGGGAGCGTGGCCGAGCGCTCCAGGAGTGGCCTACACTGACGCTGCTTATCCGACTGTCGGGCCCACTGCGGGGGCCAAGTGTACGAGACGGAGGGCCACACAGGCCCGTCACTATCTCCCTCGACCACAATGGCTCCCCTTCATCCTCCCGCTCATCACCAAAATGGAGGTCACCGGCTGGCATGTGGCCGGGCCGGACGACGGGGCCGCCGAGTAACTGGGCGCACGGATGGTCCGTGACAGCGGCACATATTCTCCTCCTTTTAATCTGCCCAGATGCCAGACAGCCAGTCAGTCAGTCAGTCAGTCAGGGGGGGGTGTGAACCCGGTGTTCGGGCCCCACATACAGCATCAACCCCCCCGACAGCTGATGCATCCTCATATGTATTAATCTGCCCAGATGGTAACTGGGCTTACGGATCAAAGGGATTCATGTCGGTTCATGAAATATCAGAGGGGTTTCAGTGCATTCAGTGTATTTACAGTTAACTCATCGTGTGTCTCACTGACGACGTTTGAAAACGGGTTTGAAGGTGATCTTCCACTGAAGTCATAAGGGTTCTGAGTACAACACAAATAACAGAGGCTTTGTGTTTCCTACCGAGTCAAAAAACACACATGGTTGGCAAACTGCTGCGTGTTTACACATCCCAGCTGTTGAGGAGCAGCTGGATTATTCATCCAGAGACGTTTTTTAAAAATAAACAAACTGTAAATAGTGGATTACAGGTGCGCTCACTGCATTCTCTCTTTATATGTGACGTGTTGAAGCAGCGTGGGATCATGGGAGTTCTCCCAGTGAGGGTTCCTTCGTTGTTCATTGTCCAGGAGGTTTGTGTGACCCACAGAGGTCTCCTCCTCCCCCGAAACAAATCCACCAGGTGATTAAATCCAGAAAAAAACAACACAGAATGAAGTAGTTTCGTGTTGAATACCTACACTTGCTCATCTTCTATCCGACTCGAAACATGGAAACATTTTGGATAATGTAAGTACACAACATATGACATGGGTCGAGTCGTTTTTAGACATTCTTGCAGAGAAAAGTGACACATTATACCTTCAAATGCAGCCACGGGCACAGATTGTATGATTATTTTCGCTCGTGAGACAGAGAGAAGTCTGCAGTGTGTTTCCTGGTCACTGACCTGCTTCTGCAGCTTCTCGTTCTCCTCCTGCTCGGCCACGGCTTTCTCCTGCGCCTCCTTCTCCTCCTGAGCTTGCTGGGCTTCGTCGCGGACACGCTGCTGCTCGGCCATGAACCGGGCCTCCTCCTCCCTGCGCTTCCTCTCCTCCACCTCCCGGGCCATCGCCTCCTCCCGGAGGATCCTGTGAAGACGCGTCGTCCGTGTTACACGCGCGTTATGTATCCGGACAAAGGTCTGTTAGAAAACCTCCAGTTCCTCCACTATTACTCAGGAGGTGTTCTTCAGAACCTGAGGCTGAAACCAGCGTCATCCCACAAGTCATCCCACAAGTCAGCCCACAAGTCATCCCACCAGTCATCCCACAAGTCATCCCACAAGTCAGCCCACAAGTCAGCCCACATGTGACACATCCGGGCTGCAGGCCTGAGGCCACTGAACTGATGAACACCAAGATATCCTTCTTTTAAATGAAAAACACTTTAATATATACATATTTTTACTTGTATAGGTATGTTCATAGGTACTACAATAAAGACAGTGTTCAAACAACTTTGTTTTCTTCTGCTGGAGGTCGGCTGAGCATGAAAAAAAGGTAAAATTGTCCTTGTTGATTTCAAAGTAATGCGTTGTGAGCGTTGATTTCATTTTATTTATTTGTTTATTCATTTATTTGGGAGCAATTCTTTCATGGAAGTTGTTTTTTTTTCTCCCTGCAGTCGCTGCCAAATGACATAGAAATCATGAGAAATGTTCAAACTAAAATAAATCGGTCCCCAAATCGTCAATTTCTTTTTATGTACCAGGTGACTACGAACCTCACAATGTGACGCAATGCAATGCAAGTTTACTTATTTATTTTTTCATTGCAGGACTGTTGTATTGAATGACATCATGTTGGAAGGTGTTTGTGTACTTTGACCGTTTCAAAGTCCTGACCTGTTCTTCTGCTCCTGCTCCAGACGCTCCTGCTCCTCTCTCTCCCGCTGCTCGCGGGCTTGCCGGCGTTTCTCTGCCAGGACGCGAGCGGCCTCCTCCGGGTCGTTGGTGCCCGCTGACGGCCTGCCGCCGCCGCCGCTGGTGCTGGTGGTGCTGGTGCTGGTGTTGGTGGAGGCAGGGGCAGATGCTGCGGCGGCGGCGGCGGCGGGTGCAGCAGAAGGAGCAGGATTAGCGGCGGCGGCGGGGGCGGGAGAACGAGCCGAGGCCGCCGGCTCTACGTTTGGAGCAGCTGGAGCCCCCGATGCCACCGCCGGGCTGAGGATAGGAGGCGTGACCGGTACAGACGACACCACGATGGCAGGAACACTGCCGGAGTCTAGAGAGGAGAGACCAGGATGTAATATGTATAAGAAAGCAAACAAATAAATCATCTGAAGAATAAAATGAGAGGAACGTCGCCAGAATCTGACAGATGAAACATTATTTAACTATTTATTTTGTAGCTTTGATTCAACTTCATATCTAAAAATAATACTCAAAAAAGAAGCTCTGTCCATCAGGACGCTACTGGCAGTTTGGGAAATCCTGTGGAGAGTTTTCCCGCAGTGGAAACTTCTTGCTGTCTGCTGCGTGCAGAGTTATAAATATGAATACAGCAGTTAAAATCTATTGGCAAGAAGAGCAGATGACTTTTCAAGGTCCGATTCAAGTCATTTCAGGTTCACCTGACATCACAATGGTTCATACAGTAACCATGAAAACCTCCGTAGCACTGTTAATAAATTAAATATGTGGGGTTTTTTTGGCACGCTGTAATCTTTTTTTCTGGCTTTTTTTGTTAGATTGAACATTTTTATATGGGGAAAAAAATAATTGCTCAATATCATGGAAATGAACTTCATATTGTGACATGTGATCCTGATGCTAATCCAGAAATACATTTGAATTTATAATAATAATAAAACTGGGTTCTCGCTATAAAATGTAACCTGAATGATGTTGCTGGTCTGCCTGTAGTGTCGAATCTGACACACACATGTCGCCCCAAAACCTCCAAGGTCACCTTGAAGCCTGGATATGCCCTCCATGGTATCCAAACTCACTCTTTTTCTCCTCTGGCGCTCCGGGCTGCTGGGGTTCGGGGCGCGTCTCCACCGCGACCGCCTGGGCCTGCACCCTGGCGGGCGTCTGGGCTCGCTTGGGTCGGGCCTTGGTGCCGGAGGGAGGCGTCTTCTTGCCCATCGGGGTCTTGGAGGCCGCCGCCGCCGCCGCCGCCGGCACCAGAGGAGACAGGGGCCGACTTTTAGGGGCGGCCGGTGACGGAGGTCTGTTCCTGGGCTTCGTGGTGCTGGTGAGAAGAGAGGAGGTGGAGAAGGAGGTGACGCTTGAGTCAAAGAGAGAGGGAGAGAGAGATTTAGTCGCAGCGGAGAGAAAGGTACGAGGTTGCCAGTGCACTAAAGCTCATAACTAGGTCATGTGGAAGATATGAGCGGCTCCATCTGAAACTCTGTGATTCTCCGGCTGCAGGAGAGTGTAACCGGAGAGGGAGGGAGGCAGGGAGACATCTTTTTTTTCCTCCTGCGCATCAGTCTGACACTAACAGACCTGCTGTTGGCTGTCTGAACGGAGTCCAGCAGCAGAGTCCCTTTCAGCAGTTAGATTATAGCACATTGGACCATCTGTCGGCCGTTAACCTGATAAAACAGCAGAACACATGAGCTCCCGCTCTCTCTCAGCCTCCATCCCGCTTGAACTGAGTGCACAATAAAGAATGAATTCAACATTTCGGGTTGTGTGATACCTGCTCTCCGGCCTGGATCTCTGGGTCGTGGCGGCGGGAGACGTCAGCTGTCTCTTCTTCGGCACTTTGTCTTTTGTGAGCGCGTTCTTCTCTTTTTCATTCTCCCTCTCCTTGTCTTTCTTCTCTTTCTTCTTTTTGTCCACCTTGAGGGGAAGACGTGACACCAATAAGCAGTTATCTCCTTCAGGCCGAGGCTTTTGCTAAAGGTCGGTGTGTGATGGAGTCTTTAAGACCGCCACCACAGCGTACTGTCTTTGCACGATCTATTTAGTAGTATTATTGCAAAGTTAAGGTTCTTTAAAATCATTTTAAAAAACGTTATCGGCATTTACTGATTATTTTCCCCCACTTTAAACCTTTTATTGATATATTTTCATGGCGAATGTGTCACTGTCTCAAACACAGAGCAACATTCTCGTTCATTTGGAGTGTTATTTGTGTCCATCTGACGAGTGTAAGTCCAATATTCACTCTCTTCTAGCTCTGTTTGTGGTCTCCACCACCTCCTGAGGGAAATATTTGTCTCTTCAGCTGCTAAAAAACTCAACCGGGTTGGCCAGCTAGTCTCTACCTGTGTCTGTCTGCTGTTTGGTGCGAGTGTCTAGCTTTAAATTGAATATTTTTCTTCACTATAAACCAGTGGCGGACCGTGGTTTTAGACCTCGACCTCGACACCCGACCCGACGTCTAATACCTTTGATGGATCACCAGTAACCGATTTCGTTGGCGTGATTCAACGTGAAGATGTTGAACGTGTCAATCCTTTCTGGTTGTTTTTTTTGTTCCAAACATGATGTATACGTAAGCGGGTCGGCATGTTTGCCCTACCGGTGTGGAATTTCGCCGGCGTTGGCGCTGGGTGATGTCCGGCGTGCTGGCGGAGGAGAGCCTCCAGCGCTCGGCGTTCTGGTGCGGGTGGTGATGGGAGGAGGCGTTCAGCGGGCTGGCGGAGACTGAACGGGAGCAGTGGTGAGAGTCTGAGTAACACGTGGACGTGCAGAGAGAGCGGCAGCGGGGGGCCGATTGTCAGGGGACCCCACACACACACACGCACACACACACACACACACACACACACACACACACATACACCATGCAGAGGGATAATAAAGACAAAGGACAAAGACTACGAAGCACAAATGAGAGGCCGGAGAAGCTGATTTCAGCTTCCACCGCGTGACATTGGGGTTGTTAAACTTTGCTATAATATGAAAAACAGTGTTCTCACACTCACGGGAGTCGCTGTTGTTGAGCAGGGTGGCGGCGCTGCGACTGCGGGCCAGGAAGGACAGCGTCGGCGTCATGAGCCGCTCCACGATGCGGCTCTCCCAGGGGCTCAGGCGCAGGCTGCGGGCTGACAGGTGAGGACAACGTCAGTGTCGGG
This sequence comes from Clinocottus analis, assembly GCF_023055335.1. Classification (NCBI taxonomy): domain Eukaryota; kingdom Metazoa; phylum Chordata; class Actinopteri; order Perciformes; family Cottidae; genus Clinocottus; species Clinocottus analis. The sequence goes on from NW_027175865.1 coordinate 3,316,213, forward strand.
TTACGGCCGCGGCCGCGTAGGTACTCACCGCTAAAACACACCGCCGGCCACACAGGTGAACACGTGTTCGCTTCACACAGACACACACACACACTGAACACACTCTGTCTCCATCGAAGGCAGAGGGGAGTTTTTACGATGCATTCGTGTGCTGCTTGAAGCTGGTAAGCCTGAGGAAATGTTACCAGGTTATGACGTGTAATAAAAAAGCATCACATGTGACCTTTGTCAGTGGCAAAGGAAAAACAATATCACTGATGTTTAGCTAGCCAAACAAACCCTCATCACATGAAGAAAGAAAAGGAGAAAAGAAGCAAGGAGAAGCAGCCATTGTTGCTTCTTTCTCCTTTTTTCTTTACTGAATAAAAAGCTGAGTTGCTTGGTTTATTATACATATCTTGACTTGTGATTCAGACATCAGGAGGTGGAGACAAGCGGCAAAATTGAGAGTCAGAAAAAAACTCCAGTCTGCCAATCAGAGACTCTCTCAGACTCAAACATACAGAGAAACCATACAGGATGAATGACTGAACGTTAGCCCTCACACACACACACACACACACACACTACCAGACATCAGATAACCACACACAGCGGAACAAGCCCAAGTTAACTTCATTACTTACCACTCACAATCACAATCACGTACAAGTCAGAGAGGCAGTTTTGCTCGAACCAATCAAACCCCGTGCAGTGCAAAGTGAGTTTCAGCATTAGCACAATACACTCTGTACTTTTATTGAGTATAGAGAATATATATAAATAATATATATGACATCCAGCAGCAGCAGGATATAGAGGATGTCTTGTAATGACGGGTGGAAACACAGAGACCAAGACATCATTCTCTCGTGAGTCAAGCAAACTTAATGTCAGAGAATGAAGTTGCTTCTCGTCGGAGGTCGGCACCGTCTTGTTAGAAACTAGAGGCGCTGTGTGTGATTTTCATGAAGCTACTAAATACTAGAAAAGCCCAAAAAAGGGAGCGGACGCAGAAAGAGATGATGAATGAGGCAGAGCGAGAGCTCAGAGTTTGAGACACACAGAATATCACGACGCTGTAGAGCCTGCAGCAGCAGCTGACACAGAGAAATAAACGTTTGAAGCATTTCCCCTCAAATAATTTAAACTTAAAACCTGCAGACAGTACGGGGAGGCAGTACTTTTGTAGTACTGTTTTGAGTTTGAGGTACTTTGCTCTCCTGGTTCGACTTTGCACTTTGATTTATTTGAATTGGATTTCTTTTAAAGCTTTAGTTACTAGTTGTGTTGCAGATTAGGAATGGATGTTTCTAAAATATGATTCATTTTAGTTCAAATAAGCTAAACCTCAATTACTTCATCACTATTACTAAACAGTATCATACAACACTTATTGAGATGATCCAAATGTAGATATAGGACTTTCACTTGAGAGTATTTTATATATATATATTATCTAGTATCAATCCTCTCTTGTACATTTAATCCCCAAAATGTTCTTGAAATGACATCAGTAAGTGTTACTTCTCTTTTACTGTGCTGTCCTGCTCCTTAAAGACAACAGCAAAACCACAGGAAACACTCAAGTGTGCACAAGACAACAACACACAGGTGGACACAGAATGCACCGCCTCAACGTGAGAGCTGATCCATGACAACAGACTGTCCCCCCCTCCAGTCTGTCATGACAAAAACTGACAACATGCTGTGCAAAGACAGATGTTTAGTGACAACTCAAATGTGCACTCTTTCATCTCGACGCTCTGTTGGTGTGCAGGACGCCGACAAACACGCAACCACACAAAACACATGAGAGTCGTGCAATCGCAGCGGCGCGTTTTTTGTTGTTGTCGTTTCTACACAAATGAACTCTTAAACACTGGCCCCTCCTCGTGCAACAGTCCCCTCTGCCGTACGTTGGATGGATCACATTCACAACATTTGTTTTATGTCTTACTGATAACTTGACTACCTCCCATTGCTAGGCAACAGCAGTTTCCCCCTCCCCCCCACACTTCTTCCTCAAATGCGGCAAGAGGAGGATGAGCTGCTGCTGGTGAACGACATACACATACATATATACATACACATACATATATATATATATATATATATATATATATATATATATATATATATATATATATATATATAAAATGGTACTGGTTCCAGATCGCCTCCGGAGGCCATAACCACAAGCTCCGATATGAACTTAAATAGGATTCAGCTGCAAATTGTCTTTTCATGTCCGCGTTATTAGCGATTTTTTTCTGAATCTCCAAAAAGCCGAACTGCTGATTGCACTGCGGGTGATACGATCGGTTATGACACAGGATATGAGGCGGGACGAATCTGTGACGAAGACACTCAGGGGTCTGATGAAATGAGTTTAACAGCACAAGTTCATTCAAATATTCATCATTACTTGACAGCGCGATCCTATAGAAGCCCATTACCGCCACACAAACAAAGAAATTAAAAAAAAAATTAAATGAAAAATTTGGATTTTCGGACCAAAAAAATAAAATAAAATTAGGACAATTGTGGTCCTCATTTTTTTTTTTTTTTTTGGTCCTAATATATATTTTTTTTGTGGTCCTAATTTATTTATTTATTTATTTTGTCCTCATTTTTTTTTTTTGTGGTCCTAATATTATTTAATTTTTTTTGTGGTCCTAATTTTATTTTATTTTTTTTTGGTCGTAATTTTTTTTTTTGTGTGTGGCGGAAATTAGCTTCCACATGTATGGTAGGCTTGCAAGGACAGAAGGTTTGTTAAGTTGAATGGGCTAGTCTAGTCCACATGACTCATGGATCCTTTATCCGACTAAGGTTTATAGTTAGAGTCTTTGTCCTCGACCGAGGCGCTGACATATCAGGAGCTTACACAGACCACTCCAGACAATGCTCGTGATTGCACCAGAAGACGAGGCGCATTGTGTTTCAGAAGTGGCTCTCGGTGTGCCGTGTATTGATAAATCCACGGCGACGTCCCTGGTGCTGAAGCAGCAGACAGATATGTCTGCTTTCAACTTTCTGTTCCCCTCGCCTGTTCAAAATGAAAAACCTACTGAGTACTCTACATATCAAAATCTCCTAGTTTTACCAGACATATTACTTTATCTTATATATGACATATACAGTACGTAACAGAAACTGTTAAGATAACATATGGAAGGTTTTAGCCGCGCTTTTAGCAGGATGTAGGTTCGTCGGTCCACCGCGATGGTCCAGAAGTATCTCAACACACTTTGTATTGATTGTCATGAAATGTTGCACAAACATTCACGTTCCCCAGAGGATGAATCCTAAAGACTTTGGTGATCATCTACTAGCAACACCATGAAACTTTTGAAAGAAGAAATTACATGAATTAAATGATGAATATGTAATGAAACGCATCACAATATGGTGTATTTATGTTGCTAGTGACCCCTGCTGTTCAGCAATAACTACATACTAGTCTCGACTAATGCTAGCATGCTAACACACTAGACTAAGATGGGGACCATCATACAGACCCAACATAGGCATGTTAGCATAGTTAAGAGTCTTTTAGCATGCTGACGTTAGCATTTGGCTCAAAGCACTGCTGTGTCTAAGTATCCGTTAGCATGGCTGTACACACTTTGACTTGCTTGTTATAGCAACATGCTAACTTACACTATTTATGATGATAAATATTATCATTTTAGCCAAATGTTGGCTTTTGTGTAATTACAGAAAGATTGATTCAAGTTTCCTGTTCAAGCAAAATGACTTTGTATGAAGAAATAATGAATAAATGTGCACAAAGAAGTGTGTTACAAAGAACATTTCCTGTGACAAGAAACTGAGCAAATGTGCTTTTGTCTTGGTGGCAGCAATGCAGCGCTGTAAATAACGGATGAAGCAAGAGAGGTTTAATCTCCATGGAAACAGGCTATAAGATCGACATAAAACAACCAAAATAATCATACAACACATGTGCATTTAGTTGCCCCCACTTCCATTTGCAGCAGTCACACTATAATATCCACCACCAGTACCACCACCACACCAGACCACCAACAGTAAAGTGGAGGGCGGCAACCGATGAAGACGAGATGAGAACTCAAAACGAACCTTTTGAAAAACAGAAACACACACACACACACACACACACATCACAGAATATGGCTCGGTGATGTCGCGGTGAAAGGGAGGCTGATCAAAAAAAAATGCAGAGGGAGACTCAAATCAATGACAACCACCAACTGAAACCAAAAAAAATCCACGATGCATACGAGACCGAGAGCGTGACAAGCGAAGGGAGGGGGAGGGAGGAGGAAGGGGAGGAGGTGGTAAATGACCAAGTCACCAAGCACAGGCAGGCAGGCAGGCCACCAGAGAGACGACAGTTATAATAGTAACAGAAGAAAAACCCAAAATAAAACAGATTAAGGGGGGGGGGGTGGAGAGGGGGATGATTAGGAAGGGAGAGGGGAGGGAGAGAGGCCTGGTGGACATTGACGCCGGGTCGTCCTTACTTCTGTTGGGGGAGTTCCAGAGCGTGGCAGAGGACTTGGACAGCCTGTTGTTAATGACAGGGTCCACCTGTCTCGGCAAGTTGACAGTGGAGGCCGAGCATCTGCCTGCACCGGAGAGAACGCAACAGACAACAACTGTTCACAAGGCGGCCGAGGTGCAGGCGGCCCCCCCGGCTGAGGACTGATCTCCACTTCGGTCCTGGGGTCTGGAGATCAGGGACTCGCCATCCTCTGAGGTTCTCGTTAACATTAAAGGAGGAGATTAATCTGGACTCAGACTTGGGAGGAGGGAGGCGGGGGAATAGGGGAGGAACTTTGAGGAAAAGCGCGGGAAGGGAGTGGTAAAGTTAGAAATCGCATTAACGCTTTCTATCTGCTGCGGGAAACCAGCATCAAGTACCACACACACGTTCACACACACACACACATTCAGACTCTTTCGCACTCTGAAGGAGAGAAACTTGTCTTGACCTCAGTGTCACGGGTCCAAAAAGAGGCCGCCCGTCACGTGTTTCCACGGTCGGAAAAAGGGGAGTGAGTACGTTTTCACGGCTTCCTCGGTTCACACTGCCGCTCTAATGAAACACGTTCGCGACGGCTGCCTTGAGACAGAGACCTTCCAGTGAAGAATCAGAAAGGTTTAAGTTACTGAATGAGGCCGTCCGCCTCCGGTACCCCGCCTTCACGACCCTTCAGAAGTTATTTCCTTGAATTGCATCAGTTGGACCAGTGAGTCACGGTCTGTGCGGCGTTGCTCAATGCGAAGGTTTGAGTTACAGCGAAGATGTGATATATTCTTTGTCTCCGCGGCATTGTGGGTCATTTGAAACTCACTTTCTCTGCGGGAGGTCTGGTTGAGTCCGCCCGCCCAGGACCACCGCTGCTGGCGGATCTCGGCCCACGTCTTCTTCGTCGACCTCTTGATCGCTGACTCGTACCTCTCCTGGTGGGACCACGCAGTCACAAACACACCCTCATACGTTAGTTTCGACATTTTGGAGATTAAGCTGATTGGCTTTCTTGTGTGCGAGCACTGTGAATGTGAAGCTACAGCTAAGAGCTGCTTAGCGTAGCTTAGCAAAAAGCCTAGAAACATGGGGAAACAGCTAACTCTATAAGGTATCAAAGTTCACCTACAAGCAACTTTAGCCTGCTATTTAAAATGTTGTCTATTGTTTGTTTAATCTGCGTAAAATCAACATGCTGTGGTTTTATGCGGCCTCCATCTGGTCATATAAGAAGAGCTGATTAGCTTAGTTTAGCATAAACACCAGAAGCAGAAGAAAGAGCTTGCCTGGCTCTTTTTTAACAACATCAGACTAAACTGCTGCTGCCTCTTTTTAGTCTTCATGCTAAGCTAGGCTAATGGCTGCCTGTAGCTTCAAACTTAAGAGTGGTTATGATCTTTTCATTTGACTTTTGACAAAAAAAAAGCAACTTATTCCTTAAACAATGACTGAAATTGATCAATCTGCAGTTAGAAGGGAGACTAAGTGTTTGGTAGGTTTGAGCAACTTGTGACACCGTTTCATTTTCAGAGGTAAAGCAGAAGTAAAAAAAAGATAAGGGATCACAGTTTTGATCAATAACTGTCCATTCGAATTACAGCCAATGAAATGTCTGGATTTATGAGCACAAATGTTCTGTACTCAGCCAACACTTGGCATCACAACTGACATTCAAGATGTGATCAAATCCCTGTTAACACAGGCAATCTTCCAGTGGTCAAAGACTGTATAGGCATTAGGGTTGCATAAACACTCGCCAGTGTCGACTTTTCCACCCTGACTTCAATTAACAAACTATTTTGGAGAGCCGGACACACTTCTGTCCCGGGCTATAAAACCAATCTGTCCGCTACAACCATATTAGCTCAGTGATAATAACTAAAAGCAAGCTTTGGAATTGCATCACTGGGTTAAACCATAATGAATTTGGATGGTTTTGACTGAGCAACTTCGTCCTAATTGGTTGTACTTTCTCACCTTGTTCTTTTCTAGTTTCTGCCTCTGTTTTTCCTCCAGCAGAGCTCGGCGTTTCTCAGTCTTCAGCCTCTGACCCTCCAGCTTCCTCCTGCGATCCTCCAGCTGGCTCTCCCTCAGGCGTCGGGCCTTCTCCTCCTTCTCCAGCCACTGCGTCTTCTTCGCCGCTGCAGGGTCACCAAAGACATTCGTCAGAGATCTTTTACATTCTGTGGTTATCTGGAGAATGTTTTGTACGAAAAGCCCGGCTTTATTTATTTTCTTTCAATGATGATGCAATCATCCTTATAATAATAAACCTATTATATATGGCACTTTCCTTAAACACTGTTTAAGGAACTCAAAACCCACAAATCTCAGGGTGGTGCTGGAAGTAAATTTAGGGTAACACCTTAGACTTAATGGTTCATCCTCTGGGGACTATGAATGTCTGGCCAATATATCTGGAAAATGTTACGCTATTTTACTTGATAATCAGGGAAGTACTTAAATCACAGAAAAAATATTCTCTGAAGTCCATGAATATCTGAAACAAATGTTATGGCATCCATCCATTTAATAGAGTCATTAGGATTCATCCTCTGGGAACCACGAATGTCTGTGCCAAATATTGTGCCAATCCATCTGGTTAATTAGCCATTAATGAAGTGTCAGTGAAGCACTACAATCATGGGAATTATTCTCATAAAGGTTGGCTCCATTTCATAGTTTTTTAAATATGTCTTCATCACTCGAGCCACACAGTATTTAAGGAGACAAAGAAAAGATGCTATAAACGAATTTATGTAAAATATCGTCATCTTTTAACTGAGATTTTCCAGGCACTCCTCCCGAAGTGGATTCTTCAAATCTCACAGTGTGAATTACTTAAACTCCTGATACTCAAACACATCGAGTGAAGCAGATGGAAGACACTGTGTTGACGCCACTTTAATCCTGATAACAGTAAATAAGCAGCGGTGCCCCGCTGTGTTTTACAGCGGCCTCCAGCAGACGCCTGTTTCTCTTTGCACATTCGCTGCTGTGGCTCATTTCGCGCGGGGAAACAATTAAAACAGCAATCAATCCTCGTGAATGAAACCTTCTGTGTGCCGGACAGCCGCTGTCTCTCTCATACAGCTGAGATTCATATCTGTCCTTTCACTCACTTGCATATAACCCTGTTTACCTTTTTTATTGTTTAGCAAGAGTTAACACAATGGATGATGATGATGAGGGCGGGTTACATGCTGCATCCAACACAAAGTCATGGCACGGTTTCAGTGTTATCTCGTGTTGCTGCGAGTTAGACGGCATTAGAAATACTTTTTTAGTGGATTAAGCTCCGCGAGGATGTAGCAGCGTTGTGCGGCAAAGACATTTTTTGTATTGAGTTCAGAATTGCGCAGCTCATCTTCACTAATGAGGCACACAAGTCTGAGCCTCAAGCACAATGAGAAAGCCTCCTTTACTCCTCCGTAAATCTAATTCCTGGGGAAAAAAAAGTCTGCGCTTTGTGCAGCAGGATTGAAAAATATGTCGGTTTAATGCGAGCGTGAGTTCTTCACAATATGTGAAGAGCTGGATTTGTCGGAAACGTAGAGTAAACACTGTGTTTCGTGACCCAGATGCCATTATGTGCATACGTTTCTGAACAAATTGCATGCTCAGCATGAAAAAAAAGCCGTGAAGTTGTATAATTACAGCAAAAAAAAAAAAAAACAGACTGCAGGAAACTTATCTCAGAGCAACTGAAGCGTAGTGGACCTTAGATAATATTGATAACAGCAGAACTGCGCTGCGGCATGACCCCATTATTGATGCTAATGAAAGTAGCAATTAAATCTAATCTGTCTGAGAGGCCCGGTCTCCGTTTGTGGTAATGACTGCTCATTTTTCAGGCCCCCGGGCTCAGAGGGACGTCTCTGCAGGGAAACGCCCACCGAGCCCTGCTGTGATTGGCTGCCTTCATCCACAGGCGGAAAAACCCTCTTTGAAGAGTAGATTTCAACTCTAAAAGGTTGTTTTTTTTGGGGCGAGAGCTATATTTTCACAAGAGAAAAGTTTCATTCTGCAGCCACAAAGCACGACCATGACTAAAGGTGTGGTGGTGGCACATGCAAAAATCCAAAGTATGATTTAAACAACACATAAAACGTTCAAAACTTTCCACCGAGCGACGACGGAAAAAAACCCAAATAAAAAGCACAAGCGATTGATGGAGGAGAAGAAGAAAGGGCGGGACTTTGAAGCCCATCACAAAGGGGATTTCTTTCCCAAATGGCATGACGGCGAGGGTTTCCAGTGAAGCCCCTTCCTTACCTTGCAGCTGAGTTTGCTGTTCTGAAAGCCATGCGAGGAGAAACAGTGAGAGACGACAACAACCGTCAGTCACAGAGACAGAGGAAAGAGGAACGTGAACACTGCGTTAAGAATAGAAGATGTGCATGCATCTCGTTGGTTAACGCCCAGCTTCATGCATCACCAGCAGAGTTTGTTTTGAGGAGTATTTTGAAAAAGTTTATTTGAAAAAAGCTCAAAGTACTTGATGTTTTTTATCGTTTCTCACCGATGTATTTGGCTCTTTCCTCCCGCCGCTCCTTGGCAAGTTTCTGTCGTTGCTCTGAGCTCATCGAATCTGCAGAGGGAAAGAAAACACAAAGCTTTGAGTTGAATATTTCATCTTAAACCGGCTGAGCAAGTTCTGTTGCTTATTCACACGTGCAGCAGTTAAAGCTAGAGGTTGGGAATCTTCAAAGAAGTGTTTTGTCATATTCGTTGGTATCTTCTTAACGTCCCGACAGCGATCATGTAATCATGCCGGTCCGGTATCTAACTCGGGTCTGAAAAATGAAGCGAAAGCAGAAGCGTTCTTTCTAATGGCCGTCACACTAAATGGGTCTGGAAGCTGAGCTGGTTTCACAAAGACAAAGACGCCGAGGAGAACCGCTTCAGACATCCTGAAGGAGCTCGGAGTAGAAACTCTGTTCATTTGCATCAAAGCCAGCCGGTTGACGCGGCTCGAGCGTCTGGTCGGGACGCACTCGAGGGCTTTTCCAGTAACGACTTCGACTGAGAGGAGACCCCGAAAACACGACATGTATATTACAAAGAGCTCGGGAGGAAGAACGCCTGCATGGGCCTAAAGATCTGTGGTAGTCACAGTATTAGAAATGAATTAAACTTCAAACAGAAATGCGTCATTTCAGGAAATCATGTCAATGTTATTGTCATTAATCCACAATCCTGCAAACCGTGTTCAGTGGAACGGAGGAATGGTGCTGTTGTACACAGCTGACAGCATGTTGTGTGGATTATCCCGAGTAACAAGGACACTGTTTTTCCGTGTTGCTGCAGATTTTATCACATTTTTTCAAAGCTGTGAGCACCAACAACCAGATTTGATTGCATCGGGGTGATGGAAAAGCTCTCTGAGAGAGAGACAGCGTGTATCAAAAAATGGAATAAAAAAAATAAGAAGACTTGGATGAATGGATTTCACACCGATTCGGGTTCTCTGTCCCCTTCTCCTCGCACACTGGCGGCGTGATAACTCTCGTGAACAGCGTCTCATCTGCAGCGATAATCGGCGCGGCGTCCTGATGCGCTTTCAAAAAGACGCAGCGGAGGAACGCCGGGATGTCGCGCGTCTCTCCCCGCCCCCGAGGCGGCCTGTGAAAAAGCCACACCGATGGATGAAACCAGGAACCCCTGTGGTGCTCCGTCTCCTTATTGTGGCTGCTATGTAATGTGTATGCGGCGCATCCTCGACCAATCGCAGGGGGGCCCTGCACCGTCTCCATGGCAGCCTGAATTTCCTCCCCGCCTTTTTCACAGAGTTTGCTTCTTATACCCGGCTGCACACTTCAATCCGACTGATACGCAGCGCACTGTGAAGTGCAGGGGAAAAATGAATCTCGCCAACGTGGAGGTCTCACTTCCTGTCTCCCCCGTAGCAAATGCTGATTGGTCGTTCAGCAAGGTGGAAAAACTGTGAATGCTTTTAGGTTTTACATGTGATGGATTTTTGGATTTCTTTTTTTTCCGCCTGCTTCCAGTGTCCCAACAGTTGTAACCGTCGCTATTGTTTATTTTCCGTCACAACAGCAGCGGCGATGACCTTGCGTTGTGTCATTTGAATGAGCGCCATCGTCTCTCTGCTGCAGCCTTTAATTAGCTTTTTATAGCAGCATCCTATCTGATCCCGGCTATCTGCCCGATGCCTGCAAGTGAAGCACACAAGTGGCGGTTCTGTACGACACAGCAGCCCAGTCTCGTGTGTCATTTCCGATAACTTATCGTTTTTAAAACATCTCCATAACATATTAGCATACAAGCAGACAAAAGCCACAATTTCGTCCCCTTCCCTTTTCTGGAAACGTTCATCATTTGGCCACAAAAGTGTGTGGGCTCTCCTGTGGAGCTCAATGCTCCATCTTAGAACGACATTGTCGACAGCAGATTGAATAAATCCACAAAGTCTGTACACAGAGACCTGACCAGGAACTCTGGGAGAGCGGAGGCTGATGCTTCACTGCCCAAATCTGACAAGTGTGCCGATTATAAAGTTGGACGCTATGATTGAGACGTTGAACAACAACCTTTCTTGGGCTGAGGGCTGCAGGTGTTGCCCGGGGTGGAGGGCCCCACGTCCGTCTTGGAGGAGGCGTCTGTCTTGGTGGGGGTCTCCGCCATGGGGCTGGAGTCTGTTTTGGGGGAGAGGTCTGTGACGGCGGAGTCGTCGGAGGTCGGAGTGTCCTTTCCCAAAGCCTTGTCCCCATTCTGGATGGACTGCGGCGCCGTCTGCAGAGGAAGAGCTGCAGGAACGGGGGAGGAAAAAGACACATTTTGTTACCCGATGCGTCGTAACGTCACAACACAATGATAATCTACGTACACGTGGTTTTCCGTTGCGCTGTCGCTGATGCTTCATGTGCGATGTCTGACGCCTCTTAGCATCATCAGTGGACGGTCCCCTGAGGGGGCGTTTCCAATTGTCTTTCACGCCATCACCCCGAACCTTGAAATCCCGTTGCAACTTAATTAACTGTCGGCTCATTAGAAATCATTAACACCTCTTTCACACGCAATTCACGTACATCAGTCGATGGAGGAAGGTTTTTAGTCCCGCAGAGAAAAGGCCTCGTGTCAGCAGCGTTAAACGCGCGTTTAGGGGAGACACCAGCGTGGGATTACAAAAAAAAAGACGAAGATACACATAGATTTTTCCTGTAGGGGCGGAAGAAAACACTGGAGGTTGTTGTGCGGGTCTTTTTCAATTCCCAAACGAAGAATGCTCCCATAGTGAGTATCATGGGGATAATTAAAGATAATTGCTTTAATTATCCCCACAAAGCCGCCTAAACGGAATATAAATCCCACCACTTCACTCTGGGGCGAAAAGCAGAAAATGAATCACAAAAAGTTGAATCACCGAATAATAAAAGTTTTATTAAAGTCATTTTCTTTAAGTAAAAAAGATGGTTTAGGCTTCTCACAAAAAAATGTGTTGCTTTTCTCTGATTGAAATTAGTTTTGGACGGTTGGTCGGACACAAAAAGCAATTTTAAGTTGACTTACATGTTAATGGATATTTTTCAGAGGTTAGAGAACTTTTTTTTTAAAAGAATGGTAAAAAAAAAAATGGCTATGTGGCACTCTGCATGACTTGAAAATTGACTTTGACTTGTAAAGTTGCGCTTTGACCTGCAGATTAATCAATAATGAACTTGCAGCTCCCCGTTCAATATCATGTTTTATGCAACGCGGAGGCCTCCGGGCCTCACGGAGGGCGACAAAGCAGCAAAAAACACAAAACACATCCTGTTTTAATCCCGGCTGCGACTTTTGTTTTCACACTCCTTCCCGGCGACTGTCACTGAGTTCGGCTGCTGCTTCTTTCTTCTGAGCAGAGCCGCTATGACGCATGGAGGAAGGAAATGAAGAGGATGAAGGGGGTTGGGGCAGAAAGACGAAGAAGAAGAAGAAGAAGAAGGGACAATTTGTGCCCTTCAAAAAGGACACATGGAGAGCGAGAAGGGAGTCGAAGAGAAAGGAGAGCTGGAGGACAATGAGAGCGGGAGAGGGAGGAGGGGGGGAATGGTGTGGCGGGATGTTTTATAACGACGAAGGAGGAAGAAGAAAGCGCAGGATTTGAAAAGACACAAAAACAGGAGAGGTAAAGACAGTGACAGCGAGGCTAAGCGCTAGGGGATGATAATGAGACGAGGGCTCAGAGGTAGGAAGGTGAGAGGCTGCAGGCTGCAGGCCAGCTCTCCTCTCCAGTCAGCCAGAGACGGGCAGATGGTCCAAACATTCACCGAACCACATAAATCACAGATTAACACTGGGCTCCTCTCCAGCTACCCCCACTGTACTTCAAGCACAGGGCTTAAACGCACAGGCCGCGTTATGGAATACTAATAGAGGAATGATGGGACGTGAAATAGAGCCCCCATGTGGGTTTAGAGAAGAGAGTAAAAGAAAGAAGGAAATAGAGATGCAGGATGGCACTGCTTCTACCTGGAAAAATAGGATTTGACAAAAAAAAAAAAGAGGATCGCAGTGCTCCTCCTCACTTGACAGGATTACTTTTTCACCAAGCCGCGGCTGACTTATGGCAGTTTGAACAGTTTACCGGCCTTATACGGCTTTAAGAGACCGTCGCTTGAATTCTGAGAATTTCAAATATTCCTGGTAAAAAAAGGATTTAACAGACCGACGAGACGAGTCCAATTTATGGAGACTTATGGAGTACAACTTATTGTACTGCCGCCGCAACAGAAACGCATCCACATGGAGTCAGATGTGCAGAATCAGAGAGTTGAGCTGCTGTAAGTCAATCAAAAATTGTAAATTAGTGAACTGTTTTTTTTCTTCAGAATTAGTTTTAGATGTACTAAATGTTGGTTTTTGTGTCATTTTTATTGATGGTTTTATTTCCTGTTTTTGTTCATGAATTGTGTATGAACTAAACAAAAGAAGATGAAAAGGTTTGCCAATGTGATTGCCAAATAAAAACACAGGTATTAAACTGTATTATTGTCTAGATTCTTGTAGATTATCGCCGAATGCCTCTCGTGATTAAACATGCGTGTAAACCAGGTCCCACTGTGTTGACGTGCACAAACAAACCCCACAAGATCTGTCATACGACTCTAGTTTAGGCTGCAGAGCGTACTCTAACTATAGGTATTACCATAAGTACAGCACGGGTGTGGCTGTTGTGGGTTTTTCTTGCATCTAAACAGCACTGACTGAAAGAGAGGAGCGATGACAGGAGCTATGTCAGAGCAAGACTCCAGGATAAACTCCCGAGCATACAACACAGTTAATGGTGGCGAGGTAATGTCAGACATCTTTAGACGGACACACCGCTGAGTAACACACATTACTGAGTCAGTTCACTGACCCCGTCAGTCTTTCTCTATGACTCTCTACTTGTGCAACTGTCTGAGGAACACTATGTGTAAATATTAGCGTTTAGCGAGTGCCATTTGTGGCCACAGTGTTCAGCAAAAGCTGCATAGTTTGACTTTAAGCAGAGGAGAAACATTCGTGAACAGCATTAAAAGAAAGATGACACCAACTTACTGCAGCTGTTTTAAAGTTGCTGTTGATGCTTATTGTTCACAACAAACATGTTAATCCTTTTTTTATTGATAGATCAGAGATCATTTCTCGTTTCTTTTAGATATTGGTTCCAATGAAATGAGCAGGTGCTAAAAACAAGTTATCTTCAGTATCAAAGACATCCAGTGGTAGTTGTGTGTGTACATCAATGAGTATAATGCAAACAGGAAGAGCCAATAGATAATTAAACATACATTTAGTGACTTTCTAACTAATTACAGGCTAGAAAAAAAGCATTAAAAGCTAAAAATAATGCTTTTAGCTTTCTAAAACAATGACAACATCTTACTTCCTGTTTACATCCCCCCAGAGCATTGTGGTAACTTCCAAAAGTTAGAAAATAATTATCCTCAAATAGAAAAAAAGACCAAGAATAATAATAATAATAGTAACACAATATATGGATATTAACTTTTTCCATGCTTGTTGGCAGTTTTCTAAGAAGACCCCCGGTCATTCGAGGGGAAATTAAACAGCGAAAAAAGTCACACCTGCCTCCAATATAATAGCAACTGCTTATTCATAAAATCATAACATTGGATAATGCCTCAATATGAGCGTGCATCCATAATAATAATTCACATGGCTGCAGTGGTGGCCCCGCAACAGAAATACATGTTTTATCGCACATGATCAGCCATCCATTTGACAAGCTCCGTTTAACACAGAAACACAAATTCAGCATGATGTCGACCCGTCACTCCCCCTCCGTCCCTCCCTCCCTCCCTCCCTCTCTCCATCCTTCTATCCCTCCCTCGGCCCTCCACAGCCATCTCAGGTTTCTGTGCCACAGTGACAGACTCTGGGTTTATAAATAGCCATAAGCGCCATACTGGGAATGTCGGCCATAAAAGGGGCTGGCTTCTGTCGAGGCACCTTGGGACGGCACAGTGACCACAAACTGCAGCATGTGGTGCACCAGACTTACCGCTCAGGGAGGGCAGGAAAACTTAATTTGTGTTTGTGTGCGGGCCACATTGGCTGGTACAATCCTACTCCATCTGGCATTATTAAAAAAAAAAACTGTTGTAACCAATAACAGAGTAAAACAGAGGCAGACGTCCAAATGAGAGTTGGTTACCTGCCAAACTTGACTGATATTTACCAGCGAGTGTGGACGCTTGTCATTTTAGTCCTAGAGCACTACATTTCCCAGAATTCCTTTTTGATGAAAGAGCCAGCAGGTGTGACAGCAGGTGTGACAGCTGTGGGTTGTGTGTGCATTGTCGTGGCACTCACAGAATGAAATGTGAAACTATGAAATGTAACCAAAAATGTGAGTTATGCTACATTCCCAATCGATCTTCACTTTAATTTAACACCCAGAGGAGATGCTGTGTGCAAGCAGATTAAACACGTTTCGTAAGAGGGGTATCCATCACAAAGAGCAAGATGGAGATAAAGACGGGACATATAAGTGGATTAGTAGGACACATTCTCTCATTTTCTCTCTGCATTCAGTTTGTCTTTCACAGCCACAGCATACACATTCTCACTAAAATAAACCTTGGGGGAAATTCATATTTTGTATGCGTTCACACACAGTTTAGAGACAACAGCTCATCCAAAATGGAAAGAAATGCACCTTTAATATCATATAGCTACTATCGGTGTCCCTGGTTCGATCCCGATTGGGGACCTTTCCCTCCTCCCTTCCCCCACTCATTTCCTTTCAACTCCCTACTGTCTACTTTCCACTAAATGCAACGTCTCCAAAAAACAATACAGATAACATTAACAATGGCTCTGTTGTATTAAACTGCCACAGTAAACAGCAAGTCGTGGTTTGTCTATGACCTCGAAACCAAAGCAGCTAAAATTCAATTGAGAGCCATCGTTAATTTTATGTGCTGTGTGATTTTAAACCATGATTTGACTTGTGCTGTTAACATCAAAACGTAAATAGTTATTACCATCGGAAAAGATGGGATCTTTCTGAAAGCTCCAATGTGTTTCGATGATTTTGTCAAAATATTTATAACATTGACGGTAGCCATAGACTGCATTGGTTTAGTTAATATACTATACTATATTATTATAGTAAATATGAAACATATTTGAAGTGAAGCATCTCTTTAATCAGTCATTTTTAGAGGTGGAGGGGAGCTGAACCCCATGTTGTGTGAAGCAGGTCAGACTCTATTGTTTGGAGTTATGTGCATGAGAGCCAGTATGTGAACACACATGTGTTTGTGTGTGTGTGTGTGTGTGTCTTTATGATGAGCAGGACATGTTGGATCTGGGTCAGGCCCACCTCAGGAATCCCTGGCATCCACATTCCCCTTGCACATGTTTTATAAAGCAAATGTGTGTCTTTTTTTGAACGTGTCTGTCTGCATGGTCCGAATGTGCCAAAGACTCAACGGATTAAAATCCTCCTCCAAAAAAAATGAAGAGATTAAATCGTGTATGTGTAGTCAAAACAGGACAATATCCGATTGATCTCGCTTCCACAAAATGCACAAACTCAGATTGAGGGACTCCAGGAATTTGTAATCCAACCAAAAACAGTCATTTTGAGACATAAATTCTCATTTCATAACCTTCTGCAGTACGTATCTGACCGCTTACACATCGTCAAAGTGCACGTGTGGCCTTGATGAACGCCTCCACAGCCTCTTCCTCTGTGGATATACATACAAAATAAAACGGAAACGCGCTTGGGCAACAAGCATCCACGCCCCAGGGAAAAGCAGAGGAAGAACATTCCTGGGACATTGATGGTGCTTAGAGCAACAACAGCCAAAAAAACACACACCTCCAGTTTAGATGTCTGGAGAGCTATAAGAACTGAGTGTGTGTGAAAGGTTCACACAAATTGAATTACGGAGTACATACTCGGGTCTTACACATTTAAAGCTGGAACAAATGTATTTATTGTCCATTGTACTGAACTGAAAAGCCTCCAGTTGCATCTCATAACAAGCAAGAAGCACTGAGTAAGCCAAAAGGCCACTGAGTCAAAACTCAGGCATGTGTGATTTAAAAAAAGCACCAAAACAAAATGTCAACCACACAATTTCCTCCGAGGGGGCAGGAAAACTTCAGGACTCACGAAACAAATGGCGCGTGAACCTTTGAAGCCCTCCGATTCTGCCGTTTCGCTGTGAGAGGTCACCAGAACCAACAGCTGTGTCTGCAACGAGCTCCATGTCGCAGCAACTACATGCACAGCTACTAATCACTGTCCCAGAGGAAGAAATGTGGCTTCTCTGTGCTGATGATAGAAGAGAAACCTTCATTTTTACGGCTAGGTTATAATGACAGACGCCTGTGTGTCAGCTGTAAGGCAAAAAGCTGTGTTTTCTCTTTGGAGTCTGGTTAGAAGAGGACATAGCTGAGTCCCGCTACTGGGCTACGCCTGTCAAGTTTCCTCTTCTTTTGTTAAAATCTATGGCTCTTCAAATGTAGACAAAATAAGGCTCCTCATTTCTACCCAACGAACGAGGACTTACCTTATGATAGCCACCCACCATATGCTAGCTAGCATAAGCTAATGCTCAGTCTGACACTCAGCGAGTTGGTTGAAAACCTCGCTGAGGTTTTAACGTTTCCATTCGGCTTGTTTAAGATGGAGAACCCTGTAAAACCCTGTGTATGATGTGGTAAGCCTGTTAGGTGGACGTGCTAACTATTGCAGCTTACTTTGACACATAGAAATACATCAGCATGAGCAGACTTGTTTAGATAAGGCTTAAAAGCTACAGTTTAGGTACTGTGTCTGTGTACCGTGTTTTACAGTTGATTTGTTTGGTTTCAGAGTAACCTAGCTCACAGGAGCTAACTGGCTAACTCTGGTAGCAGTCGTTGGTATGCAAGGATGTGTGTTCGTCCGACAGCAGACGGCCATGAAATGTGTTAAGAAATAAGACTTGACAGAAAATGTGTCATCAGAAAAAGATAATGAGTAGAGTTTGAATACCTCAACCCTTCCCCCGTCTCTGAATACGGTGCAAAAACAGGACAAGCTATTAAAAGTTAATTAGAACTATAAAAAGTACAACAGAGCCTGTATTGGTCTGAACATGAGAGCTAAAATTGATTCATTCAGAATGGCGGGCAGGAGACAGGATGTTACTCCACAGCGAACACAAGGGATCTCCAGATGCTTTTAACCACAAAGAAGTGGGTTACCCAGTCACAACGACGCACAACAGAGCCCGAGATGAATCATAGATGGAAAATCTATTATTCACCTCTTCCTCCTCTCTATTCACTAGCTCAGGGTTGATATTAAAACATAAAGTCACAGGTGATGCAATGAGAAACGGAAAGATGTCAAAACCATTTACAATGGCGGCGTGCTGAGCAAAGTGTTTCTTCAAGACTCTGAGGAAATAACTCAGGCGCGGCTCGCTATGACTGAAAGCTGTAATCTAGTAAGTTCCACTTGTACGGCCATGACCACATCATTAGGTCATCTTCTCGAGCACATAGCAACAATGAGCAAGACGTGATGTAAATAAGCACAGGGTTAGGCACACGGAAGGAAGTCTGAACAATACAGCAGCTACAGACTCAGTCATTTACACATTACCCTATGACCTAGAGGTCATAGGGTAACAAACAGACAGACAGTAACAAACAGACAGATGAAATAGAGGAAAGTATGTCAATATTACATCAAAACTAAGTCTTGGTTGTGATTTTTTGTGGTAGAAACATCAGACTCAAGTGTATCTAGACCACGGCTGCCCCACCACACTCAGCCACTTGTTTTGGATCCATATGTAGGCCATAACTTTATCTGGCTGACTAATGTTGCAGCGTGGTGAGCTGTAATGACGAACTAAATCTAATCTCAGCTGAGGTCTGGTTTCAGTGCTGCATCACACCGGGTCAACAAACAAAGTTTATATCATGCGCTATGTCCATTTCAGTTGAGCCTTTGTAGTTTCCCTGGGTAAAGTTTCTTAGGCAAAGGGTGTTATTTAGTAAAATACTATACTTAGCGATAATGACGAATAGGGGGATGGTAGAATGAGAGGCTGAGAATCCTTAAAGTACATATCCCATTAATTCAATTAATTCCATTTTTTTTGTTTCTGTAAGTGTAAAATATGTGTAGAAAATGAGGTAAATCAAACTATTACAACATGCACACAATGGTTCTTTTCATTTTTGTGGACATTTGAACTGTATGAATAATATACTCCTGTAAATATATTTCCCAAGTATGCATTTCTTTTGAATGTTATCATTTATTGCTATTCAATAAAAAAGTTGAAGTGTTTTCTGAAAGCACCTTTAGCCTCAAATACTGACAAGCAGACACGATCGTAAAATATTAAACTCCTTTAATTTCCTCAACGCCATGAGAACAAACGTTCAATACCTCCTTTCACAAAATTCAACGGAAAGAAGAAGAAGAAAGTATCATTTATTAATAATCCCCAGTGTCTTGCTCAAGGACACTTCAATGGGGAGACCAGGGATCGGACTTGCAACCTTGTGGTTTCAGCTACAAGAGGCTGCTGCAGCATCAGCTAAGTGTTTTTGATCGAAAACATCAGATGTTCAATATATGTGGGCGAGAATGATCAATATACTGGAGGTCCATAATGATGCCCCAAAAGAAAATCTGGCAACCAAGAGGGTTTGTGATAGTCCACCAGAATTGAGGAAAACCGGACCAGCTGCGGCCAAAATATGCCGGCGTCTTGCGGCAGCCTGCTCGTCCTCCTTCCTGGAGACGAGCTTCTTCGAGGAGCAGAAAAAAAAACACATGGAGGCGGATTGAAAGGAAAGAGAAAGAGAGAAGACGCCTGTCAGCCACATGATGACGCACTCTTACACAACCGAAAGGTTTTCTCGTTGCGGCGCGTTTGGGTACCAGGCACCATTGTAAGATGTCTGTCTCAAGTCAAGATGGCGGATCATACAGACATGTTGTTTATTTGTATTTTATTAATATAAGGTTTGTTGTCCTGTTGCAGTCAAACAGAGTGTTAGCAGCATTCATCAGCCATTATCTGCGCTCTAATATTAGAGCCTGTGGGTCCTGTGACTGTGAGGTGGTTAGTGACACATGTGTGTTTGTGTGTGTGTGTGTGTGTGTGTGTGTGTGTGTGTGTGTGTGAGCATAAGTGGGCAAAGACGGCCTGTTTTCTCCACACACACACACACACACTTAAGCACACATACACTTCAAAGCAAGAACTGGAGGGGGGGTACATCTGTTGGTGATTCCCCTGAGGTTTGAGTAGCACATCAACAAAAACATCCAGTGCATACTGCAAGGCATGCTGGGTAACAGGACAGGAACCAAACGGATGCAGACGCATTGCTGTTACAAAAATCTTGCTATTACAGGGGGTTGTTTCCTAAAAGAATAAACATATTCATGTATCGTCTCCTTCGAGGAAAGAAGAGTCAGCCTATAAGGTCTCCTTTGCAGCAAGCGCAGCAAAAACAAGCTCCTGCTTATCACCGATGAGATGAATAATGCTGCATTAATATTAATCAATTACACTTGAATTGGAACAGCCAACGCCAAGGGAAGTCAAATCTGAGTGTGCTGCAGAATTTTTCCAAAAATGGAGGAAAGGAGGGAGGGAGGGAGGGAGGGAGGGAGGGAGTGAGGAGATGGCCTCCGGGTCAGCTGGAAAGGCCCTGAGGACACAAGCAGTACTGTAGTATTCTGTGTAATACATCAAAGAGAATCGTCATCTTGAATTCTACATTCAAGAGCAGAGTTGCTCGTAAAGCGTAAGAGCAGAAGCTTCTGACTGAACCGTGGCTGCAGCACCAGGTCGTGCAACTCGCTGTAAGTTTCAGTTTTTCTGCAGATTTTGGCTTTACTATTGCAGAAAATTGATCAAAAATGTCCATCACAATTTCCCCAGTATCCAATGTGACATCTCTGTCTCCCCACAACAGTGTCTAGCGGTCCTGTGGAGTTAATAAAGTGCACATTCTTCTTCTTTGCAAAGTCCCAAAACAAAGTGCTATTTTGTTGTTGAGTCCTAAATGAGTCATTGTTTGTCTGTCAGCTGCTCTGCTGTGTTCAAGTGATTCAAGTCTTGATTGATTTTGTCAAATCAAGTCTAAAGTCTACTCTCATGTTTTAAGTCATCAGACCGATGACCTGAGACTGAATCAGTCGTAGAAGCTTTGACTTTGCAAAAGTAAAACATCCTCAGGAAGTGATGTGTCCTTCCTAATGCAGAAGCAGCGGACCATGTGGAATAAACAGAAGAAGAAATTTCTTTTAACAGCTACGAAGAGCACCAAAGTGCTATTTGGGAAGTGCACTGCAATAAAAAAAATTAGCAAAAATCGGATGATTTGGCTTGAGTGTGAAGCGTTTGGAGTACGTGTACACACTTTTGAATCATAAAGAGATCAGCGCTCTGATTACTCTCATTACTGACTCCACATTAACTCTAAAATAGTCACTGTTCGTGTAGGTGTTTGCAACAATGACTCTAATCCATAAAATGTGATATGACAGTTCCTTTTATGACTAAACTCTTGCCTCACACCGTTCCCGATGAGGATTATCCCGCAAACAGGATCAACATCCCATTCAAGAATACAGATTTTTTTCTTCTTCTTCTTTTGAATACACCCAATACGACGGGAAATATGTACAGCGCTCAGGAGGATACACTTCCTTCTCCCTCTTCTTACTCGGCAGCAGAATGAAGCACTTCCTCTCCTTTCTTGTGCCTCTCGGCTGTGATTTACAGCATGTGGTCACAGGGGCTGCTGACGTGGAGGGTCCTCCTCCTCCTCCTTCTTTCTTCCTCAAGGATCCACTCAAACCCCAGCCACACCCCGCCTAAACCTCGACTGCCCGTCCAGTTTCTCAGAGTCATTCTGAGTTGTGTGAACTTGAGCTCTTTGGCTTTAGTCTCAGTTTGGACCCTTCGATGCTCACAGAAACTGTATCAAAAACACTATGTTGATACCGGAAACCTGGATGAAACAATCTAAAGTGCCACGAGTAGTCAAGAAGACGATCAAGAGAGATTCAATCTGTGACTATCGCTCAGGTCGTCCACCCACCTTTAGTATTTTCTCAATTCACTCGAAGCTCGACACGCTAACGTTTGACCGTTCAATCCATTCCTCACATTTCTTTTTTGCTCTTGTATGTTTTTGGGGGTTTTAAAAAAGCTAAAACAGACACCAACCTCCAAAACCTTGTTTTCTTCTAGTATCACTCTTGCTCCAGCGTCAGTTTTGGTTGCTGGATTGTGATTGAGCGAACCCACGTCGCGCTGTTAGCTTGTTAGCTAACAGTCAAGTGAACATTTGACAAACTTTCTTTGGTTCTAGCTTCTCAAGTGTGAGGAGTCGCTGCTCATGTGCTTCTTAAGTGAATATCTTTGTGTTTTCGGACTGGTGGTCGGACTAAAACAAGCAGTTATAAGACAATCGTGAAAATACTTCTTAGCTGCAGCTCTCCATAGAAGTCCCTCAGCTGTGTTTACTCTCCGGGAAACCCGACTTCGAGGTAGCTTCTTCCCGGAGTTTGAAACTGATGATTGATGACAAATTAAAAGGGAGGTTTTCTAGGCCAGAACCCACATTTCCAGCCCGGCTTCGTGATGTTGAACGTGTGCCAAGAACATAACGTCAGCGCGACTGGGGAAGCTCGCGGGGCCAAAGGGAGGCCACGTCTCATGATCACTTCCACAGAGGAGCGCTCACTGAGGCAACTGCAGATAAACCAAACAACTGAACAATTCAAACTCCTTCACAGACGAGTTGCAGTGGAGTGGTTCTGTGCAAAAAGCCGGTGCCGCTCCTCCAGTGGGCCATAAACAAAGACCCTTTGAACATGTTGTGTCTTGGAGAGTCTTGGTTTGGCTCCAGCACTCGCAGAGTTAGTAAGAAAAGGGCCGCCGCTAGCTGCGTTTCCTCTCGGAGAAAAAAAGAAACTCTTTTCTGCTTCCGTAACATTGACTCTGACACACCAGCAGAACACAGACTCTGTTTGAGTGTCGTAATCTTGCTGGCCGACTTTTTCAGGGCGTGTGGAGGGTGACGGGAGATATATGAGGTCAGGAGAGAGATGAATGTATGCATCTATGTGTTAGGGATTTGGATGGTCTACATGCATTAAAGAGCTATACCAAGCGTCTGCCGATCTCAGACTTGAATAACTCACTTGGGAATGGGATCGTGGTCCCCCCCCCTCTCACACTCCGCTGTTTCCTTTTATCCTTCTTTCTTTTCTTTTTTTTTTGAAGAAGAATGAGACTCACTGCTCTCAGAAAGGCGTCAGAGAGGAAGAATGTCTCTGTTTATCTATCGCCACTGCCTTTTTCGGCGTCCTGTTGAACAACCCTGCTGCGTGCTGCGGCTCCGACTGCAACCAAAACACGCTTTGTGTTTTTTTTTTACCTTACATCCCTTATCCATTAGGGGGAACTTGCCCAAGGACAATATGAGCCCTTTGATTATTTCAATAAACACACTTTGTTTCCAGCAGAAATTACACATCTAAAGAAGAACTACCACAAAAGTTCCACAATTAAGGCCCGAAAGACATCTTCAAAGTTGATCAGCATTTGCCTCAGGATGTTATTTTCCTCCTGTTGACCACTGAACCAGCAGCCTCTAGTTCAATGTATCCTCAAAGTTGACAAATTATACATCGAGAAGCACAAAGCCTCACATGGTTACGGGTGTGAACCATTTAAAGATACAAATATCAGTGCGGTTTGACCAAAGGAAGCACTGAAGAGTGGATGTTTTTTCTCAGTCTTTAGGTTTCTTGGTCAAAACAAATCAAACAAGATGGCCGATGTATCGTTATCGGACTCCAAAATATTGATACCGGTACCTGTCGGACTGTTGCTACTCTTCGTCTTGCAAACAGCCGATTCACATGCCGCCGTTCTGGAGACACCTACACATGCAGGGAGCCGGCACCATGACAGCCTGCCTTTGCGGTGATAAAAAGCTGCGGCAAACGTTTCTCCCTCCATCCAATGCCCACCATTGGGGGGGAGGGAGGCTGCCAATGAGCAGAAAGTCACCTTCTGCCAGTACACAGGTCAAGGGCAGAAGTGTGACGGATGCAAGACACCACAAATTCATATAGGCCGATATAAAAGTGTATACTATACAATATATAAAATACTGGAAAACTAGCCTAATTAAATTATGCATATAGCCTCCTTTTCCGGGCTGCTGGTCCATTTCTTGTGATGTGTTTACACTATTAAATCATCATACATGTACAGGACAAGAAAAAAATGGGAATCACTATCAGCTATTCATTATGTGAATTTTGCTTCACATAAAATCTTCACTGGGCTACTGGATCAGCCACAAAGAGGCCGGTCACAGTGCGAGAAACCATCAGCTGGAGATGCAGATGTTGAACATCAGGCGCTGGGTCTGCGCTGCTGACGTGCTCTTGCGCAAAGACACTGCCACTGGAGCTGTTTAGCATCTCACTAGTCTTACTTTTGGTAAGAGTGATTGACAATTATTTATTTTTTCTGGACCAGCTTTTTTCCTCATTGCATCTTTGTGGGCATGTTTCACCGCCCCTGTGCATCACTGACGTGCTTCGTAATGGAGACCACAGCTCAGTGCAGCATTTTCAGGATCTCTTGCCGGTTAGGACCCGTCTGTTATAGAGAGAGAGATGCGGAACAGCTCGCTGTTTGAGTGTGTGTGTGGGGGGCGACAAACATCCCATCTTTTAAGATTTGAAGTGGGATGAATGTGATGTGTTGCATCGATGCAGCTGTTGAATCCAAAGTGTTTAGTGGCCAGAAGCGGCTGGAAAATACCGACACACTTTCAGTATGATTGGTGGGATAAAAAAAAAAAGATTAATGGGGGAGCACATAATAATCAAAATCACAACCACCACCCTGTTTAATTCTACAGTGACGTTATTGGCTGTTGCCTGATATACTCACATTTGTCTGTTAGCGTCAGCTTCTCTGCGAAATTGTGTTCAAGCTCTTTATAATCCATTGTTTCCATTCAGGCGGATCGATTCCCAGTCGCTGTCATTCCTCACCAGTCGCACCAGTACAGGAGATAAACTCCCGGTACAGATCGTCCCCCCCCACCCCCCCCAAACACGCCCTTTGTAAAATCCAACCGGAATAGAAGGAGAAAAGTGACCAAAACAATAATGTGGAAATAAAAAAACAGGATCCGATCCAAAAGAGAAAAATCGACAGGGAATGTCAGAAATGACGATTTGGAATAAACTGTTGCCAGAGCCCAGTCGGTTCAATCCAGCGAGTCTTTCGTGGAAAATTTACAGTGTGAGAATAAAAAAGCTTCAGCGAGTCTTGCGGGGACCAGAGTCAAGTTGCGATGACTCACAAAACTACTTCCGGTCAGAGTTTCTAGAATAAAATGATGCCGCCGTATTTCGAGTTGCTGCATTAAAACGACAGGCTCGTTTTCACTTTTTCATCAATGCAAGTTATTTTCCCGGAAACTCCAGAAATACAGCCCAGAGACACATCCGGTCACAGGCAACTGTACAAATTTTTTTAAAATATATTTTGCCATATTTTTTCCATTCAACACGCACAGTAAATATCCCCAAATTAAACAAATTCAGACTTCAACATTAGGCTGTAATGATTACAATATTGTAGGAGGCAGATTGGAAGGACACTTGATCAGATTTCCATAAGTATGGTCGTAATATTAAAAAGGTCTAATAACAAATATATCATTATAATGTACAATATTTAGCTGAACGACACATTTTCTTTGCACTCCTTGGATAGGTCAACCTTAGAAATAGCATTAAAACAATGACGTGGTCCTACAACACTAAACAGACAGGACAAATAATACAAAAGCATTAATAAGAATTTAGTATTATATCCATGAATGTGTACTACTACTAAGGTTGAAAATGACTAATGATAATAGATACAACAATTGATTTGGAACAAATGTTTCGTGGACCGTTTATTGTGAAAGCAACATTGTTCAGTTTCCGGTACGTGTCTCGTCCTCCCTCGTGCTCGCTTGACGCCGTCGATCGCGACGAAAAACCGCATGCCGGACAACTGGACTGCACCAACCTTTTTTTTCGCAAGGGGGCAAAACTAATTTACCAAAATCACCAGCGCGAATAATCTGCCGGAGACGAATTAAAAAAACGAAAAACAACACATTGAATCTACCAGTTATAACTCTCTCATCGGTTTTGTCCGCAGTAAAAGGACAAAAAGTGTCCCGTTGGACGCCGCGAATGGTTTGATCCATCAGATGATTTCCAGCAGCTGAAAGCAGCCCTGCTGCCGGGAACGAGGTGAAGCGACATACCGGAGAAAACTGACCGTGTGTGTAATTACAGGAATTAATTCACAGGTTGTAACAGTCAATGGTATTCTTCACGCTACAGACAATATATATATATATATATATATATATATATATATATATATATATATATATATATATATATATATATATATATATATATATATATATATCAGGTCAAATATTTATAGTTTTGATTTACAATACGCCTTGATATATTACTAATAAAGAAATAATTACACAAAGTAACATTTCAATGTCTCTGTAAACCTACCGATGAAGGACAATCAATCCTATATACATTGCAGGGGAGGAAGCCAGGTTTATAAATGGATGTTCTGTATAAGCATAACATATTGGACACTGTATGCATAAATTTACCCAAAAGGACAGATTAATTATAGATGAGGTCATCTGTATATCTCATGTTTTATTTGTTCTTCTTGGTTCAGCAGGACATAAGGATGTCACTGAGTTCAAACATACGTTAAAGGGTAAAACATTTTCCAGAGCAATTAATTTTAGATCATGAATACAGAGTGAATTAGAGCTGTGCTTAATGCTGAAAGGCCAAATGTATGTGGGCTTTACCAGAGAGATAAAATATGCATGACCCACTTAGCTTGTTGGAGACACTGAGGACTTCATAGACCTCCGGACTCCTGATGCTTGAGACTTCTTTCCTTTTATTCATAGTTCAGCCCACATTCAAATATTACCAGTTCAATGTCTTGAATTCCTAAGTCCAAAAACTAGCTTTCTGAATAAAAAATAGCCTCTTTTATTTCGTAGTATTCCCATAAACATGGTACGGAGGCTAAAGACACCGCTAATCAATCCACTGGTGACACATGAAAGGGGAAGAGAAGCAGCTCCATAAGGACTAAAGGAATCTGAGCTGGGGAGCAGACGGCTCTGTTGTTGATTCTGTAGTCTCTGGTATAAAAAAAAAAGGATCTGTTGATGCATTAATGGGATTTGCAAGGGCAGGAAATGTAATACAGCGGCAGAGGAAAGGCAGTGCTCAATAAACTTCACATCTCTTGTTCATCTGCATAAGAATGGTCACCTTCTGAATACACACAGAGACACACACACACACACAGACACACACACAGACACACAGGACCAACACACCGCCAGAAACATTGTACAGTATTCACTGCATGTGTTTATGTGTCTGCCAGAAGGATCCGATAACAGACCGGTTGAGAGGCGCTCGATGCCACCGGTCACACTGTGAACTTGTGTTGTTTTTCTACTTCAGTTAGTCATGTGTTGGACGGAAAAGATCTTGAGATATTTCACTTTCAAGGCAATAACCTCAAAATAAATATATGACGGGCAAATGTGGTTCGGTGAAGGGACTCTTTGTCTCCGGTGGCCGTATTCATTCAGACAAAGATTGCAGTGAAACGAGGAACCGACTCCAGCTAAACCTTTAAGTCTCATTCTCCCTGTTACTTTCGCGTGCTAGCATGCAGACGTTTGCTAATTTGCGTGAATATCCGCACCAAATGTCATCCTAATCCATCCTGTGGTTGCCGAAAGCAATGTTAATAAAAGCCACTAGACTAAAAGTCACGGGGTCACATGAAGTCATGAAGATCGCTCCTCTGAGGACCACAAGGGCAACTTCTCCGTGAGTTGCTGAGTTATTCTCCACATTGAGCGTGGCTCGTTGTCCATCATACTTCTGATTCTCAAGAATTCCATAAATACACCGTTTCATGCAAAGGCTCATTAAACTACAGCGGAACGAGTCGTGCCTGCAGGCCACTGATGTGCTGCCAAGCGACACATAACGGACGCAGGCACCGTCACTTTAGCAAGTTAGTTGCATTGTATCTCTCAGACTATTATTGGTCACATTTGG
This sequence comes from Clinocottus analis, assembly GCF_023055335.1. Taxonomy (NCBI): domain Eukaryota; kingdom Metazoa; phylum Chordata; class Actinopteri; order Perciformes; family Cottidae; genus Clinocottus; species Clinocottus analis. The sequence continues at coordinate 3,344,439 of NW_027175865.1, forward strand.
AGCCAAATCTAAGCCAGTATACCAGGTGAGAGCACTTAAACGCACAATATTTAATCAGCGAAGATCCACAAGGAACTGATTCATCCTTCCACTTTTCCCACATCAAAGTGCTTTTTACAAAGAGACTCCCGTGCATGTCCACACTCGCCCACCTGACTGAGACACAGGAAGGTTCAGAGCACCTCCCCGTGAAACCCACAGAGGCATGTAGTTAATTGCCCCTCCTACACACACCACCACAAAGGCAACCCACTAACGTAAAAAGCCTGCAGTTGCACTTAAAAACATTCGTCTGGATCCTCCCCTGCGTGTTTGACCAGGCGGGGACAAGATGTTTTCTGTCTGCAAAGAGGAGTTATAAAAATGGGCCTCATATTGTAAAAAACGCCACGTTCACAATGGTTTGGGTTTTTACAGGGTGAGCGCACATATTTGGTGAGCACACTGCTGAAGTCAGGGTCTGAATATAACTACAGCTGCTGCGCGTGTGGGAGTCGAGCAAGTCTGCAGTTGGTGCGGTTATCGAGAGAAAAAAATACATATCTCCAACTGGTTTCCTTTGGAGCAGATGACACTGTGGGTTGGACTGGAGAGCATCCTCTGTCCTTGCAGATGGAAAAAGAAAGAAGAAAAAAAGCTTTCGGTTATAAATAAACAACTCTTTGGCACCACGTTGATGTTTGGATCTGTCTTTTCCAGAGAGCAGCTCGCTACCTCTCCCTGAGATTATTTTCCATGTCAGCAGCTGCGTCTGATGAACACAAAACGCCGCGCCGACGTTGGAAACGTTTTCAGAGCTGCGGAAAAGCTGGTTTGCTTTGTGAGGGAGAGTTAAGATGAGAAAATCACACCACTCTCGCGTCTCTATAACAAATGTGAAGCTACAGCTAGTGGTTAGTTAGCTTAGCATAAATACTGGAAACAGGGTATACAGAATCAGTCTACCAATAACAAAAAAATGCATGATAGCACCATTGGATATTCCTACATTTATACGTTACACCTTGTTTGTTTATTAAGTTAAACAATGAGCTGCAGCTCACAACCAACTCATCGTGGGGTCAGAAAAGTGTTGCAGCCACTGGTCCAACAGTGTAAGATCTAATAAAGGCTGATGACTGAAGTGTCCATTTGTCTTTCGGGTTAAACGCCACCCTCTCGCCTCACGCCCGGTCAGTCACATTGCTCACATACAGTCCCCTCCACCCCTCTGTCTGCCCTCTAGCAGTTGGCACAGCAGTGTCATCTCAAGCTCTCAGCTGCCGCCATGGCGCACCACGGACCGGACCAGCTGCTGTCGGGCTGTGCAGCAACACCTACTTCTGTGTCCTCCACAGATTAGAGCATCGGGATGTCAAGGTGAGGATCAAACATATGGCCTTTCAAAAGATTTGCATTCCTTTACTCTGGAGAAATCAAGTTTAAGATTCATCTTCCAGGATATATTGTACATCTCATCGGATTACTTTAATAGAAATGGAGACTAAATGGTTGCAAACATTTAATATTGACACGTTTAAGATTCATCTTCCAGGATATATTGTACATCTCATCTCGGATTACTTTAATAGAATAGAGACTAAATGGTTGCAAACATTTAATATTGACATTCCCCCCGCCCTCCCCCCTCCACTCCCCCCCCCTCCTCCAACAACAATGACAGAGATACATGAACCCCAGTACATTCGATCACAGAGACGCTTACCGTGCATGGCAGCATTTGTATACAAATAGTTAATGTGTGCAAAAACTGTACATTTCTGCAGTGCAGGTTTCCCTGAACGCGTTACACAGGAAGCCAGACTCTGGAGTTGTTGTAGAAGAAGGACTGCTTTGGCAAAATGTGTGGATCGTAGAAACCTGGACAAAAAGAGAGAGCGTATCACTTTCCAGACAAATGGGCAGGCTGAGCTAGTCCCACCAAATTAAATTTCGCCTGGAACTTAAAAAGCCAAGTTGACCTTTATATAATAGGACAGCGACTAGTTGCGGGGGAGTTGCTCTTCTCTCTTGCTCCAGGCGGCAGGAGAAAGAGATGAATGTTCATTGAGCGAGAGCTCTGGTCTCCTGCTTAAATCCCCAAAAGCCCAGAAGGGGCATTTGATATGAATAGAACAGTAATTCAGTTTATTAGTGACATCATCTGTGATGTTTGTGTGACTGTGTACTGTATGTGTCGAGGGGGTATAAACCAGAATGTAAACTATTTACAAAAGCATCACAACATAATAAACAAAGGCAAACGTTGGCTTTTTTTGCCAGCATCTCCTCTGACTTCATACAGTGTACCATGTGTAATTTGTACATGTTTGTTAACTATAACAACAAAGTCAACATCTGAGCAGGATAGATCATTTTGCTGGCGAGGAGCACGGCTACTGAATAAAAATGAAAAAATCCCAGGCAGCTATTATAGTGCACCTACTTTTCCTCACATGGCCTCATTTACATATACTAAAGTCAGCATTTTCCTACATTTTCCAAACTAAATGGCAACAGCTCTCAGAGTAGTAATGTAAATGTTATGCAAATTTAAAACCAAATTAGCATGTGTACCACAAGGAAGCAAATGAGTGCATGAAAATGATGATATTTCACACCACAACCAACTCACTGAGAAGTCAGGATTTTAGTTCATGTAGCACATATATTTGTGTATGAAATGTATATAATGATAAGTCTACAACCAAACCTTTTCTCTGGGTAGACACCACAGCCTGTAACAACCTATAAGACCTTGTGAAATACATAGTGTTTGTGTTTCATGTCATGATTTTGCTTTTCTTTTGGCATTACCTGGACCTGGCCTCCTGTCAGATTGTTCTGGTATCCTGTCAGTTTTAGATGCAAATGCAGCTGTGGGCATGGGATGCTTAGACAGGCCATCACAGCCCCTGATGTCATACTGCGCAGGGCCCGGCAAGAGAGGGTCCTTGGGAACAATTATAGGTGCCGCTGATATTGTCAGATAGAATCCCCTCCTACAGACACAGTTCACAGGATACACCTTTTTAGATAGTTAAAAATGAATAACTGGGAGGGAGCGGGGGAGGGGGGCATAATCAGAGCGATGCATATCATCTTTACTCACGGCAGGATGGTCCTCTTCACCGGTGCCGGGGTCTGATGGGGACTGTAGGCTCCTGGGCCTGGTACGCGGTGGTCCAGCGGAGGAAGGATTCTCTGAGTCTTCGACTTAAAGGGGGACAAGACTGCCTTGGAGCCGTCAGGGATTAGGTATCCGCTCACCTCATAGTGGCCTTTAACATATTTATGATGCAAGATTAAGATACATCGAATGCATACATTAAAATGACGTTCATACACGACTTTTCAGAGAGGGCTGAGATGTAATTACATGGCGATGGCTCATTTTTGTTGGGGTACATAGAGTCACGTCCAGTTTTTGACAGGAAAGTCGATGTACCGTTCGCTGAGGATAAGCTCTTTCCTATAATATCACATCTGACCTGTCAATACCGAAGAAACAACACAAAAAAAGGTGCACATAAACGACAGGATGCGCAATACGGCCTTTAAGAGCTACTCGCATGACTCACATACATACATCATATTGATTTGGGGCTGGAGTTTTGTGCTTCGGACCCTCCAGCTGCACAGCCACGGGCAACTTGAACACCCTGGAGACTCCGATGCTGAAATTATTCTTGTTTATCAAGGTGCTCTGCAGGTTGTATACATTTGGTCCCGGGAGGCCTCTCCGCGGGTCAATGGAAGCCCTAGGAGGCTATCGGGTAGAGTAAGATATGACAAGTAATTGTCCTTTTTTTAAAAAGCATATTTGGTGTATTTACAGGCAATCAGCTGGATCTCAATTTTTCTGGGGTTTTAAACTGTCATGTCGGGAAATAGGATTTACAAAAATTGACGTTAACCCATGAGTAAACAACATATTGAATACAATATAATGGTTTCAAATAATGCCTCCTGGACTCTATTAGAGGTTTTCCAGGCATGTCCAACTGGTAGGAGACCATGAGGAAGACCCAGGACATGCCGGAGGCATTATATCTCCTAGCTGGCTTGGGAACGCCTCGGGATCCCCCAGACTGAGCCTGTAAAATGTCTGCTGGGCCTGCTGCCACTGCGACCCGATCCCGGACTATCGCATGAAAATGGATGGATGGTTTCAAATAAGTGTGATATTGTCTTAGACTTGACCTTTGTGTCTCTATAATCTTGGCTATGGCGCTGCTGGGTGTGCACCTGAAATCAGTGGGAGTTACTTGGGGGGAGCCTGACCTTGGACGCAACAAAACCGGTGGTGCCTTTCTTTGAGAAGGAAGGACTTTCGACTTCAGCGCTGGCAATAAACCCATAGCTGCCTGGTCCTGGATTTCCATTCTGAAACAAACACACATTGTCACGTTTATAGTTTTTTTTTCATCAATTCTTTATTGAGATGTTGAATGAGTCCCTACCAGAAAGTCTTGTGAAGGGAATCTCTTGGCTTGAGATGAAAAACCCAACTTTTCTAGATTTCCTATCACCCCTCTTTGGTCTTTAGTTGGCATTGTGGATGAAACAGGAATCATATCTGCATTTAAATCAACAAAAAATAATTATGATTTCTTATTTCATATACAAATGAAATAAAGTTTTCACTTGGACTCACTGTTATGAACTTCTCGGTCCACGTTGCCCATATTTCCCTACTAACTCACGTGTATCGTTGTTATGGCAACTTAAACACAGAGCGAGACGTGTGCGAGTTGACGTCGTGACGCGGTCCTCTACCGCCACCTGTAGGTACCGTGGTGTCCGACAGGCGCTTTATACCAACCCGCCTCTGTTTTGTTTCTACAGATAGCTCCATCCATCATGGCGATGCATGCGAAGGCGACTCCACCACAGATCCCGGACACCCGCCGGGAGCTCGCCGAGCTAGTGAAGAGGAAACAAGAACTTGCCGTAAGTCCACGTTACCGTAGTTCCCTCTAAGATAAATGCTGCATTAAATGTGTTGTTTTACCACGTGGAATCACAGGTAACTCTCACTTTATCTCGGCGTTTGGTAGCTGAGGCCTTGCTAAGTGCTAAGCTAACGTTAGCCATCTCTCGGCCGTTCATAAGCGCAGTGCGAGTAGCTCCTGCTAACTTGGCTAACTAGCTAACGTCACCGCTAAGACAATACTGTAGGGAGCGTAGCGTTATTAATTATAGGCCACCCGTCTATTATTTGCTTTTATTGGAATATTCGGTTGCATTCAGTACTGCTAGCGTTTTAAAATACATTGTTTTTGAAAGTGTTACCGACCGTTTATACTGCAGCGAATGTGCTAAGGAGTTAGCATAGCTTCAATTTAGCCGCCGCCCGGTTGGCGAAGATCTCGCGATACTATAGCTTTACGGGCGCGTTACACATCTGTGGCTGGCGGTCGTTTAACAACACAAGGCGAATATGGTGACAACGCAAGTCATACAGAAACAAGAGCAGTGAGTAAAGTAGTTATTGTAGTGGGTAGACTTCTCTAGATTCTTGACATAATATTGCAAAATCAAGAGTGACAAACATTCTAATACTTATTTGTCTGGTCGTCTGTGCACAGTGCCTACTCATTTCTCACAACTAATTCAAGCGCCATCTGTTTTTCAGGAAACACTGGTGAACTTAGAAAGACAAATATATGCATTTGAAGGCAGTTATCTAGAAGACACTCAGATGTACGGTAATATAATCAGAGGATGGGACCGATACCTCACCAACCAAAAGTAAGTATATCCAACACATTACTGTCGCATCACTCTTTATCATGCGTATATGTAGAAGAAAACACAATAACATAGTACATTGTACAGCTATCACAATAGCAATACACATGTACTTGTGGAATCACTTTTCATTACTTAATCACATTACTTTTTAGTAAATTTATTAGAATCAGAATTAATGAGCATGTGCTTGGTGAGAATGTAGTGATATCCCACTACTTTAAAGTCTTATGGATCCCATTTTTATGTGGAGAATAATGTATACATACAAATAATCAATAATATATATCCCAATGTTTCCAATAACTCCAGGGTGTTGTGAAGTCCAAAAGTCAAAATATATTGGCAAAACATTTCCAAAATTCACAACATGTTTTTATCTAATGACATATTGTACTTTCTACTGCGGTCAAACTCTTCTCCCGTTGGCTGGTGTTCACAAAGGGAGACAGACTCCCGCTGACAAGTTATAGAGCAGCTACACATTCATAAATAAAGATTCATACGTAGATGATGTGTAGGAATGTAATTTTAGCCACATTAAAATTGTGTATCGGAATTAAATTCATATTATACATCCTTTTGTTTTCAGCACAGTCAGTGTGGGTTTCTTTGTGTGCCAGATTTGCTTTTGAAATGCTAAATCAAACAGGCAAGAAAATTATATGCAGCCGAGGGTGAGCCGGCCAAGGAGCTATGTGTGTGTCTGTCTGTGTGTCTGTCTGTGTGCAGCCAAGGTCCTTTCAGAGTTAATTAAGGAGCAGGCGAGGAAAAAAGCAGGCAAATGAGTATTGAAAACGTTTTAATACAGAATCGTTGAATATCCTGATCGGCCTTCGTGGAGACCACCGATCAAACTATTCAGAATAACTATTGGCATATTGGTCGGAACACCCTTAATCAATAACAGCGTTAACCATATTTCTGATATTTTAACAGGAACTCCAATAGTAAGACTGATAGAAGGAATAGGAAATTCAAGGAAGCAGAGCGTTTATTCAGCAAGTCATCGGTCACATCAGTTGCAGTAAGTTCCCCTCTCACTGGACTTTTTTCCGAAATACTTTAGACAAGAAAAGAACTGCTAATGCACTGCACTCTCTGTTTTGATTTGCAGGCAGTTTGTGCACTCGGCGGGATACCCGATCACATGAATGAAAAACGTAAGTGGGTTTTTTTTTCGAGCCAAACGGCCGGTTTCTCTGTCATAGTTCTTTGTACTTTCTGACAGTGAATTTGTGCTGTCACTTGGGTCCCAATAGGCGAGGCAGGCAGCGGCACGGAAAGCGACGCCTCTCCAGATCTCCAGAACCAAGAGAACGAGCCCAGCCAGGAGGACACAGAGGATGTGGACTCAACGCTGCAAGACTTAAAGCCTCAGAAAGCTGCCTCCTCTTCCTCTTCAGGCAGCCATCACGGGAGCCACAAGAAGAGGAAGAATAAAAGACACAGGTACACGATGAAGATACAAGAAGCAGTGTGTCATCATGCTGTCTGATTTTAGCTTCTTCTTCCTTATTCCTTATCAATTACATATCCAATTTCAGAATTTCTTCATTAGGAATCTGAGTCTATTAATAGCCGATCAGTATGTTTACAGGCACACAAGAAACCAGGTTAATGGGAAAGTGGTTTACACCCAGCATGTCTGGGAATGGGTCGGAGTTTATCAATACTATTAGTAAAAACCATTTTGTTTTTAGAGCGGAAACAGTGATTTTTTTTACAGCAAAGTTACAAAATAAGCTAAATATAAGATTGTATTTTTATAGGTCTTGAACCAAATCTTATTACACGTTTTAATGTATTATACGCTCCTTAGAGCTAGTTAGGAAGTTAAACTAATGTATATTCTCACCATCACGACATTTTATGAGATTACATGTGAACACAAACTACTCATTTTCACTGAACAGAGCCTGAACGCATCTTAATGTACCTGAACGTTACCACCACCGTGTATAACAAGCAGTTAGCAGCGCTCCTGTCTCTGTACGGATCGACAACAGTCCGTTACACCACCACTACTTAGCGTCGGCTGGTTTTCCCTGACTCAGCCCTCACTGTTCTAACCGCATATTAACACAGCAGGTGCTCCACCTAACACACTGTGCCGCAGTGGTTCTGTCACTCTGTAAAGTATGGACTGCGGTGTTATGTAGACTGTATGGCTGTAGACTCAGGTGGGTGAATTAACACTTGCTGCTCTCTTCCTTTCCCTAATGCCGCCCCTCTCGCCCCTCCCCCCAAGTCCTTCTGCCATGTTTGATTATGACTTTGAGTAAGTCTGAATTTTACTTCCTGTGGTCTTTACATCCTGCCTGCTGTGAACCCCATCCTTTGCTCTCTGTCTGCTTGTGTTGACCTGAACTTTGAGTTAAGCCTGCCTCGCTATTCAGCCATACTGCATGTCCAACACGCCCATCATTCTAATGCACATCCACATCCAGCACTCTGATCTCCATTCGATCTTTCTTGCTTGTTATTGGGGTATTTTCCACATCTTTGCGACTCCAGAGTGTGCTTCCCCAACTCCCAGCAGTTGAAGAAAAACATTGCTGGATGCGTTCAGATGTTTGTCTGGCTACAGATTGGTGCACGAACAAGAACGAACACGCGGCCATTTAGTGTTCTTGTTATGAGTTTGTCTTTAGGCTTCTTCGTGATATGGTAGTGGTGTCGCTTCTCACCGTAATTCCATCTGAACCTGGTTCGATCAATGCATATAATGCCGCCTTTCTTTGTTTCTGTTGCAGATTTGACATGAAGGTTAACAAGAAACCACGAGCTGTAAGTTGGAGTTTCTTTTTCTTGGTTTTATTTTACAGCAATACTGTAAACTGGTCAGAAAACTAATGATTTTATTTATTGACAAAACATCTGATGTTTGAGATGAATTGTTTCGTCGGTACAATGTCGGCAGCTTTAATGTCAACTGTTCTGACTCAAAAAAAGTCTGGCAATCAGGTGAAGCGCATGAATACTTTGGACTTATTCTCTCATTTCAATAACCGTTGCCATCATTCGTCCCCTGTCTCCCTGCAGGACTATTCAACTTAACAAATACGACTGCAACACCTGGACACACACGAGGAGGATGCCTGTAGAGAAACTCCAGATTTCTGGACTTCATGGACTTTGTATGCCTTTTTATTTTTATTTTTATTTTTTTCTCGGTTGTCATATTTCAGCCTGTACTGTGTTGCTTGACCCCCCCCCCCCTCCCCCTGGTCACCGACCTTTGGTCAAGGTTACGATTTTAACCTGCCAAGTAGAAATATGGTGTCGCATGTTACTTGAGGCCTGACGAGGCCCATCGCTAGTAACACACCATTTTGTATAGTGTTATAAAAAAAAGATTGTATTTATTATGTAGTTAATTTCCCATTGTAAGAAAATTTTTGTTTTTTTTGTTAAGCATCACATAGACGTATAACCCCCTGAATATCCCGGATTCTTTTATTACATGGTTGTTTTGCAAAAAAATAAAAACAAATACAAGTAAAGAATATGTTTTGCTTGTTTACAATGCTTTGCGTCGCTCATCGCGGCAGTGAACATATCCCTGCATGTTGTTAAAGTCCGCGCTGCCTGTAATAATAACCCTACATCTTTGTTTTCTTCTGTCGATCGCTAGCAGATGCACGCCTGTGAAAAATGTAAATTGGGCCAATTCTTGGATGCAGTTCCCACACACATGTTCCATAAAAAGTTGTATGACGGAATAGTTTAGTCCGAGTATAAACAGTCTTTACCGAGCTAATGTGGAGAACAGCCAGCACATTTTCTTCTGTCAGTTCTGTTTGTTTCATGTAGTTACGAAGGTAAACACTGAGCACAGAGTGTCGACAGCACCATGTTACACAACGGTCCCTGGGTTTTAGCAGCCATAGATTTTTAATATCTACTTTAATATTGTTTGGTTAGCAAATGACCGTAAAAGTTGCACCTTTTTTTTTATTTTTTTAAAATCAACATGAAGTGTGTCACTTTTTCCACTAGGCTGCGCCAAAAACACAGTGGGCCGTATGTCTGTATACGACAAATGAAATACACACTCATGCAGAGTTTAATACTTTTGATCTAACATGTAGTGCTGCTTGTCAATCCAGAATGTTTTCTTGTTGGGAGACGTCATCCATAAAGACGTCCGCCTTCTCTCCGATGCAATGGGACTTAAATGGCAGTCAGCGTCTGGCTTGCCATGGCTCCCATCTTTCTCTATTTGGATATTTTACAGCTCTTCAGAGTACTGTGAAACATGGAAGTAGTTGAACCTCGCCGTGACTCACACATTGGTCACAACTGGGGGTTATGGAGAGGAACCAGAGCTGCTGACAGACGCATATGATGGAGAGGCTGACTAGGAAGAGTCCGTCGCTGGAATGCTCTCCTCGGTTTCAGGCTCCATCCACAGAGTCACCATTCTGCTCCTATGACTTACACAGCATCGCAGCATCTATAGGACCAAATATCAACCAAATACATGCAAAACTAGCAGCCGCCTCTGCTGTAGTTTATTTGCTTTGTGTCTCCGAGAGCTGTTAGCATGGCTGCAGGTTGTTGGTGCTCGATTTTAGCCTCTTTGCTACTTTATTGCTCTAACAAACGGATGAGAATTGTTTTATCTTTCTCTCCCTTGAGGAGGTTTCACACGGGACTTCACTTCTTTAACTTGTGATTCACATAACTTGTGACCGGCCGCTGAACATTTCCGCAGGTTCGGAGTCACGCTGCACATTTTTCCCCTCAGTGGTGTTGCGTCCTCGTCTCCTTCCTCATCTCCTCCCATGTCTCCTTCAGAGTGTGTGATGGAGACCAGGGCTCATGTGACCTCGCTCACAACTCACATTCAACCTCCACCAGCATACATAATGCAATCTGGCTGGAAAGAGTCCCGCTCGCACCGCAATGCATTCCACACGTTTAACCTCGGGGTGTGTGAGTAATGAGGCATGCGCGTGCAACGTGTGTTTCCCACTTAGCAGCAAATCTTTGTTTTATTTCCTGTCACGTCAGGGCAGGGGCGGGATTTTGATTTCAAAGGTGGTGGTGGTGAAACCCAGAGTCATTAGTACAGCCACAGAAACATGCTCATCATTCTGATTGTAACAAACATATTTTATACAGACAAAAAAGTGATGAGATTGATCCATGTATTGACTCGCCCTACTCAGGAGATGGTGCATCATGTAGTCATCACTAATGGATTTAATTTATTTAGACTTTGCACTTGTAGTCCCCTGATATCTACATTTTGGAAGCAAATGAATATCAAACCAGAGCCTATAGAGGCTTTTAAAATGAAGTTATTGTTAATATGTGATGGTATGTTGGCACAGTTTAGGCCTTCACATTGATGAAGAAACAATAAATCTATAAAAGTGTAACCAAAAGGCTTCATAGGTGTCACAAGCAAAAAGCCATACACCAACCCTTTCCAAGGTCAAGAATGTACTTTCTGTCTTTTATTGATTGTTTTTCCAGACACATTACTGTATTAAAATGTGTGAATATTGATATGGTTGAGGGTTTTATGATAAAACATTTAAAAAAAAAGGAGGAACCAAGTCAAAAAAGATGATAATCGCCGTCCATCCCTGTCAGTTTACATAGTAACCATCCAAACGAATAGTTAATCCCTTCAGAAACCAAGAATCAACTCGTGTGACGCTACACAGGAAACAAGCAGGAAGCAACAGTGTAGCCGACCGCCTTCCTTCATCTGTGGTCAGTCCGTTGGAGTAATGTCGTCTAATTACTTTAACAGCCTGCAGCAGCGGGGTCCAGCTGAGTCCCCGACCGCTGAGCGGGGATGACGTGAAATCTTAAATATTCACTGAGGGGCTTCGACCCCCTGGCCTTCCTTTCTCCTCCCGGGACCAAACAAGACTCGTTTCGCCGACATCCCCGCAAACAAGGTCAAACATATTTCAGGAAGAGTCATGGGAAAAGCTCAAACAAATAACAGCACCACATGGCGCTTTTATTCCTCATCTGGAGTTGATCTTGTGACGGGGTTTTAACAGGAGAACATGCTTGTTGCACCAAGTCAACACTTTTACACAAGTCATAAAAGATGACGAATAGCAGGAAGTAACGGGAGAGAGAGGGTTCACATCTTGACGGCGACATTTCACAGTTTATGAAGCAGCGCCTGGAGAGAGACAAGCAGCCATGTCCTCACATTAGCACCTGTCAAGGCCAATTTCAGATGTTTACATCTTTTTCATGTAGTTTTATTCCTGAAATAATAGAAGTGCATTACGAATCTGAACTTAATGTCCGCTTGCGAGCTCTCTGGACTTCTTGTCAAACAGTTTTCAAGGTCGAAAAGGAACTTTTTTTTTATTAAAACTGTCATGCGAGACAGTGCGCACGTGTATAAAAGGTATTTCAATTAGCACTAAATTCATAGAAACAAACTAAGAATATTTTAAAGGAATATTTCTGGTGGGAAAGTGTGTGTCCTGTTCAGTGTGTCCTGAACTACATCATGTTGGTTCTCCCACTCGCTCCTGACATGGACACTAGCCTGGCACAGCCGCCATGTAAACACAATCAGAGCAGATCAGCACAGAGGTTCTGAACTGTAAATATTTATGTAGATTATGTGAGTAATATGAGGGGAAGTCTGCAGGGGACGACCCGCAGAAATCCATCGTTGGGAAACGGGGTAAGGGTATTTCAAAGGGACCGCGAAGACATTGTGAAGAGAGTTTAAGATAATATATATTTTTTTAAATGAAGTGTCAGCAAAAGGAAGATTTAGTTTCAGCAGCTCGATGGACTTTAGCGTGGCTGGATGATGTGTGTCTGAGTGAGACAGTGAAAGAGAAACCTTTGAAGTCAACAGGAAGCATTTTGAGCATTTTTTTATTGATATTTCTGAGTGTATTGTAGAAAAATAAGCACAAATGTGTACTAACTGACACCTACTGCACATTATGAAATGTATTGCCCATGTCCATACAGACAAATACTCCGCTGATTAATTCATTCACACACTACCCTTTATTTTGTTACATTTACTATTATTGGATGTACGCCAGGAAAGACATTTTTGAGCTGAAAAAGAAAAGAAAATATACATTACATTCTCGACAAATGAGTTTACATACAGGGAGTAGAAGGGCAGCAATATAGAAGTTATATTCTCTAAAAAGTAGAAATATTTGTCAAGCGGTCATAACATAAACATGTTGGTTCATTAAAAAAAAAAAAAGGTGTTAAACAGTTTAATTTAAAGCTCTAGATGCTGTGTATGGGTTGTATATTTCATTTAGTCTTTGGTGTGCAAAACATTTAAAATATCAAAAAACAAAGTCACACACGTACATCACGGGATGTTTCTGCAGAATTTATACAAACAGTTCAATGTGCGAAAAGGCCGATGAGAGTTTTGGCTTGTGAATACTGAGCTGTGCGTCAGTTTCCACCGCCAGTGAATTAGTGATATCGCAGTGTCCGTGTGCAGGGCTGAGGTTTTTGGACCAAAAACCATCTTTTGTTTCGCTTCACACTGGCCGCGGGCGTCGCGCTCAGTCGTCGTTGTTGCAGTCTGTGCACAGAATCTGGTCGCGGTCGGGGAAGAAGCCGGAGCCCACCAGCGACACGGAGCAGCGCGAACACTTAAAGCACGGCTGGTGCCACTGCCGGTCCTCAAAAGACACGTACTTCCCATCCCCGAACCCTGCAGGGAGGGGGGAAAGAACAAAACATGAGCAACTGATGACGGATGGATCGACCAGAGGAGGGAGATGTGCAGCAGTTCTGGCTGCTATTCCAGTCCAAAGCCATGACTAAAGTTCTCTGGCATGTTACGTGTGTTTGCCACCACGGGATCAAGGTGCCACAGAAAGCATGAAGGTTCCTGCGTGCACCACCTTTCTGCACCAATATCGCAAATTCATTGTCCAATGTCATTGTTCTTATGTTCGTGTATGTTATTCAATATATATTTATGCTGGAGGCTGTGCAGTAGTTAAATGTTCATGTTGATGCTAGTTTCTGTGTTCTACTCTGTTGTCTCTTATTTATTTGTATATATAATGTACATTTGTACGACCAGAGCAAAGTGTAACCGGAGTCAAATGACATGTAGGTGGACACACACGTGGCCAATGAAGCTGATTGTAAATATTTAAAAAGATTCAAGGTGGTTTAAAGAGATTTGAGTTCCACAACTCGAGTGAATATTGATACATTCATGGGGAAATAATGTGTTTGGGAAAAGAGCATTACATCTCCTTGTTTCCCTGCGTTCATTCAATTGTAACATGGACAGTTTGTTTGGGATTATAACTTCAGGTTCGGTGGGAAAAGGAGACAATGCCGGTGTGAAAACTGGTTCAGTCGCAGGTTTGTTTTCAGGAACAGCGACACAGTCTGAAGCCTCCACGCAGCTTCAGGGTGAGTTTCAGCTCATTGTTCAGCGACGTGGCCGTGTGACTTCACTGTTTTGCTTCACTCGCCGCTCTTTTTGAGCTGTTTTCAGTTGGAAAAGCTCTCAAAAAACTACACTACACAGCAGATAGCTGGTGGGCCCGTGGAGCAATCAGCTGCTAAAGATTCAGATATGATACATGAAAACATGCAAATCCCAAAGTAAGCATCACCTGACTCACCTGACTGCCTCCACCTGTTTGTCCAAGATGATTGCTTTGACATTTGATTGATAGCAGTTGAGACAGACAGGAATTACAAGGAGAAAATGGAAGCTGATAAGCGACCCCAGACAGAATTGAACCAGGGACATTGAGACTTCCCACTGACCCGTGATGGCCGTATTGCAGCCGGCGCACTTTTTGGCGTACAGGCTGCTGAAGCACTTGACGCAGTACGGACTCTCCCCCTGCGAGGTGAAGGGCTGGCCGGCCAGCGGGGCCTTGCAGCCCGTGCAGAGGAAACACTCCTTGTGCCACACCTCGTCCTTGTAGGTCACGCCTCCTTTAGTCAGGGCCTGCAGAGCACAAGCGCAAACTCTGTCAGTCAAACGTGACGCTTTAAACGCCTCGTGATTCACCTGGCGGGGGCGTCTGTGACGGCACCTCGGTGCTCGCTGCTCGCTTCTTCTTGCACGTTGTGTCTCATTTATCCTGCAGTCTAACACCTGGATGTTTAAAACATCTTCACTCAGAATAAGTTCCAATAAAACTGGACATTGTCAAATAAAACCACACATGGCCAGTATCCCCCCCCCCCCGACATATTATGGTGTGGACTGCCAGCTAGGATATTGTAAAAGAGCTCACATACCCTTTCAAAGTAAAAGGAAATGAAATTAAAATGTCATTACGGTGAATCTCATTTGTAAGAGTTGCTTTTTCCTTCCACATTCGAGTACATATACACTTTCATGCTCATGCATTTGATCAATTTATATTTTTTTTATACTTTTCCACTGTATCAGATCATGGCTCTAGAATTATTTTTAAATACCAGTTATTTTGTTCTTACTGTTCACTGTTTATGCTGTGTGTATTTAAAAAATAGGACTAGATAAGTGGTGGATGATGACTTCTAACCTCTCGTTGATTTAGTGCTGAAAGGTTCAGTGGACTAATCAATGAGTCGATCGACATTATTGACTGTTAAAGTCATTTATGAAGCAAAAACCCCGAAACACGTTCTGGTTGCTGCTTTTTCTGTGATTTACAGCATAAACATGGAATATATAGTTATCCATATCTTAGTGTGGGACTGACAAACTAAAGGCGACGTTGGAGGGCTACGGGACGCGGCGATGGACGGATTTTACCGACTAAATGATGAATTGTAAATGTTTTCCTACGGACAAAAGGTTGACCTTTTTGCAGTGGCTGCACTGCGGAGCCACCCGGCCCTCGTAGCACGGCACACAGTAATAGTTGTTGCTGTCTGGGATGAAGGCCTCGGCACCCATCGGCTTCTCGCAGCCGTGACACACGAAACAGTCCTCGTGCCACGTGGAGCCGTCGTACTCCAACATCTTTGATCCTGAAGAAGAAGAAGAAGAAGAAGAAGAAGAAGAAGAAGAAGAAGAAGAAGAAGAAGAAGAAGAAGAAGGAGGAGGCACAGATGAGGATGTAAGGTGAGACGTCTGGGATTGTTTGCCGACATCTTCCCCCACATTTGTGTGTCACTCGTGGGGCATTCCTCTGGTCGGTGCCGTAACCGTGAGCTGGAATGAAACCTGAATCACACGTCGGAGAAGACGAGAGGTGATGATTTCAGTGTGACGGCCGAACCGGTTTCTGCACCGCCTTGCCCGCTCCGTACAATTACTTCAGCTCATCGTCCGTCAAAACAATTTGACAAGCTGCGACAAACGCTTGGCGCGCGACCAACGCTTTATTTATTCATTTTACTTAACCATTTTTACATGGGTCTGCTTTTTCGTTGCTAAGAAAACACACACGCTTCACTGCGAGGCGTTTAAAAAGTCAGGGAGCCGGTCACGCCTCCCGGCTCCTTTAATCATTGGCCCTGCTTTATGGCTTTCGGGGCCCTGAAGTGCAAGCCGAATGCTCGACGGTGGGGTTTTGTTTTTTTTAACTTGAACTTGGCCGTGCTTTTAAAGGCATTCCAGGCCGAGCAACGGGACTGAAGAAAAATCCACCGCTCGGGTTCAGGGAAGATCTGGTGAGCTACGAGATCCCACACTGCCCACAGGCCCCGGGTAATGTTCAGTCATCCGACACCACTGGTGTCGTCACAACCCTGCCGGGAGACATTTTTGAAGCGGAGCAAGGAAACAATCCTCCTGTCACAGGGTGTGAACCGTTCTGACTATTTGGCCGATCGCTCAAGTGAGCGGTCCCCAGCGGAGGAATGTCCACTGTGCTTGTTCGAGGCCGTCACAAACCTGGCATGACCGTCTTGTCGCAGGACACACACTTGGAGGAGTACTCGCTGCAGTAGCAGTCGCTGCACACCAGCGCCTCCTCCTGGCTGGTGAAGGGCTCGTCCGCCAGAGAGCGGTCGCAGCGGAAGCAGCGGAAACAGTGCGCGTGGTAGTGTCTGTTCTCGTAGAAGAGCTCCTGGAGGAGGAAGAGGAGGAGGAGGACGTTAGGGAAATCGCTCTGATCACGCACAACGCAGTCATGTGGTCGTCCCTCTTGTTGGAGCCCGCTGAGTCCTGTACAGTGTGACCTTTGACTGAATAAATCCCGGCCTGATTGCCTCAAATGTGTATTGTTATTCATTGTTGTCCACCTGGATGTCATCAGGCGACGATCAGTAGGCTGATGAACCTTTTGTCCTTCGAACAAAGACATGGGAGATACTAAGTGAGGGGAGCAATCAGAGGGTGACGACCAAGCCAACGTGTAAAGAGAGAGCAAAAAAAACACTGTAAAAAACGTTTTGAAAAAAGTAAAATGAATAAGTAGTAAAATACATCTTTGCTCAATCAAATATACTTTGAGGTTTTGTGTCTGCTGCGTTATTCGGTCTGGTCTAAGCAGTATTATGGCGGTGAAAGGTTCACATCCATCCTCTTGCAAATGTGTTAATCCGCATCAGAAAATAGTCCCTCCCCGAAAATACTCCACATGCTTACAACTCCGGTGTCAAAAGGTTTATGTCTTCATTTTTGAATTAAAGCACACACACAGAGAAGTCAGATATTGATGTTACATTGCATCGTTGGTCCACTTGTAAGATCTGTATGATGATAATAAAACTATAAAAGAACGCCAGTTTCATCCTTTAACAACGGTTCAATCACTTTACCCTAAACTGTGAGGTTGTTAACAACACTTGATGCGTTATTGTTCCCCACAAGAATATTCTCTATGCGCCGCTCGGAGGTCACAAGGTCACGAGGTCACGGCCGACGAAAGCACTCGGTTCCCTGTATTTAAGATGCCGATCGACACGGGAGCCTCAGTCAACCCGAAAGTTTCCTATTTTCCACGACATCCCGACGGCCTCCAACACAGCGGGGTTGGCCATTAGCAAAGTTGTTTTTTTTTTACTTAAAAAAATATGAAAAACCTCACTTGGTGGCTGTTTTTCTTCCAACAGCTGCTTGTGTTCCAGTTCATGTGCAGTTCAGGCCGAGCTCCGTGATAAATGGCCTCATTGAATGAGCGGTGGGTGAAAAACTCATTTTTTGAGGCGTGGAGCTTCACAGTCAAAGAAACACAAGTGATGCAGAGGAGGAGAGAGACCACTGATGTTATGTCTTGTGCAGGGAGGGACGGCCAAAGCAAGCAGGAGTGTAATTTACTGCAGCCCCCTCACAGGGAGTCATCACTCACGGGACACTGGTGGCCTCATGGCGTCTGTGGGTGATCGCTTCAGGACAGTCTTTTACATTTTCACTGACTAAGGGGTTTCAACGCAACTTAAAAGGGGATTATTTGGGGTTCTGGAAAAGAGGAGTTTTCCAGCTGGTTTGCATAAGTCGTTGATCATAATGGAGTCAGACAGGTACAGCTTAAGCAGAGGAAGAAGTGCTCTGCATTCAAAGTGTTATGACTTAAATAGACTTAAAGTATCAAAAACAGAGGCTGAATAGTCATTATGTTATTAAATATAATTTGATTATTTTTAGCTATGCTTTATCATCGAGCAGCATCTTAGCTGGTTTATTTAAACTATTTACTATACTCTTGGGTAGTTTTATTGTATTTTAAGTAATACATGATAATGATGATGGAGCTGAAACTATTACTTTATCAAGAGAAAATGAATATATCAACTGATTTCATGCCAACTATTTTCTGGTGTCAGATTGGGATTTGTGGCTTTTCTTTGTTTAAAGCCATTTTTAAATGAATTTCTTTGGGGTTTGGGCATTTAAAGACGTCACCCCGTCCTAATTTTTCCCAATTATCGAGGTTTAATAGACCAAATAATCAATCATTCAATTACTAGGATTTTTAAATCTCAATCAGTAACAATAGTTTTCAAATAAGTGGAGTTTAAAAGCTACAATATTTCCTTCTAAACTGTAGTGGAGTAGATAAAAAGTACAATACTTCATGTACTTTGTTACTTTCCACGCCGTGCACAGTGGCGCTTACCTTGGCATTGTGGCTGATGACCTCTTTACATTCCTGGCAGGTGTTGGCGTGCAGCCGGTCGTAGCAGGGGATGCAGTGCGGGTTGTCCTCCACCTGGATGTATTTGCGTCCGCACAGGGACTCGTTGCAGTTTTTGCAGTCGAAGCGCTCGCTCATGGTGTCGTCCTGCTGGCGAGAGAATTCACAGGCACAGTTTAGCGTTCGCTGAAGGCGGCGCAGGAAGGAGGAGCGAGATTAGTAAAAGACAGAAAGAGAGCGAGCAGGAAGAAAGGGAGGCGAACTGTTTCTGGAATACAGCCGGGAACTGCCATGTCAAAAGATAGGGGGTAAAATTAAAGTTTTAGAGCACCATAGTGAGCGCTTAACCCACGATTAAAAAAGATGATGGAACTAAAAACAAACCACCGACAAAGTGTAGTACAGGACATTAAATCAAACGTTAAAAAGTGCAAAAAAAAACTTGAGTTTTGAGTCTTGAACATAAACAATTATGACGTACTGAAGATAATTCAGGACTGGAGGATGCACCATGAATAACAACGTGGCAGTAGTCGAGTCTGGATGTGATGAAAACGTGGATCAAAGTGTCCGGGATGGGTGGAGTGAAGCTGTACGTTTGAAGGGGCAATGAGATAAGGAGACTCGCATGGCGGTCGAACACAGAGCCTGCTATCGAAAAATCAGTTAAGTATCCAGCTAAATATTTGGCGGCACAGTCGGTCAGAATATGGGAGTGGCAGCGTATTTAGTGGAGACGTGGAGTCGGCCATCGCCGGCGTAGCAGTGGAAGTGGAGACCATGTGGGGCAATGAACAGTGGAGGACCAAGCATTGAACCCTGTGGGACGCCTGGGGACAAAGTGATGGTGGTAAAGGAGGAGGAGGAGGTGCATATTTGGGATTTGGGATATCTGTTTACTGATATTCTATATGTTCCCATCCTACCTTCACAAAGCATGTTCCTGCAAGCGGAGAAAATAGAATGAACACTAACTCACATTTGATTTATTGCAAATGAGGCCTGTAATGACATAACCGCTTCTCCTGTTTCCTCATTACTCACTAATCATTGAAAGCTTACGAAGCTCCGGCTCTCCCTCCGCCTTATTCTCGGACGAAACCCCCTGCGGTGGTTTGGCACTGGGAACGAACAACTAAACAATATTAATTGTCGGGAGCTGAATTGAAGCAGCGCTCTCCATTTCAAAGGCTCCCTCTCGAGGGCTTTTTCATCTTTGTTTGGCTTGAGTTTAAAGGGCAACTGCACTCGTTTATCAAGTTACTCCTGATAGCAACTCCCTTTACTCCTTCTGTCCACAGCTCTCAGTGACAAAATAACACCGTGTGGATGTTTTATTGCTGCAACTCAAGCATTTAGTTTTGTCCAAACTAATTATGATTTTGACAAAGTACTGTGTCTTATGACGGCTGTGAACATGACCCTGAGAATGCTGCGTAAAAATAATAGCAACTGGGAGAAAGTCGCATCTAAAATGTATGAGGAGAACGACTGAAGCCATTTCTTTTCCTTAAAGACATGCTGAAGTTCGCTGGCAGCAAACGCGACACAAGAAAGAGAAAACACCCGGTCCAAAATGACAACACTCAGCAGTGTTTCATCATGATTTGAGGGTCAAAAGATGTTCATCTCAAGAGAAGTCGCCTCCTTGTACTCAATTTCTTGGGGCAGAGGAAGCACAGGAGGAATAAAGGCCGGGCACACTGACAATAGCGTCATCCCACCAGTAATGCTGCACACAGCGAGGCATTAGCAGGGTACGTGATCCCCCATGTTCTGCAGCAGCGAAAGGGAAATGAGCGAGGAAATGAAGTGTGGGAGGTTAAAATACTCTCCTGTGGAACAGTGAAGTCAGGGCAGGCTAAGCTCAGAAAAGATACGTTCAGTGTGGACTAAGATTATGGATAAGGAGCGGTCTCTTCGGGTTCATGTTCATGCTCAGGATCACGACGTCTGGAACATTTACAAAGGCAGCCACTTAAATATTTCACTTGGAGACGGTAATTGTTTATAATTTCTCCCCCCCCCCCCCCCCCCCTATTTTGGTCACAGCGGGGCTTTGACATGTTTTTATAGTGTCAGAAAATGGGAGGTGGGTTCAACGAAGTGCAGCCGGAGCAATCGCGCGGCTTTGAAATCTCCCTGAGGGATTGTGGAATGAGTTGAGACCTCCGTCATCCCCCCCCCCCCCGGAGGACAGAGCACCGGCTCGGCCTGAATGATGAGAGGACCCAGAGGCGGACTATAATGAAGGCCACTTGTTTTCCCAGAAACACGTATTGTTTTTCGTCGTTTTGTTGCGAGGCTGGTTCGAATTAAAATCACATCGTGACGATGGTTTTCCCGGCTGCACGCGTTCACAGTTACAGGTACTGCGCTGCGCGGTCGTCCACCTCCAAATCGGGCCTGCCCGAAGGAGCCGTCGAGAAAGAGCAGTTTACATTCCGGCCGTCTGACTGCTATCAAACATTTTGTTTCTGCTGAGCCGATGATGCAGCAATCTCAGATAAACATGAAAAAAGGGATAAACACAGTCTGCTAGAAGCCGGCGCGGGAAAGCATGAAAGTGCCGCTCGCTCCGAGGCCTTTTTCTCCCCATGCCATGGTCGCACAACGCAGAGGAGGACATCCCTCACGCCGCCTCCCCGCCTGCAGATAACGGCCGGCGCTTCCTCTCGCAGGGCATCAAGCTGGGTCAACAAAACAGAGAGGACTTCACATCCTCTGTCTGTTTTCTGTCAGATTGCTGTCTGGATGAGGGAGGGGAGGAGAGGCAGGAGGAGGGGGAATCAGCACAACTTCCCTCCTGAAACGTCTGAAGGGGTTCGGGTTTCTATTCTCGTCCGTCCATGTCCAACGATGAATGCATGTGACAAAACAATGGGTTTTTTTTTTTTTGTTCCCCTTCCGGCTATAGTCCTTCTCAGTTGTGAGCTTTATGTTGCTCTTTCCTGAGCCACAACATCTGTGAACACATTCTGTGGTCTCCAGCTGTTGTCTGTCATCAAATGCTCCTTTGGGCGTCCAACAAGGGAATCTGTGTGCGACTCCAGAACACAAAGGCGTCTAATTAAAAATCCATCCATGTTGAGACCAATATGTTTTATGGTCCCTATAGGGCAGTTTATTATGACTTTATAGTCAGCTATAAAGTATGGAGAGGTGTGGGGGGGGTATTGGTGGGACTCCTACTGTACAAACTCCTGAGAATCGGTGCAGCATTAGCTTAGCTTAGCATACAGACTGAACGCTTGTTGTTTTTGCAATTGCACCGTTTGCAAATAAATGTCTCTCGCTTTTTTTTAAGGTCACAGCTGACGGGCGTCTAAACATCCGGGACAAGAATGTGCCTCATCCCACGCCCTTCGACACCGTCTGACGCTCGCCGTCTGAGCCGCTGACTCAGGCGTCGAGGAGGCGTTCACGTCCCTCAACAGGTGTCCTCTCGGATCGCACCCGGGGCAACTCGTCGCCGCCGTTCTCCTCCCCTCAAAGCGTGACGTTAAAACCAAACACTCATCCATCCCGTCTGAGTACTCTCTTTCTAGTAGCGCAGGCTGTTGAAACTATTTAAGCCCACAATTCACCTTGATGAGTGGACATGTTGAATTCCTCGACCGATGCACCGACCGTCCCCGGTGAGAGATTTGAAGGAGGCTTACGCAGGATCAGCCGAACGGGAACTGTCTCCCGGGTTCAGGCCTCCTGTCTCATGTCCCTTCATGGCTCGCTGCTGTTATTTTACACCTCGACAAGCTGGATAGTTTCTTACACCAGCGCAGCCAGAAGCTCTCTCCGCGGGCCATGGGAGCTGCCGCCGCTGGGTGTTACTGTTTATTTTCACCCCCGCGGAGGAATTTAGACTTTGTGTCTGAGGTTAGTCCACGATGAAAAAAACCTCTGTCACACGTAATAAAGTCCAGTGGAACAAAATGTGTAGGAATGTGTTAAATATGTCAGGCACACAAAATACTAATTCACGCATCGTAAAACCTTTTTTTTGTGTGTGTGTGTGTGGGAGGGAAGATGACATTCCTGCACACGCTACTGTTGTGTTTTCATATATTATTAAAGTTACAATCGCTGTTGTCTCCTTTAATGTGACACCTACTCCACTGGACTTTACGGGCAGTTAGAACAGGCATGCAGCTAAATAAGTAAATATCTCAACAACTACGGGATGGATTGTCGTGAAATATTGTCAAGACGTTCGTCGTGCCCACGTGATGCGTCCCAGTGAGTTTGGAGATCCTCTGATTTTCTTCTAGAGCCGCCATGAGATGGAAACACATCATGACGCGTGGTTCACGCTCACGTTTGCTCATTAGCAGTAAACAGGGAGTAAAGCATCATGGGAATGTCAGTTTTTATCACATTGGCATTGCTGTTCAGACTTTTTTATGTGACACTACAGCTTGAGTTACTTCAAATAGTTGTGAAGCCAGATAGAAACACTGCAATGCGTGTGTTTCTATTTGTGTTATTCCCAATATCTCTGACTGAATAACACTCAGAGGCTCTGGCGTTTTTCTCGGTTGCTCGTAAACGATAAATACAGCCTTCCAGACTCTTAGCCTTGTTTTTTTTCTTCTCCCCAACGCTTCAACATACAATCACCGCTTTCTCTATTGCCGTCGCGCTCATTAAATGACTCAAAACTGCGCGCGCATTCCATGAAAACAGGAAAAAAGCGCGTAACCAAGTTGGCTTTTTAATCACCACCCACCCAACTTTACTGTTTATTCGCCCCTGAAATGGATTAGGGTACTTTACCGGCCTCTGAAGCCCAGAACAGTCCTCATATTGTGCGACTCCATGGGTTGCATAACCTGGATTTTTTTTCTTTTTTTGGGGGGGCTGAATGTGAATCTGGACACAATGCTGCGTGGAGCACAGAGGAGCCCTGCAGCGAGACAAACAAGGCCGGTTTCTTCTGGTGGCACGCGCTCCCTTTCATCCCGCTATACAAAGATGCTCAATGTCTAATTTCGGGGCCGGGCCACGCACACAGATCAACGCGAACGCGCATGGGACATTTCGTTGTCGCCGATTAAAGTCCCTCGTCGGGAGGAATTGCCGAACGTGCGGAATCGCTTCCTTATAAGGTGAAATAAGTGACTCATGGTGTGCTTCATTTTATACGACCGTGCCATAAATTCATCATCATTGCGCTGAACCATAACACGATCAGCTTCCCTGGATATTAATGACACACACGCCGTTACCCTCACGCCTCTAACATCAGGGGATGAAGCACCTCTGGAGACAGATTACGTGTCTGGTTTTGTTTTATGAGTCTCCAGGCGGCTGCTTGTTTATCCAGTGAAACAATGCGCCGCCGCCGCCGCCGCAGCAGCTGGAGTTTCTCCCCCGAGGCCGTCAAACCCAACTGACAAATAGACATCTCAGTCTGTCAACAAGTAAACAAGTCACCGCCACGCCAAGTCCTCATCACGGTGACCTGACACTTGAGGTCCTTGGGATGGAGGCGGGGATGATTACTGAGGTCCGAAACAGGAAAAACACAGGAACTTCTCTTACTTCTTATTTAGTACTGTACAGTTTTGCTTCCTCTGACTTGTTAAGGACTTTTTGGTTCTATAATATTGTAATCATTTACTTGGAAAGAAGCATGTACTTTCGGGAGACATTTAGTCTCCGATTTGAATTTCTTCTTCATTTAACCAAAAAAAAAGGAACATAAAAGTATTGAGTCCAATAGCACATTTTGTTTCTTGCTATTGAGCTTTGAGCTGCCACAGAGGAAGACTATGAGACGTGGTGAAAAGCTCTGGGATGAAGTAAAAAGTGCAGACTTCTTTTTCAGAGGTCAAGACGTAACTTTCACACTTATCATGCTCACCGTATTTGTCAATTCATTTGCATCTGACAACCTGAAGCAAACACCTGTAACTATAACTCGTGTCACATTGGATCAGGAGGTTTTCTATTTCATATCATAGTATATTTTAGTAATTTCTTTGCCGAGCAACAGCAAGGAAAGTGACTCTCCACATCTCATCAACTCAACTGCAGCCTAACCGCTCTGACAGAGCTAAATGCTAACGAGCGCACCATAAAAAAAAATGCTAACTCCCTTACTGTGTTTGCCATCAATAAACAGCACGAAACACCGCTGAGGCTGATGGGAATGTTGTTAGGTTTGCAGGTATTTGGTCATTAATCAAATCCAGTGGAGATATTTCAGTGGCGGACCGACTGACATTGCCATCCAGGCCCGAGTGCGGCTAAAAATATATGTGAACGTCCAAATGTTTACGCCAATGACGGAATATTGAAAGTAGAGGAGCAGATTAAACAGATTGCAATCAAGTGCGGTCATGGAGTCTCTCGAAATGAAGTACCTTTTGTAGAAGTCACTTTTGGCCGCGCGGCTGTTGCCTTTGGATCGTGTTTGCAGGCAAACGCCGACCGAAGCAAATAAACAGTCGGTCTGATCTTCAAAAAAAAAAAGAAGAAGAGAGAATAAACGACAGCTATCGTCCAAAACAAACACACGAGTAAACATATTTTCCCATCGGCTGCCAGCTGGCTCTGGACAGTTCGAGTCGTGGGTGTTAATGGGAACAGACGTTTGTTTTCCGAGAGACCGGCCTGATGTCCCTGTTTCATGTTCGCTGCTGCGTGTTGGTTCCTCGGTTTCAACCCGTTACACCTGCAGCACAGACACGGACACCGGCTGGAGATGTGAAAATATATATATATATTTTTTTTAAAATAAGGATATCGACTCCAAACTGAAGTGGAAACTACTACTCGGGACAAATGTGACCTTTCCTGTGACTCGTTGAAGGAGCTGTTAGACACTTGAAGGAAATGGCCGATCTGCTTTTCCTGCCCAGAGTTATCGGAGAAGATTAACGCGTCTCTCCGAAGCGCGGATGGTACAAATTTAGGGAACACCCAGCGGCCAGTTAGCTTAGCATGTAGCCTGGCTCTGAACCAAGGCGACAAAATCTGCCGACCAGAATCTCTCAGGCTCAGTAAATAAAACTTTGTGTCTCTCTTTTTGTTTAATCGGAAAACAAAACCTGAAATGAAAACGTTTGTGTGTTTTTCAACGCAGTTGAGGAGATGTGGGAAGTCTCTGTTCCTGGCTGTTGTTCAACGAAAAAAGGTTTCAGCATGTAACACCACAATTGTTCTTTTTACATTTCTGTTGGTGCACGGATTAAACAAACAAGACAGACCGTTTTAATTACACGCTTTACGCATATTGTTTTGGGAGCTCTTCCCTTTGCTTTCAGTCTTCACATTCAAGCGGATCAACAGCTAACAAAAATGTCTGTTTCCCGCTTAAAAAAAGGAACATTTTTTAGCGGTTGGCTAGCCGTTTCCCCCTTTTTTTAATGCTGAGCTAGGCTAATGGCAGCAATCTTTTCGTCTCACTCTCAGCAAGACAGTAAATCAACGCGTGCCTCAGAAATGGGAGATGGAAAAGGCGGCGAGGCGCGAGCGAGGCTGACCCGCGACGAGACGCTCTGTCGGAGCCGACAGGCGCTTTGACGGTCCCCCCCCAAAAAAAAAGCCATCTTCCTTTCAACTGCTTTATTTTGCGTTTGGCTCGTCTCCACTGATTGTACACGAGGAGGCCCGACTTTCGCCCAACGCAAGAATCTCAGAGGAATGCGACTGTGGTCGAAACGTGGCAAAATCTTGTGGCTGAGAAGAAGAAAAAGAAGAAGAAGAAGCAGAAAAAGCAAACAAGAAAAGCATTTTTTTCTTCTTTCGCCCTCTGTGTTCTAAAAAAAAATCCCAAAAGACAAAAGTCAAGAATTCTTTTCTGTGGGAAACCAAAAAAAAAAGACCCCCCCCCCCCTCACTTAAACACATTCACATGCAACTAGAGCTGCATTGTTTCACTGAGTGTATTAATTTCACCCTAATGGATTGGAACATGATGGTGGTATGTATGGGGATGGCGTGCGGTGATGGAAACTATGAGCAGCGCCGGAGCAGGAGGTGAGTGTGTGTGTGTGTGTGTGTGTGTGTGTGTGTGTGAGTGTGTGTGGGGGCGGGTTCGGGAAGGTGGGTCACTGAGTCTCCAGAAGAAAATGTGTAATCTGAAGGAGACGTGACATCACTCGAACTCGCCGAGACTGAACGGTGACGTGCGCCTTGATAACGAATAAGAGCAACGACTTATTGTCTCGTCCAGATGTGGAGGCGCATTTTATGCCAATTCAAGAAAACATTAAAGCGAGGGATTGTTTCCTCAAAGGTCTCCTTGTTCTTGTTCTCACGACTCCTACTAGAAAAACAGGGGCCGCGTGCACTTATTCACAGTATCAGTTACTCACTTTGGACCCCACTCAGGCCCCAATAACATCCACTGCTTCCTCACTCTGAAGAAAGGACTTCCTGGATGTGTGTGTGTGTGTGTGTGTGTGTGTGTGTGTGTGTGTGTGTGTGTGTGTGTGTGTGTGTGTGTGTGTGTATGTATGTGTGGGTGGGTGGGGGGAGGGAGGGGAGGATATTTGGCCTTGTCATATTTTATAATGTAATAATACTAGTAATGAATCATTTACTAATACTTTTGAGAGCAATTATTCATCATTAACGATAGAATATTCACAGTTGCCAGGTTGTTAAAAAAAATCCCTTTTCTTTTTTGTATTTGTCTTTTTGGTGATGATGTAATCAATGTTAACAATCAGATTCTTATGCGCATTAAAGTCTATAAACCGCATTATCACACAGCTGTGCGCCTCCGCGTCGTCCCCGCGGTGTGAACGTACCTGTCGTCGCCTGTGGAGATGCTCAGGAGTCTCTGCGGGGCCTCGAGCCGTCCGTCCGCTCTGGAGAATGAAATGACAAGATAATGAAATCCTCCGTGAAGCTTCCCGCGAGCTGCGAGCTGACGGGCTTCCCAGTGACTGGAGCATCTGGTGCGTAAAAAAGAAACCCAGAACTATTCCCCCCGCAAGCCCCGCCCCTTTCCTCTCTCCTCCTCCTGTCTTTTATTTTCACCTTGTGGGGAGTTCAAGCCGAAAGAAGGTAGACTCTTTTGAATGTAATTGAATATTTTAAGTATACAGTATGTTTTTTGGCCTCCAGCAGCTGATGTAAACCCCTTGTTGTGCCTCTGTGAAAGGAAAACCCTTCCGATGATCTAATTGAATGTGTTTTACTGCGAATATCACAATATAGTGATGTTCACTTCACCACGACAGCCCCACTCCAATGTATTAATCACCAGCAGTACACTTTATAAACACACTATACAATGTCATGTTGTAACCAAGACATTGTGACGTGTTTATTAATGTATTCATCAATAAATATCACACATCATGGCCCTTTACGCGACATCAAATCGTATAGTGTGTTATAGCACTTATCAAGTGTATACGTGTTGTACATTATTTACTGGCTGTTTATAGATGTTATAAACACGATCAAACAGTTTATACACACATACAAATCTTGAAAAATAGAAGTTTGACATAGGATGATGATATAATAAATGAATACGTAAATACTCTTAGTTTTGTAGTCTTCAACATGTACAACTACATGATGTTTACAAGTGATACACAATGTATTAGATGCTTATGCAAGCTGAACAGCGGGCTTAATATATGTTTTTTTATACGGTCTCCTTTCCTGCGCTAGCAGCCATCACGGGGATGAGGATGCTGAGCAAGCAGCTTTAAAACCCCCTCCACACTTTCTGTATCGTCTTTCACTCTCAAGTCTTCTCGGCTTCATGAACTTCTCTGCGGCGATGAGCAAAACTGCAGAAACCCCGGAAAAATAAATAAATACAACACACAAAAAAGCAAGTAAGATATAATTTTCTCTCTCATTGACCTCTATTTTCCACAGCGGTGAGCAGGAGGTCTGGGGACGATTAGAGGCTTCAGCTGTGGCCCCATCCTGCCACTACACATTAAGTCAGGAAGTCCACCAGTGAAGCGATGACGCCTCTTCAGTCACGTGCGCGGCACGATGAAGCTGCTCTTCAGGAGCAGCTGATGAGCTGTTTGAGCTCATGGAGCTCATGGTGAAGGGCTTCTTGAAGCTTTTGATTTATTGGACTTATAACACTTGAGAAAGGGGGAAAGCTTTGCTGCGGCCTCCTGACATGTCACACACTTACATGTGAATATGCTGCCACCTGCTGGCCAAACCTGTTAGTTACAACAATTCCACTGCGGGTGATCAAACAGAGATCGATTTTTTTTTAGCATAAATAAAAAATTGTATTGTTACAATATTAAACTTAGAACATAAATCATTTCAGTCTCTTTGAACCTGTCCAGTTGCGCTACTATTTTTAATTGTGTCATAATTATGACACAATAATTATGATGAAAGTGGGTAATCATACCTTTTTGACACATTTGAGGATAAAACACTTCATAATGTCAAATGTAGGTGCTTTGTGTAGATTTATAAGCTTACATGGTAATAATAAAGCTATGTATTTCTAATAATATTGACACTTAGTCATGATAAGATATTTCATAAGGAAAAAAGGAAGAAAATTGATTTAAATTATCAGACCGGTTTGTGTCATGTGATACAAAGCAGGTGATGGACTTTAATCTAACCTTGTCTCAGATAATGATTTTGTAATTATTACTAACAAACCTTATGAGAAACTGTCATTTTTTAAATTATTTTGTATATCTCATAATCGTGACAGTGCCCCGACTTTGCATGCATTTAAAAATCTCTAAATTATGAGTCAAACTGTAATGACTACGTAGTTCCTCGTATTTAACTACTCAAATCTCTTTAGTTTCTCTCAATTCTTTGTATCGCACACACACATAAGATACTTTCACTAAATATAATTATTACATTATGGTTATGAGATAATACATTTTAATTGGCTGAAATAAATCCATAATAAATGATACAAAAGTTAATTTAACTACCATATTTTATAGTCATGACCAAATATATACACACCAAAATATACTATTTATTTATTTACTCAAAACTATGATAGATTAGTTCATAACAACTTTCTTAACTTGAGAGAAACTAAACATGGAGCAAAATAAATTCATAACTGTGATTCAGAAAATAAGAAACATATTTTATTAAAGAATTATGTACAATAATTACAAATCTTTGAAATAGTATTCAAGGCCTGTACCCGAAAGCAAAAAAACAAAACGTTACAAACTGAATCCCTGTGGAGTGCATTTGGTCAAAGCGAGCAACAGAAAGTGGCGAAGACGCGTCATCCGTTATGTCCAGACTCCATTAAGACCAGCGTGTTGCTAAACCAAGGCTCTAATGGTGGAACTGGCACAGTACTGGTCTGACGGGGATCCTGAGCAGAGCTCCGGCCGCTGGTCACTTGATTCATTATCAACAGAAAACACGCAGTAGAACAAACACTGTGCTTTCTTCTCTCTTTCTGGACATGAGAGCCACTGACAGCGCGCGATACGTCAACGTTTGAGGAGCAGGAACAAGAAAAGAAGTTCACAGCGGCCCTTTTAGTTTGTGGAAATTCAGTTTTTGAACTTCAGCCAACTGAGCTTTTTGTTCATATTAACGATAAGTGCTTAAACTGGATCAGAAGACTCATTTATATACACAAAAAAAATTGCAGAGTGCACAAAAGTAACTGGCCAATAAGGTAAACAAAGCTGACATTTCCATACCGATAATAAATGTGCAGAAAGAAGGAACCACTATTTTGTTATTTTTTTTGGCGTAAGCTCAGTTCATCAGTTTTTAACTGATTCACATTCAGTTGCACAGTCAGGCAACGTGTGTTTGACCGTGTGCATGTGCGTGTGCGTGTGGGTGCAAGTGTGTGTGTGTGTGTGTATTCTCTCCACGCGGTGCAGCCTCGCTGCTCTCCGGGTAGCTTGAAGAACTACGCGGGCCGGCAGCCCTTCAGACAGCGCTTCCATTCAGAGCGCTGTACTTTAGCCCCATCGGGTGGCTTCCGGGGGCGCGGCCGTATTGCGGGGCGCCGACTTCAAACACTTCCTGGATGGCTTTTCGGAAACAGTGGAAGTTGTACTCTATCAGGCCTGCAAAAGGGGGACAAAGAAGCCATTTTCGTAAGGATGTTTCAAGAGTTTGATATCAACAGAAATGTGTAATTAGCACTTCCACTAGTTATTCTATAATAACGCAGCATATTTTCTAAATTTGTCATATGCTTTGTTTGTAAAATAACACACTGTAGTAATTAGCAACTGTACAATAATTGTAGTGAAGTAAAAAATACAATATATAAAGTATAAAGCAGTATAAAATAATATACTCAAGTAAAGTACATCCAATTTCTTGGAGCATTTGGTTCATTGATTGCTGTCGGGATGTACGCCAGAGAATTTAAATCCCACGTGTATGACGTCGTGCGTCATCAAGACTCCCGGTCTACTGGTGCCAACTCCACTGTTTATAAAACTACCCACCTTTCCTCTCGAAGCTCTCCTCTCGGAGGATGCAGACGAGAGCGAGGAACTTTGTGACCTCCTTCAAATAAAGCACCGTGGTGTTGTTGAGCTTGATGATGGCCATGGACTCGTTGTCGTAGGCGCAGCCGCTGCCGTCCTCCATCAGCCTGCCGAGGAGGAGGAGACAGAGAGGCGCCGTTAAGCTTCTCAACGAGAAAGAACGCGACCACTGCCAACGCTCCAAACCGACGCCATCGATCCTTCTCACCCGTAAATGCAGGACACGTCGATGACGACGTCGATCATGTCGCAGCAGAGTTCGTAGGACTGCATGTCCACAGGAGAGCTGTCTGTGGCGATGTAAATCTTGCTGACGACGTCGAACAGGAAGGCTTTCTCGATCCCAGAGTGCTGCAAATCACGGAGAGACGGAAAAAAGAGATGGTACCAAATAAAAAGGCGACACTTTAGAGACTATTTATTCGATTTAACAAACGTGAACATACCGATATGAAAATGTTCAAAAGGTTCTCCAACGTCGGCAACTGGGGAATGAGCTTCTGGACGACTTTACTGAAGGCCTCGAAGATGGAGTGGTCGTAGATGCTGGTTAGGTAGAAGCTGAGGGTGGGGAGGGAGCGGGAGAGGAGAGTTAGGACACCGCAAAAAGACGCAGTGTCGGCAAACAAGTCTCGGCCATAATGCTGCAAGATGAAACAATGCACCAATGCAACAGTGTCACAGTGAGAGAAAACCCAATGCTAAGCCTGAAATGTCTAGACTTTCTAAAAAACATAAAAAATGTAACTAAAAACAGCCGTAGGAACAGCTTGATTTATCTGTAGGAGCTATACAATATTGGGGTTCATCTGAAAGTTGTGTCAAGTAATCTTTTGGCTGCTTCAGTTAAGCAAAACTTGGTCCCACAAACCAAGGAGTTGGGTAACAATAACAACAAGTAACATCTCTCATTACACAGTTTTCACAGACGATTAACATTTTAAAAGAACATGCAGCTTTAAAAGGTTCCCTATACAAATTTCCGAGCATTAACACAGCATCAAATAACTAAACAACATTTGATCTGCACCTACATCTCAAGCGTCTGACCTGTGCAGACGTGTCAGAGGCTCACCTGAGGTGAAGCTTCTCCAGGCTGGCGTCTGCCAGATCGTCGTTGGCTCTCTGGTGGATGTCCCTTTGCGTCTCGATCTTGTGGTCGTCCGACAGACCGTCTACTTTATGGATGAACACCTCAAAGTTGATGTCTGGATTCACTCTGTAGGCTCTGGACACGGTGAGATGTAACCGGCTGAGGGCCTCGACATAGTCATCCTAACGAGGGGAGAAAAGTCTTGTGTTGATTCATCTCACACAGGAAACCTTTAAAAATGAAATAATAATAATCGCAGTCGTCTCCTTGAGGCTGAACTAATGTCGTTCTACCTGAGCGTCGATGACAAAGATCAAAGCGCCGGTCCCGTTAAAGATCATCTCGCTGTCAAAGGAGGGGTCGAAGAAGTCCACCTGGCCAGGAAAGTCCCAGATCTGGAAGTTGACGAAGGAGGTGCTGGAGATGTCGTCCTTGTAGATTTTGTTGGTGCTCTCGAGAAACAGCGTTTCATTGGGGGACATCTTGTGGAAAACCACCTGGTCAGAGGAGCAGGAGGATTATTGTCTCAGCCCAACGTTGTTACACCTGTTTCATGTCCATCTGTCCGTCCCTGAAGTCTCCACCCCACACACGTTTTCCCTTTCTTTAACAGAACAGTTCTCCCCAAAATAAAAATAAAAAGTATCCTCCCTCTTGTGCCTCATCAATCAAGATTGTTTTTATGAATTGAAGAGTGTTGGGAGATGTCAACCATAGTGATGTCATTGAATACTATGTGGCACTCAAAGCGCCAAAA
The DNA here is from genome assembly GCF_023055335.1 of Clinocottus analis. NCBI lineage: Eukaryota > Metazoa > Chordata > Actinopteri > Perciformes > Cottidae > Clinocottus > Clinocottus analis. Next base: position 3,377,511 of record NW_027175865.1, read on the forward strand.
AACAAATGATGTAATGTCTCTTTTCCAGAAATCATGAAGTGGCTACTGGAAATAATCTACAGACCTTGTTGAGAGAAGTTTCATGTAGGAACTGGAAAGAGACGTGTTGACAACATCCTCTGTTTTTTGGTCACGATATTAAAAAACACCTCTCAACATTTCATTCTCTACATGGCATGTTGTGTAGTTGGGGAACTGGATCTGTGAATCTCTAAATGGACATTAGTACCAATCTGGACTGCTGGTTGTGCACATTACCACACCACTGCCCTCATCCCCACCATGACTATGAAATTACTCACAATACACCAAACAAGATTCAAAAGGCAGGCTCATAAACCAACAACCAAACAGCTGTACATTCATGCACCTGCCAGTGCTGTGACTGAGCTACCTTCGTGCTGCTGGTGGTGGTTGTGTGTTTTAGGCCGTTTACCTTCTGGATAGAAGACTTCCCGCTGCGCCTCAGTCCCATCAGCAGGATCCTCGGCTTGTCAGCTGATGCTGAGATCTCCTCCATGTCAGACTCCTCCACCCCGTAGCCAAAACTTTTAGGAAATGACCCCACGACATCGTAACTCTCCGCTAACGCGGGCTCCTCGTACTGAATAGACATCCTAGCCTTTAACTGCTGTCTCTGTTATGTAGTTACACTCTCCTTTGAAGCCTTCCGGGTTGTTGTTTTTGTTGACTTTTCTTTTTTAAGTGTCTAGATAATCCCTACAGGAATGCTGTTTCTTTTCACCAGGAGCTAGCATGGCTAGCTACTTAGCTCGTAGTTGTAGACGCGTTGCTAATATGTTAAAAGTCCACGTGATGCCGCAACGTGTCCGCACAGGGTTCAAGATAACAGATACCGAAAGGTGAACTAACGACAATGCAGCGAAAGCATTATTTCAGACTAGCAAACAAACATGATTAGCAAGTTTGCTACCAGTTACAACAAGGCGAGTTCCTCGTCAGACGGGTCCGCCTCTTGAATCTGATTGGCTGTCGGCTCAACGCGCAGTCACGTGACAAACCGTCCAGCGAAACCGAAGAATCAGTTTTAAGCAGGAAGAACACAAACAGTGAGTGGTGTTTTTGGGTATTCAACGTTACCGTTATCTTGTTTTTGAACATTAATTAGACTCCATGTACTTTATGAATATTAGTTTTATTGTGACATTATTCAGAGCATGAATCTGTGTCTGCATGTTTGAGAAGTTATTGATTTCTTTCACGTCCCCCTCCTTGATTAGTGTTACTCCGCGTGTTCGCGCTCACGACTCATTGATCTTTTTTGCCTTTGCACTATTTTTGTGTAATCATTTTTCTTCAGCCTTGTTGTTGTGTTTCTGTGCAGTCATGATGACGAAGTGTTGCCGAAAGCCGGAAGTGATTCAGCTTAGTGTGTTTTTGCTTCTTCACGTGACTGTTTCAACCTTCTCACTGCCTTTATTTTATTGATCTAACTTTATACTGATCTATATTATTATTATGACAGACAGAGATCAATACAAGGAACAGGGTGGATAAAAAAAACGCACACACGATCCTTTATTTTTATTATTAAATGCTTAATAGAAAGAATGACGCATTCAACTGAAATCAGCAAAATATTCAATATTTTTTATCTTGACTGATTGGATCATTTCATAAGTTCAACTTAATTGATCCCCACAGAGGGAATTCAGTTGTTGCAGCAGCACAAGGACAGCAATGCTGATAAAGAGAAAAAAAAGGATTAAAGATGTATATATTAAATTACTAAAATAATATTAGCAGCACTGTCATATGAAGTTAACAGTGTACACCACACTGACACATTGGTTAAATAATGGTAGTTTGTCTGTATCCATTTAGATATATTTCATGAAAATAGACTATAAACCATAGGGGATGTGGGGTTAAGTTGATCTGTTATGGCTCTAGTTGTTCAGGTCTTGCAGAGTCTTGATGAAAAACAAAAAGCACACTTTGACCCCCCTGTGCATTTGTTTCAGGATCCAGGATGGCAGCCGCCCTCCTGTGTTTCCTTCTGGCTGGTCCGGTGCTGCTGGTCGCCAGTAGCCCAGTTCATACCGCCAATAATGGGACCGTACCACTGGTGCTGTGGCATGGGATGGGTGAGTGACCGCCCGGCCCGTCCTTCTACTCGGGCAACAGAAAAAACATTACATTTCCTCTCATGAGAGTAATCTAATGAAAACGTCTGAAGACTATAACTATTTATTCCAGCCGTTTTACTGTCTGTACTATATCACACACGTTTCACTTGTAACTGGGAGAATGCTCATTTTAATTACATAGTGGTTGAGGAAAATACAGTCAGGGGAAGTGAAAAAAAACAAAGCACTTTCTCTTCTCCTTCAACAAGCAGGTGTCTCTGTTTTATGTGTTGAGAGATGTTAATGTCAGCCATACACTTCAGAAAAAAGAGCCTGTGTTCATGCACGCCGTCCTTTGATAAGGATGCTGTTTTTCTATGTGTTTTGTCAATAAAAAGACAAAAACAAACAACTATTCAAACAGGAATACAAAGTGCATTTTAAAGTACATTTAAAATGTTGGTGTGTCCACCAGGCGACAGCTGTTGCAACCCGCTCAGCATGGGGGCGATAAAGAAGATGATCGAGGAGGAGATCTCTGGCATTTACGTGCTCTCACTGATGATCGGGAAGAATGTCGCTCAGGTACTTGTACACTTACTCAGCCGCTACTGAAGTAAACGGTTAACTTTGCGTCCCAGTTACTTGACCCAAAATGGTGACGTTGCTGGAGAAAATAGGATCTGCTCTATTTAAAAAATGTTGTGCTTTTCAATACACAAACAAAGCTTCACCTATGCACAGTGTGTTTTCCATGTGTGTGTCTTCCCAGTGTTTCCTGATTGTTGATTCCCTTCTCCTGTACTTGTTCCAGACTCCTCCCCCTCAGTGATTGTAAAGCCCCGCCCTAATTGTTTCCACCTGTGTCTCATTGCTAAGAACTAAGTTCTGTCACTTCAAATGGAACTAAAAAAAAGATGTATTTCTGTAAAAGGTACATGAATTAATATCCTGCCATTCTCCTTTTCCATTACACGCACACACACACGTGTGTGAGTATACGACCCGTGTTGACACGTTGAGCCAAGCGTGGCGCTCGTGAACCCACCGGTCTACAATACAAGCAGCCGTGATTGAAACATCCACATGACGTGCGAGGATTTCTGTTCTGTGATATTTGCAGCGCCGGTGGCACAAGTTACATCAGGGAGGGGGGGGGGGGGGCTCTTTTACAACTCCAACTATGTCATTTCTCAGCGGTAATATTCATAGCGAGCCGGCGCGCTCTGCTTTGATCCCTCGTAACGCCTCCGACTTTATATCCCCAGCTACCTCCTCCTCGAGGCCCCGTGCTCGTTTTGACTTCTTTTAATCTGCCCGTCATGCTTTGAGCTTTTCATGTTTGTCCTCCTGCAGGACATGGAAAATGGCTTTTTCATGGACGTGAATGAGCAGGTGTCCGCAGTGTGCAGTCAGCTGGCCCGGGACCCAAAGTTGAAGGAAGGATACAACGCCATGGGCTTTTCCCAGGGTGCACAGTTCCTGTATGTAACTACTGGTCTGGGCACTGAGTGGTTTTCATTATGTGGATGTGAGAGAAAATTGGACAAATGATGCGCTTGTATAGTTTCTCATGGAAATATAATTACCAACGTCTCAGACGACAGTGTGATATGAACTGTTGGGCTTCATTCTCAGGCCTCTGTTGGAGCATGTTGTCCATTGAACGTCTCCGGATAAGAATGAGGAAGCTTGCGTTGACTCTCCCCTGCTTCCTCTCTCTTCCTCGCAGGAGAGCCGTGGCTCAGCGCTGTCCCTCTCCACCAATGAAAAACCTGATCTCCGTCGGGGGCCAGCACCAAGGTACCGCTATGGGGAAACCGAAACGCCACCGATTTAAAACCGCATCAATGAGCCTCACTGTTGCACTGGATGACATGTTCCTTCATCATCATGAATGTGGACACTGTCAGGTTTTTTTTTCTTCATCCCTCCCACACACATACACACACACACACACACACACACACACACACACACGGAAGAACCGTGAATACTCACTAACACACCATAATGTGTATTAATGCACGGTTGAAAATAGTCCCCGGCATATGCATCGTTTAATCTAATTTGACATTTGTGGAAAAACTATAGTGCCTAATTGTTTTAGGGATTTAAAAAAAATAACTTAAACTATATCTATGACTCATTTTTGAAGATTTTTCATCTTCACTTGGAACAAATGGACTTGGTTCTGAGGGCCACAGACACAAAGCATTGCCATGAAGAGTGGAAATGATGGTTTGGCTCTTTTCATGGAACTTGTTGGTGTGATTATCACTCATTACAAACTGTCTTGACAAATATTGTGTGTTTTTAAAATCCTCAGGAGTGTACGGGCTGCCCAGATGTCCTGGAGAGAGCTCCCACATCTGCGACATGATACGCAAAGCCCTGAACAGTGGAGCTTACACCGACATGGTTCAGAAACAGTGCGTCTCTTTCCCCTCCTCCTCTGATCGATTATTTGTCCGATGTGTTCAATGGCCCTGATATCGTGTGGCTATCGTCGTCGCCGCTGCAGCTGACTGAATGTTGTGTTTGTGGTCCTCAGCCTGGTGCAGGCCCAGTACTGGCACGACCCCTTAAACGACGACCTGTACAAGAAGCACAGCCTCTTCCTGGCCGACATCAACCAAGAGAGGGTCAGTACACTGTAAACCTGTAAGACGTTGAGGAATTAAATAATTTCTACTTACAAAGCATGTCTTAGTCATTTACTTTATTAAAATCCATTTTCTAGCTTTTTGTGGGCTATATAAAGGGGACATAACATGCTCATTTTTATGTCCGTACTTTGTAATTTGGGTATGCATATATTTTTGGGGAATCTGAATCTAACAATTTCTCATATAAAAAAAATAGTAATATTTAATATTTTGTATTGTTAAAGGTTGTAAATGAGACTTACAGGAAGAATCTGCAGCTGCTGGAAAAGTTTGTCTTGGTCAAGTTCCTGCAGGACTCTGTAGTGGATCCCGTTGATTCAGAGGTACCGAACACACACACACACACACACACTCACTAATGATCTACTCTACTGGACCATTTCACTGAATAAAAGAAAGCTGCATCACAAACCGCCTCATCGTGATTGTGTGTTTTTGCTGCAGTGGTTCGGCTTCCTGAAAAGCGGCCAGGCCATAGAGACGGAAACGCTCCAGGAGAGTGCGCTCTACAAAGAGGTGACGCTGTTTATTGGCTCATAAATACATGCAGCTGACAGTGTGAGGAACTCAAAACTTACTTATGCCAAGTAGCAATACTACAGTGGTAAAGTGCTCTAATGCAGGTCAAAAAATACTTTGAGTACCAAAAGCCACAGCACTCATTAGAGTAATAGACGTATATGCATTCATATTGCAGCTGGTTTAACTGTTGTACACACGGTCGTACTGTATTGTTTGTCGTTTCTTCCATGCTGTCGGTTTCTTAAAGTTAGCCAACAATGGGGTGCAGTAGCTCCGCCTTCTTACTGCAGCGTTTGAGGACTTTAACCTGAATGTCTCCACCCGCAGGACCGTCTGGGCCTGGCAAAGATGGACAAAGCCGGAAAGCTGGTGTTTCTGTCAAGTGAAGGAGACCACCTGCAGTTCACCAGAGAGTGGTTCAACGCAAACCTGCTGCCTTATTTGCACTAAAACTCAATGACTATAGTATCAGAGTTAAACTACTATTCGGCTTCAGGAGCAACATAATGCCGTCAATAAGCAAAAAAGCTCAAGAACCTGAGCAGTGCTGCAGCGAGCACATGATTCATTCCTATTGCACTGATCACTTGTAGCATCTTGTTGTTTTGTGATTTTTTTGTTTCACTGCATTGCTAACTTGTATCTCTACTGTACACGGTTCTGATGACGTCACTGTCAGACATGTTGAATCAACTTTTTTTTAAATAAATTTTGTTCTTATGTAAATCATTTAAATGCCTCGTCTGTAAACATTACATTTTAATCCAATAAAGACAAACACACTTTATTTCAACATTTTTTAATGATGTCTCCAGTACTAATGAGCATAATTCTGATTTTTGGACCCCTCCAAAAAAAAAAAAAAAATGTAAGAGGTAAAAAGAAACGAAAGAAAATTCTGCAAAGAACCTGAAGAGCTGAAGATAACCAGAGAGTCGACGTGAGCAATGAGCGAGTGGAAAGACGTCGGCGGCTAATTTTTAAGACTATTCAGTAATAATTAATGTCTATAGGAGGTGAATAAAACAGATTTTTCCAATCTAGAGACAGAGGTGAAGCTTTTAACCGTGATTCTGGCCTTCAGTCTCTCCCACGTTCTATCAACATCTTTGCTCTTTATCGCAAACATTTTCTTACATGCTTCTTTATATGGAATGTTTTGTTTTTTAATACTCGGGAATGTCCTATGTGCGGGTTAAAGGGAAATCACGTGGAATGATCAGCTTCCTGCTATTCTAACGGTTCCAACGTCATCTAGATGAGTTTCATGATGTGCACACAGCTTGTTTTTAACTCCTATTTATGTGCTCAGAGTGCTTTTATGCATTCATTGTGTTCCATATTATTATCCACTATGAGTGTTAACACTATTATAGTCAACATCAGCAGAGGTGATATGAATGCTATTATCCTCTTTGTTTGACAAGTGCCAGTAGACTGCATATAGTGGAACAGAAACCTACCAGCGCCCCCTGACCAGGAAGAGGAGCCTGATTGGCTTGCAGAGGAATCAATATGCCTGTTTTCATGTTGGCTATTCTACGCGTTAAATTTAGCTTAACATCATCCAGATAGATACAGAGCATCCCAGCTATTGGCGATACTCATAAATGTTTTTTTTTAGTTTTTTTTTTTTAAAGTGCTCTCTGGCTCATAGGAAAAAAAAACAGCAATTTGAATGCCAAGCCGCTCCCTGCTGATTGGCTGGAGGAATTAGCTCCAGATAAAAGTGAGCAGTCCTCTCATTGGCTGATGGAAGGGGACAGCTTAAGCTGTGATTGGCTGATGAAAAGGAAGGAAGGGAGGGAGGTATAATGCATGAGGTTCAAATCTCAAGTCTACAGTGTAAAAGTGAGCTGGCGAGGGGGCGGTTGATCGGTCGAAGAAAGGCGTTTTAGCAAAAAAAGGGTGTGGGAATGGTATCGAGGACGGGTAGCCATTTTTATACATTTTATGCGTCTATCCAGCAATCTCAGTTGACGTGGTAACGAGCTTCTTGCCGTCCCAGATGGTCTTGAACTGCTCAGGGACAGGGAGCTCCGTCTGGAGAGATGAGAGAGAAAGAAGGCACGTTGAAATCAACGCTTTGCATGCTACCGCTACGTCAAGGATACGGCTAAAGAAACAAAGCTCCAAAAATCCTTTTCAATATTGTTTTACCCAATTTCCCCCCTGAAAGGATACTCACAAACTCTCCGTCTTTGTCGGGCACCAGGACGTTCATCTCTGAGCTCTTGGCGCTGACGATCTCGCAGCTCAGTGAGTCTTTGCTCAGGTAGACGTGGCAGCCGTCGGTCTTGTTGATGGAGATGGTGGGGACCTTCCCCATGACCTGGACACAGAGACACATGTAGCTGTATTCACACATTTATCTGCGGGCCAAAATGGAGCCGTCTGCAGTGCACCGCCACATGAACAGTTACACTTTGCTGTTGCACTGCAACGCACCTGGACTTTGACATCCCTGCAGTTGATGATCTCTACGATGCCGACGACGTCGTCAAACACCAGGCCCAGTTTCTTACAGTTGTCTGACGGAGAGAAACAAAACGCATATTTATAGAGAAGAAATATATACAATATATTCATCTTCAAACAATTACTTAATCTGTAGATTCAGAGTATCTTCTTAGAATACTTTAATTATTACACAAAATATAAATATACTATAGGTTATAATCCAAATTAGCTGCACTTGTTTTTGTTAAAAATTTGCACATTTCCAGCGCAGTACAAATATCCCTTATGAGAGATATGTGTCATTGTTACAGGAATAAAAGAACCACTGTGTCACTTCTATTATTGTTATTTTCATTCGGGGGATCATGCTGCAGGTTTTGGAGGTGACGCTGCAAGCTACAAAGCCTGTGTTTGTTTGCATTTTTGGAAATTAGCAAAGCGAGTTCTGAAATCACGTCTCTCTCGGATTTCTCTGCAGAATTATTTATCTAAAACCTCAGAAGATTTGGACCGGTGAGGTTAAACATCCAACACACGGTTTTGTTCTTACCAATAGTGATGGAGTTGATTTTGTTCTTGACATGCAGGGTGCTCTTGTTACACTTGTAAGCATAAACCACTTGTTTCAGCTCAGTTTTCTCGATCACCAGGTTCTGCGCATCCTCCTGGTTCTCCTGCAGACGGCAAGAAGAGGAAAAAAAACAAAACATCGTTGATGAGCGATTATGTGACAACAAAAGGCTAGCTATTTAAAAAAAACAATTAAACGGTAATTCATTTGGTCCGACAGGCCGCTGCATAAACAAACCATTCCTTTTAAGCGAGAGTGAACCAACAACTTACCACTTTCCATTTCTTTCCATCCAGCTCGAACACGGGGGGCTGTTTCGGGGCGGCTGACGCAGCAGGTCGGGGAGCAGCGGAGGCGAACGGTTTGGGTCCGGAACGTACTGAAGTGGTCGTATTCCTCAGATTAGGATTCTTGTGGGTCTTCTGGTCGTCGCTCACATGCTTCAGGCCTGAACAGGTCAAGAAAAGAAGGGAAGTAAGTCCTCCAGTTATAAACTAGGCGGTAATATTTGGTTTCTGAGCAATTAAGTGCATTTCAGTTCAATTTGATTGATGAAGTCACAAAAATTCAAAAGGAAATGTATTACTCCATCAAAAATATTGTGCATCAAAACTATAAACAGACAAAAAGAAAGAATAAATACAATTAAAATGCAGCTTCTCTGATGCGCGTCACCTACCACTGGTGACGCTTGTTCCCTGGTTGATGGAGGCGAACAAAGCGTTACGGCTCTCATTGGCGCCGCCGCCACCAGACGATGCGCTCAAGTCCATTGGAGGAGGAGGTCCAGGGGGAGGTGGAGGAGGACATCCACCAGGAGCCGGGGGTGGCGCTGCAGAGGCTGAAGCTACGGGGCCCTGAGGAATCATTTGAGCACTTTACAGCTGTTTTTAAAAAAGGTTACTCTGACACTTTACTGTCAGGCGCTTGATGAATATGGTCTCTTTAAACTTTCTTTTAACGTTATCTCTGAAGAGCATTTATCTCATGAGACTCACGCTCTTGCTCCAGGTCAGCCCGGTGGTGTGGTGCTTTTTGATGTAGTTTTGCAGCTCAGTCCAGATGGAGACGTAGGCCTTCACCCAGTCCAAATGTGTCTTATCCCTGTGAGGAAGAGACAGAAACGGTCAAGTCAAAATTTCACCATTTTATTCTGTCTCTTTTCCCCCCTCAAGCAATTATCTGGTTTATTTTCACGGCTCTGTGTCCCAGAGGAAAACAACATATAAGAACCTCCACACACAAACAAAACTAGAGATTAACTACTTAAAAGTTAACATTTTTCTAACCCATATGAAACACTAAGTCCAGATCTCACACGGTATACATATTCGATTGCATGCTTTGTAATCAGCATTCGACTGCAGAGCGCTAACTGACACATTTGAATAAAAACTGTGTGTGTGTGTGTGTCACCGCTCAGCATAAACTAGATGATTTTAGCCTCATTAACGTCCACGTTCTAACTTTTTCAGTTCAAAACACAGGAAGTCTGGCGGAAGCACGAATCAGCGAGTCACGTGTCGCAGCAGCGACTCTGTAGAAATGAACTCAAAAATAAAAAATACAAAAAAGTGCCTGGAGGAAGAATAGATGGACGACAGATGGCAGAGCATGTTGCTTGGCTGCATATGGAAGTAAAGCTGACTATTTGAGTTTTACAATAGAAAAAAATAATAATTAAAAGAAATGGCAGAAGGGGGCCATTTAAAATGAATGTGTGGCCAACTTAACCGCAGACCATACTATAGCTTTACTTACTTTTCCTTGAAATCCTTGAGCACACGGTTGGTGTAGAACATGGCAGCATCCTGCATCTCTTTAACATAGGGGCATGGTTTAGGAGCCTGCGACACAACAACAAAAAAGAAAAAGGTAAACACAAATGCATCCATACCTAAACTGAGATTTATTAAATGTTTTTATGTTTGTGAGTGTGAGATGGGAATCCTTGAATGAAGACTGGAAGAAGGGAGAAGAAAACATCTCCGAAGTAAAGAAGTAAATTAAAAAAAGATACTCGACAAATATGCTCATTTCCGTTCATGAAGAAGTTTTTGAAAAGAATTGGAACAAGGACAGAAGTCTGCACGCTAAATGTGACGCTACAGCCAAAAAAGGACTGTTGGCTTAGCATAAAGACTGAAAGCAGAGGGGAAACAACAAGCCGGGCTCTGTGAACGCAACAAAAGAGTTGCCTTTATGCTTTGTTCTGCGTCTGAATTATACATCCAAGATGTAGTATGTGAACTATAGCTACTGGTAGGGAGCTTCTGTTCACAATGGACAGAGTCAGGCTAGCCATTTCCCTCTGTATGCAGTCTTTATGCTAAGCTAAGCTAACCAGCTGCTGGTTCGAGTTGTATATTCAGTATACAATCACAACGGTATTGATCCTCTCAACTCCAAAGAATGAACGCATCAATTATGCGTATTTGACATCCTGATGTATTATTCACAAGAATCCAAACAACAACAAAGAGTTAATCATCTCCACTGTAACAGCGAAGCTCTGTTTCTGTTCCGGCACGTTTCAGCCAAGAAACCGTCGCTCACCAGACGGCGATGACAGAATCAAAGAGCGTCTTGTTTCCGACCATCGTGCACTCATTTCTCTGCCCACCAAACCCTCTCCTTGGAACGCACAAACTGAAAATTTCAAAGAAGCTTCCCTTCCTGCTCGTTAAACCCCTACCATCCCCTCGTCTTACCATGGCGACCCATCCGAGGGCGGGCACGCTCTCGGACACGGCCGAGAGGTGGTTGAACTGTGGCGAGGTGCGGTGCTGCTCGCGGAACGCCTGCACCTGCTGGATGGCTTTGGACACCGGCTGCAGGAGAGCCGTCAAACCGGCCTGAACGGGGAGAGACGACACAAAAGAGTCGCGGTTAAAATTACAACTCACACTTATGAGCAAGTTGCATCTTTTTTTGAGATTCAGGAGATTGTTTTCTTTTAATCTGGTGAGCTTTTGTGTTCATTACCTAAATACAAATTAAATGCTCCATTACAAAAGAACTGGGTGACTTTGGGCTGCTTTTATTTTACCCAACAAGTTTCTGATATTGGAGACCAAATATTCTACTTTTCAGAAACGCATATCGAGCATAAATCCACAGCATCATTCTGCCTCCTGAGGAGAATACAACCACTGTTCCTCCTTTGACACAACGTCACTTCAGCAGCGCATTAAATCTGCTTAGGAATGAAATCTAATAAATAATATAACCCACTTATGTTCAATTAAATAAGTATCACATGAATTCAAATAGTTTTGATTCATTTGGACTGTACGACTTACGCTGAATCACTCAACAGCTGTCGAGTCTTGTAGCGACACAAAAGACATACATTTGATTTTTTTCCCCCTTGTTTTATTAAATGAGTGTTAACTTAGTGCTGAGATGGAAAAATACTGACACTTGTCTCCAATTTTTAGAATTACATCAAAGAACTACACACTGTTCCTCCACTGCGTCTATACAACTGTAGATGAAAGACTGCGTTGTAGAGATCATAATTTAAGTGCGATACCGACTGATCGCGTACAAAACATCCATCTAGTGTTGCCGGGGTGCCACCAATGGAAAAAGTCCACACATCTCTGGCAGGGCTCCCGTTAACCCTTTGCATTAATCTAGCTGGAATATATAACAGTTAATCAGCAGAATTTTAAATGTAAAATTAGCCGCAATTGTGAGATTCTGACCCTGTTTTCACTCTTCAGAATGAAGCAGCTCAACTGCCAAAATCAAAGCCGCAGTTTGGGCTTTACAAAGAGCAAAATCCCCTCTGTCGAGTTTAATACAATCTAAAGAAAAACTGATCGCTCAAACTCTTCCATGACTCGAACCATTTGAGGTTTCTGGCAGGAAACAAGGAGAAAGACCGTGACAGAGAACCGAGTGAAGGGGCCGCAGGCCAAGATACGAACGCATTGAATTATTCAAATTGATGAAATTGATTAATCAATGCCGTTTAGTCAACAACGTGACCGAGCAATCACAGAGTGTTCAACTCACGTCAGAGGGCTTCTGGGAGGATGAGGCGGTTACGAGGAGTTGTCTCTGACTGGAGAACGCCTGCTTCATCATGTCTGCCTGCAGGAGAAGAGAAAGGTTCACAGTGGCAGAACTCAAATTCAGAACAACGCATGTTGGGCCCCGTCGGTCATTTTTAAACTGCCACTTACATGAGTCTTGACGTCGCCGCCGATCTTCTGGCTGAGGGAGACGTACTGAGCCAATGGGCCGTTGACAATCTCGTCAAAGGCCTCCACGAACACTGATACAGCTATAGAGGAAAAAAAAAGCATACAAAATACATTTAAAAATCATGAAATAGTTTGGAGGAGGCTGAGCTAATGTGAGCGTTGCATGAACAAGTGTATCTGACGTCTAAACTTTAAAAAAAAAAAAAAAAAAGCCTTCAAGCTCTCTTTTTAGACTCAGCTTTGGTCTCTACAGGTAAATAATAGATTTATCGGATTAAAGCATCGTTGAGTAATGCTCCATCACGTTCAGCAGAACTGTTATTCATGATAAGTGGACTAAATCGTACAACAATGATGATGATCATGTACCTCCACCCCCAGAAGAATCTCCACTGCTGCCTCCTGGCCCCGACATGGACTCCAGGCGACCCACCGCCACCTCCAGCCGCTGCACCAGACCCGCCAAGTCAGCCATACCTGTGATGGAGGTCAGGGAATGAATATTATAAGTCTAAAGATTGTTAAAATTAACATTCAAGTGTGAAAAAAAGAACTACTCCGTCTTCGGTAGAAGCCTCTGCCCTTAACCAGGCTCACTGGCAGATATTTTCTGAACCAAAAATAGTTTTCATGTTGGCTCCATGAGAAGAAATAGACGGCGTTACACAGCCCATGTATTGATGAACTGATTTTAGTTCCCCAGAGTGAGGGCAACCTGCCAGTAGTGCAACAGGCGAGTTCAGAGACTGACTGCATCTATATATTGATCAAGGCTCCGGGTGAATAGGTTCAAAAACACATTTTATATCATGTTTGTGAAGGTGTACTGGTTCATGGTCACACCATAACGCAGTTACCTGCTACTCCACAAGCTGCTTTTTGTGTTTGTCCCAGTGTTTATTTTTAAATCGAGACTTTCTGTCCTAGTAGTCCTCTAATTGGGGACTGAATTACTCCTGGGACAAAGGGTAAAAGGCAAATACTACAATTAACAATGAGCTACTTTGGTAGGGTAACAAAGACAGCTGTGCTCTGGCTCCTGGCTTTTCCTTTGCTTGATTTAGTCCTACGAGGCTATGCGTAACTACCTGCAACACGGTGACAAGCTGTTCCAGATAAAAGCTGACATCTTTGATAGAAACATGGTGAAGCATCGGGTCATCACTCCAAGCAGTGATATTTGTCTAACAAAAAATGTCATGGTTTGCTCGACTGATTGTTGTGACGGCCTAAAGCTTTTGACCAGATATCACCAGACTTTTTTAGAAGTCTGAAAATGTAAAATCATCCAATAAGTCCTACAAAAATAGTTTCAAGTGGCAGAATTGTCTCCTTTTTGCTTTTCTATCCGGTTAACCATCTTTGAGCCCTCAATTCCCAAAACTGCCAGCAAAGAAGTATTTTGTCCACACAGGCTTACAACAAAAGTTATTATCCAACATTGCCTGCACAAACCAAGTCTCCCAGAATTTGAATCAGATCTACAAACATGTGAATATGGCAGACCCTTGGTTGCAGAGTGTTTGCGGTGTACGTCACAAATCCGACCACAGAACCTTTGGGTTAAAAATGCAAGAAAAGTAGTCACATTCCACCTTTAGAGTGGTTGGGTCATGAAAAATAAAGCTGAAAGGGTGCGTTGGCAAGCAGGTCAGGACTTGCTGAGGTATTTAGATCATTACAAGTCACCGTCGACTCTGCAGAGTGCAGTCCTGGCCTGTTGTCCCAACTAAGGCATCTGCAGATGCTTGGATGCTTCACAACACTATCATTAAAAAAAATTACTCGCCGCTAAAGTCCAAACTAAGGAGACACTTACAGAATGAAAAAAAAAGACAGCAACCATTGTGATGACCAGACAGTTGGAATGTATGCCAACATGCAATCTGATCACCCTCGCCCCTTTGACTACATGATTAACCAACGTCAATCCAAGTCCAGCATAATCCTACACGGATACACCCGATGAGAAAAGCTGACATTACATAAGATGGCATATTATGTAACCCGACGCTGCCTTCACCTGTGTGAATGAGTGCCTCCAGCCTTCAGGTACTTACACCTGGCTGACGATGAATTGATGCACACAGACCACTCTTACTAATGAGTCCGACGCAAGGGAAACCTGCCGCTACAGTGTCACTTTCACTACAAGACACTGAACTAACGCTTTAGATATCTAGTAACCGAAAGAGCGCTTAACGCTTTTGGCTGTGATCGATGATGAATCTGGAGACTCTTTCCTGGTTGTAATACAAGAGCGAAGGGCGTTGTTCCAGAAATTACTGGCCAATTAATTTGGATACATAAAAACGGTAGGGCTGCGTAGCAAATGTCAATATTTTTGCCAGCAAAATGTCTGTTCAAGTTCATGCTTTAATAAAAAAAAATATGCCAATTTTACTTGATCTTATAATTATGTGCTTCTTGTAGTTAGACAATATTGAACATTTGACAACATTTATTTGTAGAAAAAAACATGTTGCCTTCCCAAATAAGATTAAAGTTTTAAACGTCTGATGTTTTACTGATTCCAATATTAATCACGTTGCTGAGAGCAGTGTATTGGGGCCCTAAAGCCTCACTAGTTGAAGCAGGTTACAGATTAAGTCAGCCCTAAAGCTGTTAAAGGAAGCCATATCAACAGCGTTTGAATGACGTTATTATAAAATACACCAAAACGAGTGCAGGAGAGGCGATACCATGCCACATTTTAAAAAAATAATTAAAAAAAAAAATGACTCATGATGGCCAGCAAAGTACTACTCTTAGCAGATGAGTCAGTCAGTTCCTAAACATCTCAACTTCCTTTTTTCAGCCGCATTCATTCAGACAATGCTGTATATTAACTTCACGAGGCGTGAAGCTAAAACTAGATCATAGCAGAACACATAACATTACTACCCTTGACCTAAATGTTCAGGGCTACTACAGCATAAACTGTGTAGCTGCAGGTATCACAGATATATTTCCTGGTGTCAGATGAGATATGACTCACCAGCAATACAGGAAGGGAGTGGTCGCTAAAGGTGTAGGCTCTGAGAGTAAAAAACAAGCACCTAAAATGGACAAATTTTTTTTACTAACTAACAAACTTTACTCAGTTCAGTTTATAAGCTGGAAAACATTTTCTAAAGTGCATATGTTTAAGCAAAAGAGCTGACCTTCAAGGAAAGTACACAGTCAAGAAAACAGCAACAACTTTCCAGAGACATGAGGGCCGATGACTTCAACCAGGGAATCATGGCTTTCATAACATTTTCCTGAGATTCATGCGCTATAAAAAAATTAAATAAAAATAAAAAAGGCAAAACCGGGGCTTCACTGCAACGTCACAGGAGTAAGAAAGTAAGGCATTTTAAAAGGGAAAGTTAAGAAATGGGGTTTGACGTGCATAAGCTAACGAAGTAATAATAGATTTGCGAAGTACAGCTCTGTTTTCTTTTGCATAAGGGCGTGTGCTAGCTTTTGCCTTTTAAAAACTCTCCAAACGAAGTTTGACTTCATCCTTTCAGCCATGTTGAGCTCTGGAGATGCATGTAAGTATATATGCATACATACTATTACTTATTCTGCATTATAGCTCTTGCTGGTCTTCCTCCAACATGTAAAAACCCTGTCAACTGTATCCATAGACCTACTTTTTGTAGCCATATGGCAGAAATGTTCTGAACAAAGCACCCTCAGCATGCAGGGGCAGTGAAGCAGGCTAGGCCTGTGTGATGCGTCTCTGCCTAGGGGCCAGACGTGCAGGCATAAAGAATGTGTGCGTGTAGCCTCCTCTGATCATTTGCATGGTATAAAGCAAAACCACACAGTTAATGTCTACTTCTCCACAGAAAAGAGGACCAAAACAACGCTGGTGAGCTCTACCTATCCCTAAACAGTCCTACTTGTAGGCTCAGGGCTCCAACGAATCATGTTCAAAGCCGCTGATGTTAATGAGATCACTGGGTTTCCCCAATCAGACGGCCCTGGATGCTAGCTCGGCTAAAGCTAGCTAGCTAGCTGGCTAGCCGGGTGGGTGTTGTGCGGAACTCGGTGTCCCGGGCAAGTGTAACCTACCTAGCCGACACACCGTGACAAAACACACAGGTCAAGCCTTCAATCGTGAAGGAGAGGTCGACGAGACAGTCGGACAGCTTGAGTAAACATAGGTTTCCCCTAAATAACGCTATCTAAGCTAGCTATAGACCGTTGCTGCTCCGATGAGGAACCGTTCAGCACGGCTTGCACAATGTGTCAAAACACCAACGGCGACAACGAGAAAGCCGAACGACATACGGGACGGCTTTTATTTGACAAAGACATCCTACATCGGAGTTAAACATATACCTGGATTGTATTAGTTATTTAACCCTCTCTGTTGTGAAGGGTCTGCAGTCTTTCGGCATTTCCTGGATCTCCTCCACACACACACACACACACACACACCTCAGACGCACACACACACCCCTCCCTGTCAGCTATTGTAAGTCTGCAGGAAAAAAAAAAGAAGTTTCCACATTTCAGCGAGCAGACGTCTCTTAACACAGAAAGAAGAAGTTAACGGACCGGACACACACACACATTTAAACATTTAGCTAACTATATGTAAAGGCTAGCAAAGCAGCCGCCTGTGCTAGCAGGGTGTATTAGCATCACACCGACTTTAACACATTATTTCTGAATGGTTCACTGCATGACGTGTCGGCGCGCGCTGTTTTGTCCTTTTTGCTTATTTTTTTCACGCTTTAGCAAAGCCAATAAAACCCACATCGCGACAACTGCACGACACTTACCTGCTAAAGTGGTCGAGCAGTGATTTGGTCGTTTATGTCACCGTGGGAGCTCGCGGGCTTGTAGAGCAGACGACTGGGCTTCGTCTTTTCTTTTTTTTTCTTCCTGTATCTCGGTAAATTTACCCAGCTGTCACCGCGCCGCGTTTCCGCCCTTGTTCGCGCAACTAATTCCTTTCCCATATAAGGAGTGCGAGAGGCAGAGGGCAGCTATGTTGGAAAGAGAAAAAAAAGAAGAAACAGACGTTTTCCTTCCTCATGCCATGACAGAAGGATAAGCAAAGATGTCGTTGTAGTCTTAGTTTTCCTTTTTTTTAAAAAGTGCCTCAAAAATAAGAAAAATGATCTCATAAATACTCAATATCCACCTTTAGGCACGTGCTGTTTGCATAATTACAGGAGGAGCGTCTTGGTTGCACACTGGCCCCTGGTGTGAGGATGTTGATGTCTAAAGTCCTAAGTAGTTTCAGTCCCTGCATCTGTTTTTTTTGTACATGAACGTAATGTTAAAAAACAGCCAAACACACACACAGAACATATGCATTTACAATGCAGACATTCAAACAATCCCAATTAATGGCACATTTTGTGCCAAAAATATATTTATGTCAATTGACTATTAATTAAATATTTATTTTTGTAAAAACGTCAGATAATGGGGCCCATGTCAATTCTGCTTTGCCAAATTATCTTCATAATTCTTCTTTCCGCAACCTATTTGAAACACAAACATACTTGGATGAATAGTTTTTTCTTCTTCTGTTGTTCACACGTTCCCTAAAAAGGTGTGAATGTGATGGTGTCTTGCATACATATATCACGGTCAATGGGCGGCCTCAGCTAGCAGGTTATGGGACTCTGCAGGCTCTGACAGTGCAAGACGGATGAAGGAACCGTTGAAGCTGGTGCATTGAGGCGCAGTGACACAGCAGATCTCGCAGACACTCAAGGCCGGGGACAAGTCATCATTCACATCAATAGAGGAAGAAAAAAAGAGCTTTGAGATGTCAATCTCAGCGAGATACGTTATCACATTTGAGGCTTCTACTGTAACTTAAAGCAAATGTTACACGACTAAAAAAGGTTTCATAACATATGAAGCCAGATCACATCCGTGCATTCTGGCAGTGGAAAGAAGGGACAAAAAGGAAATAAGTATAATGTGGGGTGGGGAGAAGAAACCTTATGTTCAGCCCAAAAACTCAAGCGCAAACTGAAACATTTTATTTTAATTTACAGATAATCCAGTTGCATCAGGTCTGGGTCACAGAGATGGGAACAAGGATGGCGGGAAGTGGGGGTAATCCTTCACTACAAGCTTATCTAAACATCTTAAGTTAAACTCCCTTCAATCAATAGTTGCTCCCCATTTTTCTCTGCGTGACTTCACAGTGGACTCAGTCAAAGTCGAGGTCAATTCTCCTACTTCTATGAATCCCTAAAGGGACTTGGCTAAAGCAGGACGTGGAACAGAAGATGTGCTGAATCCTCTCAAATTGGTTAAGAATTGTCCTCGAAATGAGTAAAAAAAACTTGGCAATTACGCCGGTTTATCGGGTGCACTTGGTTTTGGTTCGCCTTCACACAAATTGGTGAAAAAGGGGCCGGATATAATTCAGCAACTTTGACTGAGATGTTGTTGATGTCGTAAAATATCTCCACCCCGCCTTGATGTGCACCAAACTAGTGCAGCAGAACAGACATCAGCATGAGAGGACTAAACAGTACAAAAGACAGTTTTTGCAAATGAATCAAACCAATTTCTAAAATCCACACAGCGAGTGAGTTAAAGTGAATCGACAGCGTCCCCTTTCACATTCAGCAGAACAACAAAAGATAAAGTGACTCAACATGTGGACTTGAATGGAAGAGTCGTTTGGTTAAAGTGTTCACTCAGTGCAGAAGCACCCGTCTGTGTTCCTCCAGCCTTCCTCTGGGCGCCGATCCCCTCAGAGTAACCTGCTGCGCTTAGTTGTGGGAAGTCAGTATTTTTTTTTAAAAACACAACTCACTAATTAAAGTTTAGCATTTTCAAGTCAAATTGTTTATGCATATTTTCCTTGTGGTGTGTGAAATTTCCTAATCCCCGAACTTAAAACAGGACCAATGGGCTATTTTTTGAGCCAAATGGTTCATAATTGGTTGTGAAATTACCTCACAGGATTAAAAAGTAAAATTCCCACTTTTTTTACTCCACGCTGAGCTTTTTCATTTTCAAGCCGACAGGTATGTTTCAATTACCGGACTTGAACTGCATTCACACTTTGCTCGAGTATAGCCTTTCCTTTCATGTTTAAAGTCAAGGAAATTAAATATTTTATGCATTTTGAATGCAAGCAAATTGGGTATTTTCTTTTTATGGCTGAGCCTTTCCAACTTTAACCATCACAGATCTCCCAACAAGAGAGAAAATAAGACTAAAGCTGACAGACATGAAATTAAAAGTGCATCGACATCTAATTCACAGCCTGAAGGTTGTTTTAAAAAAAAAAAAAGACATACAAAAACAAACAAACAGTGGTCTTCGTGGTTCAAGCAGTCGTTACATTAATGAAGCTTGAGGTGAGGGAGTTCAATGTGTTGTGAACATCTCCTCCTGGACGTTGTGTATTCCAGTGTTTGTCTCAGCGACTTCATCCACAGAGAAACCTTCAGAATAAAAGCACGGTGTTTTTTTGTTTTCTTAAAGAATCTGCTCCCCCCGCTGACAACATTGTTAACAATTCCGTATGTTAACAATAGAAATAAAAGCATACAAACTGCTCTGAAGCCGCATCTTTTGACACATACACCCGACATACAGACATGCAGGCGATCGTTCCAGCAGCAAATTGGAGCAGAACCGCAATCTGTCACTCTTCATGCACATATTTTTTTTTCTCTTCTTTATACGTGGAGGAGGGTCCGTCGCCGTCATTGGCTCTTGTTTTGGTAGTTTTTTTTCCTTCCCGACGAGTCGCCATGTTGGCCACTGACTAAAACAATCAGAGTTCACCGTTGGCTTTCAGGTGGCAGTTTGGTAGCTTCAAGTTGACCTGGACCAGTGTGATTAGGACGTCTTCGTGTGCGTACGTGTGTGTGTCTACAAGAGGCAAGGTGTGAGCGTGTCAAGTGGCTGGTTTTCGTGTCATCCAAGCAGTTGTTTTTTTTTTCAAGTCAATGTCACGCGGGTTACTTTGTGAGCCATCGGTTAGAGAGGTGACAATACATTCTATACGTCTGTGTTAAATAATCGGGATCTGTGTTATTTTTTTACACCATTGGAAAAGAGAGGGTTCACCCCAAGTTGTCAGCGAAATGGTAGCTTGTTTTTCCTTCCATAGTGGCTCAGTGTGGGAGCAGGGAAACGTTACTACAGTGGTGTTTGTTTGTTTTCTGTGACAGCAGGACGACATGTTGCTCCTCTCGTTCCCTTTCCTTAATCCAGGGAGCACACAGCCCGTCTTCATGGACTACGGGTGTGAGGTTTCTGTGTTGAAGAACAACAAAAAGGGAAACAGGAAGCGCGAAGGAACGGCGGGGGAAGTGACGGCTGGACGAGGGGTACGAGGCGAGCAGCGAGCTCCCCGCCCCCTCTTCTGTTGCTATAGCAGCTCCTCTCTTTGCTTCTTTCCCCTGACCGGGCCCTGGCCGTTCCTCAGGAAGCCGTTCTGGGGCCGCAGGAGGTGGCCGCGCTCCTGCTCCGTCCACGGGACCCCGCCCTGCCCGTCGTCACTGTCCAGGTCAGAGTCAGAGTGCATGAGGGCGGAGGAGGTGGGAGCGGGCACCGGCTTCAGGCGGGCTGGCAGGAGGCGGAGGAAGAGGAGGAGAAGGGGGACAAAAGGACACAGGAGGGTTTCAAATGAATGCTGTATCAAAGCAGAATATTCTATTTAATCAGATTTCTGTGAATTACAGTTTTTTTGTGATTTGCAGCAGTGCCTGGTACAAAAACAGAGGTGAGGTGTGCGTGCGTCTTACCAACTCTCTGTGGTTGTAGCTCCAGACCGTCTTGCTCATCAGCTTCTAGCATTTTATACCTGCTTTTGCTTCTGCGCACTTTACTCTTACGCCTTCCAGGGAATAAAAAAGAAGCAGAGATATATATTTTTAACATGTAACAATCGAGAATAACCAATAAAAACAGTACATTTGAAATGAATAAAGAGTATATTTGAAAGGGAGTAGGCAGAAGTCAAGACCTACAAGGTTCGGCCCCTTTGTATAACTTAGATGATGAACTCAATCTTCATCACACAGACACATAAATAAGCACCTTAATATATCAAACACAATAACGACAGCAATATCAACAAAAGCGTCTCAGTCCTGAGAGTGACATGGCTATCTAGCCATCTATTCTTTTTTCTTTGTACTTATTTTATTTATTACATACATTTCACATGGTCTTTCTAATGTTTAAAAGGTCTTTCTATGTTTTAACCTCTCTGTCTGAGAACATTGCCTGTTATTTTCTACATTGTTCACTATCATCAAGGCGCTTCTTTTCTATCAATCAGTAGTTATGAGAAGTGGGTAAAGTACAGCCGGGCGAGAACGGAAATGACGCATCGACTGTTCGGGTCATCGGACATTCAGCTCACCTGTTGCAGCAACACACCATCCCCCAGACCAATGTTGCTATTGCAACCACAATCATGAAGGATGCGATAGTGACGTAGAGGACGCTCCACTCTGAAAACAAAATATTTGTGATTGTGTTATTACCAAGTAATGGAATACATACAACATGAGTATCAGGAGATTGAAGCCTTATGAGATCAATCACAGTGTTTTAGAGAATTCTTTTAAAATTTTATGTAATGCACTTAGGAGGAATCTTAATTAAATATTTTCCTCATCTCACCGCAATTGCTCTCTGTATCTCCAAGCTGAGCTCTGATGAAGTTCTCCATCCAGAAAGGCTGGCAGACGCAGCGCCGCGTGAACGAGTCGCACTCGCCGTGACTCGAGCAGTTCAGCTGGCAGACTGAGGTAGAGGAGAGCGTACAGGAAGAGAAAGGAACGCTTTAAAATCCCAAGAGTGGTGGATTATCTTACATAGCAAAACGAGAGAGACAAGAAGCGTACAACACACTGAACGTAGGACATAAACGGGTGCATTCAAAAAGATAACAGGCAACAAGTTTCACAACAGACGCAAGAGAAAAAGCAACTTGCAGCGACAACTCAAAACCATTGACCATTATCGTAGGTAACAAAGGTCAAGAGGTCAAAGCAGCTCTGGTCCTATGACCTGCTTGTGGCGTCTGGCTCAAAGTGCCAAATATTTGTTTCTGCAAAGATGGTGTTCACTGCTATTAAACTGCTCAACTGTATGACGCACTTATGTATTCATGTCCACCAATAGTAGCACTTCATTCTGCTGACAATGTACATTCTGACTTCTCCTTTTCCTTTGTTGTACTCACCGACTGTATCCACTCGCCGGGCCTTGTAGATTAGAAAGTCATTCTTCTGTTTGCGCAGTTTGTTGCGTAGGCTAAGTGCAACGCTGCGGCCCGAAAGAGGAGGACGCCCTGGACCGCCCGACACCAGGAAGACCAGACGAGTACTGAGGAGAGGAAAGAAAACCTGCTTTCTTACTTGCATCTTGACGTTGGGGTTTTAATATTTTTCCAAGGGATTTCAGGGCAGAAAAAGGTGCAGTGAGACTCACCTGTGCTCATTAAAAGCACTGATCTCTCGCACGGTGATGTCGCTGTCGAGCACGCCCAGTAGGACCCCCACCTGGCGCAGCAGCATGTCGCGCTGCCGGTGGGACACCTGGGACACGGAGACCTCCAGCACCAACTCCACCAGGTCACGCTCCCATACGTCTGATAAACAGAGAGAGGGAGAGGAAAAAAAAAAGAGGAGATTGAAGATTAGAGCACAGAGCAGAGAGAAAGAGATAAATAGGAACCAGGAGAAACGCATAAGAGAGGCTGATGGCATGGACCCGTCTGACAGTCTGCAATCTGGGAGAGAGGCCAGAGCACCAAGTGACGGATTAGTCTCTGGCTGCGTTTGCGTCTGTGCACCGTATGCCGCACACTGACCTGCTCAACCCTCTCATGTCAGTTGCTGAGTGGCTGTGTGGAAAACATTTGCATGCACACAGATGGGCAAAGGCAAAATTAAACTCCAACTCCCCTGAGAGGGCCACGATAAAATGCTGCAATTTACCACTTTGAACATGGTCGGCTTGCAGCAGCGGACAGAGCAAACACAATCATATAGAAAAAGTAATAACCTGGTTTGACCTCCACTGTGCCGCTGTCACTGCTGGTCTGCCCCTTACTGTCCGTTACAGTCAGGGTGAAGCTGTACTTCCCAGCCACCAGGTTTCCCAGAAACAGCACCGCCTGGTGGTCAGAGTTGTTCAGTACTTCCTGATGGAACAAAGAGACAAACAAGTGTGACAATGTTTCTGTGGTTTAAGTGTTTGAATATGTTGAAAAGGCCTTCGAAGGTGGATTTATTTGCTTTGTAATAGTCGGTCAGAGGCCAGTCTCACCCCCGCAGCAGGACTGTTGTCATCTCTGGTCCACAGGTAGCTGACTCCACCTTTGTCGTCAGTGGAGTGAGATCCATCCAGAGTGCCGGTCCTGACAGGCAGAGCGATGGGCGGACTCGACACAACATGAGCCACCGGCGGCTGGTCCAGTTCTGGAAGGGAAAATGACCATCAAGGAAGAATTGAGACACAATAATGGGATTATGACATGGATAATACAACAGATGGACTGAAGACTGTCTCATTGTGCCTGTTAACATGCTTCATATTATTATCAGTGAGTTTGCATTTGAATATATGACTACAGCTGTGTGTGTGTGTGTGTAACTGTGAGTGAGAATGAACATCTGATTGTGTGTGTAAGTGTTTGTAATCATGTGTATGTAGGATCAGTGTGTGCGCACAGTATTTTTATTATGAATTTATATCTGGGAGACTAGCATTGAGCTAAATGAGATCCAAAATTAACAAACCAATAAGTTTGAAGACACAGCAATGTCTTCTACACATCTGCTTATAATACAACCTTAATTATGAATTCACAACATCCATAATTGTCATCGCTCTGACTGGAACCTCAGCGAACATTAATATACATTTACATGCCCTGACCTTCTCTGACGATGACCGTCACGGCGTCTTTGCTCTGCAGCTTCCTCTCATCCGTTACAGTCAAGGTGAACTCGTACGAGCCGACCCCCAGACCCGTCACGGTGGCCACGGCGCCGTCCGCATTCTCAATCTTCACGCCGCCAGGACCCCTTAACCGGAGGGACAGACGGACCGAAATGGGAAAAGGAAAGAGTGAGGAAGAGAATTCACTGCAGAAGGACGGTGAGACCTTGATGACACTGCAGCAGAGTCTGTTTTGAAATCCGTCTCTTTTGTACATTTTAAGTCGTACGGCGCATTGGAATGACTCCGTTTCAGTTATTGCGTCAACTCGGAGCCCGCGGCCGACGCATAAACTGCAAAGTGTGTCCGACTCACTTGGTTTGTTCCCAGTGGTAGGTGGCGATCTTCTGGTCGTCGCTGCTCTTGCTGCCGTCCAGCGTGGTTCGGTCGATAGGCAGCGTCAGCTCTTTCTCCGGCCCGGCGTCCGCGACTGGTGGTTTATTGTTTTCTGGAGGACAGAGATGAAAGTACAAACACACATCCATCACCATCATATGACACGTGACGGATACAGTAGGAATGGCGATAACGGCGGTAAAAAAGTGTCTGGTTGTCCTTGAAGGCTTCACTGGAAACCAGATGAAGCAATTCCCCTCATGATCAATGCAACGTAACAAAGCACATCCTTCAACAATAGTGCGAATCCTTGACAAACACCTTCATACTTGGCTCTAATAGCTTCATAACTGGCTCCAATACCATCGTAAATATTTCAATCAGAGGTAAGAAAGACAAGGAGTGAAAATAAAAATAAAATAATGAACAACAGCTCAGACAAACTAATTTAAAAAAGGTCATAAAAGTGCTTCTTTCTCATATCATTACTCAAACGGCTGACATGGTCTGACCTTGCAAGTTCCTGTACAAACTCTATATGAGCGCCATCACAGTGTGTGTGTGTTGGCGGTCTACCGTTCACACCAGGTGCTCATCAGGTTGACCGTACGTGTGCACACATGTGCACCAAAGTACACCCGCTCACCGTCAAAAACACTGTTGACCAAAGCCTACGCAAACAGAACTTTCTCGCAGCAGCTTCACACATGATATTGGCCGTATAAAGCTACATTGTGGACTGTTGTGTAGTATGCTCCTCACACTTGATGAGTACATTTGTATATATAACCTGTGGAAGAGATGGAGAGCAAACAAAAGAGCTGATACGCAGGGCATATTGAGTGCAGGAGGAACGCTGAGATAAGGAGTTTAATTCTAGGCTATCTTTGCTTGGTGCATAACTGCACACAGCTGAGCAAATAGGATTAGGAAACACAAGTTAATGAGTGTCAAATTAAGTAAGAAAAGAGGGACGGTTGTAAGGACCTGCAATTAATACCCTCAGCGGCTGAATGACCAAAGATTCCTCTCAACGTTTCAACGACAAATTTAAAAAGTGCCGAGGTGGCATAAGCGGGAGCAGTCTACCTGGCTGCACGATGACGGTGACCTGCGCGGTCTCCTGCTGTCCAGCGGAGTCCGTCACGGTCAGCTGGAAGGTGTAGTCTCCCTCCTGCATGGCCGACAGCTGCAAGATCGGCTTTCGTACGCCCTGAGAAAGAAAGGTGAGGGCGCGAAAAGATGCCGCCGTTAGCCTCGATTCTTTTAGCCAAGAAAAACTAAAACTTGGGGAGTGTAGAATATGCGCAGTAGTCGAGTATCTCACCTGCATCTCCACCACCTTGTCTTTGCTCTCAGGGCTGAGGGACCACTCGTAGGACAGGGAGTCGTGGTCGTCGGTGCTTTGGTTGCCATACAGAGTGATGGAGTTGCGTGGCAACTGGATGACCTGGATGGAGTGAGAGGAAAGAGCAGCAAGTGGTTACCGAGAGGGTGCTGGTTTGGTTTGACATCTTAACATTTTTTCAAGTTAAAAAAAAAACAACAACAGAAAATGTCTGACCTGGTTGGCGCCGGCATTGGCCACAGGCCGGTAATCCTTGGCTTTGTTGACTAAGAGGGTGGCCTGAGTCGAGTTTGTGGCTCCGTCTGAGTCCGTCACAGTCAAACTGAGAAAGGACAGTCCTCAGGTTAAATAGGTAAACCATATGGCAAACACAAGAGTAAACGTTTAAGCCGGCTGTTCTTTTGCTTTTCAAAGATATACTTATGACAGACGTATAGAGAGAAAAGAAGTCGGAATAATAATATGAAATTGGGGCCTATTTATCTTTGTAAGCTCTCGGGTGGGATGTCAAAGCTGCCACGTACATGAATGTGTAGTTCCCGTGCACCAGGTTGGTGAGGGTGAGGACGGGGGTGTCGGTGGAGACTTTGTCCTCCCTCAGGGGACCTTTGACCTCGTCCCAGTGCCACGCCACCACCTTGTCGTCATCTGTGCTCTCTGTGAGGAGGAGAAAACGAGGCGTATGGATTTAAATGTTGGAACACAGTGTACCTATAAGCTGGCGTTAAAACACGTTTGTGTAGTTGTGTGCGCCGCGCGGGACACTCACGGCTGCCGTCGATGACCGTGGAGCTGGTGGGCAGGGAGATTTCCAGGAACTTCGGGGAAACAACTGCAACGGGAGGCTTGTTTACTCGCGGCTCTGTCAGGTGGAAAACATGGAATTAACTTCAGCGTTACGGAAACAGTGTCAGCTCGGCATTCAAGTTTATTTAACCAACAATGAGGCGGACCGGTGCACTGACGCCCGATCGTTTACATCTGACAGACACTTAGGGAAGACACTGCCATCAAACATTAGTCATGCCCTTCTGACGAGCTGCTGCTGCAGCAGCAGAGGCGCCTCACAGCAGATTATTGCTCATCTCATTAGAATTAGCATGCGGACTATTACACAGCGTTAGTGTCAATCAGCAAATATGTATAAAAGGAAGCGCAGTAGAGATATCTGTTCAATCCTCCGACCCTCGATTCAATTAAGGAAAAATTACAAACAAAATTACAGTATGTACATTTAGGATGACAAAATTAGGGATAGAATGCACGTATAGATTGGGTCGGAGCCAACCTCCTATCCACTATAATATTCCAATGAGTCCTAGCATCATCTGCTTTATAACCTATTCATCTTCATTTGACTCAAAGCCAACATTCACATTAAGGGCCGTGGATCTCAATTCCATTTTTTTTCACACCCAGATACAAAATCATTCTGCCTCGGCTGTCCACATTTATGTGAAGCGACTCATATCCGAAAAGGACTTCTGTCTCGCATGCAACCAATAACGTGACACACATGGAGAGAGGGGGGGTGGGGAGGGGCTTGTGAAAGTGGCCCAGATCTCAGGAGATCCCCACTTTAATGCACGATATTCGACATGTGCAAGCTCACCTGGCTTGACTGTGACATTGACGTAACCTTCTCCATGAGCCCCCGCCACGTCTACCATCACCTCAAACTCATACAGGCCCACAGTCAGCTGGGAGAGAGATAGAGGGAGAAAGAGAGAGAGAGTCAAGCAAACAAGAAGAGGAAGTGATCTTTTTGAGACACGACTGAAACCTTCCGTTTAAACATTCAACAGAGCTCCAGCTGCATGATATATTTAGCAGGACATGAATATGAAATGTGGAAGTAGTGATCTGCACCTTGCTGAGTTTCAGAGTCTTGCTGTACTTCCCTTCCATCTCCCCACTGTAATCTTTGGGATGAGTTATCAGACGCCAGTCGAATGCATAGTTTGTCCCTGTGAAGAAGCAGCAACGACAAACTAAACAAAAACGACAAACAACTGCTTGTGCATTTAATTACAATCCATCAGGATAAGGATCATTTCCAGATGAGAGATTTTTTGGGGGATCGTCGGAGCGTGTCGACGGAGGGATCAAGAGATTAACAAAATGATGACGTGGCAACGGTGTAATCTTCCTTTTTCCAGTGAGGATTTGGAATAGTCTGACGAGCGCTCAGTGTGACTTTGCTGACGGTGACTCAGTAATACACCTCGTCAAGCAGGTTGTAGTTAATGGCTCCATTACTGAACAACACCACCACCACCACCACCACAACATGCTAAACCTCACTCGGTCTGCAGTTGTAGAAACCTGCTACATATAAAGAAAATCAAATGTTTGGAGAAAAACTTTTCCAACCTTCAAATCGTGTATCGAATACTTCCTTACCTGGTGGGGGCGTCGAGACCACGAAGGCGTTGAGCTCGACCTCGCTGCGCGGCAGCGTGACCTCCACGCTCTCCCCCGCCGACACCACCAGCTCCCTCACTGTCGCGGGGAAACAAACGGGAATCAGATGGAGGCCAAACGTACAAGCGACAGACACAAACTGCTCGGAGAGCAGAGTATTCAACAGGAGAGGAACAAATAACACACAGATGCATGTACTTGGGGAGGTGGAAGTGGGTGAGATGCATCACATCCCTACGTGGCATATTCACTAAAACTATAAACAACGCAAACAAAAACAGTTATTGCAGCAGAGGATGAAAAGCTGCAAAGTTTGTCCACTAAACCCTCCCACCCTTGCAAACAACCAGCGCACGTCATCCAGTCCACGTTGCGATTATTGCATCGTCAGCGTTATTTTCTCCGACCTGACAAAACTCCCTCCCGAGCCAAAGGAGATGTGAATACAAGTGTTCACACAGGCCGAGGACTCCTCCACATGACTAGTAGCCTGATCACGATGTGTAAGAATCAGTTTTCTCTTGTGAACGCGAGACGTTTGAACAGCGGGAGAGTTCAGCTGGCTTTTCGTTCAGCTTTCCAGTCAGACCAGCTCATCTTGTTTGCCTTTGTAACCAGATTGCTTGTTTAAAAAAAAAAAAAAAAAGGGCAAAACCTATTTCATCTGCAATGACATGCAACGCTGTTGTCCGTTTGAAGCTGATTGCTGTGCTGTCATTCAGGAGAAACGGATCATTCCAGTTCTTCCTGTTTGAAGGAGACGGCATGTCTCAGCACATTCCTGTTGCCTAAATCAAACCTAACACCCCTCAGCACATGTGGCTTTCATCTGGAAAAATAACAGCCGAGCGGTCTGCCGTAAATACATTTGTGGGCAAATGTTATCGAACATCGGCTGACGCGAAAACACTGAAACAGATCCTTTGCAAATTGTGTGTGTGAGACAGAAAAATGCACAATTTAAAAACAAGGACAAGGGTGTATTTACCCAATTTTTGTAAAGAAAGGACCCGACAGTCGTACAAAATCTTCTTTCAAGGCTGCAAAACCCACAGTGCTGCCGCTATAGCATTTAGCAGCTCGTAATTAATAAATGAAGACAAGACGTATTACCGAACAAGCTGAAAATAGGCGCCGCCGACAGCTCCCTTACCGGCCTGTGTTGGCGCCGTGATGAGGGCGCTTGTGGCTGTCGTTGGCGTGCTCGCGTCGCTGCTATTGGAAGTGTCGGCGGTGGCTGTCGAGTTCGGCTGTGACGGAGCCGGAGCCGGAGCGACGGCCACGCTCCCGTTGGACGACCGGCTCTGGTTCTTGTTGGCCGTTTGCAGCAGAGCGATGGCGCCGGGGGTCATCGGAGTCGGGCCAGCCGTTTCCACTTTGGTCTTTTCCTGCAGAAACGGTTGCAGAGTGAAGGTTTGAACAATCCGAAAGACAAAGATTTTAGGAAGAATTTGGGGGAACCGTCAAAGAGACAAAAGTTCTTCATACTTTCAGGTTTATGCATTTGTATTCTCCCTGAATCTACCATCTATTCTCTTATCTCATAGGTGCCATTGCAAGAATGAGGAAGCCAACTTATTAAAACAGAAGTTTCAGGAAAGCCAGATCAATACAAAGTTTTTAAAAATGAGTCATATTCTGTGAAGTTACCGTGCTGGTTAGTTGTCCCGCCTGCGGTGCGGGAGCAGCCCTTCTACGTCTTGCTCGGATGACAGGACTCTGAAAGTAAAGTAACGGGTAAATATTTGAGATATTACTGATATCACACACACACACACCTCTGCCGATACCGTCCAGCGCAAGGGCTCTCCATACCTTCGAGAGCAGCTGAAGGAGGCCGAGGGACTCCTGGTGGGGCGGGGGCAGGATGGTGATGGGGCAGCCCGTACTCCTCGTGCAGCGGAGGAGCACGCATTGCCCGCCGAGGCTCCACACGCCGTTGCAGCTGGGATTCAGGCAGCAGGACTCCCAGCACGTCGCCCCGCCGCTCCCTTTGGCCAGCGAGTGCCAACCCAGGCCGATGACGCTGCTCCAGTGGATCCCCAGCACCCCGCCGGTCACCCGGCAGAGGTTTGCGGACACACCTGGACGGAGACCGAGGGAAAGAGTAAAACAATCGTGTGTACTGGGCTGAGGGGGGGACTTATGTGTCACTCGCGGGAGACCTTTTTGCACCACGGTCACGCCGAAAAACGTCGGAAGTTGGTCCCGAAATATGGGTGAGTGGGAGGGTGACAGACTGGTTTCATTGGAGAAAGAGTTTTGTTTCTCGTGTGGGTCGATCAAAAGGATCTGCCAAAGGGCGACATCACGGATCCGCCGCCGGGCAGCGCTTCCCAGGCCTTTTCAAAAATGTCCCTGTTAGATATCAATCAGGGCATTGTTGGCTGCTCTTGGCATTGTCGCGGGAAAACGGTGTGACGCGAGACCCACAGAGACCTTTCACCGGCCGGCCTTTTGACTGGACACTTTCTCAGAAAAGCAGACATGCAGGCGTAAATTGAGCAGTCAGCCAAGTCAGCGGCGGAGAGGGGAAGTGAGGCTTTTCCCTGACAAAACAAGACACTGATTAAAACCCAGAGCACAGTGCGCAGTATGCAGTGCACATCTCTCCCTCCCCCCATGAGCCAGACCATATCAGGCTGGTATCAGCAGTGCGGTGAGCCGGTGTGACTCTACATGAGCATTGGTCCGGGAGCTTCAAACTAGATTGTTATTCAAGCCTTTGCCGTGTCAAAAAAAAAGTCAATTCATCCACTGTTACAACATAAGAAAGTCACAGTGTAGACAAGACACAAGGAACAGCACGGACTATAAAACACACAGACTTTAAAAGTAACAACAGGGAGAAACGGAGGGGAGGGGGGTTATATCTCACCGCTACTGAAATAACACAGAAGCCAAAACTAGCATTGAATAACAGTCCGGGGTCGGCGGAAAACTGCCGAGTCACTCTGTGAATTAAGAAAACTGCGATTGCAAGGAGAAAGAACTTGTTTTTGTTGTTTTGTGTCGGGCGGTTATGAATGGTTGACACACGTAAGCAGATCAAAGAGTTTGTCCAGGTGTGTACACAAGATTATAATCATATCCTGGTCATGATTGCTTGTTATTTATTAGTGCCATCAGTATTCTTCGCTACATTTGAAAATATGCAGCTCAAGGAATGCAGCACAAGTACAAGTTGTTCTAGCCTTGCTTCACACTGCAATTTAAGAATAATTAAGTTACATGTATCGTTATCCCCACATAGAAACACAGTTTCTCCATCATTGATGCTATCCAAATGGACTCTCGCGAACGTTCCTTAATATTTCATTTACAGCAAACTATTCCTCAGTAGTGTTTTGTCAAAACTGCAGCGGAGGAAGCAAAAATCACGCTCAATGATCAAAGACGGTCAGTAAACCGTTTCCTTCCTGTTATGTGGTCTGATTTAATGCCGCACACAACAGGAGAGGAACAGCGAGAGGTGATGGTTACCACGCTCACTGTGGCTGCTCTTTCTTGAAAAAAAAGGCCAACATTGATTTTGGAGAAGCTTTTTTAAGGGGGGCGGGAGGAGGGCGGATGTGCAATCGCTGTCGGCGCTAACCTTGCGTTTCCTTTGACTGCCTCGAACGACAAAAACGACTCCATCGGTAATTCAGAACGTGAAGACATTGAAAGGCTACGTGCTGAAAAAACAACGCCAACAGTAAAATGGTGTGAAAGAAAGGGTTTCACTTCATGAAGATCTAAAAGAGTTATAAAATACCTGCACTGCGACACTGGTGCTCTGTCAAAAAAAAAGAAAAAAAGAGCAAGAAGCAACAATATTCTAGATCTTCTAAAGACACGATCCAGCCGAGTGCAAAGGTTAGTCGGTGGACAAACGCTGCTCTTCCGATGACAAGGCCGCCAACAGTCTCAAAAGAAAAACTGAAAAACACATTTCATCCGAGCGTCTCTGACAGTGCTGCACTGTTACGACCATGGCAACAATGGTTGACTTTATGGGTCATCAGTGTAACGCAAGGCTGAAAAAAACTCAGGTCTTCCAAAAAAAACAAACAGACAAAAGCACTATAGTTTGTTTGAGAAAGGACCTTTCGGCCTGTTTAGTCACCCCCCCAACACACACACACAATGTCCACTCACAGAGCCCCTATTGTCCTGTTTCATATTGTAACCCACTGAGCAGAGTGGCATCTCACACACACACACACAGACACACACACACACACACACACACACACTAAGAAGGATGAGTCCAGCCCTGAGCAATTAAAGGCGTGTGATTTACAGTGCAGTTGTCTTTTTGCTGTTCTTTGTCAACAGCCGTGGTTTTACCAGGTTGTGTACAGGGTGGCGGTTTGCTTTACCTGTGGGAGACGCCAGGAGCGAGAGGTAAGTCAGCGGTAGGAGGAGGAGGTGAGGTAAGCTCCAGGTGAGCAGCTTGTGGTGCGCATAGGACATTTTACACAAGGACCAAAGGACCTAGAAAAACAGGAAATAGAACTGTGTTAGTGTACTTTGATGTTCTCACGATATCCATTTAACAAAAGCTGACCTAAACAAACATAATTATTCACAGCACAGTCTGGTGGGCCTCACACCCCTCTCACAGAGAAAACTAAAAACAATTTAAACAAACTGAAACTATTTAAAAAAAGTTATAGTTGCACTAAAGTAATCAAGCACACTTTCTAAACAAAACAAAAAAATGCATCACGCAAAACGCGCCATGTTTACCTGTCTCCCGGCCAGGTGCTGGAAGAAAGAAAGAGAGAGAGGGGGGTGGGTGGGAGCAAGGAGTTAGGTCGGCATCCAGGTGCTGTGAGGCGACGGGCGAAGACGGGTCAACACCGGCACTCTGAGGGAGAGATCGAACATGGCCGCCTCCGGGAGCCTTCACAGGCTCAGCTGCTCAAACACCTCGCTGCAGGGTGCAAAGACGAAGTGAGAAATTCAGTTAGCAAGTGGATCTGTGACACTTTTTACAAGGTTCTGTCGTATAAATTCGTCATGAAAAAAAATGCAAAAAAGAGATCAAAGCTCCTCCTCACCTCCCACATCTATTACAGACAACTGGGATTCAGCTCTTTAAAAGGACTTGAACAACCAATAACACACGGACTTGATCACATAACTTTTTGCCACAAAAATTCAACTAGACTCAGTCCACAGATCACTTCATAGGAGCGTTACTTCAATCCGCTCTACCTCGCAAACACACGCGCGAAACACATGGGACCAAGACATCATCCCATGGCGATGGCAAACAGAAAGACCATCAACATCATCTTCTGTTGGAATTACGACACAGGAAGAAAAGTCCCATGATTGAGTGCAACCAGTCTGTTTCATAACGCAACAGTTGTCCTGTTCACAGCAACTCTCACGGAGGAAGAACACAACTCATTACCTGGTGAGCTCCCTGCTTCAAACTAGAAATGTAAGCGACACGCGAGTGCAAACGAAAAATGCATGAAAGATAAAAAGCATTTGCATACGTCAATCATAGGTGTCTAGTCCTGCTCAGCCAGCGGCAGTTTGCTCACACATTATGCAAAACAATCATTGCTGTGCACTCTTATCTGTCATTTGTATCTTGTTTTGCAGCCTCACAACCTATTACTCAGTCTGTATGTTCAGAACAAAAGTGAAAATAAAGATTGCTGCATCTCATCTCCTTCCTGTGCAACCATCACAGCCGTTACTCTACACACGGCAGTCGTATCTCACTGTTCCTCCACACTATTTTGTGAGTTCTTTGAGGCACTTGCTGCAAGTCACTCTAGGTAAAAAAGATAAAAAGGATAGCCCCACGTGGGGTACAAGGATTGAACCTAAACCCCCACTGATGCATGTGCCACATACAAAGTGACTTTATCCCATTTGACACCATTGTGGGAAAACGCAACGTAGGTTCAATTGTCCTCAAGACGCAGTCACAGGCCATCCGGACCCCGGTGGTAACTTCCTCCCGCTTAATGCCCCATCCTGCAGGAAGTGTGAACAGGAAGTTCCTCATTTCAAAGTAATTAGTCATGATAATGAATTCATGCTGGAGAATAATTACCTTGCCAAATGAGCCACCAAAATAAAGGGAAAAAAAAAGGAGCAAGCGGTAGATTGTTGTCCAGCGCTCGTGTTCACATAATGTTCTTTTCCAGTAAAGGAACACTTCAGGATGGCAGACTTGTGATTTTATGAGAAATGCATGGAGTTGTTTGGAGTGAAAAAAAAGCCTAAATACAGCCCTTTCTTTCCCACGTCGCAAATTATCATGCAAGTTATTGCAGGAGAATGGGCTAAAAAGAAAAAAAAAGAAAAAGAGGAGGAGGGAACAGTACAAGTCCTGGGACACTGTGTTCAAGACGTGAGCGAGCCTCTTCCACCTCAACGTCCCACTAGGAGACCACTACGGGGCGGTATGGCGATGGGTCGAGCAGCTCTCACAAGCATCTGCTGTCCAGACGGTCTGGAGAAGATAGCTGGACGCTCCCTCTCTATTGGTCAGTTTTTAAAAAAAGGCATATGAAGATACTTTTACCTTTTTGCCGTGAAGATTTTAAGAACACACAGTGACACTTAATAGTTGTTTTTTTATGCTTGCAGATCACTGTTTAAGCTGAAAGCACCCTCATCTGTGACAACTATATTAGACATGTTGTGAACACCTGGCATAGATCACCAGCTCTCACGTTCTCTCTCTTTCTTTCTTTCTCTCTCTCTCGAAACATGAACTTCTGACACAAACCTGTATGGTCTGCCTCCGTACGTGGATCTGCATTCCTGCACATGGACGCTCGAGCCCCAGGAGCCTCCTGTCCGTGCTGTGATGAACGGCTCAGTAAATCCCAAAGTCACCAGCGGCCATCAGTCCTCCAGCGCTTTGTTTTTGTTTTTCTCTCCAAGTTAAGCCACCAAATCAGAGAGAAATGAAGAAAAAGCTCCAGGTAAAAATAATCCAGACAAAAAATAAAAAAGTGGTGGATCGTTTTTTTTAACACCTTGATCTACAACACAGTCGATTTTTTTTTTTTTTTACTGCGCAGCAAATACCCACGAGCTGGTGGTGACTGAGTGCGTGCTGCACAGTCGTGCTCAGGTGCACTTGGTCATCTGGGCCGATGACAGATAAGCCATTATAGACTTTTCAATGGCTACTTTTTCCCACGAGAAGCTTTTGCAAAACAATGATCTCTGTGACCAAACACCCTCCTTATGTCCGGAGAGGACAAGTTCTCCCTCTCGTTCGCTCTCTCTATTTGGCTGTTTCTTCCTCCCTCTTGGTTGCAGCAGTCAATAGCACGCTTGTTAGCTCTGTGTTGGTTTCTAGGCAGGCAGGTTGGTGGCGCTTTCTCTGCAATGACACCAAGTCCCACACAGTTTCTTCTGGTTGCTACATGGGAGGAAAATTAAGTTGTTTTATCTGTATGCAATACAATACTATTAATAACAATAGTAACACTCCAATAACAACTACAGAAAAGTCCTTGCAGCAAAACTGATCCATTGCATTAATTTTTGACTTGGGGAAAAGAAACAACAGTGTGTGCAAACACTGTTGGCAAAAAAACATATTTCTAAAGGTTCCTTGTTGTTCATTTTACTAATTCTGATTGATGAGTCTGTCTGCAACAAATTTCTCATTCAGGACGACACAGACTGAACTGAACTGACAATACATTGATTCTATGATCGTTATAATCCACAGAAGAGATCAATTACTGCCACACCGATGCTCATTAGAGCCTTTACAAAAGAATTTTCAGGGATCCATAACTCCTCCTGTACTTCATCAAGTAATTGATCAACATTTAAGAAAAAACAATGTAAGACAAAGAAAACAGAAATCATGAAAGCAGTGGTGCTTGCCTCCATATAGGGATGGATTGACTGATTAGTGCAAATAAGTGCATGATTGACAGCATGAATGGAGGTATGTCACTCAGATGAAACGCACGAGTAAACCCACTGCTGGGATCATATCTCCGAGACATTTCATTCA
Source organism: Clinocottus analis (assembly GCF_023055335.1). Classification (NCBI taxonomy): domain Eukaryota; kingdom Metazoa; phylum Chordata; class Actinopteri; order Perciformes; family Cottidae; genus Clinocottus; species Clinocottus analis. The sequence goes on from NW_027175865.1 coordinate 3,414,096, forward strand.
AAATGGAGGGGCTCGTGCATTATGTATCTTACCAGGATAGAAAAAAAACAGTCTTTTTTTTTTTAACTCAAGACATAAAGTCTGTGGCTGTCAGATAACTCAATAAAAGGCAGATGGAGCGACGTAGTCCACCGCACGGTCACACGCAATTACAAGCCGGGGACGTTTTGAGTAAACGATGGTTTCGTGTGTATATGTGGTCTTCGTTTCCCCTTAAAGTCACGCCGATGTGCAACTACAATAATAAGGGTTGAGGTAGAAAACCCCGTCAGGTATTTCTACCTGCGCAAAAACTGGAATCGCTCCTGAAGAGGCACCTTGAGACGAACAGCTGCTGACATCTCTCTTTCACTACTACACCGTGCGAGACCACTGATTTTTTTTTTTAATGGCAATTGGCACGACACAATTTAAATAAAAAAAAATGTACAAGGACTTACAGTGATAGTAAAGTGACATTCACTTCGGTGCGTTGTGTCGTCGTTGTTGTCGTCGTCCCTTGTAGAGTTAATTAGGTCAGCGTTGCTCTCGCATGTACAGCTGAGGTGCCTGTGGAACCACTGTCAAGCCAGTATAAGTGATAAGTAGCATTTCCGATGGCGGGCTTTTCAAAATAAAATACATGGTGGCACAGTCGCTGCGGCGTTTTGCGACCGACAGATGCACAGCGTTTCAAGGCAGCGATATTTCTGGGAAATGACTATTTAGTCAATTAAATTAGGCAAGGCAGGTGATATAACACGGACATCTCCTCCGATATTGATTGTCCATGGGCTACTCCGTCTTAAACTGAAGGCAGGTCGCGCCACCTGCTGACCGGCTGTAGATGGCGAACACGTTCGGCTCAACGTAAACCGTTAACCTGCTGAGCTTTGGTAACGTTTGTGGCTGTTTACTTCTGTAAACCCTCAAAACAGAAATAAAACAGAAATGTCTTCCGTGACATCGAAAAAAAAAGTAACGCCGCGTCTCTTATGCGACGTTTCAACACTGACCAAAATGGCGTCTCCGCCTTCCAACTATCCCTTTCGCGATTGGTCCGTTGACATTCTTGGGCCGTTTTCATTGGCTGTCTCGTGGCTCTCGTGACGTTTCACTTCCGGAAAGTGCCCACGAGCCGTTGCCGCGCGGGATAGAGCTGTCAACAAAGTAAGTTATTTTATATCGCTACGTGTACAATTATCTGTTTCATTGTTGCCGACCGCACATGAGAGTGACTCGGCAAACCAACCGGATATCATTAAATGAGGCTGCTGTTGTCTCCTTCAACGGAGTGGAGCCAATGAGCCGGTTTTCCATTTGATTTTCTATCACTTTGCTTAGTTTTCTTTTTTTTAAATATTGTATTCCTCTCCTCGTTACTAAGGTCATAATGGCTGACGGCGCCGAGGTTGCACTTGCCGTGATCACCCAGCCTCCGGCAAAAGAGGAGCAGGAAGGAGGAGAAGCCGGAGGAGGCTCAGAGAGGGATGCAGGAGGAGGTTTGACTGATTCCCAGATGGAGGTGTTGGAGAAATGTCTCCATGCGCTCAGGCAGGCTCAGAATGACAGCCACACACTGGCTGCTCTCCTGCTGGTGAGTGTCTCCTTGCATGAACAAGATCCACTGGACTCACTATTTCACTGATCCTTGATGTTGATCATCATTGCTAACTGTTTCCCTTTAAAACGAAAGCATTGGCATCTAGAAAAATATATGCATTCGTACTATTTATCCACATGTAAATAAAAGAAAATAGTTGCTTGACTGCAGCTATGAACTGAACATGAAAACTTTCACAGAGGTAGAATTAATAGCATACATGATACAAACATGCATACAAAACCAACATGTTTTAATAGCTTTGTGTAACTAATTATACACACATATAGGGATTTGTGTACACAAAGAGTCCAAGTATCGGACCTCAGCATTGACAGGTGCCCCCTGTCTCTGTCCTCAGATAACTCGTTTGTGCCCGGCAAGCCAGCTTGACAAACCCACCTTGAGGCGCATTTTCGAGGCCGTCGGCCTGAACCTTCCGGCTCGGCTTTTGGTGACGGCGGTCAAGGGGAACGACAACTCCGGCTTGCCCCCGCAGGAACTCCTATCACTGGGCACAGCTCTGTTGGCCGCCTTGAGCACCGACCCGGACATGGCCTGCCATCCCCAGCTCCTCACCACCATCCCGCTGCTGCTGGGCATTTTGGCGAACGGTCCTGTGACGCGACGGAAAGCAGAAACCCAGGAACAGAGCCAAGGCGGAGGGGTGGAGCCGAGTCCATGTGATAAAGTCCAGTCAGAGGAGGGTCCAGATGCGGGAGAGGGACAGACAAGCAAGCAGAAGGCTGTTGAGGGCAGTGAAGCAAACGGACCGTCGGCATCCCAAGAAAGCTCCCCTTCCTCCAAGCTGGATGAAGCCGTGGCTTCCGACTGCTACCAGGTTCTCACAGCCGTGTGTGCCTTATCCAGAGGCCCCGACCAGCTGCTGAGCAGGGGTGCCATTCCTGCCCTGTGCCAGGCAGTGGAACACAACCAGACTTTCAGCCACGAGAGGGGGCTTGCCCTGCTGGGTCTTCTCCTCTCGGGTAAAACCAAGGACAAAGTGTGGAGTAAAAACCCTGCGGAACTCCTCGCTCTGTTGGTGAGGCTCTCCAAAGACTTCTGCCTCGCCACAGGCCAGACCCAGCTGGACATGTGCGCCCAGTTGGCGCACTTTCTGCCCCCGGTGGGTGTGTCCGTAGAGAGCGAAGAGCTGAAGGCAGCCGTGGTCCGCACGTGGGGGGCGTTGAGACCCATGCTGCAGGCGAAGTTGACGCCGCGACAGATCGGGCCGATCCTGGTCCTCTGTGCCTGCCTGCTGGACTTGTGCGGGTGGGAGCCGGTAGGGCCGCCGAAGTTCTGCTGCTTGCTGGTGAACCGGGCCTGCGTGGAAGTCAGAATGGGTTTAGAGGAGCCGCCTGGTAACGAACTGAGTGCAGAGCTGCAGCACACGCTCACAGGTAGGTGGGCCCTGTCCATCGTGAAACCGCGAGGCTGAGATTAAATTTTGTTATTCAAACCCTTCTTCTTCTTCTTCTTCTTCTTCTTCTTCTTCTTCTTCATAGGCTGTTACCGAATCATGGAGGCCGCCATAGAGCAGGCCTGTTGTCAGGCAGTTTCCTCGACCACTGTAAATCCTCAGAGCTCCATCCCGTCGATCAGTCTGCAGCAGAGCAGGCAGATCCTCGGGGTGCTGGAGGAGAGCTTCTCCGCTTTAATGTACCATCTGCAGCAGGTGAGAGGCCGACGTTCAAGCTTCCGTTAGTGGATATAAATCTGCAGCTTCCTTGATAACAAGTGAATGTTGGTCATTAATCTTTGCGTGTTTCAGACCATAACAAGCAAAGACCCCCCCCCCCCGCTCCCTTTTCCCTGACGGATTGTCTCCTGCTTTCTCCCTGTTCCTCGTAGGTGGACCCGAGTCGGTACGGCGACCCTTTTATCTTCGCCACGTTCCGCTCCCTGTGCTCGTGGCTGGCCGAGGAGACTTCCTGTCTGAAGGAGGAGGTGACCGGGCTGCTGCCGTTCCTGGTCGACTACTCCCGGAGCCACCTGCAGGGCGAGAGCCCAGAGCAGGGCCTCTCTGATTGGATGGCAGAGGTGTCCCCAAGAGAGGAGGGCGGGGCGTGGACGGGCAGAGAAGCGCTGAGGTAACGATGACGACGACCTTTCAGAGAGAATCGATATACAGAACTCCTTCTTGTCGTCTGACTGCATCTTTATTCCCTAATCTCCTAATCTCTCTACTCCCCCCAGGTACTTCCTCCCGGCTCTGTGTCACCTGTCTGCGGAAGAAGGTCCCAGGAAGGTGCTGCTCACCCTCGACACCCCAGCACTGCTGGTGGACTTCCTGTCGCGGTGCTGGACCGCCCTCAAGGGGAAAAGCAGGGTGGCGTCCAGCAGGGATCCCAGCATGGAGACGGCATGCTCAGCGCTCCTCAACTTCACCGTCACGGAGCCAGAGAGAGTCAGGTAGCTGATTTACAAGAGAGAGAAACACTCGCCTGAAGCCTGCTATCTGTTGTTTCATGTATATTAATACTGAGATATCGCCACTCATTAAAACTTTTTGTTGTTGTTGTTGTTGTTGTTGTTGTCCAGGAAGGACCCATGTTTCAGAACTCTGGAGGCCCTTCTGAGTGAAGCACTTCCTGTTTTGGTGCACAAGCCCCGCCTGCTGGTTCTCACAGCGAATTACTGCACGTTGGGACTCATGATCGGCAGACTGAAAGCAGCTCCTTCAGGTGAAAATGTCTTCTTTTTTATTGTTTGGTTTTTGTTTTTTTCTCACACTTGGTGTCATTTTGTTTTCCAGTTTTTGTGTTTGTCATTAACTCCAGCGATTTCTTTTATTTTTTATTTTTTATTTTTTTTAATTTCATTTAAATACATTGTGGGACAACCTGTGTTTTTATGCAGTGTTGTCGACATGTAGTTTGTAGTCCTGGTGCTTGTAAAAGACGCCTTTTTTTCGTAGCGGACATTTTGACATGTCGCAGTAGGAAAATCACAGACTCTGTTCTCTTTAAATGTCCCAGCAAGCCCTGTGACATTAAGCTAACATTCACAAACAGGGTCAGTGCTGTGGCACTGGCAAACCAGTGCAGCCTTTACTAATAATATTGGTTCCTCTTTATGTGTAACCGCTTTAAAAAAGGCTTATGGGAATGCAGATCATGTCGGCTGTAGGTTGGACAGAAAAGCTGCTATTCACGAGATGCAGAATCGAACTGTGAACGGCTCTACCAACAACACATACCCCTTTTCTTTTCTCCCCCACCCCCAGGCTCGGTTGAAGCGGGCCAGAAGCGCCTCTTCTCCGCCGCTCTGCGGTTCCTCCGCGGCGCCCTGGACTCCGGCTCCAGCCCCGGCCCGGTCAAGGTGAGCCCCGGCTGGGAGGAGAGCTGGGACGAGGCCGCGGAGCTCTGGAGGTTGTGCCTGCAGGCTCTGGGCGGCTGCGTGCGCGCTCAGCCCTGGGTCGCCGCGCTGGTCAGGGAGGAAGGCTGGCTCAAGCACACGCTCACGACGCTCAGTCAGTGCAGCGCTCTGCCCGACCAGCACACGCAGCAGGCGCTGGAGGAGGCTCTGTGCGCCATGGCCGACCAGTGCCCCGTCTGTAAGAAGGAGATCGCGGACGCGATGAGAACTGACCAAGGAGCTCTGATGCGCATGAGGAACCTGAAGAAGTCAGTGGGAGTGAAGTGAAACTGTCGACGGCAACAGACAATGTGCTCCTTTTTTTTAATGGAGTGCTAACATGAAACGCTGAGGGAGAGTCGTTACTGAAGCCAAACTTGTGTTTATTACGTGTATCAATGTGACATTTAATAATGCGTGACCTGACACGGTCTCTTACCTGTCAAGTGTGAAATGTTAATGTCGTTAATAAAGAACTATTTTGTTAGAAAACCAAACCACAGACTCTTCATGTTTTCATGTCTTTCTCTTTCTTTTTTGCTTTGAACATTATACTTTTTCCCATCACAATCTATTTATTTTTAGGATTTACGTCTTTGTTAAGAAGAAATGGGCCGACAGACAGTCAAAGAGACCGATTACCTCATCGTTGTGGGACAAATCTAGAAATATTGCATGTTGTCGGTCATTGTCCTTTTATCCTGCAAGATGTGCGTCTTAAAGATCTTTCAATGAGTGCAATAGTTTTTTATTTTTATTTTTTACATAGCTTAGCCTTCATCCAATCAGGACATAGGCAAGATCATTTAATATTCAAGCTGCGTAGCAATGCAGAAAACGCTGATATGTAGTTGCATTCTTTTTGTATTGTTCATTTAAACGTCAAAACTTGTGAATGTCTTGGTTTTTAAGCCTCAAGTAACTTAAGTCCAACTAGCAAGTCTGCTGTTCTAGCTCGAGGTTTTGTTTTACCCAGTTTTGTAACAAATAGACTTCATGTTAAAATCTGGCAAACTACAGGACTTCTCAGCAGGTTTCAGTCAGGATGGATTCACTGTTCCTGTCTTTTACATGAACCGCCACAAGATGGCGCAGTGAGACTCGTTTGCATCTAATATTGCCTTAAAGTTCTCTATACTGCATCCACAGTATGTCTGTATACATTGGTATGTCAACCTTAAAGAGATTATCTTTCCTCCTAATTCTGCTGTCTGGCTCATAATCAGAAGTTGGTAATTGTATGCTTTTAAAGTTGTTTGGTGATGGAGATTGAACACATAATATATTTATATATACATATACTCCATTGTTTGATGGTGCTTTCATTAAAGGGCAACAAGAGCAGCTGTAGCAAAGTGACTCCTCTCAATAAAACATTAAATATTGCTTCATATTTATTCCTCAAATATTCGGATAAACACATTTTCTCAGTGTAAAATATTTGAAAAACGGACGTAGATTGAACAGGAAGTTTCAAAGGGAGATGATCCCGTTGTTGTTCACACCAGGGACACTTCGCTTTGTGATTGTCTTCCTTGTTCACGCACGAGCCGTGAAAGAAAAGTTTTGCTCCCCTCTCCGCGACTCCTGTCACCTCCCGCCCTCTTTCTCTTTCTCTTTGTACCCCCCCCCCCCCCCCCCTCTTTTCCCAACATCCATCCATACAAACTCCTGCATCATCTCTCAAACTAACTCACTCCTCTCCGCACCTTCATCCCGTCTCTTCTCCACCCCGCGCGTCACATTAACCCCTCAGCTGCAGCGTGACAGCCGCACCGAGAGCCACCGGCACCGCCACCATGCTCTGGAAGTCCCGAACCAAGACCGACCTTCTGCAGGTAAAAGACACACGGCACAGGTTGTGGTTTTTCTTCTTCGGCGGTCAGTTGCGTTTTTAATTTTTTTTTTTTTTTTTATCTAGGCCGTTTTAGGCCTGTTAATGGAGAAGTCCATCATTGCGCAAAAAGGCTGCACATTGTGGGCCTGTTGGCTTTTTTTTTTTTTTAAGGGAAGCTGCATCCAGTGAATACACTTGTGTGGACGATTCAGTCTGGGTGGAATTTTGGAAGGAAAGAAAATGCATTTTTAAATACATGATCCAAGATTTCTGACTAGAAAGATGGCTCCTCGTGCGTAAAAGTAAATTATTTGGACGGTAAAAGTGAGAAAATGTGAATATTTGTTGTTGGAAATGTGATTTTTGTTTAAATTCCTTATAAATAAACACATGACAGCTCTGATATTTGATAGTCCTTTTGTCTCGATGCCAAAAAATCGAGAATAGGATTCAGTGTAATTTCTTAAAACGAAAAAAAAAAACATCCTAATAAATGTGAAAGTACGTTGTGTTCGTTTGAGTCCACGGAGGCTAATTGAATGAAAATATCCCTTTAAGAGAAGTGGACCCCGTCGACCCCTCCCCTCATTCTGCCGAGCGCGCGCAAAGCCTATAAGTAGTGCGCTCATGGAGAGTCTGGAGGACTCCGTGTGTGTTGTGCGCGCGTGTGTGAGTGTGTGCATATCTGACAGCAGCGTTTCATCCGTGCGTAAAGAGCTCCGTCAAAGAGAGAGAGAGAGAGAGAGAGAGAGAGAGAGAGAGAGAGAGAGAGAGAGAGAGAGAGAGAGAGAGAGAGAGAGAGAGAGACAGAGAGAGAGAGAGAGAGAAGGAAGGGAAAAAGTAAATAACGCCTTTGAATTTAATGGACCGGTGAAAACAGCCTGGATTACATCTCGCAGCATTTGGTGGCTTCTTTCAGTCGTTGGACGCTCCGCATCCTGTTGAATATTACATTTGGGGTTTAGCCAAAGTGTTCCAGATGTTAATCCACACCTATTCGGCTATGGTGAGTTTAGTAGAGACTTCGTGTCTAAGCTTCTTCTTTCTTTCTGTTTTTTTTTCAAAACATTTTTTTTTACTGTCGATGTCTGTATATTTTAGGAAAGAGTTTATTTCCTGTGCCAAGTGTCGGGCTGAGCCTGAAAGAGCGCGCGCGCAATGAGTTTTCACTTAAAAAGCAGCTCGGTTTGGGTGAACAAGGTCGTGAAAAAAAAGACGTGATGATTTAATCAATATGTTACATTTTCAGACAACTCTCATCCTGCAGAGTACACCAGCCCATGGGATTTTATTTTTTACTTCTACTATATTTTGGCTCACAATGAAATACATCTCTGATCCGTGCGCCTTGTTCTTTACTCTCCAGTAGAACCAAAGTGTCCGGTGCGTCCCGATGAGCCGATCTGACACACACAGTTTAGTGTCGCGGCGCCGCGCATCTGTCCGCGGAGACGGTCTTTGTCCGCGCGGTGTCACAGCGAGTGAGGCCGGCTGACAGTAAACTGTCATCTCGCCGCACAAACTGTGACATGCCGCAACACGGAGGAGCGTTATCAGCTCCAACAGCCTCTAACATTAACTGCGTTGGACTGAAATGACTGAACGCGCCCGCGCGCGGTGATGGATGACAGATATGTGTGTGTTTGTGTGTGTGTGTGTGTGTGTGTGTGTGTGTGTGTGTGTGTGTGTGTGTGTGTGTGTGTGTGTGTGTGTGTGTGTGTGTGTGTGTGTGTGTGTGTGTGTGCTCTTAAAGCTGCTGTCCGGCTCACATAATGGACATTGTTCCGCAACAGCAGCATTGATCTGGCTGACCCCAAAAAAAGGAAGAAAAAAAAAGAAATCCAATTTGGCCAGGATGTGTGTGAGCAGAAATGTAGGCTAGTGGGCTCCATGTGTTTTGTGTCTCATCTCGTTTTACACGACGGGTTTAAACTTGTCAGGTATAAAATCACATTTGCTTTGCTGGAATCAAAAGCCTCTTTTTCTTCCTGAGCTGTGGGGGTCATTGTGGTTTTGTTGACACGATGACGGATTGTTTACAGACCCCCTCCTCTCCTCTCCTCCCCGAGCAGCGTGTTGTTGTGCATTACCTGTCCTTTGTGCAGCTTCTTGGTGGCCGTGACCTTTGTGACACTGTTCGGCAGCGATGCCAAGGGCGTCTTCTGCCACTGCGCATCACTTCAAGCACGGCGGCTGTTTCCAGCCATCTAATAAAAAAAAAAGAATGCAGATGCATTTATTTACGGGGTTACAACTGTTCATGTATTGCATTACAATTGTCTTTATGGGTTTGTTTAAAGTTTGCCTCGGACACACACAAAAAAAGCATAATTTCACGGCGCTCATCCCTATTTGCAATGTGACATTTGATGTTTTCGCTCTTTGAGAGTTTAACGAGGACTTTTGAGCTGCTGCTGTGAAGCAAACTTTATTCTGCAATGTGTCCACAGGACCGCGCGGACGGACTCAGCGGCTCCTCGCCGAGCGGGCGGCTCTCCCAGCTCTCCTCCCTGAACCAGGCCGCGTACTCCTCGGCTCCCCCGCTCTGTCACACTCCGGCCTCTGACTTCCAGCCTCCGTACTTCCCTCCCCCTTACTCCCAGTCCTCCCTGCCATACTCCCAGAGCCAGGACTCATATTCCCACCTGTCAGACCCGTACACTTCCATCAACTCCCTCCATCAGCATCAGCAAGTGGCGTGGCACTCGCAGAGGTCGCGCTCCGACGACGGGGGACTCCTTTCACAGTCGCACCGGGCTCTGAGCCTCGACCCCCGGCGGGACTATGCAGCTGTTCCCCGGCTGCTGCACGGTCTCGGGGAAGGCGCTGCCGCTCTCGGGGACGGTCCTCTCGGGATGCACATGGGACACCACGGCCTGGACGATCTGCAGGTGACTTTTTTTTTATTTTTTATTTGCTTCGTTTGGGCTTTCCATCCTTTTGGAGCGTTGGCGCTGCGCACTCGGAAGCTCGTGCGTAAAAGTCCCAAACCATTGCGCACAGGCATGAAGTCTCTGTGAACGAAATCTCCACTGGGCCTCTTTGATACTTTGTTTTAATTCATTTATTCTGATGCCGTTATGATAATTCTACATATACTTAAAAGATACTGGAAAAAGATCATTAAAGCAATTTATCTTTAATTTCCTTCAAACGACAATTAATGAAAAATAGCTCACATTAATCAAATAGATTTTTCAGTAAACAGCTTCAATTAACGAATAATACACACTATTAATCATGTTTATTCATTTAGAATGTTTAACCTAGTATTATCTTTTATTATTTTATTATCTTTTATTATATATATATATATATATATATATATATATATATATATATATATATATATATATATATATATATATATATATATATATATATAATAAAACTCCTCAGTTTATTTTACATTTTCCAACAAAAGCAAAAATCACAGTTTTGGTGTCTGATATTTAAAAAAAAGAAACATTTGTGCGTCGCACACTAAAAAACTCAACTTAGTGAAATACAAATTTTTGACAACATTATCAGCCGAAATGGTTTGTTTTCTCTTTCAACTTCGTTCATAAAAGAATACATAAAACCATGTTAGATAAATGTCCTCCATTTTGTTAAGTGTGAATTGTAGATGCTCTTCTTTCTTTCTTTCTTTCTTCACATATTAATTTGTCATTTTAAGAGTTTTTTGAGACAGGGCTGCTTCGAGTTTATCTGAAAATGTAAGCATAATAATGCATATCACATATATAAAGTATAGGGATGTGAAGACGTATACAGCCTTTATGGAAAAGAGAGATTTGAGTCATATCCCTCCGTCTTATTATGAGTCAGGACATTCAGCATCCCCCGACGTCTCACACAAAGACAAAGTCATTCTGCAGCCCTTTCGCCTTCTGCAGGGTTTTTTTTTATTTTTTGGGGGGAGGGAGGGAGGGGGGGGGGGGGGGAGAAGAATAGTTGCTATGGTTTATGGAGCAGTCAGCTTCCCTGCAGCAGGTGCAGCTGCAGACGCTGTTTGTTGCCTCCTCGCATGAAGAAAAAGAAGAAGAAGAAACACACCGAGACCAATTGATGTGCTCGGTCATTAATAGAAAAGAAACGTTGTCGCGCAGCGCCACGCAGCGAGGAGTCAACCCGGGCATGTCGCTGTTAAACGCTCCCCACTTGACAAGGACCTTTATTTGATTAATGGATTATATCCTCCGCGTTTGAATCCTCTTATAAATTCACCACAAAAGGAGACATCCGAGAATCGGCCTGCAAGACGGTTTCACCCCGAGTGATGAAAAGATCAAACACTCCGCGAAGACTTTTCATTTATTATTTCAATATGTGGACCGAGGTGGCTGCTTTTAATAAGCATTCTTTTTTTTTTTTTACTTTTCCCCCATTCAATAGTGAAATAAATATATACATTTCTGTATCTTTACATGTTGGAAATTATTACATTTCTCAGCAAAAAAATAGAATATGAAAACAAACTGCACTTTAGTTATTTAAAACACTGTACATTGTGACAGTATTTATTATATTACATTGTATTTTATTTTCTAAATAAGTAGATTTCTTGCACTGAAAAATGAAAAGGCAGCTTACACAATATTTTCAACCAAACATTGAGCTCATAAATGACATAAAATATACATTTATATGATTCCTCAAATGTAAAAAAAAAACACTCCAATCCTTTTGTTTCAAGCTGTAGAATGAACTATGTGAAATCATCCGTCATAACTTTCATGATTTACTCTCTCTGCTCTCCTCCATTCTGCACAAAGAAACAGAATCCAATAAGAGGAACAGATTTCATTATTCACCCGGATATGGATAGTTGTTCATATGTGAGCTGCGAGGGGAAACCTCTAACACCGGACCGTCCATCTTGCTTTGGCCTGAGAGAGAAAAGCTCAGAGTGTGTGTGTGTGTGCGTATATAGAACTGTGTGTACATATATATAGAAGCGTGTGTGTGTGTGTGTGTGTGTGTGTGTGTGTGTTGGCTGTGAGGCCGGTGGATAAATGATAGTGACTGTCTGTCTGTCTGACACAGGGAATGGAGGAAGGATCAGCCCTGGGCATCCTCGACCACTCTGTCATTAAAAAAGGTAAGAGGAGAGAGCTCTGTGTGTGTGTGTGTGTGTGTGTGTGTGTGTGTGTGTGTGTGTGTGTGTGTGTGTGTGTGTGTGTATCGCAGAGGGAAGCGAAAGATTGAGTGTGTGCGTGTGTGTGTGTGTGCACATTTGTGTCTAAGTGTGCACCTATATAATTGTGCTATACATGCTGAAGGGGGTTTTGTGTTTAGGGGCACTCCAACACCAGTCTCTCTCTCTCTCTCTCTCTCTCTCTCACACACACACACACACACACACACACACACACACTCACACACACGCACACACACACTATAAATAATTCTGTTTTGCTATTTCATTTGAAGTCAAGAAGTCCTCTAATACTCAGCTGCAGACTTCACCCCAAAGGCACACATTCTTAATGAACTGTTCATGGTCATATGAGAGAGAGCGGGAGAGCAAGAGAGAGGGAGAGAGAGAGAGAGAAAAAGAGAGAGGGATTAGAGTGAAGAGGAGAGGAGAAGTGGGGCAAAGAAGAAAAGGGAGGGGAACATGATAAAAGAGGAGTTGTGGGGGAATTTGCAGAGTGTGATCACTGTAATATTACCGACTCCGAGTTGCAGGAGACACAGGGGCACGATTAGAAAACTCAAGTTGGATTTGTCGCTGGCGCTGTGATGCTGGGAAAAAAAAGAAGAAAGGAACTCCTGATATGATAGACGGGCCTATAGGGTGCGTGCTGCAGCAAAAAATATGATATATATATATATATATATATATATATATATATATATATATATATATATATATATATATATATATATATATATGGGAGAGAGAGATGACACCCGGTGTGTCGTGAAAGGCCTCACAGTAAAGACAAAATAACACCCAACACACATCATGGGTGCTTTGTATTTGAGAGAATTTCCTTTCTCGAACCTCATCACTGGCCTTCATCTCTTCGCGCCACAAAGTTTTCACAAAATCAAGGATTTCATTCTCCAAATCAAGCCCCCCTCCCCCCCTCCCACCGCCCCCCACCCCGAAGAAGAAGAAGAAGCAGAAGAAGAGGAGCGTGCTCCCGCTGTGGGTTTCCAGCTCGACTCAAGCAGCTGCAAACCGGCAGTGATGCGATGAAGTGACAGCGACTCCACTTGTTTGCCAAACGCTTTCGAATTGATCAATTACCACGGCGAGACTCTCTCTCCGGCAAGCACTTATATAGCAGATAGCAGAGCAAACCTAAAGCCCTCATGAATAAGAAAATCCAACGGGGAGAAGGGAACGACACGGAGTATAGGAGAAAGAGAGGGGGAAGATGAAGAGTGGGAGGCACAAGAAAGAGTCAAAGATGATAAGAGGGAGGGAAGGAGGGAGGGAGGGAGGGGCAGAGGAGAGGGTGAGAGAGAGAGAGAGAGAGAGAGAGAGAGAGAGAGAGAGGAGGCTCTGCTGCTCCGTGGCCTCGCCGGCTGGCTGATCGGCTGCTTGTGAATGAGAGAGAGGGATTTCAGAGGTTTCTCTCTTTCAGTCTGCGCCGCTCAGCCAGCGTGGCGTCGCAGGGAGGCCACCCCGCCGCCCACAGGGTGCCAGAGGAGAGCCGGCGTGCCACTGTACAGCACCACAAGATGACATTTTACAGAGAGACAGAGAGAGAGAGAGAGAGAGAGAGAGACAGAATGAAAGGGAAGCGTCAGGATTGAAGAGAAGGGAAGACTGAAAGAGAGAGAGAGGGGAGAGGGGGGAGATGTATAGACACATGTTGCATATTCTTGTAAACACCCATAAGGACGGCTTCTCCCAAATTAAAAGAGAGAACTAAGTAATAAAATGCATGTTATTCCCCTTTATCCCTCCTAGTGTATCCTTTTCCCCTCTTGTGGGGTCCAGTCACGCTGATAGTTGCAACAGGTTGACCAGATCTATGCCCCCACACCGGAGGTGTTGTTGTAGTCGAAGAGAAAAAAGTCTCTTTCCAAATCCAGTTTCCTAATGAACCCCCGACAACAGGTATAATGAGGACTTTAGCGACAGATGAACACAGAGCAGGTTTATGGATTGTGTCTGGAAAGACATTTGGTGTCACTCTTTGAACAAAACGAATACAATCCCATCCCCTCCATTCAGGCCAGACCTTTAAGACGTGGGCATCTCAAAACCCCAAAAGCAGATGTATCTGCATGGCCTCACCCCCCCCCCCCCAAAAAAAAACCCACCTGAAAACAATGAGGTGGAGCTCTACTTTGTATCCTGGTGAAAGACTGCGCTGCTCATAGAAGTGGAGCCGCCAAACGCACAAAGGAGTTGATTCCTTTCAATCCTCTCAATTCAGAGGATTTCTGCCCACACAACCGCAGATTTGAGTGGATTTGGTGGTTTAAGATTCAAGACTCCGCAGCTAATTTCATCGACACCAATTAGCTCCTTCCAAAAGATGACAAAACAAAGATGGAGGAGCCGAACAAGAGCCAACGTAGATCCTGACGAGCGAGGGGGCGGGGGGGAGGCCTTTAAAACCAAGGAGGCGCCACGCCACCTCGCCTTGAACCCTTGAAAGTGGTCGGCTTCTCCTCCTCCTCCTCCTCCTCCTCCTGCTCCTCTTCCTCTTCCCAAAAACAAGGCCGACACACTCGCGGTAAAAAAGTTTGCCTCCTAATGTGGAAAAGTGAGTGCGAACTGGAGCTGCTGGAGGTGTGAAGCAGAGCAACGTGACAACGTCGCCGTCAAAAAGGATAGAGGATCGACGAGCGGCGCTCCAGATATAGAGCTGTGGGCCCGAGGGGGAGAGGGAGGGAATGGGGGGAGGAAAGATGGAGGGGGGATGAGGAGGGGCGTTACACTGAATAGATTCATCGGGATCATTCACACGACACCACAGCTACCGCAGAAGGCACATGATGATCTTTCTTCACCCTGTTTTTTCCCTCGTTCCTCGGCAGATGTGTCACAAAGCCTGTAAACTGAACCCCCCCCCCCTTTAATCTCTCCTCTCTCCCTCCCTCCAGTCCCCATCCCGTCCAAGCTGAACGGCTCGTCCCTGTCCATCTTGTCCCTCGGCAAGGACGGCCTCGGGATGGGGTCCGTGTCCAACCCGGCCGAGGTGTTCTGTTCGGTCCCGGGTCGCCTCTCGCTGCTCAGCTCCACCTCCAAGTACAAGGTGACGGTCGGGGAGGTGCAGCGGCGCCTCTCCCCGCCCGAGTGCCTCAACGCCTCCCTGCTGGGCGGAGTCCTCCGCAGGTGAGCTGGAGACGGGGTTATAGGGTGTGATGTTGTTTTAGATTCGCTCTTCATGATTCCTACGCTCATTACAATATTCAGAATTCTCCACCTGGTTTGACTCTTCCTCAGTCTTTGTTTTTCATACTCGAGGGTTTCACGAAACATATGCCATGATCACCTCCGCCTTACATCAGTGGAGTTCAGATGAAAACAGCTGTTTTGACTTGCCGGCGCCATTTTGTCGCTCGGTGGTTGCATCTCTCTTATATTCCCGAGGCAACATTTGTGATTTGTGGTTGCAGGTTCTCCCAAAAAATGAATTGAATTAAAATAACTGGCTGAATTCAACCTGAAATATTGGATGTGTTTCATTTAACTATCTGGAAAACCAGGGGTTCATCTTCAGTGACAGTTTGGCACCAGCGCTCCATCACAGGAGGACGAAGCTGTGTCGCCTAAAAATAAATAAAATACAGTTTGAGGAAGAACCACAATTGAGGCCTTTTTTTTTATAGTGTCACCAAACTTATATTTTAGTGAAAACTGAGCTTTCAGGAGGTTAACAGAGTTCAGGGAAAGATTTGAAAGCTCTTTACTCAAGTGAAAGAGGAAAAAAACTCAACAACAATCAGTATTTATTAAAAATATAATGCTAACATACAGCAATCTTAACAAATCCACTGTCTATAAATACACATTGTACCTTAATGTAGGACAAACACTACTTCCTCATATTGATTTTGTGAGTTTATTGTGGCTGTTGGCTGACAGAAAAGGCTTTAAATCACAAGAGGAGGCCCGCGACGCCATCGTCCTGAAGCCTTTCACAATAAGAGCGCTTTAACTTCACTGAGGGGCCGGAGCTGAGGACCCAAAATGGGTCATGGGACTAAATCACAAGAGAGGCGATGTGGTTTAATGAAGCGCCGCCTCGGGGCAAGAGGAGAACTTTATGGCCGGGGTTACAGGCTGGAGGACTTCAAGAGGGCATGATTAAAAGATCTAAATGGTCGTAAATATGGAGAACCTCCTCATGAGAGAGATGAGAGATATTACATCACTGCTTGTCAATTTCACGTACTTGTACTCCAGTATAGATTAACCACCCAGTATATAAAGTAGTACAAATTAGCTCCGCCTCCACTGTCTGCTATTTCCACATGAATGCCTACACTCTATTAATGTGACAATATTACACCCACAGAGGCCGTTTTCTACACAATAAGTGCTTTTATTTTGGATGATTGAAGTCTTTTTTAAATGCAGGACATATTTTGATGCTATGCTACTGCTACTTTGACTCATGTGAGGTCTCTGCCTTTCATAAAAAATACCCCATAATGGTTAAAAAAAATAAATAAAAAGGGTCTGCACTAATATGTACTGGAATGTCTTTAAAATATAAATATTCAAGAATGAAGAAAGGGGCGAGAACAGGCAGAGGAAAGTAAAGCGACAACTAAAAACCGTGAAAGAAATACAAGACACTATCAGTGTTGACAGGGAACATACTGTAGGGAGATTTCAGCCTCACATTCACTTACATAAACGCACACAGACTCAGCTATAGACACACACACACACACACACACACACACACACACACATGGACAAGGACCATCTCCTAAAAACTGCTCTCTCTGTCTCTCTGTCCCCCCTCAGGGCGAAGTCAAAGAATGGTGGCCGCTGTCTGAGAGAGCGTCTGGAGAAGATTGGCCTCAACCTGCCCGCCGGGCGACGCAAGGCAGCCAACGTCACTCTCCTAACATCTCTAGTGGAGGGTAGGCTGAACACACACACACACACACACACACACACACACACGCACAGTGACCTGCATACATCCTGACAGATAGAGACACATATTCACATAGAAATCTCCGCGCATGAGCAGGCATGAATAAACAAGTCAAAGCACAGCGAGGGGGAGGGGCTGGTGGGGGGCGGTGGGTGTCATTTGAAGGAAAAAAGCAGCGGCTGCTTCGCAAAGCCAAAGAGCGGTGAACTGTTTGAGCGGCGAAAGTGAGAAAAATGGCTGCAGAGCTCGTGTCCCCTGACCCGAGCCGACCCGGTCGTTGGGGAAAAAAAAAAGAAAATATGTGGATAATTATCTGACATGAAATCTAAACTGAAGCGTTGACCTTCTGCTGAACGAATGCAGAAGACTTCCCCCTTATTTGTACTAGTTAGGACTCACTCTCCTCTTCCTCCTCCTCCTCCTTTTCCTCCTCCTCCTCTTCCAGGTGAGGCCGTCCATCTGGCGAGGGACTTTGGTTACACGTGTGAGACGGAGTTTCCCGCCAGAGCCACAGCCGAGTATCTGTGCAGGCAGAGCGAGCCGGACCAGCTCCCGACACGGCGCAGCATGCTGCTGGCCACCAAGTGAGTGATTTTGAGGGTGTGTGTGTGTGTGTGTGTGTGTGAAACAGGTGCTTTTCAGCTGCATTATGGGAAGTGTAGGCTCCACCTTTTACAACACTATAGTAGAGGTCAGGAGATTTTGACCTCTGCTGCTTCTCTTGTCGGTCGTGCAACTTAAAAAAAAAATAAGCGCAACACTTAAGCAGCACTTTGCTGTTGCTGTCGGTGGAGGCGGAGCTAATTTGTACTACTTTATATACTAGGTGGTTAATCTACAAGTAAAAGTATGTCAAATTGACAAGCAATATCTACGTGGTCGCTACTTAATTGCTGGAGATAGTGGCAGACGTCTGAACTATCAGATCCACACCGGTCATGTTTTATGTGTGCTCTTCATTTAAATGCTTCAGTTATATCAAGTAATTTCATGAATTGACGTGCTGAATTAGTTTGAGAAGAATGTAATAAAGGTTTGCGTGAACAAATAGTAGCTGAAAACACAAAAGTGTGCTGTATATATTTGCTTTGTTTACCAGGCAAAAAAAAAAAAGGCCCGCTCTCAGTGTGAAGTGTTAGATTTCTACAACCAAAACGATGCATGCACTTAAAGTATTTTACCAGGTGTGCAGGACAAAAGGCAGAAACAATGTCAAGAACAAATGGGCCTATTTGGACTTCTTTGAGCGTAAATATCCGACGGGCGGAGACTTCGAGGCCCAACGTTTTCCACGTGACGGTGTGTTGCCACGACATCAAACTAACGCCTCGCCTCGTGGTCTTCTTCCTCTCAGGGAGATATGCAAGGAGTTCGTGGACATGATGTCCCAGGACCGCTCTCCGCTGGGCGGCAGTCGACCCACGCCCTGCCTGGAGCCCGGCGTCCAGGGGAGCCTCACCCACTTCAGCCTGCTCACCCACGGCTTCGGCACGCCCGCCATCTGCGCCGCGCTCTCCGCCTTCCAGAGCTACCTGGTGGAGGCCATCAAAATGCTGGACAAGGGAGAGGGCGGGGGGAAGAACCACCACGACAAGGAGATGAAGCACCGCAAATAGAAGAAGGGGGAGGGCCGGGCGGGCGGGCGGGAGACGGACAGGACGTGCTGCCTGCCGGCCGGATGGACGGACGGATGAGAGGCGGAGAGGAGGAGTGACTTTCACCTTCGCCCTCAGGACAAAAACTGAGACTTTTCACCTCCTGGAAAAAAAAAAAAAACCCTCTGCTGCCCCTTTTGTCAAGGAGGCGTCGGGAGGAGAGGGGGCCGTGATGATATCTGTACTGTAATGTGTGTCCACAACCACCTCACTCAACATGACGCATGGACCTCTCTTCTCAGTAGCTGGTTTGTGTCATGATGGCGTCTACAAAACACCTCTTCAGGATGAGTTCCTACATGTGGCTGTATTTATTTATTTCCTTCCCTTTTTCTTTTCTTTTTTTTTTTTGCTTCATTACTTTGGTAAACAAGTCACTTTTTATCTGTGTTTTAGAAACCCCCTGTCTCCATCAGTCACTTTCTCTCTCACACACAAACACACACACATACACACACACACACACACACACACACACACACACACACACACACACACACACTTGTACACGTCTATTTTTTTTTGGACCGAACTCATCTGGGAAGTGTCGTAAAGCCATATCCGAGACAACGACCTGCTCTTTGCTCCTCTTGAACTTTGGGAGACTTTTAACTCCGCCTGATTGGACGAGCACAGCCTCCACATGTAGTTCTTCCTCGTGGGTGGTCATGGGAAATTGAGTTCTCGAAAAACAGGGGGGTAAGGAGGAGTCAAAGGCAGCTAAAGGAGATTTGGTTTCTTTTATTTTGAAGTACTGCGTGTTGGTAACTTAAGGAAATAACACAAATCATTTTGTACTTTCTGTGTATGTTTATTATTAATGTTATTACTGTTGTTATTATTATTGTATTACGGCATAAATGTAATATATTATTAAAGAATTAACTGATTGCTTTAGTTTCACGGCTTTGTTTTTATCTTTTCATCCGGGATATCAGAACAATAAAACAAGTTATGGCACCCTTCAGGTGCCTTTAAATTACAAATGCCCACTTCAACTTTTTCAATCCAAAGGTGACGATGGGCTTTTATTGTGCTCTCTTTGTAAACGCTTCCTCTTTCCATTTGTCGCAATAATGATATTTTTTATTGATCCCTGTAGGCCTGAGTCTATTGTGACTCCAACGGAAGGTCACAGCGAGGGCTGCAGCGAGCCGTTCATTTAAATATTGATTGACGTGTTGATTTTTTTTTTTTTAGGTCAATCGCTTCGTCTATAAAATGACTTAAAATAGAGAAAAATGTCACCGCTTCCCAGAGCCCAACGTGATGTCTTCAGAAAACAAACAACATTCAA
Organism: Clinocottus analis; assembly: GCF_023055335.1. Classification (NCBI taxonomy): domain Eukaryota; kingdom Metazoa; phylum Chordata; class Actinopteri; order Perciformes; family Cottidae; genus Clinocottus; species Clinocottus analis. Next base: position 3,433,912 of record NW_027175865.1, read on the forward strand.
TTTATAATGATTACACACACACAAAAAACAGCTTTATGGCATTTCATTTTGCGGGATGGTAGAAATGTCTCTATGTAACTATCACACAGATGTTGGGGGACCATGAGACATTCATGTTCCTCAGAGGATAAGTCCTTTGAACTTTGGTGATCCTTCAAGTGTTCCTCAAACGCCATCAGCAGGTCAACGTGTTCACTCATCCAGGGAAAATTTTCAACAACTTCTGAAAGGATTGGGACAGGAAGTTGTGCAGACATTCGTGCTCCCTTCATGATGCGCCCTCATAACTCTTTTTCCCTCTAGTGACACCAGAAGCGTGATATATTATAGTCCTGAGAGAAACGTCTCCTCCAGTTTGAAATGGATTGCCATGAAATTTGGGACCGGCATCCATGCCCTCCCTAAATTGTAATACCTTTTAATTTGCTGCCAGTCAACATGAGGTCAGACTTTGATTTATGACCAAAATACCTTTTAAAACTCAGCCGCACTCTGTGTTTTGTGCTAATTAGCAAATGTTAGCATGTTGACCCCGCCGCCTGAACGTGGTACACCTGCTAATTGTCAGCGTGTTGGCATTGTGAGCCGGTTGGCGCATTGGCGTTAGCATGTAGCTCGACGCATCTGTACAGCCTCACGGAGCCGCGAGCGCGGCTGTAAACTCTTATGTCTCGTTGCTTCATTAATGACCTCGGCTATTAATCAAAACGCCCAAACGAGCTGATGAATGTTCTCTCAACCTACTTAACGACGAACCAACAAATTGTTTCAGCGCCCGCGTAGCGCAGGGCCGCGGCTCGCTAACACAAGATTTGGAAATTAGTGGTCACACTCATGCTTCATGCTTCATGCTTCATGCTCAGGAGTCGGGACAACTGTGGCCCCCAAGGGGCCGCTCAAACAAACAACAAAAACAACAAAAAAGTAGTCAAGGCCCTTTTATTCGCGAAGGGCTCCAAGGAGGGGCCCCGGTGAGAGGTGGCGGCGATGGCGGCGCAGCTGCAGCCCTGAACGCTGTACCTGGGAGAGCGGAGGCAGCGGTGCGACCCCCAGCGCCCACCAAGCCACACACACACGTCCCGCCCCACACACACACACACACACACACCACGGTTTCCCCCCCCCTCAACCCATCTGTTCCACATTTCTCCCACCGACCACCACCACTCGCCTCCGCTCCACAGTCCTTCGCTTTATTTAACCGGGACGAGCTACTCAACACAATTACTGCTTTCCAGGGACCGCACACGTACACGTGTCGTCTGCTCGTTGCCTCTCGAACATCACTCACTTCTACCTGCCTGTGTCTCCCTCTCTCTCCTCCCATCTCATTACCCTCCTGTGTCAACCCCCCCCCCTCAATCCCTTCATCTCCCACTCTGTAACCTAACCCCCCCCCCTCCCTTCCCCTCCTCCTCCTCCTCCCCCCATCTTCCTCTCCCTCTATCTGACACTCAGCGGGGCCGCTCTCCATCTCTCCCTGTGCCTGCAGGCAAAACATATGCTGCTCTTCCCGTCAGATTCCGGTGTGTTTGAGAGAGGAGGGATTGTTTAATGTTTATTAATCACCTGTCTGTGGTGGAGACGGTGATAGCGCCACACACACACACGCTCGTTTACACATGGGCTGTCTCGCACACGCACACACACATGCACACACCCGCTGCGATGTTACCAACGCGGCCTGGTTGTTCCATTTACAGCTGTATACGAGTACGCTTGTTTACTGTAACACTCGCTGTATACAGTCTATTTCAGCCACTACTTTTTTGATGGCAAATCATTGACATTGGTGTGTGTGTGTGTGTGTGTGTGTGTGTGTGTCCCCTCCCTGCATAGATTGTCTTACATGCCTGTTGTTGATGTGTCAAAGGCAAAAACGGTATCAAAAATACAGTTAAGATACGGTGTAGAAATGCTGCACACGGTCTTCAGCATCAAGGTGTTGTCGTCCTGCTTTGTGCATTTGATGCCTGACAAGAGGTCTTCAACTACAAAGTTGCTTTTTTCAACACAATTATTGAATTTTCATATCCACGTCTAAGATTTGGTTTATCTTTGACACGATTGCACCCCGACGGTAAATTTAAATTCCTTTAACAGCCTGATTACTGAGACATCACACGGTTAAATAAAGACACGGTGAAATGTGGCTTTCAGAACTTGGCAGGCTTTTGTTTTTTTCCACCCGAGTTGTTCCCTGTTATTTTTCGGTGCAAACGATCTGCGAGAAGTGTGTATACGAGCTGTGATGGTCCGAGTGGCAAAAGGTCATCGCTGACTGAGGGAACGGTGGTTATATTGCTAAAATAATTCTAGTGTTTTTTTCCCAGAGCTGTCAACCGAGTGTGCAACCTCAGTATGTTTTATCTTGTATGATCAGCAAATATATCGTACCGGTAGGAAGATTTACAAATGAGCTCTGACAGAGTGAACTCACCCGCTGACGGAGAAGAAAGACTGTGAAGTGCGATGGGAAAGTTAGTCAGTGGACCTTTATTTAGGACCGCCGTCACCTGCCTGCACGTTCAGGTTAAAGGTCAAATGTATTCTTAATCTGTAGGCGTTGTTGGTGGAATAAACTCAACCAGCGTCAGAACAGCTGCACACTGTAAGCCAGCTGGTTAGTGCAGGTTATGCGTGTTCCTCTGTGACACTGCAACACAGAGCTGCAGCTTTACGGTAAAATAGTTTTGCGTTTTAATCCATGGATATATTGCAGTTATTAACGTTGGGAAGTCAGAAAGCAGCTAGCGTGTATTGAATGTACAGCAGCTAGCATCTATTGAGTCGTAAACTAAATTAAATTACTAATTTCCCCGAGAGGGATTCTTAAAGTATGCTTTCATGATTCATAATTAATATGAATAATAATTAACAATAACCCTAACCATTGAATACATTATACGATACAAAATAGAAGAGTTTTAAAAACACTATATAAATACCACCAATATTTCAATGTGTTTTAGTCATTCGAGGAACAAAACTATAAAGAAAAACTACTTTTTCTAAATCCGAGTTAAACCATGTGCATGCGTTTTTTATTACACGTGTACAAGCATGAGCAAGTGTACATTACCCACACGCACACTCACCGAGTACAAGTGCAAAAGTACACAGCCAGGAGGCTGTTCTCTTTCTATGTGCAGATGAGTAGACTAGAGAGCAACGAGAAAGCACCACAGGGACGGACAGCTTGTATCTCAACTGTGTGTCACTTTTTATTGGAACAGAAAGAGCAAGGAGGTCAATGGTACAAAAAAAAAAAAGAGGGAAAAGAAAGAAACGAGGGCGTGAGGGTTGGTAGTTAAGCAGTGAGCGGTCACTTTGAGCCCGAGGTGAGCGTCTCCAGGTCATGGATGCCCTCCTTGTCAATCACTCGGACGGTGAAGGAGGGGAGGTTCAGGATGAAGCGCTTCTTCAGCTGCAGGAGAGAGAAAGAGAGGGAGAGAAAAGAAATATGAAGACAAAGACATGAATACGCAGACTGGATGTAGCATCAAATGAAAAGCAGAAAAATAAGGGAGACGCAATGAGAAAAACACAAGAAAACTAAGTGGCATAGTGACTATTTAAAGCAAATTGCCTGTGAGTCGGCCACAAACAGCGCTTAAAAAAAGGCTCTCTGTGCGGCTTTACACTCGGCTCGTTTCACTGTAAGAGAAGATTCCTACAGATTCACATGAAAATAATAATATAGAAATATATAAACACACACACACGTCTGTGAATCAACAAAAACAAAACATGCCAATCCCCTTCCCTGCGGGAGCCAACGTGAGAAACTATTTTTTGTTGTTGAAATTTCAGCCTGGTGAAGACAGTTTGGCCGGCAGCCGTCCTCTCAGCGCCGCGCGGCTCGAGCTAAGGTCGGGCAGAAGGTCGCCGTGGATTGAGCGAACTCCCAGTGATAAGAGAAAATCCATGCGGGAGTCTGGCTTTAGATCTCTGTTCCTGAGTACTTTTTTTATTTTTGCAGGGCCAAGTTGGCTGAGCAACATAATTAACAATTAATTAAAAGACGCTTATTGTTCTCATTCATACAAACTCAAACTCACTTCCTGGATGCACTTCTTCAGCAGCTCCACAGCCTCATCTCGGGTCAGATCTGGAAGGAAACAATAAGCAGAAGAAAATGAGTGTGATGAAAGGAGAAAGAGGAAAAAGGAAAAAGGGGGAATGAGAGAGCCGATGCTGCAGTGCAGTCTTGGGAAGAAAAAAAAAAAAAAAAAAAGGAGGAACAAGGATGCCGCGTGAGGAAAGATAACAAGTTGCTAGAAGCACTTAATGCTAGTTTAAAAAAAACATGCATGAGGCATTTCTCTGCACCGACCTGGTCTGTAGTGCTGGTCGAGAATGGAGAGCGTGAGGAAGGCGCCGTAGCCGTGGGCGGCGAAGGGGGCTTTGGCCAGGGAGGATAGGTAGTCCATGTAGTAGAGGCCGGGCCCGTCCGTCTCGTCGTAGCCCGCCAGCAACAGGTTCACGTGGTAGGGAGTCTGGAGCCAGAGAGGAAGAGGAAGAGGGAGGGGGGGGGGATATTCAGATCAGACTGTGTCCTTGTGTTGCTACTTGATCCGAGCTGACGTCCACTGGAATTTTAAAATGGACCTTTAAATCATAGTCGCCGTGTATGTGCGGCTTACGGACCGCCTGAACGGCGCAACTTCTGTTCCTCAACTATTTTGGATTCTTCGTTAGCTTGTTTACCTCAAAGATTAGCAGAGAAGTGCAGCGATGCACACGGCACGAACAGCGAAAAAAAGGGAGGGGTAGTTTTAGAGTGACGTGAGGTGAAAGGGCGTCACAGGACAGAGGAGGCTAGTGTGCGTTCGTGTGCGAGGAGAAGGGGGAGGAGGGGCGGAGGAGGAATCAGAGTGTCACCGGCAGTGTGACATCTGCTGGGAGTCAGCACCCCCTGTTGCACCCGCCATCGCGCCCTCCCTCTTCATCCCTTCTTTACCTCCCTCTACCCCCCCTCCCGCCTTCACCCTGTGCCCTGGAGTAGCGCCAGGGCTCATTAAAAACTTCTAAAGTCGTTTCTCTTGCCCCTTCCTCTCCCCTCCCCCCCTTCTTCTCTTTTTAAATTACATCTTTTACGCTCCCAGCCTCTTCTCCCTCCTCTTCCTCCAAAAACACTAATTTTCTCTCGTCGTTGTTGCAAGCCACTGTTCCTCATTTAAAAAAAAAACCTTTAAAGCTAGACTCTTTTTTTTCTTCATCTTCTCAAAACAACTTGTGGCCTAAATTCTTGACGGAGGTAGCGGTGTATTTCGGGTTTAAATGCAACAAAGCGCGGGTGGGTTGGTGGGGATGCATCGCCACAGTCGCCGCCGCGCAGTGAGGCGAGCGTGACTCACGTGGCGACTTTGCGATCCGCACACCTGCCCTCATGTTTCAATTCATCGCTGAGCCAACCTGCTTGCCACTGTGGCTCGTGCGTTAGCTCCGTGTTTGCCACCGGGGCATCGCTGAGCTCCCTGTGGAGCAGGATATCATCTGTGTTAACGATGGTTTTGAATACACACACGTGAGAAAAAGTGTGTGTGTGTGTGTTCAATGGGCGTGAATCTCAGGATGAATATCTTAGTGTGTATTTATACACGTGTGTGTGTGTTTTAACTCCTCCGTGAGCCTGCGAAAGCCCCAGTGGCGTCAACCCCCCCCGCCCCCCCTCCGCTAGACACCTGTCTCGCTGGTTACAATGTAACAATAATATGGACTTGGCATCAAAATAACCTTCCCGTGTCACCTCGGAGGGAAGCAGGCACCTTGTTAACCAGCCACCTGAACTCACACGTTCATGTACAAACAATGCACATCATATGTTTTATCCATATCTCACCCCCCCACCAACCCTCCCACCCAACCCCACCGCAAAGCTTTCTCTCAGCCAAACAAGGCGCCCGCCGCGCTGCGAAACTTAAAGCTGCACCTGTGCGTGACACAAAGACGCTACACCCGGTTGTTTGTTTGTCCAAGGGAATGGTTTCTGGAAAGACATTTTTTTTTTGAAGGAAGAAAAAAACAAAACTGTATTTTGCATTCTTGCCCAGAATTAGATGCGAAGACTGATACCACTCGGTTGTATGTACGGTAAAAAAAAAGTTAATGAAGCTAGCAGACGCTTAGCTTAGGGAATGGCGCAGTGTTTTGGGAAATGTTGCCGATTCGTCTAATTGTTGAGAGTTAGAGGATGAGGTGGATACCACATTCAAGTCTGTACACTAAGTATGTGACGCTACCGCTAGAAGTTGGTTAGTTTAGCTTAGCACAAAGACTGGAAACGGGGGGGATGCTAGCCTGGCTCTTGGAGGCTTCGTTAACGCTGGACAGAGCCATGCTAGTGGCCATGCTAGAGGTCCAGCTCCCCCTTTCCAGACTTTATGCTAAGCCAACCAGCTTCTAGCGGTAGCTTCACACACTTAAGATTGCAGACTTGAGTGGTATCCACCTTCCAATCGAGAAGACAACGAAGCAAAATGTCCCACAATGCTGCAGCATTCCTTTAAAACATCAGCACTGTCGGATCCAGAGCAAAAAAAAAAAGAAGCTTTAGTTGCGACACAAATTAAGGTCAGGCCTCTAAAAAAATCATGCAAAACTCATTCCCCAAATTCCCCTCTTCAACGTTCCAGCACTTCCCCCCCCTCCCTACCTCCTGACTCCCCACCTCCCTCCCCCATATTTTTTGCACCCTGCCCCGGGGCGTGTTCTCTTTATTGGCATTTCTCCTCAATCTGCTGTATTAATTGTTCATCTGTGCAGGAGCAGGGGAGCCGCGCGCAATATGGCGCCAGTAATTATTTGTACCCATTGTGTGCCCGCGCCACAAAAATGTTTTACAAACCCATATGGGGCCAGCTGTAGATCACCAAAACGCGCAGAGGCTAACTGTTGCTGCGGCCTCGCGGAAAAAAAAACAGCTCCAACTTCACGGGGGTGGGGGGGGGCTCGACGGAAACCGTACTGGTTCAGCGCGAACACCGAAATGTATCCAAACATATCAAAAACTGGATGACTGCGAGGCATTTGGGCCTCGACGTGATCTAAAGATGTGATATTTAAAAACCATCTGTGTCGCTGCGTCTATCTGACCTCACGCCTCGGCCCTCCTGAGCCTCTTTACTCAATAGCAAATCTCCGTTTGTCTTGGACACACATTTTCTTTGCAAATATCGCAGGTCATCAGACGGGAGGCAGAGCACAAGCGGCGCTTCTGTGTCGCTAAAACTTTGTTTTCACTTTCTGGTGAATTACCGGTATGATGCAGACAGCAGAGTCCCGGCCTCAGGTGATGATGCGTACCGCTAGTTTGTTTGTTTTCTCTTTGTCTCCCCTCTAAATCTTCAGTGAATGCAGTACTCCAGAGGTTAGGAGAGTTGTTTTTCAGGAAGGCCGGGATGGTAAGCAAGTGCACGTCCGTATGCCAATGGCAGGGTGGGGGGTTTGCTCGCTGTGCGGCGACATGCTCCGCTGGGTTTAGCTAACGACGCACCTCCCGGAGGTCTGCAGCCACCGGGGGGGCGCGACGTCTCCCAGACTAAAAAGGCTCGTCTGTAATTTATCCTGCAGGAATACGGCCATCAGAATTAACAATATGACACGGAGGCATTCATCAGCCAGTGGTTAGTTCACCTTAAGGGTCTGGATGTGCCAGTGGATCCAATGATTGTTTTGTTTTGGGTGTGGGAGAGGGGGGGGGAGGGGTCAGACGATGATTTAAGGATGGTCAAAAAAAAAACTGATTTGATATACAAAAAGCAGATCATTATCTTTCCTTTCTGTCTGGGCTAAAACTTTAATCTGCCGTGATTTAATCAGATTAATTGAAAAAGATCCCAACGTGTGCGGCCAATTCTCCAGACCGGAGCGGCGGCGTCTTGCACTGCAGGCGGTTTCCAGCCACATACGTCCACATTGTAAAACGTGTTTTAGGCAACGAATGGGCCGAATCCATGTTGTCGGAAATGTTGTTAGCAAAAAGTTTCAACGTCGCAATTGTTATAATCACTTTAAAAATGTATTGATGAAATGATTAGTCAAAACTAAAATTTGACATTAAATCGTGTCTTTTTAAAAAAATTTCAATCAAAATTGCTCAACAATGGAAGTCTTTTACATTCTGAAATGTGAGCATTTGATGCTGATCGTTGAATATATTTCTGGTGTGCGGTTGCTTGTTGAACAAAATAAGAACTTCAAAGAAGTTACCTTGGGCTCCGTGAAATTTTAAAATGGGCTTTTGTCAAATGTTTTGTGGCACTGTGGAAACCCAACGATTCATCTATTGATTGGAACGTAAATAGTAAACGATTAATTAAAAGTAGGAAGGGACCACTTGCACTGAAGGGTTACACGCTTCAGAGAGAATCATTTCTGACCCAAATAAGATAGGAATCGGGTCAGGTCTCCCTCATGTTTGTGAAAGAAACATTACTTCTCGTTGATATTAAACGTTCCGAGGCTTTTAAACGGACGACACACTTTACATATTCTACATACTCAAGATGGTCTGAGGCGGGAGGGGGGGAGCTGTTTATACAACATAATTTGCAAATGTCCATGCACTCTGGAGGTTGATGAATGCGAGAGGAGCGTAGCTGGAGGAAGGTGTGGGATGCAGAGAAGAAACTGCTATTGCTTCAGTTTCTGAGCACTCCTGAGAACGCGGCATTAGCAAATCCTGCACTCATAAAACCAAATTCATCACCGTGAGGCACGAAAGAAAAATAACGATACACTCGCCGCTCATGGCAAGACATGAATATAAATGTCATCCTCCACAACATGTGCAACCTTGACAGAATGAAAGAAAGAAAGAAAGAAACATCCCGATCCTATAGGTCCCTCCCGTGCGCACGCACATTGTGTCTGTGCGTTGTGTTGTTGACTCCTACTCGTTCTCACCCTCAGTCTGTGTGGTGTTGTCTACTGGGCCTGGTTGCTTCCCCCCTGGGACCCCCACACACCTCCTCCTCCTCCACCCGCTCTACCCCTATCCCCCGCTCGGTGTGTCCCACATTCCCTTCCCTGCCACACTAATTGTTTTTTGTAATTATTTTCACCCTTCTGCTATTGTGACAGGCAGCGGCTGCACTGCTCTTAACAAATTAGTGCGAGCGGTGCTTAAACGCGCGGGTTACGAGCAGCAGCAGAGGCCGACTCGATCGGAGCGCGTCCTTACATCGAGACGCACATATGCCGCCGCCCACGTGAACGCCGCCGTGTACCAGGGGGAGGAAACGGATGTAAAACGTATGTGGGGCTGAAACAATTAGTTGATCAATGGAAAGAATGTACGCGCCGCTGTTTGTGGTGGTGGATTAGAGACATTTGGAGGCAGTGACGTGAAGCGTCATCTTGTTCTCGTGTCATAAATGTGAGCATTTGGCGCTTCTCCAGTTCCATTTGACAATTTGACATCTTTAGAATAAACCTGACTTAATTTAGTCTCATTAACCAAGTTACCGAACAATGATTGCTACATACTGAATATGCTGTTGTCTTTCAAATTGGGGCAGGAACTGAACCTCCACTGACCTTTACAACTTCATCCTTAAGTGTAGATTAAGTAGCATAATAATAAAATACCTAAACATGTATTGCATTCAGAGATTAAGTCTCCATGCTTGTTTTCCAGTAAAGGCATTTAGATCTAGTTCTTGCTTTTGTGCCTTTCACTATACTGCTTTTTGTGTGTTTTGCTTCTGCAGGGCTCCCAGGTCTCTGCAAGGCCTTAAGGACACACATAATAATTACCACAAAAAAAGCACTGCACTTTTTCACGACGTGTTTGGCATAAATAACGCAGCCAGCTGACAAACATGCGAACTGATCAATTTGCTGGTTGACGGTGCCTGGTCTTGCTTAAAAATGAGAAAAGATTCTGCACCTTCAAGTGTTCTGATTTGCCTGTTTCTTTTTGGGTCCGGTTTTGGTTCTGATGTGTCAAAGGCCAACGCCGTGGTATTTGGATAATATACCCAGAGCAGCGGTGCAGCTGGAGTAGAAGACAGGGGCGGCAGGCTCAGGTGTTGTCAAGAAGTCTCAAGAGGGGAGGGGGAGCTGACAAATGTACTTGTCAAGATGCATCTACTGGTTCAGTTCACAAGGGCACAAACAAAAAGGTGTAATTACAGGTGAGGCTTAATTCCCACCAGAACATCACAGTAGACTCACGTCAGCAAGACAATTAGGTTTGAGTGCTTTTAATTTAATAAAAACGTTTTCTTTTTCTTTTTTCAAGCAGAAATTACGAGGAAACATATTTCTGATACGGTTTGAGTAAACCACATATGTTACCGCTCCAGCCATTTCAAGTGAGTATTGCCTTAAATGAATTAATTTGCCATTCCATCATTCGTCCCCTACAGCCAAATGAGATTGTAAATGCTAACAGAGGAAGGTAATTAAGTTAAAATAGAAATTCAAATATTTATAGGCATGTTCAGTCATTACTCCACAATGAATACGCTTAATTCAAAAGGGTGACCACTGGTACGGGGGGATTAATTAACTGTTTTGTCAACGTAGGGAATGTACACAGATACAAGTGGGTTTGAAACGGTTTGTCTAAGCGCACAGGAAGAAAAAACAAACATGTATCCCAGAAGCAGGGAGCAGGTCAGAGGAACTGTGGCGACACAAAGTACAGAAGACGATGCAAGTCGAGTTAACATTCGTGTTGACGCCACAAGGCCGTTCAGCTGGTTTTCTGTGAAAATCAATGTGTGGTCTTGTTTTCAAAGACAGTTGTCTAATTTCATACAACCCTAGCTGACAGCGTAGTAAAAGTAATCGTATAGAATGACAGTGAAATAAATTACACTAGTTTGCTGGTTGCCTTTAGTTTGTTTTGGCAAAATAGCTGTATTATTTAAGTTCCCTTAAATGTGACAACAGTCTAATCAAATAGCATGATTCTTCTTCTTTTGGAGTCAAAACTACTTTTAATATAGATTAGTTTGGGTCTCTTTTAATAGTTATTATTAAGGAAGGAATTAAAACAACAGAGCAAGTGACGACAAACTTTTGAGAGGATGTGCATATTCTGTTAAAAAGTGTTTAGCGAAATAAACAGGTTCATATTGACTGACTGTGTTCACCAGAGAGCCTATTTTCTCAAATCAAAAACACAAAGTTATTATAATTGTATTCTCTGTCTACTGTGTGGAGCCAAAGTGGAGAAAACATTGCCTCACAAAAAGACATCCCCTCTGTTCTTGTGTGCAGAGATGAGATTCGAAAAAGAAAAAATTGTGCCCCATTAACTCAAACAATTACTTTGTTTATGACCATATTCACATCTCTCATCAAACTGTTCCCTTAAAAACAGACTAAATCCTCTCGGGGCACGAGAAAACAACTCTCACATCATAAAACTGCTGCTGCTTTATGGATAAGAGCAGTGCCGAAAGGAACGAGTGATTTCAAAAGAACACAAATAAACAAGTGGACAAATCCTTAATGGAAGTGACAAGTAACGCAAGCTAAAATACATAGCGTTCTACTCTTTGCGATGCGGTAGTTATATGCTTCGACGGTGTAACAAGTAATCTGAATGTGTCGACTTGCACCCATTATGTTCCAAATCAATCTAATTGTAACGCTAGCTCATTACGGTGTAGTGAATAGTCAGGATTGTGCCTACACAGCTGGTGAATTGAGACGCTCTGGGATGGTTTTCTTGAAACTAAAAAGAACAGCCTTTAGCTCATATGGATTTGTATGACACACATGTTCTCCTATAGACGCGCGTCGGTCGTGTTATTGGGATAGTTACCCTGCTCCGAAGGTAGTCTGCAAGATTCTTTCGTGTGAAGTTGGCTGCAGCTGCTGGACTGAGTTCATAACCTACAAAAAACAAAGATTTAAAGAAAGACAGTAGTTATGTGTGTGCTTCTGTATATAATGTCATTACGCCATATTATGGAGTTGAAGAGGAGACTTCCGGAAAAGAGGGACTGTGTTTTACCACACACACGGTCACCTTGAAGGGGGTCTTACCATTTCTCATCTTGTAGAGCTGAACATTTTTCTGGATGTACTCTGCAAACTGGGCTGTGTCCCCTGCTTCTCCAACACACAGCAGCAGGATCTTCTCGCTCAGTTTGAACATCTTGTCGGCGTCTGAAAAAACAGGGAACATCATTTATTGTCGTTTTGTCAACGAATTGCTTTAAAAGGCCATTTACTGACGACCGCCGAGAATGAGCAAGCACCGTCACACCAGTCCTCTCTTTCACTTTCACTGTCAGAAGTCTGAAGCTCATGCTAACCGTAGCTTGATTTTAAAAAACATTAAAATTGAGTTAACTCCGGGTAGTAAGTGGAAATAATTGCCCGCAGTGTTGAGAGTTAAAGTTATTAAATAGAAAGTACCCAAACTGCTCAAACACAATGAGAAAGATTTAACGTAACATGCGACTTTAACTTATCGTAGCTACCATTGCGGTTAGCTTTGCTAGCTCATGTCACATTCGGAATAAGTGGTTAGGCTTTCATTGGGATTACACGTCAATATGGCATGAGAAGAAACAACGTTAATCACATGTATTAGTAACACGAGCAGGTTTTAATGTGAACAAGAGCTATGACAACAGCTCTTGTTAGCAGGTTTAGCTAAAGCCACCGGCTGAATGGCTAAGCTAACGCGTTGTCATACCGTGTTTCATCTGAAGGATGCTGTTGGCTGCAACATTGTCGGCGGCGACGAGGACGAAATCGGGTCCCTGTATGCCAATTAAATATTCCATTCTGTGAAATAGATGCGAGCCTAACGATTCCCGTAATATTCAGAGCTATCAGACGTCTCTTAACCCCGGCTGTACAGATTACACAGCAAAACTTTGAGATTGGTGGCGCGGGCGGATGTCGTCACCGGAAACGGTGGATTCGTCATCACCCCGCGACTCGGGCGCGCAATTTGAGATTTGAGCGGACTGCTGTTGTTCGTCTGGCCCGTGTGGCGATAAGACCCTCCGATTATCGAGGAAATCCACGGATACTCGTTTATTTCACCAAGAAAAAGGGGTCAGTATGAACGAAGGGACGCTCCGAAACGTAATGGCGGAGTCTAATAATGTCAACGGCACACAGAGAAGACGGTCGCCGCGTTTGACTTCTCCTCTTCAGGCTAACGTCAAAGCTGACAGCAAAATGGCGCCGGCCTCCTTTGCTGTGAAACGCTCCATTACGGTGAGGAAAATAGCACCAAGGAAAACCGTCGCACCGTCGGAGCACGACAAGGAGAACACGCCGAGACGGTCGGAAAGGTCGGAAAGCATCCAGCAGAAGAAACAGCAGGTCTCCACTCCAGGTCCCGTCCCGGACCGCGGGGGCTCCACCTCGGCGAAGAAGAAGAAGAAGAAGGAGGCCGCGGTTTTGTCACCGATCCTCCCTTGCTCTCCGCCGGCCTCGTCTCACCCCCAACAGCCGGCAATGGGTGCAGAGGACGCGGTGTGGTCGCAGAAAGTGCGCCGCTCCTACAGCAGGCTCGGCGACAGGTCCTTCAACAGCTCCGGCGACAGGTCCTTCCACAGCCCCGACTCCCGGGACAACCTGTTCGGCTTCGATAAGATGCAAACACCGGAGGTGGCCCCGAGGGTCCTGCGATCCAAGGCGGGTCTGGAGGTGTCCTGCGGACCCCCGTCTGGTCTGAACTCATTCACGTCATTGCTCGAGGTGGAGAACTGTGGCTCAGAGGTCCCGGAGCAGGACTTAAACATACCCGGAGTGGTCGTGAATAAGGAGAAGAGGATTAGGAGGAAGAAGGTCCAGCAGATCGGCACCACGGAGCTGGACGCACTGGCGGCCCAGCTGAACGCAGTGTTCGACGAGGCGGAGGAGTTTGAGCTGCTGGTGGAGTAAATAATGTGACTGAAAGACTGAAGGAAGCTCATGCTGCACGTTGTTTTCACCTCTGACGTGCTGGGAAAACAGACTCTGGAGGGACAACACGCCTCTGTGTGCCTCCTGCTCTCAGAACACGTTTCTGTACGTTTCCTGTTCTAGATATTGTACATTTGGATGCCTTGGAGTTCCACATGTTTGGTTGTTCCTTTTTTTAATATCAAGTGTTGTTGTTTAGGACATTATGTAGACCAGTAAAACCTAAAAGCATGTTCTTTGTTTTGGTTCATTGTTGACACATTACACAGATTTAGTATTGTGGTCAAATATCTTCTGTTTGTCATGTTGAAAGGTCCAACTTGGAAAAAAAATTGCATTTTGGAAGTATGCTTTTTAAATGGGCGTTTGACAGTTTTTATTTACTTTTTTTTTTTAAGTCTAAAACTGATTTTAAGCTACTTCATAATCGCATATGGAAGCTGCTTTGACACATTATTTGCAGGATATCAGGAGGCAAATTGAATAGACGGACCTGGCATTTTGTATTTCTTATATCACTGGAAAAGCACAGAGATGTAAGCAGCAGTTCAGTGTCTTTAATCAGGATACCGACCTTTTTACACTGTTTTACAGACACAGTTGTCATACCGTTTCAGAGTAAGACAAAGATATCATCCATGTTGTACACTTATCTTTTTTGATGTTGTATCTGTCCACAATTAAACATTAAATTGGCTGTAAATGTATATCTAATCATTGAAGTCAGAATAGAGGTTAATTCAATCACATTGTCTGTATTGCCAAAACAGCCCATTTTGAGACTTTGTCAATGTTTTCAGTGATGGCTTTAACGTCGATCTCAATACAACCTTAGCACAAATTTGCAATATTTTAAATTCCAGTTGGTTAATCCTCTATATCTGGGTCCTATAACAATCTCTGGTTTCTTTTGACATTGAAGCAAAAATTATCACGTTAACCTACACAGGCGCCTGACAAGGTTCTAGCCGAGCCACCACCTGACTGACAACACATTCACATGGCACAACACATACACACAGCGTCGGCCTCCAGTGGCTCTGATGAGGCGGCCTGAGCGATCAGTCTGGATTTAATGAGAATGGTGGACAGGTAAAACGTTTTCCTCTGGAGTCTCTTAAAGGTGTAAGTGGACGTGTTGCATAATTTGCACTAACGAGAGGGAGAAGGAATGGGGGAGGAGGTTGTTAACGCAATGTCTGCCTCTTGACTGCAACCTTCTCTCTCACGTGAAGTCTTCCAAATCCAACCTGCTGCTCTGGTAGTTTAATTAATTCTTCACAGTTCTTTTTTTTATAGAGGGATTTCAAAATCAAACAGTAAAGATCTGGTCTATGTGTATTACCAAGGGACAGAAGCAACTGGGTATTGAACTTCATCATGTTTGGAGGGTAAAGTGCCTGTAGCAAATGTTAACACCTGTACCTTCTGTAACATTCCACTCCATAAAATATAATTGTACCACACTATATGACTCAAATGTCCTGAGGAAGAGTTGTTTTGTTAAGTGATAAAAAACTGATATTCCACAAAGTATATAAGCTAAAAAAAAAAACCAAACGTGTAAAATACCCAGCATGCACTATTGCAACATAACTGCTCCTCCGTTTACCATCAATCGATGAAATGTGGGAACTTTATTCTCTCCTCGCCAGTAAAAGCGTCCCAGCTGGTTCCGTCGCCTGACTCAAGCCGGTGTGCAAGTTTACTTCGCAGATGCCTCTGTGCCATACCGCGTTATTGCTGTATAATCACTGCTGTTTTTACAGCTCCTAATTAAAATACACGCTGCAGCTGTCACAGCGAGAGAGAAAAAAATAACAATATCGGGGTTTGGAATAAATAAACCCTCAAGATCTGTAGTTTAAATATAAAAGGAGCGATCCTGCGGAGGAGGAGGAAGAGGATGCTGACAAGTACATCTTCATCTCTGAATAAACTCCGAAGCCGGTTGTTTACATCTGCCGAGAGCGCGCACGCACGCGCACGCTGATAGTATTTGCGAGCAGACAGCGGAGGGGTGACGGCGGAGCGAGTAAATCCACAATTTTGGCATTTCAGCTGCATGTGAGAGAGGAGAGACATGTTTAAACTTTTTTTTTTTTGCCGAGCACAACACATGCTGGCTTTGCCTTTTTATCCTGTATATTTATAACAAAGGTATTCATGTGTGCGTGAGGTGAGAGCTGCAGAAACACTTATTGATTTACATCACTGCTGCTGCTTCTGAGTCTGTTCGTTTTTTTTGGGTGGGAAGGTTGGATATTTTACACTCATATTCATGTGTTTTATTTTCTCCCTTCTCCCCCCTCCCTCCCTCTTCCTCCCCACATTTCACTCACGGCAGTTGTCGCTGGTTCAGCTTGACTGCTTCGTTAGGGCTCATCATTTGCATTCAGATTAATTATCTAATTACCGACAAATGTCCGGCGGCCACCCCACACTCCGGCTCGTCAGCTCTCAGCCTGTAATTATTTTAATCATTTACTTTCATCTGGAGCGTTCTTGCCATTCTCCTGTGTTTAGAGGCCATTCTTAATTACCCTGCCAAGACACTCTTTTCCATGAGAGGGGAGGGGAGGGGAGGGGAGGAGAAGGGCCTGGTTGGAGGGAGAAAGGGGAGCAATTGGGTGAGGGAAAGGCGCGCGTGCGTGCATACGTGTGTGTGTGTGTGTGTGTGTGTGTGTGCGCGTGTGTGTGTGTGTGTGTGAGAGAGAGAGAGAGAGAGAGAGAGAGAGAGAGAAAGAGAGAGAGAGAGAGAGACCAATGGGGACATGATCCAGAGGCTTTGACAGCACAGAGGAAGCTCCCTGCTCTGCTGGATGCTCTTTCCTCTCTCTCTCTCTTCTTTTTTCCTACTCTCTTTCTCTCACTCGCTCCCTCCCCCCAACCCCCCCCCCCCCTCCCCAAACCAACTTCCTCATCTCTCCTCTCAGCCCCCCCCCCCCCCCCTCCTCTTCCACTCCCCGCTTCCCCCCACGTTATACTTCCTCCCTTTTTTTTTCTTCTTCTTCTTTTTTTTCTCCCTTTATCGCAAGCACACACAGGAATCGCCCGTGGGCCTCAGTGCTCTGACTGCTAATACACTGACACACACACACACACACACACACACACACACACACACACACATACAGAGAAACAGGCAGAGAGAGGGCGTCATGCGCCCTGTGTTTGCGGGACTCATCAGGATGCACACATCTCTCCACTATCTCTCTGGAAATCTATACCGCTCTGCTTCCGTCTCTTTGTCTGTCTGTCTGTCTCCGTCCGTCCGTCCCGCACACTGCTGCAGGTCTGTCTGCTGTCTCTCACCATCTCCACATCCTCCTCTTCGGCTGTGGACAGGCCTCCTGCACGCTCCCCCGTCCTCGATCAGGGACGCGGGTCATCTCTTTCTCCCCTCACCCCCTCACCCCCCCACCCTCCCACCCCTCTGTGTGACCGCTCCATAATGATGCTCTCACTCACCCCTTAAGCCACTCGCCTCCTCGCCTCCTCTCCTCCTCCTCCTCCTCCTCCTCCTCCCTGACTGCTCTTGTTAAGAGCAGCGAGAGGGAGAGAGGGAGATACAAGCTCTGTAATTGGGCTCTTGAATATTTAAGTCACTGGGGATGAAAGTTTAATGAAAAGATGATTATCTACCAGTTTATCACACCACTGTTTCATATTTCATTTTCACATCCTCGTTCGCCAGCCGCAATGTCCGTCCTGGCAGTCGCGGACGCGGTGACGCCTGTGAGCCAGTGTGTGTGTGTGTGTGTGTGTGTGTGTGTGTGTGTGTGTGTGTGTGTGTGTGTGTGAAAACAGGGTGTGAGGACACTGAGGTCGCGATACACAGGAGACACTTTAAGAGAAATAGAGATGGGACGTTTTGTTAAAGTCCAATTATTTCTGACTGTTTTATAGGATTTTGCCACATTGACAAGACAACAGCTTTCTGATCTGCTCAAAGGATTGCAGCTGCACCATGTGAGTGAAATATAAGCAGAAAAGATGGCTAGATAGATAGATAAATAGATAGATAGATAGATAGATAGATAGATAGATAGATAGATAGATAGATAGATAGATAGATAGATAGATAGATAGATAGATAGATAGATAGATAGATAGATAGATAGATAGATAGATAGATGTTGACTCAGGTCCATTGGTCACAACATTTCTCTCCACAGAGTGTTCGTGGATCGGAGGAAAGCTGACGTAAAGCTTTACGTCATGTTGCCGCCTCCATCTTGACTTATAAATTATGAGTTATGATCAGTGAGTGTTGAAACTATACTCAGCAGGAAGAGAACTGTTGAGGCCCTGCAACAAGAAGGAGACACTTTTGCCAACGCCAGGGCCCCATGGAGACTTTAAGTTATCGCTCCTATCTTCTGCTGTTGTGTGTTCTTTGTGACCCCCTTTTTTTGTGTTTTTTGTTTTGCATGTGTTGCAATGTTTTGCCCGCAGTGTCCAAGTGGAGAAGTGTCACACAGTCGTTAGCCAACACATAAACATTAGCAACCGTAATCTACTGGTCCAGACCATAATAACATTTAAAAATAATAATACATATAAAAGAGGAAGAACACAAACAGAACATCTGAATGCTAAAAGGTGCTGATTGAAACACACGGAGTTCAAATTGTCCAAATTCACTACTCATGACATAACGAAATGGATACATTGAGAAGTACAGAAGACAGTATGACGGTGAGCATTGTGATGTATTGTCACATGATTACTTCATGCTCTGTGGTGTAAATCAGACCTTTTGTTGCCTTCCTTAACACATTAATTAAGAGATGCATTCAGAGCTGCGGCTTAGCGCATCAGATGGTGACTTACCGCCACCTCCTCCAACGCGCTCAATGAAATACTGAATTAAAAAAAAAAGCACAAGGACACTCTTTCCTTTATTTAATCGTGCGAGATAAAACAGACGGCTGTTTGCTATTCATTCTCATTATTCATAATGGTGCCGACATTAATCCCTTTTTGCTGGAAGATGGTGTGAACAAACAACAAGAAAAAAGCAGCGTCCTGTCGCACTTTTTGGCCAAACCCCAGCGGAATAGCAGGGAGTTTTAAAGTGTGTGTGTGTGTGTGTGCATGTGTGTGTGTGTGTGTGGGGAGGGGGATTACGCTGAGGACCCACACATAGCCTTGGGGCCACAGTTTGGAAATAAAAGGGGGACACAGTTTGGACGACAGAGATTAGAGAGCAAGGTGTGAGCGAGGAGGCCATTTTATACTCACAAACAGCCTGAGTGGGTCAACATGGGGGAGATGAGGAGGGGGGGGGGGCTATCTCCTATGATAAATTAATTCTCATGCAGGTTTTTAATTTTTTTAAAGGCATGAACATGAAGATAACAGGGGACGCCTCCGTGATAGGCCCCAAAAAAAAAAAAGGCGAAAAAAGCCCACACAATGTTCATTCTTCGTCGTTATTTGATTAATTATTGCAGGGATAAATTCATGAGCTGCATTATTAAGCAGCAGCAGCTTCATCTACAGGCCCCCTCCATATATACGTCACACACACACACACACACACACACACACACACACACATAAAACCTTAAATCCCCTCAAAAAACCTGTATGAAAGGGGGATCCTCTGGGGACCGAGGGGAGTTAAAGAGTGTGTTAACCCGGCCTCGCCAGTTACTTGGCACTCACTTAGTCCCATAAAAACGGTGGGATCCGTATCATTCTCGCCGCTTATCACTTTTAATCCAAGATTTCACGGCGCAGAGGCGTGAGGGTGAGGGGAGGCGACCCGAGACGCTTGTCGCTTTTGTGGACGGGGGGGGGGGGGGGGGTGTCACCGTTTAGCCCCACCTCGGCGGCTCATAGAGGTGGGACGGGGAGTGGGAGGTGAGGGAGAGAGGGAGGGTGGGGCGGGGGGGTAACCTGGGTAAGAGGGGAGGGGACGCTCCATCCCTGGTGCAGGGGGTCAAGGAGGGAAAGAGAAAAAGAGCAAGTTAAATGAAAGTGACAATCTGCAAACATTCCTGCCGGCAGCTGCAATAGCGATTCTCCATAGTCCACCTCCCCTCTGCGTGGTCATCGGGCCCTCCCCTCCTCACCCCTCTGCCTCCCCTCCTCACTCCCCCGCCCGCCCGCGACCCCCCATGCCCGGCACACGCACCTGCCGCTCCCACAGCCGCGCTTTCACCCACAGCCAGATAATCTATGGGCGGGTCCGGCTCCTCAATGCGCGCTTGAGAAAACCCCTTATGCGTGAAAGAGCCCCCTTTCTTCCGCCTTTTGTCCGGCGACGTTTTATGGGACAACATCGGGGCATTATGAGGTCTGGGGGATTTTTCACGGGACTCTATAGAAGGGGATAATCCTTTCAGGCACGAGACGCATGAAAAAGTTTTAACCTGCTGTTTTCATATTTATTAGCTGGTTAAAGCAGACGAGGCAGCTGAACCATCACACACACACACACTCCCACTTCTCTCTCTCTTTCCCTCTCTCTCTCACACACACACACGCACGCACACACACACACACACGCACACACACAAACACATGCACACACACACACTGATTGCTTTAACTGAATTAGTGAAGAGAGTCAAGTGGTGACTGACACTGAGGTCACTGGAGGCCTATAGTTGCTGTTTGAGTCAACAGGTTGCCACACACACACACACACACACACACACACACACACACACACAAACACACATTATTAGATGTTTTGGTTGATAAGAGTGGACTTGTCTTTGTCATGTTTCATGTGTTCTGCTCGTGGTTTTTAAGTTAATTTGAATTAAGGGACACGTTTAGGTTTTCTCTCTCCGTTGCTGATGAGACGGTTATTTGTTTCAACCCAAAAACTGACAGGAACAAGCAGAAAATAGCGCAAAACTGATGATTGTTAGTTGAGCACAGTTCCCGTATTAATTAACGGGAACTGTCAAAACATTTCTCTTTTTCTTTTCTCTTCTCTTGAGATTCAACTCTCGTTGTCGTCAACGCACAGCAGGGTTATGAACAAACCAACAACTTTCACCCAAAAAAAGAGAATCCCACAGTGGTCTCCCACCATTAAAGTGCCTCTAACTTATTATTTAGGGTTTTATTTGACTTAAGAAATGGATTTGCATGAATGTAATAATAATAAATAATATTTTTTACAATAATGCTAATTCTTGATTACTTTTTTGGCTGTGATTTCAAACTGAAGCTGGACTTCAAAAAAGTTGTGATATCTATCTTTCCATCCTTCCATTAATTCATCCATCTATCTATCTATCTATCTATCTATCTATCTATCTATCCCTCCATCCATCCATCCATCCATCCATCCATCCATCCATCCCTCTTTGCGTTGTGTTGTTTCTCTTCTGACGACAGGTCTTTCTATCCAGTTCATCATACACGGGCCTCGGGGGTGCAGCCCCCCCACCCCCCTCCCTCTCCTCTCTCTCCTCCTCCACCCCCTCCACCCTTCATCCCTCCCTACTCCTCTACCTCCCTCTCTCCTCCCCACCACCACCCCCTTTCTGTCAAAGCTGATTGTTTCCACGCCAGCAGAGTGCTGCGGGCGAACACACTGTCACACTACATCAGGCAGAGGCAGGAAGGGGGAGAGGGAGAGCATGATAGGGTGCACATGTATATCTCTGCGCCCACAGAGCTCAGCAGCCACAGCCCAGGCCTTTCAGCGGGGGTCCCCGAACTTTTTGCATGTCAAGGGCGTCCGCGTACAAGACCGAGGCCCTCCGATCGCGTCCCCGAGGAATCTGAATCTGAGAGAGATGCAAGAAATAAAGAAATAAAGAACACTGTAAATGTGACAGCGAGAGGGATTAAAGCTTTGCGAGGCCACGGATGTGCACAAATAGAAAGGACTGCTTTCATGAGAGGTGAATTTAGGCAGAGGGCATGAGGTTGTTTTCATGAGAAGTATTTTTAAACCCTATAGATTGATTTTAACAAGTTGTTAGTTGTGCAAAAGTGGCGTGGAAATGACATTTCAAAGCACAAAGGATTCACTCCTTAATGACCCCATGTGGCAAAATAAGCTAGTTGGTGTCGTTGGGTTGTTGGACCGGTGCTCTTCAGTGTGTGCGCAACATGACGCACAGAACTTTATTTAAAATTCTAGTCGGCATCCCAAAGTCACGAGATGGTTCCAAATATGTGGAACATTTCTCTCAGTGTGAACATTATAGTTATGATGGAGCGCTGGAACGTTTTGATCCAGGAAGACACGCTGCAGACGGTGAGGAAGAGGAAGAGGAAGGGGTTTTCAACCTTAAAGGGATTGAAGAAGGTAGTGTTCAGAGACAAGAGACTCCAACACAGTCTCTCCCCATTAATATGTTCTGTAAATAAAATATGAATGCACAAAAAAAGAATACATAAACCTGGGGGAAATTATATGAGTCAACATGGAATTATAATTTCCTATTCAATGTTTTTAGGTGATCTTCTTCCTTTCTCAAAAATATCTATTGGTGTCTCAGTAGGAATGAGAAAAAGGGAGGCTGCCCAAAACTTAAAAAAACTGAAACTATATAATCATGACATCATCAAACATTAATTGTGACCTATTAAAAATAAGCCATGCCTTCTTTTGACCCTATATCATTACATATTGAGTCTACAGGTTGCAATCAGCTCGACAAAACCAAAATCAACATTTGTTTTCCTTGTTTCATCTAAATATTTGTTCCCAAGGAAATGAAGCAGACATTTGAGGGAAAAACGAACATAAATATATATTTTTTAAATATATATCTATATGTCCCGATCTCAGGTCATGACTCTCTGCATCATACCAATTCAACATGTAGTGGAACAACACTGGGAGCTCCAGGGGGAACCCTCTCGGGGTCCCAGGTGCTCCCCCTCTCAGCGCGCCGCTGCTGGAGGATTGAAACCTGCGCGCGCTCCGCCGCCCCCTGGCGGCAGCGCGCGGGAGCAGCAGCCGCTGCTCTGAACGGAGAGAGTCTGTGATGGAGTGTCGCCCCCTCGTGGACGCTGCTGTCCGCGGTTTACTCTCACAAAGAAAGCCTCTGCGTGTGTCCTCCGGGTCAGAGATGAATGAATGCGTGAGCGCCCATAAAATCACACACACAGATAATTTCTCATGGGTGATTTTTTTTTCTCTCCTTTTTTTTTTTTAGCAGGAAATAATGGGGAAGACAGATTAGTTGCTGACAGCAGGTGAACTGTGTCAGGTCACAGGTCAGGCAATGGGAGGTCAACTGAATTCATGTTAAATTACACATAATGTTTGATTGGTTAAATAAACAACATTTCTCGAAATTAAGAATATTTCAGTTATTTGTCGCCTGATTATTTTTTTTTAGGAAAGCCTGAAACATATCAGCTCGGCCTCTTCATCACTCTCTTCATCACTGTGTCTGTCTTCTAGAAGTGTGTTAAAGGGAAGGCAATAAACAATCCCTCTGCTTTTCCTGCTCTTTCTTTATCATTAAATATGTATTGTTTGTTGGTTTTATTCTAATGAAATGAGAAAGTATACATAAGGGATGCTTTTTAGTTTAGATTTTTATAATTATTGTAACTACGACTGTGCACTTATTGTGTATTTTAAACGACCACATAGCCTAAATGCGATCATTCAGGATATCTATTATGTTGTTTTCTTCTTTTCTTAATTGTTGGTATATATATATATATATATATATATATATATATATATATATATATATATATATATATATATATATATATATATATATATATATATGTATTATCACATTTTCCGGTCTGGTAAGTGTCTCTGTAAAGGAAATGCCTGGTATAAAAATACAAAAATTGAAAGTTTGTGTTATTTCAGGATACAACAAAAATGACAATAAAACCTCAAAATATTGTGAAGGTGAAACAGCACCTCATGCTCTCCATGAAGTTTTGCACTGGAAAAAATAAATAAACATATCTGTCATTTACCATGTGTTGTTTTCCTCTCATTAATATTTTTTATTGCTGACTAAATGAAAAAGGAGAACAGAGAAAGAGCCTTCAGAGCAGTGCAGCAGCAGACCCGACAGTCACACCCATGTTTGATCACAATACATATGAATACATATACACATATATATATATATATATATATATATATATATATATATATATATATATATATATATATATATATATATATATATATATATATATATATATATATATATATATGATCGACTTCCAGTTTCTGCACTTATGGTTTTATTTCGATGATGATATTGTATTTTCTTTTTAGATCAGCTAGAAGCTATTCATTGGAACAAATGTTTATGTTGTAAAAAATAAAGACAAATAAAAGACTCTCTTTCTTTCTTGTTGTTGTTGTTTTTAAGTTCGTCGGCTCGTGCTCCGTTTGACCTCTGACCTTTCGGGTAAAGCGCTGCTGAAGAACAGCCGACAACCATCCTGAATATTTGTGCAACTTTTAGCAGCAGCTCCTCTCCAGAGCAACACGTCTAGAAGCCTCGATCCCAGAATTTCCCTTAGGGGATCAATAAAGTAATTATCTATCTTATCTATCTGTATGAGCTGCCGGGCTTTCAGGAAGGCGAAAGCACGTGACCCTCATTGGATGACTCCTCTGAAAGATGCTATTCAGATTTTATTATAACAAACTATAAATTGATCTAATTCACGACCTATAACTGAACATAAACTATGAGCTCATGTTTATTACCCATTAATGAGACTTTAAACTCTGCACAACGAGTCTCGTGGAGCACCGACGTGCATTATGTGTTGACTTGTTTGTTTCTTAATAGGCGGAAATGGTAACAAGCCAATACCACCAGGGCTTTATTACTCACATTAATACTGCCTTTGCTCTAAAAAAAAAAAAAAAAATACCCCGACACTTTCTCCTGAGGTGAAACCGATCAGATTCATCTCCAAAGCAGCTTTCAGGCTCATTTATCTCCTCGCACGCTTTTGTTTGGATGAATTCCTCCTTAACTACCCTGAAATCCCGTCTCGCTGGTTTACAGAGCCCTCCATCAAAGGCCTGTTTGTTCCCCCTCAGTGTCCCTCCGTGTTGCTACACAAGGTGTCTGCCTTGCGCGTCGCTTACAAGTCACTACTCCGGTGTAAACATGTTATCCTCGCGCTTTAAAACAACAATAAAAAAAAAACCTCCCAACCTTCAGCCAGCGAACACGGGGATCAATATGTAAATCGACTGCCGACTTCTCCTCCGCCGACGCCTGCGTCCAGGGGAGGCGATAAGCTTCAGAAATAAAGCGGGAGTTATAGTTAGGAGGCACGGCCGGGGATTATCCCACAAGCCGCCCCGGGGTTTGGCTCTCCAAGCGCGCGGCCGGACCGGCGTCTGTTCACACCGAGGCCCGGGAGAGGACCCGCAGGGCCCCGGGGCGCAGACCGGAGGGGGGAGGGGGGAAGGGAGGGGCACCCAGACCTGCTCGGGATGGAGATTATAGGGGTGGCAATGCGGCTGGTATCTCTGACACACACACACACACATACGTATATACACACATGCACGCACACATACACGCATGCAGATGGAAGGAGGTGAGATGATCTCGGGAGCGCCCGCGGCGGCATCAGCAGCAGCCATGCCCATAAAGATTGAGGCTTGAGCCTCACACGGCTATCACACTCCCCGCAGAAGACACACACACACACACAAAAAAAAAAACCACACACACACACACACACACACACCCTTGCCCCTGTGATGAGCCGATACAAACCAACTTTGTTCGGCCTGACAAAGAAGCAATTGTTCGATGAAAGGTCATTGGCCCCGGGGCGGCGGGGGCCTCCAGAACAGCAAGTACAGCTCCAGAAGATAACAACTGGCTCTTCTTTAGTCCTATCTGCACTGAGGGAGCTTTGATAGACCTGCTCCTTGAAATCAACATGCTGAGCTGTTATGAAACGAAGGCTCCGGGCTCCCGAAGTGCTGATATCAGCCAAAAGATGTGGACTTTCCCTCCGATCACATCCGTGATGGATCTCACTGGGATTCATTTCATTAGTTCAGATCGTATACGAACGTGCGGAAAAAACAGACGACGCAAACCCATATGGATATATCATATAACTTTATTCTTTGAATTCACCGTTCATCTCCCTCTATATACACACAAGCATGACCTCAGAGTACAAATCATCTCCAACAGTTACATCGACACAATGTTCTCTTTTTCTTTTGGTACAGTTTTTTTTAGTTTTTCACGCACAGGTCAAGACAAACGAGAACAGCGTACAGACGGAATATTGATTTTTTTTTCCTAGATATGAACATTTTTGGTGTTGATACACTTATGTATTGATGCTCCAAGTCGCCAGAACAAATAAAATCATTACAATCAGCAACATGAGTGTGAAGTACAAAGACAATGGGAGACTTGGCTTCTTTTCTTTTGACTCAAACCAGATGAAATGTCTTCAGAATGGAAGCAAACCAAACAAAATGTTGTTTTTAAACCACTTCCTGGTTCAGATCCTCCCACGTCGCTCTCTCTCTCTCTTTACGATTGGCCGGCGACGGCGGCCTGAGAGGCGGCGTTGGCGGCGGCGTTGGCCACGGCGGCGGCGGCGCCCATGCGCAGCAGCTCCTTCCTCTGCGTGAGGATGACGTCGAAGCTGGACTGCAGGCGGTTCTGCTGCTCCTGGATGCGGCCCTGCAGCGTGCGCACCCAGCGGATCAGCGCCAGGCGGCGGTACATGGTCAGCTGCACCTGGTGCTTCTCCATCTCCTGGGCCTTGAAGCGCTCGCGGTCCCGCAGCGTCCACACCGCGTCCATCAGCTCCGGCGCGTCCACGTCAGAGTCCGAGGACCGGTCGCCGCCCTCGTCCTCGCCGCCTTCCTCCTCCAGCAGGTTCCCCAGGCTGCTCGCCGCCAGCGACTTGCGGCTCAGGCTCCGGCGCCTCGCCGCCAGTTCGCGGTTGCCGTTCCTGTTCGGGTCGCCCTCCCGGGGGATGGGTTTGGGTTCCCCGACGCCGATGCGGTCCCAGCCTCCCATGAGCGTCCCCTCGCCGGCGCTGTCCATGTTGATGGAGGACGCGCTGCCGCCGGACCGGTTGCTGAACTCGGACTCGGAGTCGCTGTCGCCCCATTCGTCGTCGTCCTCCTGCAACGCCACGTTGTCCTCTTCCTCCCTGGCCCTGCTGCTCTTCCTCCTCTGCGTCTCGGCTTTCGTCTCCCCGACGTGGCTCGTCATCATCACCTTCCTCTCCTCGTCCTGGAGCCGGCCTTCCTCCGCCCCGTCGGGGGGAACCCGGCCGTAGCCGTCGTCCCCGCACTCGATCTCCGGCAGCGGCTCCAGGCGGCTCCAGCAGGGCATGCGGGAGCGCGGCGACAGGAGACCCGGGTTGTGGTGGTAGCCGGAGTACGACGACGAGGAAGAGGAAGAGGAGGAGGAGGAGTTCGGCGGGTCGCGGCCCAGCGGGCCCAAGTTGCGCAGTCGCACCGGGTTCCGGTTCTCGTCCCCTCCCCCTCCGGTGCCGTCGTTGTCTTTGCCGGGCAGGAAGTTGAAGTTGCCGTCTTTGTCACACTTCCTGTTGCGCAGCGAGGAAGAGGAGCCGTCGCTGGAGCCTCCTTTGCCTTCGTAGGCCGAGTTCAGAGGTTGGTCCCGATGGTGGAGCATCGCTGACGTGGACTGAGCCTCACTGGAACGACAAGGGACAGAACATTACAGAACCTGAAGGGCCTCAGATTCTCTTCTCTCAGACCATGTTTGTTTGGTGGAGCGTTAGCTTGTTCTGGTCTGTAAATAAAGTTATCTTTTGTCACAGAAAAAGGCCGAATGTTACCGACCGAACCCACGGGGTGCGGTACAAAATCAGCCGTTGTATGGAATTTACACCGGCACGTCATCGGTGGAGCTAAAGGAAAGAAGCTATGGCACACTCTGGGAAATGTGGGGATTGCGACAAGAAAAAGAAGCTGCATTTAAAAAAAATTAGAGAAAAGATTGGACGAAAACAGATGAGTCGAAACAACAATAAAAGGGCACACACACACACACATACGCACACTCACACACCCCAAACTCCTTGTTTATAAGGGCTAGAAATACAGGCAGGCACACTCCACTTCTATTAGCATCAAATATTTACATGTCTCCTCCGAATGGAAATTACTCTAATCCTGACTTCAGGCTGCTGTCAATCAATCCCCCTCTCCCCTGTCTCCTCTCCTCGCGCGTTCACGTGGTGCTGAAGGACAGCGACTGTGTCTTTGTCGGGAGCGCGCGTGCAGCAGACGCGGAGGACCGATGCTTGCCGGTCACGAGGAGACGAGGAAAGCAGATTCTCCCTGTATACATTTCATTTTAGATATCATTTCTTTTGATCGACCATTCTTCATCGCTTCAGAGCGAAAAATATGTATGTAAAATAATGCATAATGTGGTCAAAACATATGTCTGTTTGTGGAATGATTTGCTTTAATAGATCAGTAGTGCACGCGAGGGAGGACGTGATCTTGTCTGCGCTACAAGGTCGACGACAGAAAACACACCAAAAAAAAAAAAAAAAAAGGCGACTGCATGTTTACGGCTTATGATGAATGTGAGACACGAACCACGACAGCTGTGCAACGCAACAACAACAACACAACAACAACACGAAGCCTCGGCATTTCCTCTCAACGCGGTGAAACGACATGAAAACGCTGCAGAGGGGAGAAAAAGAAGAAGAAGAAGAAGAAGAAAAAAGCCCGGGTAATATGTGATGCGCGCTGGGCGTCTTACGTAACGCTCACCCCATGTCTGTGCCGTGTCCTCGCGCCGCTCAACGACAGCCTTTCACCGGCTTAAAGGCGAGCGACCGACGCACCCTGCCGCGCGGCCGCGTTACAGCACCGCGCCAGAGCTCCTTTCTTACCTTTAAAAACAAACAAATGTTCGTCTTCTTCTTCCTCTGCTGGTTCCGTGGAGAAGCTGGACGCTGCCCCTCCTCCTCCTCCTCCTCCTCCTCCTCCCCCTCCGCGCCTCCTATGTGATGTTTATTTCCCCTCTTCCTCCTCCTCCCATCCTCTCACTGCTGATGTGATTCTGGGTGGAGGGAGGGGAGGGGGGGGGGTGAAGCTAATGGCACTTCCTACACTGGGCTGGGACTGCAGGAGAAGGGAAGCCATAGAGAATAGAAACAATGTGAGCAGAGATGGCCGTCACGCTCCATATATAAATATATTTATCTGTCACTAACAGTAACAGCCGCATGCCGTCGTGATGTTGACCTCATTGCAGAGTCACAGTGAGGTCTTGTTGCGTTGCCACTTCGGCCCTCTGGCAACAGGCACTTTTATAAGAGTCCTAAATGGGGCCTCTCAGTGTTTACAGCCTGTGTTATGCTCCCTTTAACCCTTTTAGCATGTATTAACAGCGTGCAGCAGGTTGTAGTCTCTGACGAGTATTTACAGTGACACAGCCTTTGTTTTAAATAACTATGTGAGGTATAGCTCCCAGCTACATAACACTAATATTAGCTACTAATATCGGTTGGACTGCTGCTAGAACAATAGTTATGCGTTATATAATAAACCAATTTGTCACCCTTAATCCAAATGTAATCAATTTTGAAGCTTGGGTTTTATGATCGGATGTCCCTTGCACGTTATGGGAGCTTTCAGCACATGTTTTTGTTTCATGACTTCTGTCATTTGGTTTTATTTATATTATATGTTCAAGTTTGTATGCGTTGTGCGACAAGTATTACCCAAAGGGTTAGGGTTAAGGACAATGTGTGTTTAAAGTAGAAATGTGTGGCTGATACATGTTTTTTTTCCCACAAAATAGTTAAAAAAAACAAATTAGAAAACTATATAAACTCCTCATCCCTCAGTGAAAACAAACCAAATACATGAATCCATGTTGCTTCGCTATATATTGGCTTCCAAACTACAGCTATGATGTCATAAATATATGATACTGATGGTGGGAAACAAAGCTGCAAGTTCACGTGCAGGATCGCAGTTATTTGGAGAAAAAAACAGCTTGTTGTTCAATCATTCTTTTTACGTAAAGTGATAAAATACTCAGATACTTCCAGCTCAGTAAAAGGAGTTTGAGTCAGATGAGAATCAGAGTCAAGTTTAGCGCCCCGCTAAAGTCGTGTTATCACATGAGAACATTTACAACTGTAACACCATCGAAAGAGAGTTTTTTTTAACGCATAGGATGTGCAGAATATCCTGATCCGGGGTTGTGCAAAAATTCACGGCATGAATGAACTAGCAAGTAGGAGGATGTGTGCGCGTGGGGACGCAGAGAGACGTGATTATGTAACGCAGTGAGTCTCACGGAGGAAGCAGAGGAAGCTTTCCAGCTTCAGGAGACTTAAACTCACTCCCCCCCACACACACACACACACACATCTGTTGTTTTCCACTGGGCTACTGCCGTTAATGTTTCTCTCTCTCTGCACCATCTTGGTCTTATTGACCTCGACAGGCGAGCCAGGCCGTGCCAGTCCTCTGGTGGTCGTCGAACGGCATTCTGGGAAATGGAGCTAGATGAACAAATCGCAGCAGCAGCGAACGCCAAGAGGCTTCTGGTAGGCGTCGGGTATATCTATACGTCAAGCTCAGCCCCGGTCGGGGGGTTCTTTACTAAACCTTATGTATCTTCAAGTACAGGTGTGTTTAAGGCTTTTAAAAAACTACCCACAATGCAACACGCACAGGCAACGTCACATGTGCGAGAGCTTCTGCAGTGTTTCTCTGAACTGGTGACGCCCGATTGCTTTTGTGATCGTCAATCTCAGATGTAAGGGCACGGCGGGCGAGTGTGTATTCTAGAGGTGTGTGTGTGCGTGTGTGTGTGTGTGTGTGGTATAGAGGCTACATCAGACAGACTTAACAAGTGTTCACTGTCTCCCTCCACCCTGCTCTCATCCCCCTGACATGTCGTCGCTGGCGGCAGAGAAGAAAGAGAAAAAAAACTTGCGTCCTCCTCCTTTTCTCTCTCTCTCTCTCTCTTTCTCTCTCACACACACACACACACACACACACACGCGCACGCACGCACGCACGCACGCACGCACACACACACAGCATTCTATCCCTATCTGCCCCCCCTCTCCCACCTCCTTCAACAACATCCCCATTCAAGTGCATCAGCTCCAGGCATCCTCCCTCTCTCCCTCCTCCCTCCATCCTTCCCTCCCTCCCTCCCCCCATCGTTCACCAGTAGCCTAAGCACATAAAAAATACATCAAACACAGCCGTCCGCCCAAGGCCCCGTCACACGCAAAATCATCTCTCCCTCCATCTCTCTCTTAAAACGAAAAAAAAAAAAACAAGTTACAAAAGACGACTACAGAGGACACTGATAGGAGCGATAGGATGAACTCTGAGGACTGAGGGGTCGTCAGT
This sequence comes from Clinocottus analis, assembly GCF_023055335.1. Classification (NCBI taxonomy): domain Eukaryota; kingdom Metazoa; phylum Chordata; class Actinopteri; order Perciformes; family Cottidae; genus Clinocottus; species Clinocottus analis. The sequence continues at coordinate 3,465,158 of NW_027175865.1, forward strand.
GAGGCCTCCTGGGGGAGAGACAGATTATTTTAACGTTAACACTAACCACATCTCCCCCCTTTTTCACTCACACACACATGGGAAAGAGTAGAAAAAAACAAAACCAACTAAAAAAGCAGGCAGCATGACTTACCTTGTGCAGAAGGAGACCTTGTGTGAATGGTACACTTGCCTGCAGCGGCCTGACCCACTTCCCTCAGTTCAGCTCCGCATCTGCTCCGGCACCAGTCCCCGGCCGTGACAGCGGCCGAGGGCGGCCGGCAGCACCCACGGGCCACGCTGTCAGATCCCCGGCGCCGAGATGCACAGAGATTGAAACGAGAAAAAAAGGGCCTGCCGGACCTCCAGCTCGCAGCCAGCACCCTCCTCCTCCTCCTCCTCTTCCTCCTCTTCCACAACAACAAAAAGAGAAATCATCCAAATCAGCCCAGACGTGCTAAATTGAACAGCCAGTCCAGCACACGTTGGCTTTGCGGACTAATTATACACTCTTTTTTTTTTCATTTTTTAGGCATAGATGTGAGCAGACACGCGCGTATACAGTGTATACGTCACAACACAAGCGCTGCACACACACACATGGACACACACACACCCCTTGGGTGCTAGAGCTCATGTTTCTCTTCAATTATTCCACCCTCTGCCCTCTCTCCTCCTCATAATCTGAATAAAGCCAGATCCGTGTCCTCTAGATATTTAGAAGCCGGGCCTCGGTGCCAAAACATGTAACCTTCCTCCTCTTTCAAGTGGGGGAGTGAAAAAGGAGTTCAGAGGCGGGGGGTGGGAGGCTCGGCTTTACTGCGTTGACCTCTGAATTTCCTCCCAGGGGTTAGACAAAGTTGCAAAATTGAGTTTGGAGAAGCCGGCGAAGAGAAAGAGAAGAAACTTGTCGACACTATTCCTATTAAATCCTAATTAGGATTGATTTCTTGACCCTGCAAACAGGCCCCGCAGGACTTGGAACCAAGTCTTTATCTGGCTTAATTGCGTCGTAATGGCTCGAAAATAAAGACGGAGGCGACTCAACAACAAACCGTATCATGCATCGGCCCCCCACAGCTCGTCGGCTCCGTCAGATCTCTCAGAGACGTCCCGAGTCTTTTGAAGCCAAACCGTCAGGAGACGAGGGTCTGAGCACGTGGGACAAAAGGTAGAACTGTAACGACCACTTCGACGGCAATAGGGACGGCAATAGGGAGGGATTAAGGGAGGGCCCGCCAGCCTGCAGGTACGGCGGCCCGCTGTGGGCAAAGCCCACCATGGGGTTCATTCCAGAGCCTCCTGGCTGTTGGCCCCTAATGATGTGTAATGGGGCCTCCTTGCGCGCCCGTTCCTAACCCCGGGACCTCCTCCTAATCACCGCGGCCACTAATGAGATGGAGAGACATGAAAGAGGCTCGTTAGAGGACCCTCCTTCTAATGCCGGCCTATTCTTAGCCACTTGGCAAATCATTAGTCTTTAAACTGCGATTATGCTTCCCTCCAAAGCCAGGAGACAAAAAGTGGAAGAAAGAGAGTGAAAGACTTGCAAAGGACAGGTGGAGAAGCGGAGCGCTACGACACTCATCAGATCCCTTTCACGTCATCTTTGATGTGCAAAACTGCAGGCCGGAACAAACGGATTCTCTTTACCTCTCGAAAGGAAAGTCATACAATCTAACGACGCCCAAACTCTTTCCAAATGGACCATGTTTGTGTTGTAATCAGTGAAAAAAACAGGAGAGTAAATGCTGTGATTCTCTACTGGCATGTTAGCATGCTCACGTTTGAAACCAAGCACAGCTGATTCTGATGGGAATGTTGTAAGTTTTGCAGGAATTTAGTCATAAATCAAAAGTATTTAATGAATTAATTATGTCTATTAACAGAGTTTATTTACAAATCCTGATCTTTGGATCATGGGCATCTGTACCATATGTAATGTCTGCTCCTAAAAAGCAGACAGGCACACACGCACAGAAGACAAAAGCAAAGGTCTTAAAATACACTTTTATTTACAATGTAAAACAAATACATTTAAAATCATCATTCAAATAATAAAAAAAACCTCCAAAATCATTAAAAACAAATCAATCATCCTATTTACATGATAAAACATTTGTAAATGGACCTCTGTCAGAAGGTCCAGATTATGTCAAGTACAGTGTGACCACGAGACGCGCCTCGGTGGCGTGCTTTAGCTCGCCATTTTAAAAAGGCAACGTAAACATACACACGAGTGTCCGTATTTGTGTTTCTCAGGCGACGTCTACCTCGGCACGCAACCGTCCCTTCTTTTTAAAACCACCTACTTCCTTTTAGAGGTCTTGCTGGTTTGTGAAACACTGGATGTGGTCGGTCAATTCTGGCCCTTTTGTCTGCTGACGATCATCACTCAGCGGGTCGTGCTGCGTCCTCAGTGGTCCAGGAAGTTGAAGATGCTCCTCGGGGGGCCTTTGGTCGGTCCTGCGGGCCGGTTCTCACTACACACCCTCTTCGCTGCTGGGTTCACTGCCTCCAGAGGCCCTCTCTTCTTCTTTATCGTCTTAAGGAGCAAACGCATCCAAAGTTAAACTGTTAGCTGATGTAGAATTAAGGACAGACTAAATAAAATGGGGTTAATGATGAAAATTGTGATAAAAACATGCTCGGGAAAATAAATAAATGAAAAAAATTGCGACTCAATAGGATCTGATAGAAACAGCGGGCTTTGGCTCCACCTAGTGTCAGAAATCTAAAAGACACCCGAATCGATAAAGTCACCCGTCCCACTCATGACCGTCGCACTGAGCTATCTCTGGCCACCATCTTTGGAAAGTATTTTGTTTTGGTGCTTATGTTCAGATCAAAACCAGACTGGATAGGGAAGATCAAAGTGGTTAAAGGTCAGGGGAAGAGAATTATTCTTTTCATTCACGAAACAGCTGGAAAATATGTCTATAGTTGTTTGTTTTTCTGGTTTGATTAGCGACCAAAGTGGTTTTTCCTTGAAAAACACTGATGACTTTTAAAGAGAACCGATGAGTTTGTTTGAGACTATTGTTTTTTAAGATCGGTGGTGGGGCAAATTGTGGTCATGTGGCCACGTTACACCCTTGTTTTGCAACACCACAAGCTGCGATTTGCAAAATAACGTCCTTGTTTGCCCTTTACCTCATTTTAAAACAATACAAAGCATTCGCCATGCTTCGCCAGAGCCCTGGCAGGAGTCCCAGACTCACCGGTTTCTTAGGAGCGTCCGAGTCCTTCTCCGGCGACAGGGTTTGGAACAGGAAGCCTCTGCCGTTTCTGGGCGCCAGAGGATTCCCCTCGGAGATGGAGGCCAGCTTCTGGAGGACGGAGTGAGGCTGACTCAGCAGTGAGCCTCTCCTCACCTGGAGGAAATAAATAAATAAGTCTCCAAATGACCGTGTACAGAGCACAAGCAAGAAACAACAAACTAATATATGAAGCTACATCCACTCGCTCCTCTCACTCTGCATTGATCTCTTTCAGTAAGGATGAAGTTTAGTAGAACATGAAATCAAGACATTATCATACGAGGAAAAAAAAAAAAGTTTTACTATTTGGTTTGTCGAACAGATGTAATATTCACATAACGGTTGTCTACCTGTGAGGGATGTGATGGTCTCTGGAAAGGGTTGAGAGCCGGAGTCTTCTTCTCTGGCTGTGCTGCCTCTGGGGGCTCTGGTATGAAAAAAAGTGTAAAAGTTAAGATGGCGAAATATTGTGAATATAACTTGCCACAATTTTTTTTTTTTAAAGGGGAAAAAAAAAATACTGAATCTCATTTGTCTCATTGTTACATTTGTAGTGCAGAAGTATTCGTGATACAGTGATGTAAAGGACTCTGACAAAGCTGCTGTATAATCATCATATAAAACGTTAGTTATTTTAAAGCGGAGTGTAAAATAAAAACATGTCTTCAGTTGATTAAATTACTTTGAGATCGGACTACTAACATCCTGCACAGCCCACTTTGTCATTTGGATGAAAGGATGTAAAGTGACCACGATGAAAAACACAAAAAATAATGATGACACGCCGCAACTCACACTTCTTTTTTCTTCTTCTCAGGAAACCACAGCTATGTTGAAATTAATGTTCTGAAGTAAGTCGCCATTTAGCAACGACGGCATTGGCCCCAGCGTTAGTTTAGTTTGCTGAGACACATGCCAGTGTTTTGGTGCTGCCGGTGTGAGTTTGTGTTTTTAATCTCTAAAACGTTTGAACACATCAGGTGAAATTATCAACGGTCTTTTTAGATTAGACTTTTTCCTCTCTGCTCAAAAAGATCTGGAAACTGTTGATGAACACGGAGGAAATAATCCCAAACTTTAGAAGGATCTGTGTATTCCTGTAATTATCATTGGACAACAGCATGTCTGGGTTTCATTTTGAGGGTCTTGATTCTTCTCGCGAGGCCTCACGTCAAACCGACCTTTCCTCTGCAGAGTCTTGGCGGTGAGTTTCTTGGCCAGCTTCATAAAGCGACTGTCTTCCTCCCCGAGCTTCTCGTCGTCTGCATCCAGGTCGTCGTCCCCTTTCTTTGCTTTCTGCTCAGACTGAGAGAGGAGACACAGGAAGAGAAAACGGTATGAAGACAAAACATATCCTTTGTTGACATTTACACAGACAACAAACTTTGATATCAGCCAACATTCCCAACAGAGTATTTTTAAAATATATCTTCTTTCCATCAATTGCTCCTCACTATAACCTGCGAGTAAAGCTACCTGTTCTCTGAGCCACTGTTCTCTCTCCAGCCTCTCCTTCCTCCTCTGGACCTCGGACAGGTCCACCTCTTCATCGTCCTCCTCCTCTCCGTCGCCCTCTGCGCCCATCCTGTCCGCATTGAATGCATCATCTGGGAGGAAGAAGTCAAAAAGAAACTAAATGATTTGTTGCAGCGACTCTATAAAGTGAGCTTAGTTTTGTTTGAGACAAACTACTTGGGGTTTGTCTGCTTTTAACAGTGTTTCAAATCCCATCAAGCTCAAGTTCCAGTACGGTGACATTGACTCACCCATATTTTTCCAACGGAAGCGGCGAGCTCGCCCCGGGCCGTCAGAGTGCAGGTCACCGTCAGCGAGGTAGCGTTCCTGGTAGATCCTCAGACTTCGCTTGTCGTCGTCCATTATCTGCTTCCTGTGGGAGCGAAGCACAACGGTTTATGTTTTTCATCTCTCAGCTCGATTCATTTCCGAATGAGAGTCTGAATCGGGCGAGTTGGAGCGCGGGACGTTGGCACTCACATGTGGATCTTGTTGACTTGGTCCTGCAGCTCTTCATCAGAGGGAAGCTCCTCGAGAAGCTCCTCCTCCTCGTATTCGTTCTCTCCGTCGGCGCCCTCGTCATCGCTGCCAATGTCGCTGCCGGACAGCTCCGCCTCCGACTCCAGGTAGTCTGTCAGACGCCTGCGGGCAGGAGACAAGAAAAGTGTCTGTCACAGCGTGTATCGTCTGAGAAATATTACTTAACACAGAGAGAAGAGTACAAAACATGAATTTTGTGCGCATATGTTCATACATGTGATTTAGATTCAACACTCACATCTTCTTCTTCTTCTTGACCCGGTGTGATGCGAAGACACCCTGCATCTCCTCCTCTTCTACGTCATTGTCCTCGTCCTCACCAGCGTCTGCCTCGTCCTCCTCTTCACCTTCCTCATCATTGTCCTACAAACCCCACAATTCACGTGTGATTTCAAAATCACAGACACGTACATCCAGCATGATCTTTATTCGACAGAAACAAGCTTACCGATTCACTCTGACTTTCCACATCTGACAGAAGCCGGAATTCGCAGTCCTCTTCCTCCTGTTGCTCTTCTTCCTCTTCCTCTGGCTTATTTTTACTTTATACAGAGAAATTACTATGAGAATTTTACATTGCATATTACAATGAGTAATCCTTTATCAGAAGGAACTGAAGAAGCGAGTACAACAAATACTTTTGTAAAGTATTATGCCCCCCCTTCAGGTCTTTGAACTTTACCTGTCGAGTGCCGACGAGGCCGTGTGAGCAGAACCTAAAATTGTAAGCAAAGGAGACATTTTAATATTGTGGAACTGGAAGTCAAAACATTGTCAAACCTCAAAGTACAGGCGAACAGATGGAGCAGCAAACCGTTGTTCACCTGGACTAGAAAACTTCCCCGAACACAGGCCCAGCAGCTGATCCATGGTATTATCCAACTCCTCGTGCCGTCCATTCTCCTCCTCCAGGTCCGCTCTCTTCTCCTCCTCCCCGGCCTGAGTCGGCGGAAACGCTCCGGAGCACAACCCGAGCAGCGCGTCCTCCTGCGACGCTCCGGGGTCTCCTCGCCCCGGAGCGTCGGAGCCACCGCTCTCCGCTGTCCTGAAGACCCCCGAGCACAGCCCGAACAGCTCGCCCATGTTGGCGTCCATGGCGTTCTCGTCCAGGCTGTCCAGGATCAGCTGCCTCTTGTGGGAGAGAGGCGCATTGGACCGCGGCCCCACGTTGAGGAAGCCGTCCGCGTCCAGCAACTGCGAGTGGGTGTCGTCCTCCAGGGAGAAGCGACCCTGGGAGTCTCCGCTGAGGCCGGGGCCGGAAGCAGCTCGGCCCAGGGGCCCCGAATCAGCTCCCGGGGACTGAGGCCCGTACAGGTCTTGGGAGTCCTCAACGGGGAGGCAGAGAGACGGCTCGGAGAGTTTGCCTGAGCTCTGATGGAGGGGAAAATAGATGATGGGTTACTATACGACATCAATGTAAAAAAGATTACTTTTCTTAGATTCTTCTTCGTAGTTGCTTTTCAAAATATTTCAAATGTTCTTCTATGAACTTGCAGCTTCTTACCTTAATTTCTATTTCAGGTAAATGTAAACTTTGGTGGAAGTGTGACTGTACTTTTACCACAATGTCTAAGAGTGCATACCATATCTTTATTGGGGTTTTAAACAAACAAATTAACTAATTAAAATGTGACAGTAAAATTGTCGACGTACGTTTAGGAGAACTCAAACCCCTGCCGACGACATTTTGGTAGGTCTTACATCTCTATTTCTTACCTTGGAGGCAGAGCCGAGGAAGCTGGGCCTGAAGAAGCAGGGCGAAGGGGAGCGGAAATGGGAGGAGTTGGAGATGCACCTCCCTGCCGAGCGCTGATGACTGACAGGCTGGTAGGAGGTTATCATCGATCCCGCCAGCTCAAAGCTGCTGTTGTGGCTGTTGTCCTTCACCAGGTACAGAGAGTCGTCCTCTTCTGGAGAAGGGACAGACGAGAGTGCGGGAGTGAGAAAAGACAACGGAGTGGATTCAAAAACATTTGTGTCACTCCACTTAAAGCCTCATCCCTCATAAATAACTAATGATAACTATACTTTAGTCGGATTTGAGCACAAGGGCCGAAAATGCTACCCACCCATCTTATTGCTGCCGCTGTAATGTCCAGAAGGACCAGACCGTCTTATGCCGTCACTGAAAAGGAGAACAGTGCATGTGAAGCTTTACTCCATGAACACACAGTGCTAAAGTAAAGACACCAGCTCATGTTTTGTCACTTGATTTAAGGAGGGTTTATTATTTTGTTTGTTTTTAAGTCACTTACAAAAAGGTACAATGTGAAAACCATAAAAGACGAGAAACTCAGAAGTGCACTTACCCGGTACGAGAGCAGGAGTTCCCTGGGAACAGCATGAGTGTAACGTCTGTATTAAGGTCAGAGGGTTCGTTCAGTGCCATGGGAGAAGGACTCCTGATACTCTGCACTACGCTGCCCTCCTCATCTTCATGCTCCCTCTCTTCCTCCTCAACTCCATCACCTCCCAGTAAGTCGTCTACGTTCTGTTAAAAACAAAAAAAAAAGAAGAGGATGAGAAGACGATCAGGCTTGACGTGAGACCAATGTACATAGCAATGGTATTGTCTCCAAAGCAGCAAACAAACCAAACACCCCCTTACCTCTTCCTCCTCGGACTCATCGGTCATATCTTCCTCCTCCTCGTCCTCCTCCCCACATTCTTCGTTGTCGAGGCGATTCAGCTCGGCCCTGCGTACCCTCTCCTCCTGCCTCCTCTGGGCCATGGCGAGCTGCAGGCGCTGCTTCAGCGTCAACAGCTTCTCTCCTGCGAAACGAGAAGAAAAGAGGTCAAGTGAGGTTGCGAACGGGATAGAGGGTCAACAATCTGGTTTTTTAATCTCTCGCGTCCATCCACACCTGGTTTGGTGGCCGCGGGGGGCTTCTCCGTTCCCTCTTTAACGGTGACAGTGACGGACTCGGTGCGCAGCTCCTCCTGGCCGGATGGGGTGGTGTCTTTGCGGATGATGTTGAGCTGCACGGTTCGCTCTCCCTGAGGGCGTGCGGGTGGCTTGACGTGGCGCAAGTAGCGCTTCTTCAGGGCCTCCAGACCTGGTTGAAGAAGAGAGATCAATGTGATGGCAGACTGGGTTAATTCTGATCGTCTTTCTCCTCTCACTTGGCTGAAATCTAAAAATAAATAAATAAGCGCTTACCAGGGTTGAGCGGTGGCGGCTCGAGTTCCACAAAGGCGCCGTCGTCTTCACACAATTTAGCGACAGGCGGGGGATCCAGTCCAAGCCTCTTCAATCTGGCCAATTTGTCCGCCTTGAGTTTGGTGGGCTGCCGTGCTGAAGGCTCTGCTGCGGCCGGATCAGAGCTCCCAAACTGGGTGGCTGAAGGCTCCGCCAAACCCCCGGACACGGGAGCTTTCTGCAGGGCTTCCGACTCAAACAGCTTTCGGTCCGAGGGTGGCGGAGACGTTTCTTCTCCGCGATCAGAAGCGGCTCCAACTGCTGGGACGGACTCCTCCAGACTCTCGGAGAGGTACAGCATCGGTCCTGATTCCTGGTCGGGATCCAAGTTCGCTGTGGCCTCTCGTGCCTGATCGAGGCTCACCTGCTGCGGGGACGAGGTGGCGGCGGGTTGAGGTATGGGCTGGATCTGAGTGGAAGACAGATCTAGAGAAGGAGGGGAGTCCTGCTCTGTGGATGGCTGCAGAGGCTCACTGGGAGGAGCCGGCGTCTCCAACATCATGGCTGAATACTTTGTGGATCTATTAAGGAAATAAGATTTGTTTATTTATTTTAAGTGTGTGGAAATGATATAATGAATGATCAAATTGTGACAACTGATGGTAATTTCTTGTGTGAGTCATCCGTGTCTTTACTTCAACAACGCCATGGCAGGACCCTCTGGCCTGGCTCTCTTCTTGAAGAACTGGTCGATGGTCTTTGGCGCAGGGACGTGGTAGGGCAGGCCAAGTGTAGACTCTAAGACAAAGACAAAGATGCAGTATGACTCACACGGAAGACATTAGACCCCCCCTCCCCCACTCCCTTGTTATTCTGACGCAATCACAATTTAAATGGTGAACAATCAGCAGAAAACAGTTCACACGTTGTTGTTAACTGACCTCTGACAAGTCTCTGAGTCTCACTGTGGAGGAGTCTTATCGCCTCTTTGCTGGCACGCGCAGCTTTCCTTTCCTGAAAGCAACACATGTTGAGAATGAAACAGCTGTTTTTGGGTGTACTCACATTAAAGCATTTAGAATAAATTCAAACATTTAGCCACTGCATACCACACGCTGGGGTTTCTCCACTGCAGCATCATCTTCATCATCCTCCTCCTCCTCCTCATCCAGAAAAGGATCCTGCAGAAATATTTTAAACACTGATTACACAAAGGCCTGCTTGGTGAAAATGCTGTGGTGACAGATGTTGTCCAAAGTGCCATTAGCAAGTTGTATTCCCCAGTGTTGTGTGAACCAGCTGAGTCGTGCTACAAACAACAAACAATGGCTCAACTTCCTGCTGACAGCTCTTACATACAAACACAGTGCTTGTTCTGATCCTTGATATTGCAAACAGTCATTCGTTTTTGTACCTTGTGTTTTTTCATCTTTTGTTTGACAGCAGCTCGGATGGCCTCCAACGACTCTTCCTCCTCCTCATTGTCGTCCAGACCGGTGTCAAACAGGTCCGTGTCGCCCAGCAGACACCCACTATCATTCAGGGCCCGAGGGAGAGGAGTGTTCTGGGGAAACGGGCATAAATGTTGTTTTAAAATATAAAATATCATCCGAGTCAAGGATTCTTATTACTTAACAACTGTTTGATTCGGCTTCTGCTTAGTTTAACATTTCACATCAAAAATTTTGAACTTTAAGGAGATGTTTTTATTTGATAATGTGGGTTATCCAGAGCAATATTTAAAACGCACATTACCATATCTCCATTTACATAAAGAATAATTCCATTAGATACAAACCTTGGTGTGTGAAATATGCAGAAAGTAATTAGTGACACATACAGCCGCGTGTACTTTAAATATACACAGAACAAAAGGTCTGTGTGCAGTTTCCTAACTTATCACAATATATAACATGGAAGTGTCCAATTTGTGTTTTTCTTCACACATCTCCAGACTAAAATGTCAGCAGAAGAAGAAGAAAACACCACAGAGAAAGCGGCACTAACCTCATTCGTTTCTGAGTGCCTTTCCTTCTTCTTTAGTTTTTCCACCGCTTTGCTCTGCTTCTCTCTCTTCTCCCTGTGCCTCTGGCTCTTCTCTCTCTTCTTTGTTGATTTCACCTCCTTCCTCACCTCCTCCTGTTGCTCCTCCGTTCCTTCCCTTTGCTCTTGCTCCGGCTCGCTGACGTCGCTGTCCACGGGGGCACGGCTTATTCTCTTGCTTTTCTTCTGCACCCCGCTGTCTTTCCTGTCATCCTTCTCTCCGGTCTCCATCTCCTCCCCGCTGGAAGCGGATAAGACCAGCGCTTCGGCCATCTGTGCGCTGTTCTCCGCCGCTACCTCCTCGGCCTCACTGTCACTGTCCCTAATGGCGTTACGGTGAGGCTTTCTGTGGACTGTGATGTCTTCATCCTCGTCAGAATCTGAAAAAGTAAAAGAACAGTTTAGACTTTTACTTGAAATGGGTCTAGTTGCTACTGGTGTTACTTTTACTTGCTCTAGTTTTACTACATTTATTATTGCGTAGCACTATTTTTTTTACGTAGCATACATTTTTCACAGCTTTGAGAAATTTATGCAGGGTCGATTATTCATCCGGAGAATATTGTGGTTCACTTGATGCCACTCAAATGACTTGATTGAGTTTTTAGAGGACATTTAGTCACAAAGCATACCATAGCTGCATCACACAGTGTAATGCAAATGGGGCAAGTTCACTGTGATTGCATAGACATTAACACAACTGTGGCCCTCATTTACACAGCCAACATCTCCTGCCCATCACCCATTGTTTTGTTACTTCACCTGGAAGCTCTTCTCTTTTGTTGGCCGTCTCGGTGGCCATCTCCTCTGCCGGAGAGCCCATTCCACTGTCTGAATCACTGTCTGTTGCGGTTTGAGCCAAAGCCGGGAGCCCTTCAGCCTGGATACAATAACACAAACACGGATTTCACCCACCATGAGGTGCTTTTTCTATAGTCTGGGGAAACTGCATGGGTTGGGATGACGTCTGTTTACTGAGGGGAAAAAACATGACATTTAATAGTCTTAACTCAAGGCACATAGTGCTAAATGATAGTGTGCAGGGTGGCTTATCTTGCTTAGTGTACTTTAATGCAATCTAAAAAGGGACTGAGTATGAATGCCACGGTTAATGTGGCAGACTGCAAACATTGATTTAATTAAATTAATAAAACCTACACTGGGGTGTCACTGTTTGTCAATATGTATTAAAAAAAAGAAATACACGAAAAGGGATTTTCTTTGCAAAGTTGACATGAAGCATTTCAGTCGATTGTGTGACTTTAAGCAGCCAGCTGGATGTTAAATTACATCAGTGGTACATTGTAATAATGCAAACAATGAGCACGTACGTTAGCGACATTGCTTCCTTTCAACGAGTATAGTTAACATAGCCAGCTAATGGTACGTGCTATATATAAGTATATACATATATGTGAAAAAAAGTTACTGCAACAAGTGATTGATTTCCGTGAGTAATCCCCCAAGATCGTAACCTGCTTAAATATACAGTTTTAACAGGATAGATTAAGTAAACTGGGAAACATGCACTTAAAGGATGGGACCAGGCCGAGACTACAACCAGCAGCTGGCTACAACAAACCTAGCGAGCTAACGGCTAAAGCTAACGAGACCTGCAGTTAGCTCAATCTTATTAACAAATGCTTCGTCGCTGTCCAGTAGTCTCTTAATAACGTTACTCGTAATTAACGACATGTATGTTAGACTCTCACTCTCACCCCATAACCCCGAAACAACGTCAAATGTCCAAAATACTAAACTAATATGTGAAATAATGTCCTCACCAGTTGTTGAGGAACGACAAGGCTCATCTTTGTCCGCCAGGCTCGTTTACGCTCTTTTGTGAAATAAACCAGCGGACACGACGCTTCGTCAAATGTCAGCAGACTTAACAGACGTCAAAGAGCGAAGGCCTGCGTGACAAAGGTTGTTTCAGACTGTTATAGCATTTTTAGAAAGCCTTTAGCCGGGCTGTTTCTCTTCCTCCCGCCTGTTCCACCTAACAGAAATTTTGATCTTTCGCGCGCCGTGACAGCTGGCCCACAGTTTCTCCTCACTGAGGTGTCAATCGTCATTTTCTCGGATCCTATTGGTCTATTGGGGACGTTTGTATCCGCCCACTTTGACGTCATGGCTTGGTGTGAGCAGATTTTAAATCCCGTGGAAGCTCAAGCGTTGCGTTGCTAAATTGTTGCACAGCATTTCCAAAACAAAGTGGATAAGGAGGCACGTAAAACTAAAATATAAGAGTAAACATAACAATGAACATAAGCACAAAATGTAAAATCATATACACACAATGTCACACATATAATACTATGTAATATGGGTAACAGTAAGCTGCATTTCAAAATATGAACGTGCAAAATAAGCACATGTCATGGATAACAACACAATAGATAAAGAAATACATAAAGATGGTTTTATCTCTCTGGTGTATAAATAATCCCTGAGCATTATTTCATATAATACAGTTTTTAATAATGTGGAAATAAACCACATAGTTATAATGGGTTCCAGGCATGCATTATTAATGAACTCATGGTATGTAATGAGCATCCTAAATCATGAAGAGCACATTTGCAAAAGCCATCAAACATTGATCCTGTGGAGTAAGTCCTGCATGACTGCCCTCAGTGTGACGTTCCTAAAATCTTCCTCTTCTCTGAACTTGCATATTCTAAAACAAGAATGACCTACTGTGTCACATACATTAACAGTTTTGCTCCTCAGACAGCACATTGTGAACCTTCAGTGATGATATCTGCATCTTGCGTCAATACACTGACAGGACTTATATGTATGGACACTCTCTTAGCTCTGAATGATAATGTAATAATACTGGTAATTAAATTTCAACAGTGTAAGTTAAGTAAAATAACTAAGTAACATGCTTTTAATCGACGTGACAAGGCCAAAACTTTAATCACCACCCCTATACTAGCGAGCTGGATATCTGGCTCAGCAAAATAGTTATAATTTCTATTCAGATAAAGACTTTACATACAGAATATTTAATTACTTGAATACATTAATTGTTCTATATTGAACTACACAGGAACATAGTTCAAATAGCTCCCTCTTGGCCGACTAAGTCATGTAGAATAACACAAGTACATTTTTCTGACAGCTTAAGTAAGGACCATTTTGAATGCAGGACTTTTACATATATGTTTAAACCGTTGTAACTATTAAAGTAAAGCATCTGATTCAGTGGTGAAACAAATACTCTTTTATTTGAGCAAATAATTAAAACAATTTAAGTTATAGTGCTAGTTAGCACAATTCCTAATAATGTGTCATTATTTATTTGTATCTGGCATGAAGTGGAATCCCTAAAGTATCCTAATTAAGTAGGCTCTTTTCTAATCAACTTCATGAATTAAGTAACACAATTTATTATATAATAATAATTACAACTACTATGATCATATTATAGTATGTAAGTGAATGCTCTTTACACCCTTACTATACTTTCTTTACTATATTTATACACAAGCATATATAAATATATATATATATATATATATATATATATATATATATATATATATATATATATATATACATATATACATATATATGCACATATAAATGAATGTGTGTAGATACAACACACTGTATATTGTCCTATATTCATGAGATTTACAGTCAGAGCGGTACAGCAAATTACGCATGCGCACAGCCATCCCTACGACTTCTATCCGGCGCATGCGCACTTACAACTCCATAGAGCCAGCAGCAGCGGCGGTAGCTCAGGTCAGTTAGTTCAGTCAGCAGTCGTTCACGCATCTATCTTTATTCCCTTTTCTTAAATTAGCCACTCTAAGCTTCGCGATACCGCCCCCAGTAGCAGCCTCGGTACGGAGCCGCCAGGCCGGGACAGAGACGGAGACGGAGGCCTCGGCCATGGAAGCGCTCGGACCCGGTAAGAAAAAAATGTGAAAATAGAAAGCGCAGCAGCGGAGAGAGCGAGCCGTGTGCGGGACGCGTGTGCACAAATGTCGCATCACTGGGGGCCGCGGCTGCAGCGAGGCCTCGGAGCTCAGACGGGAAAACAAACCGAGGCCCAGCCCGTGTGTACATATATGTGTGTGTGTGTATACATGTGTGTGACTTTATTTACACCGAGTTGGAGACACGTTTTGTGCCTGTAGGAGGAGAGTTGGGGGTTTGATTTGTTTTTTCCAGAAACGTCTGCGCGGTTTTATTTATCTGAAGCACGCACTGCTCGTCGTGTCGGGGCTGGCATTGTGTGAGTGGGGATTTAACTAGGACCTTCCTGCCTTCCTTCCTTCCGCGTCGTGCTGTGTTTACGTTGTTTGCTCACGACGTGTTTTCGCTTTGACCACCCAACACGACCCCGTTCCGACAGCGGACACACAACATCGTCGAAATGTGTCCAAAATCGTACCCTTCCTGTATCAAAACACGTCCTGCGAAACCCTCTATATTTGTACCATCGCCATCAGGAACAGTGCGTCTCCTCGGGCTGCCCTCCGCTCCGTCCAAGATGACAGCGATGGGTGGAAAACTCAAATAAAGGGCAACAAAACGCATGTTTACCGGGCGTTAAACAAGCCAATGTGCGCGTTTTGTGACAAGTAACGTTATTACACTGTATTTTATGCATGCCTGTCATTGGTTCACGTGCCATGCGCCTGTTCGAGCCCAGCAGGGATGGATGGCGCTTTCATCGATCCGATCTGCAGGCCAGCTCCATATTATTCTCCTATATGATAACAAAGGCACTTGTTTTTGCAGCGATCTAATGATAAAAGTATGCGATGAGAAATCCGCCTTCCACCTGTACATCCAGCGGCACAACGCTTTTTTTATTGGCCAAAATATGTGTGCACCCCCCCCCCCCCCCCCGTCCTATACATAGACCCATTATGTTTGTGAAATGCGCTTTTGCATACATGAAGAATTGAGTCCAGCTTGCAGAGCTAATCACATTTTCTTGCCACACTGAATAAATTGTTTATTTTTGTTGACGCGTTGCATGTACACACACACATACACATACATTGCTTCCATGCTTTTGAAGGAAGGTGGTGGCATTAAGGACAACCCAGATGCAATTATTAAGGAGGGAATAAGCTTAAATGTTGAATGCCTGCACGCTTCTCGTTGTTTTGGAGATGACTGTATTGTACAATCATTCACAGGTGTGAGTGTGAGCTATACACAACCAGGCCAAGCCACCAAGCTCTCACCTCTGATAATAGCTGCTGCATTACATTCACCTGGTACATGCATTTGTCAGGAAGTAGGGTTATTCAATGCACAATTACCTCACTAGGTGTAGATTCAGGCTTTCTCTAGCAGTCATTGTTTAACCAGAATGAGGATGAACAGGGCCATTAGTATGGGTGTTGTGTCCAATCCCAGTGTCCTTTGACATTCATGTTGGCTTGATACTTGTATGCATGTTTGTAGAGCGACAGACGGGGGAACTGATATGCATGTTTATAGAGAGACAGACGCGTTGATGTGCAAAACAAGCTTTACTCAGTCGTTGTACTAAGTGGTGTAGACTCTGACCCAATCAGTTTCAATTCTACAAACAGCACAGTGATTTAAGAATGAGACTGTACTCAAACTTTATTTCAGACTCATGGTTTATATGTATATATATCTATATGTATATATATGTGTATGTATGTGTGTATGTGTGTGTGTGTGTGTGTGTTGATTTTCCAAACTACCAATTATATCTAGTGCTATAAAAGATGAAATTAGTGTTCAAATTTTAATCTGAAATGTTATCTGCCTCTGGTTCAGTTGCATGGGAAATCCCCCCCAAAGTTTGTGTGTACTGATGTGACGTCGGCCCCGTGTGCCTTCCCAGAGCAGCTTGTTTAATCTGTTCTCATTGTTTCGGTGAAACGACTGAAGTGTGGTGCTCAGAATTGAAGCAGTCGACACCAAAGCATTTGGTCTCGGACTGAAGGACAACAATTCACTGAGGGGGGCGGGGGGGGGGGGGGGGGTGAATTAAGCCAAGGATGAGCCCGCTTGAGTTGAAATTGTAATACCTTCAGTTAGAAATTCCAGACTATTTTGGAATATGCGACTCCACTGCGTACAGAGACGGGTGCAAAAAAGCCTTGAGGAACGTGAACGAATACAGTTTACGTCAAAACGTCGGATCGATTGACGTAGGTGATCACGGCAAATTTTTCTTTATTACACACAGACTACGCTATTTCAGCATTGCTTTGCTGATCAGATCTCTGTAGATGGCGTCAATTTTGATTTGTTCCTGACGCAAAAGCGGTGCTTCAAACTTCTCTACACTTCAGAGGGAGATGTTTTCTTCCTGGGAATGCTTTCTCACTCTTGCGTGGCTCTTTTCACAGTCCAGTGTCGTACCTTAATCCAGGTGCATTTGCAGGTGTGGGCGTCTGCATGCTCCCCGCTCAGTGCGGTTAGTCTCTGACTCATCACCAGGCCAAACCATCATTCTCATGCTTAGCTTAACCCCAGCTGTCTCTCTGCTTGATCACAGTGTGGTTACCAGGGACATTCATAGCATGAATGCTCTCTTGCTACTCTAACACACAATCTGATGTTTTTTGTTTTTTTTTAAACATGAGGTCAGTGTAGATTCATAGCAGGCGATAATCTTTGTGCCGTGTTGTGTTGCTCCTTGAAGATGTTGGCGGTCAATTTGGATCCGAGCTGAAAGACGCACGTAACCGGAGCAGAAAGACTCGTTTGGCTTCGGCGCAACTGTCATTTTCTGCGCCAGGGAAAGCTAATTTCACTTCCTCTGACTCAAAGTCGCTGCAGCTCTGTCTCACTTGGATCAGAGGCGTAACATTTTTAGGATGTAACTTAAATGCCAATTTGGAATGTAAGGGTCTCTTAATTGTGAATTATGTTTTATTATGTTTACCGTTATTCTGTTAAGCGCCACCAAAAAAATTCACACACCTGTTCAGATCAAATTAGTGCTCTTCCATAACGCACGGCAGGGTTGTTAAAGAGAAGAATAAAGCACACACAGTAAAAACAGAACACTTTTTATTAAAATACGTTTGTGACAAAGATAGAAGGGCGTTTTCAGGAAAGAAATCACTCAAGAGAGGGATGTCTTCTCGATGGATGTAATGTTCTTCTGCATATTTGTAGCTATAATTTAATTTCCCTGAAATGTTGGATGGTCATGTGATTTTCCTCCTGGTTTATTTTTTATTTTTTCCTTAGAAGCTGTAATTTTTTAAGCAAGAAATATTGAGATAATGCTACTCATCGTCTGGTTTCTCTTTCTCGTCCTTTTTGGATTTTTTTCCCCCATAGACTAAACGATAATCAGCATTTTGTTTGTACTCATAACCTCATCTGAGACGATGCAGAGAGAAAAAACAACAACGAACCCAGTCTATTGCGATTATGTTTAAAATGCATTTGAAGCTGAAACCTTTCGTCTGTGTCCACCAGTTGATTGACACTGTTTTGATAATCAAATGAATCATTTCAGTCATTATTATTTTAAGGCAGCTCTTCCTATCTCCAGCTGCTTGGTTGTGAGAATCTTTTTTCCCCTATTACAAAAAGTAAGGCTCAGACAAACATTTAAACCAACATTTTGTCAGCTAAACAGTCAAGAAATGAAACTATTAGTTGTGAGTTTTTAGCAAAGTGTTCATTTAACACCCTCGGTTGGGGGTGTTGGCTGTGGAGGAAGGATGAGTTCAGGCATTGCATGTTAAGACACATCTAAGTGTGGTAGTGTGGCAGCTGAGGAGGCTATATATAGGTACATCTCTGGTTTTGGTGAACGTGGAAGAGGAAGATCTCAAACTCGCTGCGCTGCTCTCCTCCAGAGTGAAACCCTTTCTGTCGTGCCTGTACATGCACGCGTTCAGCAGAGAAAGTACAACGTCGTACAATTCAATCGACCCGTTATCTGCAGGTCTTAAACTGCGTTTCATGTTTAAATTTAAAAAAAAAGGCCAGAGAAAAAAATACATTATTTTTTTGTTACGTTTGTGCAGTTTAATACATGTTATGTCATATCATACCTACTAGTTAACCTTTATACTTTCATAATTAAAGCTGTTATTAGACATTTAATCAATTGGTCAGTCCTCAAAATATTTTAAGAGTATTTATTAATCACAGAGTACAGCAGCTCTGCAATATGCGCTAGCGTGAACTTGTGCGAAAGAGGTCTCGACTCAATTGTGTGCTGAGTTTTGTGTCCATCGTTTGCAATTGGGCTGTTTTATCCAACTGCATTTTATTCAAATAATTTCAGCCACCCCCACGTGCATAAAACCAAAGATACGTTTTCCCGCTTGTAAAGCTTTCTGGGGACGCTGTCATTACTTCAACCAAAATGGAGGCGTCAAGGAATGCACTTATATTGAGTTACAATGCACTTTGAGTGTGTCAGTGTGCATTTGATACTTAACGTAGAATTATAGCAGCACTCGGTCGGTATGCCTTTTGTTGCTATCAGTAACGAGGCCAGCGGGACAAAGTGGAGTGAATCATCAGATGGTTTTAAATCCAAGTCGTGACAAAGAAAAACAGCCAGTGCAGCGAGCAGCTCCTCGTTGGAAACCGTATCATGAGCATAATAACGGCGCATAAAAGCAGGACTATAGCACAGTGTATAATCAAGCTAATGGTGTGTTTTGTGCGACGGAGGTGGCGGGTTGGGTCTCGAGGAGGAGGAGGAGGAGGAGGAGGAGGAGGAGAACGAGGAGGGGATTTGGGGCCCAGGCTGGATGGAGGGCATGTTAGGAAGCGTGTTTTCAGGAAGCGATGGGGAGGGTCCCGATTGTCCGTGCTCTCGCGCTTCACTTGCTAACTGGAGCGTGTGGGTGCATGGAGTTCAGGAGGACCCCCGCAGTCCCTTAGCTGTCAGTTAACAAAAGCTGTAAGCGGCCCCCGCCAACCTCCTCCAATACCACCAACACAACGTTATTTTAATATCGTTGGTGTGTGCGTGTGTGTATATATTTATATATATTTTTGATAATGTTAGCACTTGTACATTGGAGATGTCTGAGGTCTTCACCCATTTTGGCTACATGCTCCTCTACTGCCTGCAGATTTTTATGCAAGACGCCGCACCTATGGGAAGCACCTGTGCACATTACATACACTGCATGTGATGCGTCTGCGAGCGGGATGTGATGTTTGTGTGTGTGCTGTGTAACAGAAATCCCAGACCCCTCTGCGCGGCACCCCTCCATATGGCCCTGCTGCCGTCTGTCTGAGAGGAGCTCGGCCTTTGTCTCGGCTTGAGGGGTGGGCGCCCTTGTGTGTCTGGGTGGAGCTGGGGGGCGGGCCGAAGGATAATTGGAGGTCATTGTTTCGCCGGCCCCTTGTTGACCCATGTAGGTCAGGGGGCCGGGGGTTTCGGATCAATCAAACATGCGTATGTGTGCCGGCGGGTGCCTGCGAGGCCATTTCAGTGCATTCAAGCAGGTGTCACTGATGAGATAGTTTGCAACAAGCTCGGCATTACGTCGCCCACGTTCCCCTTCTCGAATCTGACATTTAATGCACAAGATCAGCGCACACACTGTCCCTGTTACCCGCTTTGTTAACGTTTAGAACAAATGTCAAACGTGGTTTATCTGAAGCGGGGCCCTTTGGTGACGAGGAATCCGTGCCGAGCGTTTTCTTCCGAGAGGCTGGTAGGTTAAGTCTTCACTGGAGGGAGGAAGCTGACAAATGTTGCGGGAACATTTACAATGAAGGAAGTTGCTGATGGTCTTATGCAAAGTAGGGACTCGCCTGTCAATAAAAGTAACGGCTATTCTTCCTGGTCTCTTAAGATGGTGGTAACTCAGTCATTTTTTCTCTCTGCCTCTCTCCAGGGCCGCCGGCCCCTCCTCCTTCTCTGTTCCAGCCTCCGCGGCGTCCCGGCCTTGGCACGGTGGGGAAACCCATCCGGCTCCTTGCCAACCACTTCCAGGTGCAGATTCCCAAGATTGATGTCTATCACTACGATATCGACATCAAGCCTGAGAAACGGCCTCGGAGGGTCAACAGGTAAATCCTCACAACAGGTTTAGATCATCTTGAGATGCCTGTTGCATCTGTAGCTTTTATAAACTCTGACCCGTTTTAGATGCTAATAAATGGGTAAATTGGGGGGGAGAAAGGAAGTATTTTAGTTTTATTGCAGTGAAGTCACCAGAATGAAGTCACTGGCATGCCTGTGTTTTTGGCTCACCGCCCTTTTGTCTCCCAGGGAAGTGGTGGACACCATGGTGCGGCACTTCAAGATGCAGATCTTTGGAGACCGACAGCCTGGCTACGACGGGAAGAGGAACATGTACACAGCACATCCATTGCCAATTGGGAGGGACAGGGTTGGTATTTTTAAACTCGGCTTGTACAACCATTAACTTGTGCCTCCTTTTTTGAAAAACAATTGAAATTTGTTCCATTTCAAGACCCTCGAGTCTCGTAGTCGTGTCATGTTATGGTGAAATTAGGGTGTTTTAAAATATATTTAGTTTCACATTTCAGCTCCTTAAACCAGATTTGCATCAGAATTTAATAAATAATTTACCCTTTTTCGCTTCTGGTCTACACCTGTGGACTGTGGCTAAACTAATGTTGTGTTTCAATATGGATCTTTTGTCGTTCTAAAAAGTAGGAGTCTGTTTTTTGCCCTCTTTATTTCAATCTACTTTGCCCTTGGGTGTTCATTGGCTTTTATCTGTCCCCGTCACCGGTTCTTCAATCCATTTCCCTCCGCTTATCTTTTGTTTCCTTCTCTCCCTTTGTCCTCTTCCCCCCCCCCCCCCCCCCCCCTTCTTTAGGTGGATCTGGAGGTGACTCTGCCTGGCGAGGGGAAAGATCAAACGTTCAAGGTGTCTTTGCAGTGGGTGTCTGTGGTCAGTCTTCAGATGCTGCTGGAAGCCCTGACGGGTCACCTGAACGAGGTCCCAGAAGATTCGGTTCAGGCTCTGGACGTCATCACGCGGCATCTGCCTTCCATGAGGTACCGCCACTCGCCTCAAACGCTCCACCCACATCCCTGACAGAGTTATTGCTTCTCATCTTTTATTTGCCCGTGTTACTTAATTTCCTGCCGCCGTGCGTCTTTGTGCATCATATTAAACTCATTTTAAACATCAGCCTTCGTACAGTAACCTGTGCTCGTCATTCGTTTCGCTCGTCGCGTGGCGACAAATTCTATGAGAACAGTCCTCTTGTTTTCTGCCTGTTGCTAAGTAAACAACATGTTTCCTCCATTTCTGGAATATTGTCAGACACTTGTTATTTTTTTTATCTAAAAAAGGTGTGAATTTATAGTTTTTTTTTAATGTTCATTTGCAAACGTGTCTCTTAAAGGGTCCTCCGCTGCTTTCACCGTCTGCTCTGAATCAGAAACCAAAATGTGGTTTTGTGTTACTGTTATATTTGTTTGTTTTCCATGATAAACAAAGTTTAAACTTGATCCGGCTGATTTTTATGAAAAGGAAAAACAATCTTGTGAACAATTGATGACTTGAGGTGTGACTTTTGGTCCATTATTCAACGTTTTTTCTGTGCTCAGGTATACTCCTGTGGGGCGCTCGTTTTTCTCCCCTCCGGAGGGCTATTACCATCCTCTGGGTGGAGGCAGAGAGGTGTGGTTCGGTTTTCATCAGTCTGTCCGTCCGGCCATGTGGAATATGATGCTCAACATCGACGGTAAGAGCTAGCCGCCTTCTGCTGTGATTTTATTCTGATATTCGATGTGTCTGTTAACTGACAGATACAAGAAATATTGCGACGTATCAGCGTTTACTCAGAAAGACGTACTGTAGATGTACGCACACAATCACTGACGACCAGCTACTGATTGTGTGGAAAATAACTAAATACATTTTAGTTTCATTTCCACCATCATATTACTCGAAATGTGTGGATTGTATTCCACGAGGTTCCCCCGACAATGCATCACCTTTTAATTTTTTTTTAAACCTGGAGGCTGTTGTTGTCGCCAGTAAAGTCAGTTGAAATTGTAAAACTCTGTATTTCACAAGGGATTTCGGCACTAAAACCAGTTCCTACATTTATTCAGGGTAAAGAAGGTAGTTGAGATGCCCGCTTGACACCAAGACCAAAAACATAAACTCACTCTATGATCCACACTGTTTAAAATACTTTATTACTGGACTAAGAGGGTTTGCGCTCTCGATGGCGTGTTTGTTTGTATCCATTCGGTAATATTGAAAAGTAATTCTTGTGTGGAGATATTTGGCGTTGTGAATGAGATCAGGACGTTCATTCAGGCCGAGTGAATGAGCTTTAAAGCTCCCTTTTTGGCACCGTTCTACAGTTTGACCGCACTCTACGTAGGACATGCAGCATCGAGGACTCATTTGGCTTGCGTTCAGTTTATTGATTGAAGGGACCGATTGGCTGAGTATTGTCATATCTGTCCCCCCCCCTTCAGTGTCAGCCACAGCTTTCTACCGCGCTCAGCCTGTGATCGAGTTCATGTGCGAGGTGCTCGACATACAGAACATCAACGAACAGACCAAACCACTGACGGATTCGCAGCGAGTCAAATTCACCAAGGAAATAAGAGGTAAGAGCTCAATACCAGCACAGAGACACAAACATATCTTTATGAGTGTATGTGTGTATGCATGCCGACTGCTGCCAAGAAGGACAAAAGGGTCAATGTGAACAGAGATGCTCACGTATGCACAACAACTGTACATGGAAATATTTGCTACACAGCGAGTCACACATTACAGATAGTTATGGGCCTGCAGGGCACATGGGTGTTTGTTTTTATGCAGAGTGCAAGAACTAAAGAAGCTGCTCCCACTCACACACATTCATGCTGCACACCCACTAAACACACACACAAACACACACACTCTACTTGGCCTCCACCAATGCTTAACTCTTGTTCTTAGCCACAGGGGGACAAAGGATCGGGTTTCTCAAATCAGAAACTATGTCTGAGCTTTAAAAAGTCCTTTGAATGTGTCTCCTGAATACAACTTTCGTTCATAACTCACCGATTTATTGTTTTGAATGCAAGAAAATACTGCTTTTCCAAACAACTCCGGTCTCTGTTTGTCTTCACTCCTGTCTATTGTAAATACCCAAAGAACCAACAAATAATCCTGCAAGAAATAACCCTGTTTTCCTCAGATAGTGTGGCATTTCTAGCTGCTTATTTTTCTTCGGCAGGCCCATGTAAGCTTTGCGAAGTCTCCTTTTTGAGCTGAGATGTAACAAGTGTGTAAAGTGAAGTTGCAGAGAGCGGGACTGTCAGCATTTGTCGTGATCTCACGGCATCTGAAATTGCTGCCTCTTCCCCATGCCTCTGTGACGGTGCGTTCTCGTATGTGTTTTAAACAGGCTTAAAAGTTGAGGTCACACACTGTGGTCAAATGAAGAGGAAGTACCGCGTGTGCAATGTGACACGCCGACCTGCCAGCCACCAGACGTAAGTGTCCACACTCGTCAGCTTGTTCACCGCCACATGGCAGCGAAGGCCACATTGTGTGTGCGTGCGTGTGTGTGTGTGTGTGGGCGTGTTCTGAAATCCACTAAATAGTCGTAACATTGTAAAGACACAATGAATGATTGATTCATTAAATCTTTTTTGTGTGTTTTTATACCCTTGTGGGCTTTCCTTGTGCGATTTCCTCACATTTTCCATTCATTCACAGGTTCCCCTTACAACTTGAGAACGGCCAAGCCATGGAGTGCACTGTAGCACAGTATTTCAAGCAGAAGTACAATCTGCAGCTCAAATATCCACACTTACCCTGTTTGCAAGTCGGACAGGAGCAGAAGCACACCTACCTTCCCCTGGAGGTGAGCAAGAGGCTGTTTTTATATGATTGAAATATCATTTTTGTTAAGTGTTTGGCAAGCATCACCAACTCTGACATTCTCCCCTCTTTAAGTTTCCTGCTGTGTCCGATTGATTTTTAGTTGAACTCATGAAACGTTTCTTCCCGCTCCGCAGGTCTGTAACATAGTAGCAGGCCAGCGCTGCATCAAGAAGCTGACGGACAACCAGACATCCACCATGATCAAAGCTACCGCTCGCTCGGCCCCCGACAGACAGGAAGAGATCAGCAGACTGGTGAGTGTTTCCTCTTGGGACGCCAGTAAAAAAAATTACATTTACCGATATGAACCAGGGCATACGCCACTCGCGTACAGGTAATGCAAGAAAAGTGTTTTGGCCTTTCGGTTACACCCGACTGTGTATTAGGCCACTTAAAAAAAATGTTTTGCGCCGTTTTCATCGTCTCTGAGGCGTCGCTAACGAGGCAACCTGTCGTGCAGCAGCAGCATGAAGGCATTTATAAACGAAGTGGCAGAATACATTTTTATGTTTACACATGAATGTGCAGTTACTCTTCCACTATATTGAGGAACAGAGGCGTCAGATCGCTCTATGGAGGTCACTGTTACATTATCAAACACTTAAAACAGACCACAACAGTTTTTTTGAGAGTGGACTAGGCCTCAGTCTTTCCTAAATGCCAAATATGAGAGAAATTCGCAAGTCAAGTCTGTGTATGTCTTTTTTTTTTAAATATTTCTTTTTCATTTCTCAATCAAAATGTGTCTCTTTTTTTTACTATCACTTATCTCGGGCAACCAACACCTTACGCCCCTCCCTCACGGTCTCCTCCTTTCCCCAGGTCAAAAGCAACAGCATGGTCGGCGGCCCGGACCCGTACCTGAAAGAGTTTGGCATTGTGGTGCACAACGACATGACCGAAGTGACAGGGCGTGTGCTCCCAGCGCCCATGCTGCAGTATGGGGGCCGGGTCAGTACGGACACGGGGCGCGACTGTGGCAGGGTGAGTACTGGACGCGGGCTGCAATCTGAGATTGTGGGCGGGGTTTGGGGGGCATCTGAGGGAATGCTGGGAAAATACGGCGTTTGCAGAAGTCACTCACCGGAAGGGTTAGAGTTTATGATGTTTTTTTTAAAATTATTATTATTATTGAACTATTTGAGATTGAAATACTCAATAAAAATGATACAATCTGCACCTTTTTTTTAAATTAACTCAGTAGCTCAATTTTAGATCTCTTCTCCATGGCAACAGCAGCCGTGGCTCATCGGTATTGTGTTTTTTTTTTTTTCCAATGTGTAAATATAAGGAAGCTATTAAAATGACCGTTTCAATTGGAAATACAGATTCTATGGAGAAAAAATAACCACCCTCTTCCTCATTTATGCAACTCTCTAAACAGTAAATTAATTCAGGTGGTGACTAGATGACAGTATTCAATTTATGCAGAGCTGGAAGTTGCCCCATGTTACAGTCTGCAGTCTGTTAAGTGCACCTCTTTAAATACTCTGTCCCTTCACTGACAGGTTCTAAGTCTGTAAATATTGCAGTGTATGTACAGTAGATGAAGGCTTAGGTTTTCATCTGTTGCATCCACTAGTGTTGTTAAGGAGAAGAGTGGCGATGAGGAGCAAGTCACTGCAGACTGCTGAGGTTCACCCACTGAATCTCAAACCTGCATTTGCATCCAGCTCGTCAACAGAAGACATAAAAATCAACATTTTATCGAGATGAGAAATTGGCCTGAAAGGGATGCATACCTTTTGATTCTGATATTTACTGGTTGTTAGATGAGAGAGAGGCTGAATTGAGATTAAAGGATTTTGTGTAAAGGGAGGCGAGAAGGGATGCGCTACAACAGGATAAGACTCTTAGTCACCCAGCATTAAAGTAAAACCTGTCTGAAAGATTCACTTTTCAAAGCCTGTTTGACTTTAACTCAAAAAAATGTGCTGTAATACAGCACTGCACCCATAGGCACTGTTACAACTTAATGGATCTTTGTTGGGCGGTAATTTGTTCAGTATATGAGCCAGCTTCTCCCTTTTTATACTATATGAAATCTAGAATCTTTTTTTACAGAAGTACAGCAGATTGTTCCTTGAAAACCCAACAAAAAGCTCTTCTATTCCAGTGCCAGACTTAAATCCCACTATTGGCTAATTTACCCGAGATCCCATCGCAACGCTCTTTCTGAAAGGCTTGGCGACTCGCCTGCTGGGATATCGAGTCTAATCGGCTTCCAGTGAAATGCCCTTAAATGCAGACTGAAAGCTTCTCCCATTCCCGCGATCGCTTGTGATGAATTAAATCAACATTTTGTTCCATTTTAAAATGTCATGCGGACGTTTGTTGGACATACAGTTGGCTCAGAGAATGCACAAAAGGAAGGCCCTCCCTGAAGTGACTGTACGTTCAGACAACCTGCGGTCATTCATTCGGTAGATTCGATCCTGTGACTCTGATTACGTTGCAAACATTTGAGACGATCTGGGGATGCGACGGAGAAGCTCTTGAACGTCTCCTGGCACGCCACACCCACGTAGTTCATTGTGGTCGCTCGCTTTGGAGAATATAAGCTTCTAATTCCTTTGGCAAATCTTGTTAACTTAATGGAAAGCCACTGCCCTTTTTGAATTTGTAGTCACAATCACACTCTGGAGTCGGACCACTCGGCTAATGACGCGTCCTCTAATAGATACACAGCTCCTGATATGGGATGTTACAAAATCAGGATAAACACAGACGTGAAGATTTATCTCCAAAATGAGTCTTTACCAGCTGGGTGGGCTTGTGACGCTTGTCAAGGTTTGAGTGAATGCGTTTGGTTGTAGTATCTGTTGTATTGGCTCATCCAACCGGGGGGTTGACTAAGAGGCTAGGGACTCTCTCCGCAGAACAAAACCGTGGCCACGCCCAACCAGGGCGTGTGGGATATGAGAGGGAAGCAGTTCTACGCCGGCATCGAGATCAAGGTCTGGGCCGTGGCCTGCTTCGCCCCACAGAAACAGTGTCGAGAGGACCTGCTCAAGTGAGTCTCTGCGCCGTGTGAATGAGTCATTTTTCCAGAAATGCACATGAAAAAGGGGGTTTTGTGTGAAATGACCAAACACTCTTTGGATGGATTGTCATGACATTTGGTGCAGAAACATGAACAACCCTTTAACTATGAAGGTAGATTTGTGTCTTTTTTACCTGAGCAAATTTCTTGTTTGTAAGTAAATTGTCTCCAAATCTTTGCTCTCAATTCCAAAAATT
Source organism: Clinocottus analis (assembly GCF_023055335.1). NCBI lineage: Eukaryota > Metazoa > Chordata > Actinopteri > Perciformes > Cottidae > Clinocottus > Clinocottus analis. The sequence goes on from NW_027175865.1 coordinate 3,492,703, forward strand.
GCTATCTCAAAAAAAAAAGAAAACGCTCTAAAAACTAAAATTTGTTCTCCAAAAAAAAAAAAAGCTCTCAAAAAAAATGCTGTCAAAATTTTTTTTTTGGAGCTGTTTTTTAAGAGCAACTTTTAGTTTTGATACCATTTTTTTTATAAGAGCAACTTTTTTTTTTTTTTTTTTTTTAAGAGCGTTTTTTTTTAAGCGCAAATTTTAGTTTTCAGAGCATTTTTTTTTTTTTTTAGAGCAAAGATTTTGAGATAATTTTCCTACAAACAAGAAATTTGCTTGGGTAAAAAAAGACAAATCTACCTTCATATTTAACTGCCCGCGCACAATCATTCGGTCAGTCAAATTTTGAATTTGTCCATGACATGACTTTAGTATCAAAGCCCTGCAAACATTCGTATCCATTTTTCTGATCTGTACTTTGTGTACTAAAGCACTAAACGAAAGATGGTGACCACGGTAAACAGGAGCAGGTTAGCATTTAGCTCACATCCTAGTACAGCCTCTTGCATCAGTTTAATAAATCTCTTTTCTCCCTGCTACGTTGGGTTGCATTGGATGTCGTCTGCTTGTGCTGCTCATTTCTGATGAGCGTCTAATGCTTCTTAACAGGAGTTTCACTGACCAGCTGCGAAAGATTTCCAAGGATGCCGGGATGCCCATTCAAGGCCAGCCATGTTTCTGTAAATACGCCCAAGGAGCCGACAGCGTGGAGCCCATGTTCAAACACCTCAAGATGTCTTACGTGGGTCTGCAGCTGATCGTGGTCATCCTGCCCGGAAAAACACCAGTCTATGGTAAGAACGGGGCGAGTGACGGTTCGAGTACAGACACGTACTCCTTGCTTTAGAATTAAATGAGCAAACAGCTTTTAGACAAGAGGATGAAGAAAACATCATTTCTGTGTCATTGAACGTGGTTATCTCCGTATGTGTCTCCAGCCGAGGTGAAGCGGGTGGGCGACACCCTCCTCGGCATGGCCACGCAGTGTGTGCAGGTGAAGAACGTTGTGAAGACGTCCCCTCAGACCCTCTCCAACCTGTGCCTCAAGATCAACGCCAAGCTCGGAGGCATCAACAACGTCCTGGTGCCTCATCAAAGGTCAGCACGGATTTTATTCATTTCTTCCTTTACTGTTTCTTGGCTTTCGAACGTTTTTCGCGGACTTTCCCTAATTTCTAAACCTAGAACCGCTCTAAGAAATGGCCTGTAAGGAAAAGTCCAAGATACCAATAGTGTTTTGTGTCCCGTTCTCGGTTCAGGCCCTCAGTGTTCCAGCAGCCGGTCATCTTCCTGGGTGCGGACGTCACACATCCTCCAGCAGGAGACGGGAAGAAGCCGTCCATCGCGGCGGTGGTGGGCAGCATGGACGGCCACCCCAGCCGATACTGCGCCACGGTGCGAGTCCAGACGTCGAGACAGGACATATCCCAGGTAACTTATTCGTGAAAGTGACATTTTCATCGTGACAACTCGTATCGAGTAATTCCTTTTTCATAATAAATAAATAAATATATATATTCATCAATCACTTTGGCATCATCCAGTGTTTAAATGCTGTTACTAGCTATGAATGTAAATATTTCTATTTCAGTTGTTCACCTTCGAACTGAAGTTTACTTTAAGTTTTTTTTCTTTTGTGAACAGTGCCCTACTCCTCCAACCAATCAGGAGCAGCTCTTCAGCCAGGAAGTAATCCAAGATTTAACCAACATGGTGCGAGAGCTGCTCATCCAGTTCTACAAGTCCACTCGCTTCAAGCCCACACGGATCATCTACTATCGCGGTGGAGTGTCGGAGGGACAAATGAAACAGGTGAGAGCTTTGCTGTATTTGTGGGCCCCCAAGAGCGATGCTACTCAGCAGGGATGGCAGCTGTGGTGATTTGTATCACCTGTATTTGCACCTTATTGTTATCTCAGACTTTTATATTGCACCCTTGTTATATTTTGACACATTTCACTTTGTACTGTAACTGCTGCACGGCATGAACGCAGTTTTATCTTTTTATATTAAAGATGACACGCTGCTTGTGAACAGGCACCAAAACAAGTGTCACAGGAAAATGATTTTCAACCGTAGTATATCAAGGCAACATGTTGCATAGGAAACATTTCAAGTGTGTGTGTGTGTCTCTGTGTGTGTTTTCAGGTGGCGTGGCCGGAGCTCATAGCCATCAGGAAGGCCTGTATCAGTCTGGAGGAGGATTACAGGCCGGGCATCACCTACATCGTGGTTCAGAAACGTCACCACACTCGTCTCTTCTGCTCTGACAAATCTGAGCGGGTCAGTTGGCGTTCTCCTCTCCAAGATGTGTGTGTGCTATTTAATTGCCTTCTATTGTGCGAGTCTTGACATAACATCTTAACCGATCGTCCGCTGCAGGTGGGGAAGAGCGGTAACGTCCCAGCAGGCACCACGGTGGACAGCACCATCACACACCCGTCCGAGTTTGACTTCTACCTTTGCAGCCATGCTGGGATTCAGGTGAGGGTCGCACATTTTCCGTAGTTGGTGCAACATAAATTACACAAAAGTAGTTTTTGTTTGTGTGTGTCACCAAGTTATTGACGCGTGCCATGTAACATCTCCCCTCAGGGAACCAGTCGTCCGTCCCACTACCACGTCCTGTGGGACGACAACTGTTTCACCGCCGATGAGCTGCAGCTCCTCACCTACCAGCTGTGCCACACCTACGTCCGCTGCACCCGCTCCGTCTCCATCCCGGCTCCGGCCTACTACGCCAGGCTGGTGGCTTTCCGAGCCCGCTACCACCTGGTGGACAAAGACCACGACAGGTGAGGCAGCCTTGGATGTCTGTGGCTCCAGTTCATGGAAGATAGTTTCTTTTATTTATATATGTATATCTTGTTCTAGTTTGGATGAGATTTATAGAGCATCCGGTCTCTGCAAAGCACTTTATAACATTTGTTTGAAGACAGACTGGACCTCTTACCTACCAGAACACCTCTTCTGAGTCCGGTCTTCATCAATGTGCTTGTTTTCTCCTCCAATTTAATTTTTTTGTGTCGTGGTTTCATTACCAATAGTCAAACTGAACTCTGCCCTCTCTCTGTCTTGCAGCGCTGAAGGAAGCCACGTGTCGGGCCAGAGTAACGGCCGGGACCCCCTGGCCTTGGCCAAGGCAGTTCAGATCCACTATGACACCCAGCACACCATGTACTTCGCCTAAGCTAGCAAGCGAGCGTGTCAGCCAGTCCACCCGCAGATTCTTCTTCTGTCTTTTAATCTCTTATTTGCCAGTCTCTCTCTTCTTATCTCTCTCTTTCTTTCTTTCGCTCTCTCTTCATATCCTTGTCTCTTTATCTTCACACTCACTCTACATTTTCTAAATCTGCACCAAAGCGGCTCTCGGACAGGGGGGAGGGGAGGGGGGGGGGGGGGGGTAAGGGGTAAGGGGGGAAGGGGAGGGAGGGAGGGAGGGAAGGAGGGAGGGAGGGACGGAAGGGAGGGAGGGAGGGAAGGGAAACCTGCTGTGTCTCAATATCAGCAGGTTTTTTTTATTTCAAGGAACAATCGCCAACCAGCGTTCCCAATCGAGCCGCCTCTCAAACCAGCAATCCAGCACTGCAAACCCCGAGGAGAGGGGGTGGGGGGGTTTCCAATGCACAAAAGGAGAGAAAACAAACAAAAAAACAACACGAAAAAACAAAAACAAACCACATACACATATACTACAAGTTGAGCCATTATTTTTGAGTTTGTTTTTGTTTTTTCTATGTGAATGTCTGCACTCTTGTGTTTGTAAGATACACTGAGCAAGGGAGCGGACCGGCACAGTGTGTGTCGGCCAGCGCAGCTCTTCAGCTCTCCCAGCTAAGCAGGACTCTTATCTACTTTTACCTCAAAGCCCCTTTGGGCAAAATCTGTCACACGGTCTTGGGTTTATTGGGTGGTCGGGAGGGAACTCTACATGAAAAAGAGATGGAGGGGAGTCAACCTTTTGAGAATTATATATATTTTTTTTCTCCTTTTTACGAGTGTGTGTGTGTGTTTTAACCTTTTTCTCCTTTTATGGTGTTTAACAAGCGAGGTGACCTGGGTGTCCACGCCCATTACTGTTTTCCTCCCATCTTAGCGAAGAATATGCGTTTTTTGTGTGTTTGTGCGTCTCTGTATATACATGTACTCGTGTATGAGTGTGTTTGTGTGTGTATGTATGTATGTTTCATGGCAGGCCACTGAATTGTAAAGGGAAATCAAGGAGATAACTGCTGTAAATGCCTCAGATTTGTTGTTTTTATATTCACACATACAGTACATATAAGCATATATTTACATCTATAGAGCAACTTTGAGACATATGACATAAACAGGCCTCCTAGAGGCTGGTGTGGGTATTTGTAGCAGCCCTGGCTCACTTGTTAGTTGAAATGCTTTCAGTTACATTTCTTTTAAAAAAAAATTTTTTTTAATGGTTTGGGGGCGGAGGGGATTTGCACATTTGAGAGCCAGTTGCTCCTTTTGTGCCTCAAAACATCATTGGATCCCAGAAGAAACACAAAAGGCAACTAAATCCATTTCAAGTAGCAAGTGAAGTCGGGTCTGACTGTAGCAGTGGTCACCGTGGTCTGGCCTGAGACCGGCTCAGCAATCGCGACCTGTCGACTGGCTGCAGGCATTAAAACGCAGAGTATGGTCTTTATCAGCCTTGCTGTCTGTGTGAAAAGCAGGATCCTATTTTTCTTTGGACCTGACTTATCTGAAAGATTATATGACGACACTGCTGGACTTTACTTTTCTTTTTTTTGGTTTGTCATAGAAGTAGTATCAAGGGCCAGAAACCAACGTAGTTTTTTGAGGTCTCCTTTGCTAATATTGGCCAATTCATTGCACTGACCCGGGACGCTAGGCAAGCAACAGAGGGCACTCAATCTCTCTTAACTTTATGCATTTATACATACGAATCAACAAAGCAGATTTGTAAAAGTTTAATATAAGATGTTTTGTGGTTATCTTAAGAAAAAAAAGCAACAAAAAAAAAACAACGGTTGTTTTTAGAAATTGGTAGTTTATCGTGGATGTTGTTGTCGTTATCGTTGTTGTCAATGTTGTTACTATCGTGATGAAAATTTATGGTCCGCGGCAAAGCCAGTGATCTAGTTACTAGTGCGACTTCAGGAATAGACATCCGTTGTTGAGCTGCAGGTTAGCGCGTAGAGCTTTTTGGGTTTCTTTTGTAGCACTCTGGCTAATGGTGAGAGGAAGTCGGCCCCAAGAGGATGAATTCACGCCTCCTTTTCCGTCGGTTTCCGATGCGAGCGAAACGCAGCGGCAGATTGGAGTTACTGCGTAGCACTCTGACTGGTAAATCGGGTCTGCCGCTGTGCGCGCCGCTCGGCTGGCATCGAATGGTTTTGATCAGATGGATGGAGAAATCAGGGATTGTAATCAGAACGAACCTAGATTAAGGGATTTGTTTAAAAGAGAGAAAAAAAAGAAAATGGTTTGATAGGCAATGAGTTGAATTTTTAGATTTTTTTTTTTTATTAAAATGGTTTCTATGACTCTGTGTATTTGAAGTATACCCACCTTTTTAAAGTCTCTGCTATTTGACGGTGTTTGTTTTCATATTTTTATGCATTTTTAACACTGGATAAAATGAATTGACAATAAGCATAAGCACTGCCCACGGACCCCCGCTCCGCCCGCCCCTGTGCGAACAACCCCTCGGCGGTCACCTCCTCCCCCCCCTCTTCAGTTGCGCTTAGGTGAGGGAGAGTTTGTAGAAACGGTCGGCGCGCACGCCTCATCAGGAAGGGACCGCTCAGCTAAAACCCTTTTGTAATAAACCACCCGTAAAGCAGCAGGTTTACTATGAATGAGTTTGAGCACCTGCCTGTTGGAGGCGTGGGCGTTGGCAGTGGACAGGAGCGGAGAAGTGAGAGGAGGAGGGGAGGGGGGGGATGTAATACAGGGAGGGAGGGGAGGGGGTTGTCCAGGCTTTGCATGCAATAAGGTTTTTTTTTCTTTTTAAACGTGCACTAGTTTCACCAAGCCAAGTGGGCTGGGGTTGAACATTCATGTGGCATTTTCGACGGGGAACGACTCGACGTTTTTAAACCCAATATTTGATCGTTGAAGCATCCAGTCCGATAAATGATCACTCCCCCTTTTTTTTTTTTTTTTTTTGTAACATGACATTGCAAAGCAATATTTACCCAGTTGTAGTTTTCAAACGTGGAAAAACAAAGCTATAATTCTACTCATTGTGGTTGTTGGTCTCTCACTATTGTGTATCTGTACTATAATTTGTCTTTTTTGTTTGTTTTGTTTTTGTTGCTTGTATCAATCAGTGGGAATGTGCATTTGGTGGAATAGTTACGTAGGCTTTAGACAATTTTCTTTAAAATAACACAAATTTAGACTTTGCTCGCCTGCATGCCAGAGTATTTGTCCTTTTAAAAAAATAAAAAAAAAGAACTGAAAAAAAGAACAACAAAAAACTTTTGGGGAATCATATTTATTATGAGAAAGGAAAAAATTACAATCGCTTTTTTTGGGGGGGAGGGAGGGGTAAATGTTTATCAATTTAGTGGGACTGTTTTAGGCTAGCAATATTTGTCAAGTCTCTCTTAAGATGCTTTTTAAAGATTCCTACACAAATGTCAGTGATTTGGGAGGTACAAGCGCTTCTCTGAGGGGAGGGGCCCGGCTCTTTGTCGCGTCCATATTCAAACGAGGTACCTTCTTCAAACGTGGACCCGTTAAAGACCAAACCCCTCCTCTCTTTGCCAGGTTACCCGTAGCGAGTATCCACATTGTCTCCTCGTTCCTGGTTTGTACCTGTGGCCACACCTCTTGGTGGGTGGGTGGGTGGGGGGGAGGAGGGGGCTCTCCTGTCTCCGTGGCAACTCTGCTGACCCCTCACAAATGCACTTCCTCTTTGTGAAGGGGTCCCCATGGCATCAAGGGAGCAGGATTACCTCTTTTTAACCTTTTTAAAAACAATCCATAATTCTTTCTGTGCCCCAATAGAGAGAGCATGAATTATTTTAAAATTCCTCTCACTTTGATATATTGTTATATCTTAACGGATTTGTAATTTGACATTGTGTATTGTGTATGTTAATTTTTCTTTTGTTTTCCCTCTTTGGATCCCTTTTTTTGGGGGGGGGGGTGGGGAGGGGGGGATGTTTTAGCTCTGCTCAGTTAATTTTTTCTCGGTTAATTTGTTTCTCCTTACTTTTGTTTTCTGCTAGTGGTCTCTGAAGCTGCATGTGAGTGTCTGACAGCAATAGAATCATAGAATTGGAACATTCCAATTCCAAGAATGGAACACTCTGATTCTGTGAATGAACGGAACCCTTTCTGACCAGTTGTGAGGGGGGCGGGGCATGTTCTGGCTCCGCCCCCTAACAGAGAACCATTCACTCGCTGTTATTGCTAATTTTGTGACCTGTTCAAATCCTTTTTTTTTTTTTGTTTCTTTTTTTTTAGCCTGCAGGGAATTTTTGTGTTAATGTGCAAAGTAATAAATTGGTATTTTATGCCTATAACGTAGCCGTTTGTGTTCTCGTCATTGAAAAGATTTGGGAAGTCCTCATTGACCTTTTAACACCAAGGTCTTCACGCGCACGCATCTTGCCACTAGATGACGCTCTTCAACAGGGCCGGTCAAAGGGATAGCATGATTACTGAGAACGGTGAAACATTAATGACCTAGACCAGTGGTTCCAACCTTTTTTCAGTGACGTATCCCTTGTCGAATTTAGTTTTCAGCAAAGTACCACTAACAGGCGCTAAACATTTTTGGTTAAAAAAAACAATGTAATACACAGCGCTGTGCCACCAGTGTCTGAATCAGAACCATTTATTGCCAAGTAAGTTTGCGCAAACAAGGAATTTGTCCTGGCAGAAGCTGCTCAACATTTAACAACAACAACACTAACAATGAACATTTAACTATAAAATTTAAAAAAAAAAATATATATATATATATATATATATATATTGATAATACAAAATGAAAAGTATATAAATTGAGATAAAAACAAGTATGCAACAGTAAAAATTTTTTTAAAAAAATTGAAATTCATGCTAATTTTAAATATTTTTTGTGATACCCCTAAGGTACTAGAACCCCCATCTGAGAACCCCCTGACCTAGACAACCTCCAGATGACTCAAATGCTAAAACAATGCATTAATGAAGCTACTACTACTTAATGAAGGTACTCACGGGCTAAACAAAGGAGGGAAGAGGTGGTTCTGTGTTCCTTAATAATGAATGTCTTCACTGTGTTCTCTGTAACCAAAGTGACTTTACAAAGTATTTTTATGAGAGCATCCTTAAGTTGCCTTTAAGACATGCCCCTTAACAAGTGTCCATCCATCCTCTCTCTCGATGGCCATCATTGGTATGTGTTCGCCTTCCTCTGCTTCCCTTCTTTTTTTTTTTTTTTCCTCCTTCGTCTCATCCCCTCTGCTCTCCCCCATTTCCTGTGTTGGCTGGTTGTCATGACCACCGTTGCCAAGGAGCGCGGAGGCTACAGAAGAAAGGAAACCCGAACCTCGGATCTTGATGCTCGTGATATTTAATTCATCGGCACACCGAGGGTCGGTGCGATGCGGCGTGTGGAGCGAGCGCGCTCTCGGGCCGAAGGGGACGTTTCCCACAATGCGAGGGACAAAAGACGTGCTGTCGGATCCTTCTGTTGCAGCCGGGGGCAAATTATTTTTCCCCTCCTCTCGCTGTTATGCAATAACCATAATAAATAAACTGGTAGCGACCAGCCAGTTGATGTTTCTGCCCCAATTTTGTGACATTTCATTGGAATGAAACAAATTAGATGAAGCTGAGTGTAAGAATTCAGGGTTTTGGGTTTTTCCTTTTGTCCAGATGAACACACACAATACTTTTGTTGTAGTTTTACCTGTGGCTGTTCAGCATGGTCGCCCCTTTTGAGAAGCAGTTTCTCCCTTTCATTGCAGACAAAAGAAGGTAATTAAAGGGTCATTTTTGTGAAAGCTTTTTATGTGAGTTTGTGTGGTCAAAGCAATACAAAGTGTCTAATCCTCATTGTAGAGCCCCATGTTGTCTTTGTTAACTGATCCACCTCCAGACAGCGCTCCATCCTCGGCCATCCCTCCCTCCCTCCCGCCTTTTTGTTATCTCACCCTCTTTTGCCCTCTCCCTCCCTCCCAACGCTTTTTTTTTTCTTTCCTGGTGTTCATTGTTGCTCTCGCAGGTTTGAGTGTCGACAGCGGCGTTGAAGATGGAAGGCCGGTGAACAGATGCTCCGCTCGCTCACTCGCCTCACTGTGTACGGCCCTGATTTGTCACCTGGAACCAAGACGTGACCCATTTTTTGGGGGGGGTGGGGGGGCTTGCGCTGCTACTGAAGGAAAGCGGGTTTGGGGGGGCGGGGTGAAGCCGAGCGGCCGCTGAAGTGGCCTCGCCGTTCATCGACGACAAGGAGATACTTCAGCTGGCAGCAGCAGTGTCTGATGACCAGGTTTATGGAACCGTCGTGCTTTCTCTTTGGAATCGGAGACACGATTTAAAAGGCAATCTCCTGCGAACTGTGACGTTGATTCTTTGGAAATAAACTGGAATAACCTTTTTTTTTGTTGGATTGACTTAAAAAACAGCCAATTGCTCATCTCAATGGGATGATTTTGTCGCTCGTTCCATGAGGACCGAACATCGGCTCTCTGTCGACGAGAGGTAAAACACTTGGTTCATTGCGAGCACCCCCCTTTTTTCCAACCTTGGCGTGACAGGATACACGCACAGCTGCATCGGACCCAAGTATCGGGTTCTATCAGGCGGATCCATCTCGGTAAGACGACACCGTACCAGGAGTGTGACACTGAAGCACACTGGATTTGAACCAGAGCTGAAGGCAAAGACACACTTCCACCGAGGGGATCCATTTCACCCACAAGGCCGATCGATCCCGTCCCGCTACCGCCGGCTGCCACAAGTGGCTGCAAAGCTATCGGCTACTCAATAATGCATTGATTCAAAATGAGGGATGAATAGGAGGATAGAGAGCCTCTGATCCTTTTGAGAAAAGAAAAAAAAAACAAAAAACGGGTGCATGACTGGAGCGAGAAAGAGAGAAGGCAGGTGAATATTTCTTGGTAACAGTGATTTGAGGCCTCGTGGGAATTAAAAGAAGTGTGCAGATGTTGAAGAGGAAAAGAAAAAGAGAAGAGAATGGCTGCTGACAAAGTGGCATTGGGGCAAAGGCCGTAAGGAGCGTGTTCAAGTCTGACAGGAAGGAGACGAGTCAACCAAAGGAGTGGACTTTAAAAAAACACAAAGGATAACAAACGCAATAAGAGTTGACTGTAGTAGACAAAGACCTGTGATCCATCAGAGGTTAGTCTAAATATAAATATATAGACACACACACACACAGAGATTTGTCATGATGGTGAACACGGGCATGCAGCTGATCAGCTTCACCTGCGCGGTGACCGGCTGGATCATGGCGATCGCCGTCACGGCGCTTCCCCAGTGGAAGGTCTCGGCCTTCATCGGCAGCAACATCCTGACCTCGGAGATCAAGTGGGAGGGCATCTGGATGAACTGCATCTACCAGACCACGGGCCACATGCAGTGCAAGACGTACGACTCCATGCTGGCCCTGCCGCCGGACATCCAGGCGGCCCGCGCCCTCATGTGCCTGGCCATCTTCATGGGCTGGCTCTCGTGCACCGTGTCCTGCTGCGGCATGAAGTGCACCACCTGCGCCGGCGACGACCGCCGCGCCAAGGCCGGCATCGCGCTCTCCGGCGGGGTCCTGTTCATCCTCACCGGCCTGTGCGTGCTGATCCCCGTCTCCTGGACCGCCAACACCGTCGTGCAGGACTTCTACAACCCCAACGTGCCGCTGATGCACAAGCGGGAGCTGGGCCAGGCCATCTACCTGGGCTGGGCGTCCGCCGTCATCCTCATGATCAGCGGCGCGGTGTTGAGCAGCACCTGCCCCCTCATGGAGAGGAGCGGCAGGTACCGCCGCGGCTACATCGGACGGAGCTTCGCCAACTCGCCCGCTTCGGCGCCGGATCCCCCAAAGCCCATCACGTCTAATAGTGTACCGTTAAAGGAGTACGTATAGGAAGAGGACGGAACGCCGGCAGCAACAGGTGGCGAGAGAACAAATTAAAGAGTTGAGTCCGTTTGAAAAACTCTTTCTTTTCCTGAATGTACTCGCGTTTTAAATCTGTGAATTTGAAGCTCTGAAATGAAATATATTTATTGATATATCCATCCTGTATTTTATATATCTCTTTGTAATGTTAAAACGTGTCTTTGGTACTTTTACGTGTGTTTTTCTGCACTGTGACTAACAGTAGAGCCTGAAGAAAGCCCGTTCATCGTGGGATCGAGTTTGACCGATGCGGTGGCTTTAATGATGGCTTGTGTTGTGGAGGTTGCCGTGGTTTCTTCTGCAGTTGTCCGCTGACGGATGTCGTTACACTCCCTCCCCCCCCCTGTTTGTCACACAACGCCTACACTTGATTGCGTGTGAAATAAAAGTGTGCTTCTCTAACCATGTTGTGTGTTCTGGTTGTTTCATTTGGTTCGGGCCGTCGATCGCGTATGAAATGATGCTACGGGGTAGATTTTTTTTAAGTGTTGTAATTTCCACGCATATAAAGTCTGGTACACACACACACACACACACCTCCCACAGAGAGGTTTATTTGATAAAAATAAAAATAAATCCTGTTCTGTCCACGGGGAATATGTCTATGCATTCGTGCATGTTTAAGTCCCAGAGTTCCACTGGTGTTGCTTTTACTGTCTTCATTGGGACTCGGTAAAGAAGGACACATTGCGAAGTGCATCTGAAAGAAGACAGAGAAGCAGAACATTAGTTCACCTACAAATATTTTTTGTCCCCCACACTTCTAACACTGACCACTAACAACAGCCATTATGACATTAGACCAAATAAAAATGCCCGAAAAAATGATCTGCTGTAAAACTTCTTCCTGCTCCACAAAACTTCTCATAGTTTGACCTTTCATCTATCTATAGTAATACACAAATCTAGCAAACATCTTTCCAATACTTGATGGTAGTCTGACTATTTTAGTGTGGACTATAACAAACTGTTTTCAACTACATGTACCTGTGATGTGGTCCTCTGCACTGGTACACTCCAAGGATTTCCATCTTTTGGGAGCAGATTCTAAAAAGGAGAGATCATCTGCCCTCAGAGTCAGCAGCAGCGTCTTCCTCCTCAGAAATCTGAACACTTGAGTTTAGGTTAAAAATATTTAAGTATAAAGCCCAAACGTACTCCAAGCCCCAATGCAAACATAAACAGAAAAAGATACTGTTGCCGATAGTGGCGCTCGGCATCCTGCAGCCACTCCAGCATGTCGGACACTGACGGGGCGGTGGCCGAGCGCTCGGTGACGGCGACCAGATCCAGACTGTCTTTGTTCTGCTCGTAAAGCTGGAAGGATGCAGAGACCTGACTACTGATGGAATCTCTCACCGACTGCAGAGAAGACCTGAGGGACGGAGAGAGGATGGATGCCATGGGTCAAAATCCAAAAATATATATATTTGTAATTCTTGGACAGACTATAACAAAGTAGCAATACATGTTAGTCATCTGCACTTTACCTCTACAGGTCATGGTGCTATGAAGCGACAAGGTGCATGATATTTGAGTGGTTTCCTGTTGTACTTCTCGATACCACTTTTAACTTGGATGTGTCGACGTCATGTTTTATCGCTACGAGCATAATATTTGTGAGTGACATAAGCCAGCAAGATAGTGGCAATATACCAATGATCAACCGTGACACCACTAACTAAAAAAAAACTAGCATGCCATCAGCCACTTTGGCTTTGGGGGGGTTGGTCGAGGCCCATAGCTCCGATATGTCCAGAGCCCCTCTAGCAAGTGGAGCAGGCCCTGCACGCCAGCTACAGGCCAACAATACACGTGTAGATCTCCGTGCATCATCCCTGCAGACTCACAGGCTTCGTTGTACTATCCACTCAGCCACTTACATCTTCTCGTTGAGTTTGCCCAGCACTGTATCCGTGGCTTGAGACAGCTTAAAACGCAGCCGTTCCTCCAGGTCTGGGAAGTCTCGCAGAGGCGTTTTGGAAATTTGGACGTTGGAAAGCGCCCGCGACTGCTCCGCCAAGTTCCCGAGGGACACCATCAGAGGGCTGATATCGGCCAACACACTCGTCCATACTTTCTGGTTGTTTTCAAGATTCTGGAAGCTTTTCCTCAGCGCTTGATGCAGTGAATAAAGCGCAGGTGTGGACATTTCCAGATGTCGTTTTCAGTTAACCACAAAATGAAAGTGGCGTGTGCCTAATACACTGATCTTAGTATTTAAATGAGCTTAGTCCGTTTTGGATCAACGGACTCCTTTCACATCGTAAATCATTGAAAAGTGAGGTAATATTGACGCCATCTCTCTCTCTCTATACCATGCTGCGCTGCCTGAACCCACTTCCGCCCTCCCGATGTCAACACTGACGTTCTGCGCTATGATTGGTCGCGAACTATTTTCTGTAACGTAAAGCAAACGTGAGTCGTGATTGGCTGACTTGACGTCCGGCCCCTCCCCGCGCGGATATTTGAAAAAGCCTTGTGAAGAGCAGAAACAGTTTCTGACGAGAGAAGAAAAAAAAAACAGCATACAGGTAATTGTTAATAAAATATGTATCACCAACTAATTATTAGAGTTATAAAATGTGTTTGCGTGTGATTTTACCAGCTGGCGTTAGAACAAGAGACGTTGTGGCCGACTGTTAGCTTTAACGTCGTTAGCCGCACGTCGTTACAGCTAGCGGCCAGCTAACTCAGTTAGCGTTATATTACACTACGACACTTTATGTCCTCGTCATGCGGCTGTTTAGTGTCCTTAAGTGTGGGTACATTTACTTTGCAACCGCTGTCTGTCTCTGCAGACATGGCGCCCAGAAAAAGGACCACCAAACAACGGAAAAACAACCCCAAAACGGCCAAACTGGAGGCTTTTCTAGAGGATTTCGACAGTGAAGGTAAATACTTTTTTTTTCTTCAAGTCAGCCCTCACGTTGTTTTTCGGTACGTGAAAATGCCTATTCAGTGGATATATTGAAGGGCTTAATTTTTAAATTCAACATGTCAATACTGATGTAGTTTGTCTTTAGTAGACTGGACTTGGCTGATGGTATCCATTGGGTTTATCTAAAACTCCTGTTTTTTTCTCACAGTGAAGACCAGAGTTGGACAGATGAAGGAGAAGATCAACCAGCTTCTGAAGGATGTGGACAACAGCTACAATATGGCTCTAATTAAGCTTCCCAAGGCTGTCCGACAGACAAACTGGTTGGATTATTTTAGTAAGTTGACACAATGAAACCCTATTTAAATGTTGGATAAAATGAGAAACGGTTGCGTATATTGTTTCTTTTAAAAAAAAACATTTGCCCCATCTCACTGTAGTGTTGAAGGAACCCAAATCACTAGAAGTGGATAACGTAAAGGTGAGTAGATTATCTCATCTCATATTGTGTATACAGATTCACAGTGTGTCTCCATTTGGCTAATGGAGACCCACCCCGTGCTGTGTTAAACACCCATTCACTTCTTGATTCACTTCTACGGTCTACCTGTTTAACAGAGAGAAGAGGAAGCTGCCGTTGTTGAAAGCGTTGTGGCCGAAAATCATGCCGTCCTTCTGAAATCAGTCAAGAAAAGTAAGTTAAATCAGACTTTTCAGTTGTTGTTTTTTTAAGGCCAGACACTTCAGACTAAAACTGTGTTTGATGCACTGGTCACTGAGATTTCTCGGCTATTTTGCTTCCATAACATTGTTCACACTTGTGGAATGGAAAGAAATCGAAATACACATTTAAGTGTTTATTCCCATCTGTAGATTACTTTTTTGATTTATGATATCCAAAATGGTCGACTCTAATGTATCAAATTATAATAATCATTTTGCTCCTGGCTTCATCCAATGTTCTATAAAAAATATGCAAATTTTTATTTAATCTTCAACCCGCAGCATCAAAGAAAAAGGGCGGATCCAGCTATGGTGATGAAAACACGCCGAGCACAATACGGAAGGTAACTGCTGTTTTCTCTGTTCAAGCTCTCATAAGAGGAGGGAAACGCAGAAGAGCGATTTGACCGCATTGTTAATCGTAAACATATGGATGATTGCTGTGGTATGTTGTTTCTGTACAGACACTTTATGTTTAACTGCTTGTTCCTGACTCAGGGGAAGACAACAAGGAAACCTCCAACAACGTCAAAACGGGCGAAGGCACTGGCCGCAAACAAGCAGAACACCTCGCTCAGACGGTGAGACTTTCTTTATCACTTGATCTTGTTTTGCTAGTTCAGCAGCCCGATAACGCCGGACTAACTTATGTCGGTCTGGTTTCAGATCGAGCAGGAAGATGGTCACTCCTGCCAGGAGTATGATGGACTCCTCTCTGATGATGGGCCCCACTCCCCTCATTACCCCACGCTTCGACCCAAGGTGAGCAGGCATTCTAGATCCGGCTGCACAACCACACTGCCAGTTTTTGTGTTAAAATAAAATTGCTTTTGGCCTCGTTTCTGCAACGGATGATGATTCGTTCGCTGTAAAGTTATGCGGCTCATATTGGTCCGTTAAGTGCACTGATATAATTCTGGTAGTCTGATCGTTGAGGTTAAATGTCTCCAAATGAAGTGACATGGAAAAACTGTATGCTAAATATGAGCAAGTGCTTGTTTAATTTAGTGCTCTTAACTGTTGTCCTGATGGTGATTTTATGGCAATGCAACGGACAGATAACGGCCAAACTATTACATCAAATCTAAATTAAAATTTAGCTTCTTTTAAAAAAAAAAAAAAAAGATAATATGTATTGCATTAAGTTGGGCTTTAAAGATTTGCCCTTACAGCTATCTCACTATTTTGAAAATGCAGTTGTAACGGAGCAACTCGTGTATTTTTTTTCCCGTGAATCTGTGTGCAGACAGCAAAAGCTTCATAGCGCTCACCATTCAAGCTTTGTTTCCTCAGGCTTCCTAAGACCCCCGCCGTGAGGATTCCCCGCCACAAAGAGAGGGTGTATAGCATCTCGGTCAACGGCTCGCCGATCGCGGCAGGAAACGAGGACATCGTCATCAACGTCCCCGTCGGCAACGGAGAGGTGCGATCCCGCTGTCATTTAAATAAGACAGTTAATTTGCTTCTTATTCTTTACTGGTACACAATACTCCAAGTATGTGTCCTCTGTGTGCTTGTGTGAGGCCTGTATTCATGCTTATTTAAACAATTTGGGTTTTATTTATGACATGAAGTCTGACAAGCGGGCTGACTTGCCAACCCAATGTCTTTTTGTGATCTGTTGATCCAGAGCGTCCAGCTGTTTGCCAGTCAGATGAACTCGGTGGACCTGTCCCTGCTGGATGAAAGCGCTCTGAGGAGCATTCGGCTGCTGCAGGTATACTCCTCACTTGTATTATCTCAGAGGCCCTGTTTAGCTACACAATTTAGTGTTGTGTTAGATGTGAAGTATATGCACATGCATTTATTCTCATTGTTTTTTGTTTTTTTTCACCTCACAGAATCGTCTCACGACCCTGTGTGGAACAGCAGAGTGACCCAACAGTCTGTCGTCGACTTGTACATTACCTTTTTTAAATTTGTTTTTATTCATTTACTGTTTAAAGATTTAGTTGGCTCACCTTGCATTTTTAAATGTGTATTTTCTCTTTTCAAGGGTTGGGCTTTATCTTTATATACTGTTAATTTACTTTCCAGTGCTTTTCGAAGTTTGAATTTTATTTGTCCTGCAAGTCTTCTGAGACTCTACCGCAAATATGATTTCACTGCTCATAAGTTCACTTTAATCTTACACTTTTTTTCCGTGCAATTCAATTTGTCAACGTTGAAAACACAATCCTCTGTGTACATAGATCACTGTGCAAAAAAACAATAAATGATTTAGCCCAGCGCTCTACATCTGTGTGTGTGTGTGTGTGTGTGTGTGTGTGTATGCATGGGTTTATTTTGGAAGGCAATGTGTTGGTTGATCACAAATCTATCCATGTAATTTTAAAGTAGCCGATATAATGACATTTAGTAGATTTTTGAAAGCTATTGGCCAAATCAGTCTCCAACCAAGCTGTGCTTTTGCGTGGTGACCAGTAGGTGGCAGCATTTCTCTATAGATGTTTTATTTCTCTGGCTCTGTTGGCTCTGGTTGTAACCTGTCCTCAGTATTAAAGCTGTGGCCACAAGACCAAACCTATTGAAGTAAAAACCTGTTCCAATACTTCCTTCTCCTGCAGACAATCACCCCCAACCTTTGTATTACCTTTCTAGATACCTTGTACTTCAATGTACATTATATATTTACGGCTAACCAATAAAACTTTGTTGTGCTGCATGCAGTACGCCAGAGCGGTTATTTCCCTTCTACAGCTCAACACGCTCTTGCTTATGGAGGAAGTTCCTCTTGTCCTTTTTGGCGACTTTGTTTACGCCCAGGGGGTCGTCTGCAGCCGGGGTCACGTGACGTGCCGTTTGGCAGGAAGTGGCAAGCCTGGCCCCTCGCTGCTGGCACGGAAACCCTGCCCTCTGACCTTCGGGGACATCACAACGCTGCCAATTAAGAGGCTCGTTAAGCTTCGTTAGGCCTGATGAGCTCGTTAGGGTTTTCACCTGGGATGGTTCTGGGTCAGACCGGGGCCTCACCTTGGGCCCAGACAGACACGCACAACTCTGCTATTCCCGCTGGACTCTCATGCATCATATGCTATCAAGCCACGTCACGGGGAACTATGTATGCACCCCCCCCCCCCCTCCCCTCCAAGCTGAAAATCCGGGCCCCGTCCATCCATCTGTATCCATCTTAAGCGTTTTATCATCTGTTTAAAAAAAAAAAGCCAAGCTCCGCATTCCCTCGAACGACAGATGTTATGGTCAGCGGTGCGAGAAGTTCAACTCCCTCGTTAGCAGAGCACCGAGCCCTCGTGCACCTGCTCTACATATCATAGAATATTCCTACTTTTGCCTCTGAATGGATTGGATCCTTTTTTTCTTTTTTTTTCTCCTTCTATTCTCTAGGTGGGTGGAAAATTGCCATTTTGCACGGATGGCTTGGTTTTCAGTAAGCACGCAGGCAGTGGTGCCGTGACAGGTGCGGTATGGATGGGGCGGATTTTGAGGTCACAGAGCAACACTGCTACATAAATCATCTTCAGAGATGTTCGGCATGAAGGACTGGAGCCAGAGATGGTGGAAGAGAGACGCGCACACACAGTATAGAGATGCTTCAACAACCAGCAGCTCTGTATTTCTGTGTGGTGGTTTATTGTAGCAGAAAAAAATCAAGAGATTAGAAGCAATGCATTTGTGCAAAGGTCAGTCCAGCAAAGCAGCTGTTAAAGCAGCAATAATCAATATTTTTTTTCTATCCCTGCTGCTACGGTCATGGATGGATTTACCGAACCTAAAGTGTTAGGGCAACTCCTGGCTTACACCTGCAACATGCAACTCAAAGAGACTAGCAGAGACATGAAAAACATCATCAAAAAGACTAAAGAACTATAAAGTCTGTTTCTTGCTCTTATTTCGAAGTAGTGCATGTCTTTGCCCAGGGGCTCCTTGTCTTATAATCTCCCCCCCCCCCCCCCCCCCCCCCCATGGCTACAATATCTCCAGCTTGGTAGAAGAGCAACAGAAGTTTCAACACACCTCTGGCAAAGTTGCCGCAAAGCCAACATCATCGGCAGTTTTGCATATAAATAAAAAATCAGATCACGCAATTGATGTAGCTAATTTCCAAATGCAACCCCAAAGAAGTTGCTAATTTAGGTTAGTGAGAGGAAACATCTCCCACTCTGTGCAGGGCTAAGTTGATGGTTGGCACAGAATTCAGAGTTCCACCTAAAAATCTGCTTGGAGACACGATTTGCAGGAACTTTCTTTCTGCAAAAATTTTCTTTCCAGCGGACCGAACAAATCAATTGACAGTCTTAAAGCTCCGTCCGAGTCCCGTGAACTAATTTCTTTACCTCTTCTTCTCGTCCCCTTGTTCCGCAGTCGGCCCCGCCTCCCCAACCTCCCCACCAATCCCATCGCTCGGCCCTCTCACCCTGCTCGTTCACCTCCTAACCTCACCCTCGTCGACCCTCATTTTGTATTCCCGGTATCTGTTATCATCAACACATGTGTCTGACACGCGTATTTCTCGACAAAGCTGTTCCCTCCCCAAACTGCTGGAGCCGGCGGTTAATTGAGCCCCCAGACCTGGGGAAGATGCCAAATTTGCTGCCAAGACGAATGGACCTGGCAGAGGCATGTTCTTCTCGCGAAATTAATTCTCTGGTGCGTCGAGGCCTCCTATAAATCCCATCCGTCAAGTGCCCCACTAATCAATTTATTCATGTGCCCGCACCTCCGTCTGCCACTGTCTCTCACTCAATTCGCGCCGAGCCAGACGGCGGTCGAGGTTTCATCTTTTGCTCGGCTTTGTTCTGTTCGCTTTTGGTGACGGAGAGTTCGGAGGATGCGAGCTGACGGCAAAGTGAAGCGTCAGACGGGGAGGAAGAGTTAAACGGGACTGAACGGGCCCCCGCGTGATGCATTCTGGGCATGCGTTCGTCTGGTGGCCAGCGGGGTCCTGATGGCGTTTTGATGGGCGGGGCCCCCCCCTCTGTCGCTCGGTTGGCCCCTGATGATGGGCGGGGTGGAGAGGAACATCTGCTGCCAAAAAAAAAAAAGAGATCCTGTGGAAATGAAGCCCTAAAAAAACCAACGGGCTACTCGGAGGAGAGGCAGAAGGTTAATGCCGTTTGCTGATTGCACAGAGCCAAACTTTTCTTCCTGGATGGCAGACGTTTGTCCGCGAGGGACGAGGCGATGTTTGTTTGTTTGCCAAAAGAAGTTCTAGACATTAAACCTGTTCTGGGATCCGGGGAAATGTCACGTCTTTGATTTGTGTGATCGTTAGTAATCGGCGGATGGCTTTTATTTGCCATGCGGAAGCTCAGGGAAAAGGAATCGACGTTGCTTTTTGCACGCGGTATATTTCACGTTGCATGTGAATGGATTCTCAAATCCAACAGTTCACTAAAGTCTATTACATGTTTTTTTATCGCACACAAAAAAACGCCCCCTATTTGTGTTCAGGGCCTTTAGTGTAACAAAGGAAAGCAGTGAAACTGTCTTTCAAATATCTACTGAGGTGCTACAGAAAGTGTGCGTGTGTGCACGCTCAATGTGCCAGTCGGTACAAAGTGACAACAGATGAAATTGTGGTCAAAGCGTCAGTTTTTAGGAGTTTAACGGCACAGATTTGTTTATTGTTTCCACATATCTAAAGTGTATCTTCACGCTGGATATTTAGAGTTCTCATCAGTACCTTATGCTATGCATACTTTATATCTGGCCATCAACAGCCGAGGGGCACAAACACCACAGCCTGCACGGCAGAGGGTTTTAATGTGGAAAAAGAAGCACCGGCAGTGGACTCGTTCACCTGAGCTTTGTGCTGCCGGTCATTCCTCCGCTGCACCTGGCCCTGCATGTTGAAAACAAGCGTTCCCTATTTGCTCAGACGAATATGAGATGCAAATATTAGGAAGGGCGACAGAGCAGGGATGAAATAAAGTGAATTCTCACCCCATTCATTACCTCCATCAAAGACAGAGAAAAAGGAAAGTGACCATAAAATGAGCGGTGGAGCAGTGGCCGGGATTGCCTTTGAGAAATAATTAAAGCCTCTTTGCGATGCTCCCCAGCCTCCGGGAAAAATCCCCGTCTTCTGTACGGTCCACAATTGATGTTTGGTTTACCAGCCCCTCCGTATAAAGCAGACCTTCAATAAACTATATCACCCTATTTGTGAGAGTAATACAGCCCAGTGCGGTCCTCAATTAGGTATAAATGACACAGCAAATTGGAAAATTAGGAGGAGAGGGAGGGATAATTGGCTCCAAAACAGGCTAAAACCAATTCATTAGGAGACCAGGAAGGAGACAAAAAGGGTCCGTTTCTGTCCTCCAACAGAAAATCCCACTTTAAGTTCAGATGCCTTACCGTTCACCTTGCCACGGGCTGCGTGTGCAGGCTGATCTTATCACTTAGTATGACTCATATGTGATGAATGTTGTGCGGGGTTGCAGGTTGCACTAATGGGTGATGTGTGAGGAGGAAAGCCAATGGAGCCTCCCTTGTAAATGCTTCATGTTTACCAATCAGACACATTTTAATCATAGCAGAAGAGGATAACATCCCCCAATTAAGTATGAGTAGCGCACAGTGTCCGTAGCATATTCAGATAATACATGGATCCATATAAAAAAAGAAAAAAAAAGTATGCTATCGCTCTGCTGCAAGGGCAGTTTAGAAGGCTCACTAAATTAATACATTAGTACGACGTAAAATATTCACAAGCTGCTCAGAGGATGAAAGTTATTCAAAGACAAGGTAACCTGTGCACAATCCATACGTAGCCTGTTTGTTTTTCTGTCTGTCAGTCTTCATTAGATCCACCATTTTGGTCCAGACTGTGACGTATCATCTGTGTTTTGTCCATTGGATGTTTTTTGTTGTTGTGAGGATGATTCCTACTGACCTCGGGGACAATGAGGTTGACATTTGTGGTCGGACATATCTTGTCACTCATTGGATGGATTAATGTATTTAAACTCCCTCAGAGAATACATTGTAACCACGTTGGTGATCCTCTGACTTACGCTTCAGCGCCACCTGCAGGTTGAACATTTGGGTTCAGAGTAACATGTTGTGACAGCTATTGGATGGAGCGGTAGACATGCACGGTCCCCAGAGGATGAACGGCAATCACTTTGATCCCCAGGCCTTTCATCTGGCACCATAATGAGGAATAAGGCAGAAGCAGATATTCCAAAAGCAGATATTCCCATCAGCTTCAGATGTCCATGTGCATGCATGCTAACATGGTAAACATCCTACCCGTTAAACATCAACATGCTACCTATGTCCATGAGCATGTTGGAGAATACGGATGTCTCACAAGGCGTGGCTGCTACCACGGCTGTACTAGTCTCCTTTTCCCTCAGGCTCAACACATTTTTGTGGTATTTTCAGTGACAGACCAGCAAACAGAGCAAACTCTGACACAAGAACACGTTCACAGATGTCGTTTCTGGTATTATTTCCCGTTGTTGCTCAAAGCGTTGCTGTCCCCCGGACCTTGATATTGCCGTTCAAGCTGTGGCTTTTGCTCGTGGAGTAGCTTTCATCTGCCCCTCGTTTGGTTTGGGGAGATGTGCTTACGAGCCACATGCTGAACATATACAACCCATATGTTGTGTGAGTTACTCTTTATCACCCTGCAAAGACGCCTGTTTTTAAATCCTGCTGTCAATTAAACCTTTGCTAAGTGTAGCATGTGTAGACATTCAGTATGCCTTCAGCAGCTAGCATAGCCCAGAGGCGCGGACGCTAATTAATGATGCGCTAACGTACTCTGCTAATACTAATCTCACTTCCCCCTGGAGGGTCTTCTCGTACCCACAGGGGAACACGTACCCCCTCATCTGAGAACCGCTGGTCTACAGGATTGTTGACAGCTGGTCGGAGCTGGCCGACGCTACGCTACGATTGGCCTCGTAAAGGGTCAAAGGGTCAAATAAAAAAAAAAAGAAATAAACAATGCAAATCCTGGAACTGTGTCTGATTCGCTCTCTAAATGCAGACGCTGTGTGGCGCCTGTCCAGGTGTGTACTTGTGATTCTGGGCACAAAGCAATGCAGATATAATAAGTTAGAGGTGATTCCATTGGTGCTGTGAGTCACTGAACGAACACACACACACACACACACACACACACACACACACACACACACACACACACACACACACACACACACACGCACACACACTATTGGATCATTTGAGAAACACCTGTCTCTCTTGGATTCCCGGCAGCAGACCTATACATGATAAAATAAGTTTGGGGATCAATTTGTCTTCATTTCCAGCCTCTCTTTTTATTAGATGCTGTGGTGAGTGATATGATTAGGGCGGGGGTCCGCTTCAGGAGCTGCTGCACAATGGGCCCCTGCCTTCCCTATTACACACACACACAGACACACACTTCAGCTCAGGAAACCAGTCAATCTTTACAGAAGACAATAGGATGTAATTCTGGTAATTAATATTCCTCTCTATCATTTGCATGTACAATGAATCATTTCTATGCTTTTGAATGGCCTGCCGAGGGTCGGGCTGGTTTTAGTCACCAGTTGGCCGTGACACATGCGCCAGCATTACTTCCATGTAGTTGAAAGTGCATGGTCATTGTAATAGTATACAGGGGAACACCCGAGCCCTCATGAACCGGTCACAGCGCAGAGAAAGAAACGCACAAAATGAAGCCCAAGATGGAGGCTGACAGCACTTCGGCTGCTCAAGGACTGCCGGCAACTTTGACACCGTGACGTCCTTTTGAAAGTACTTCTTTGGTACGGGTCACCTGTCAATGATTAAATCTCTCGCCATGAAAGAGGGAGATACTTGACTTTTTTTTTTACTTTGGGAGTTTTCAGAAGAACATGGTGCACTTTATTGATTCAGCCTCTTCCTTCATAACGGTTGTTGATCTACACAGACAGAGAGAGAGACAGAGCAGGAGGCAGGATTTCAATGCACAACAACCAACAACTCTGCACTCGTTTGAAGGTTCGGTTTAAGACACAGATATCTCAAAATCTGGCTCAATAAAAAACAACTTAAAAAAACAATCCCCTGTCAAAGAGCTGCAGCCAATGAGAGAGGAACCTGGTGGAGGGGTCGCCGGGAACAATATGAGCGTTACTGTGTGTTGTACGTAGTTTGGAGACACAACCTGGTGAAAGATCTCATAGTGTTGTAGTCAAGACCACCTAAACCGAGACAATCCATGACTGGAGTTTATCGAGAACAAGCATTTGAGTTGTTGAGACCCGGTCAAGACCAAGACCACGAACAGACCAGTAGAGCCACGTTCACAGAGAAATACTCAGAGAAAACAAATTGCCACCATCAGCCGCGCAGTGTGAAAACCTCCAGCGACTTTAAGACCTGAGACGACACAAGACGGAAAGTCTCGCGGTGTGAAAAGTATCGCGTGAACCCGTGAACTCGCCTTCAGTCACGTTAGCTGTTAATATAAAAGTATTGATTGGAGCGGCTGTAAACACACTCGCGTCGACGCGCTTTGGTGCCACAAGCAAGATAACAGTCCTTCACACACACACACACACACACATATTCACATTCACATTCACACACACACAAGTGAGTGAGCATAGGCTGCTGGCCCATCACTCCTCTGATGCGTCCGCGGTCTCTGAGCGGGGATTGAGAGCCGAGGAGTGCGTGGAGGGCGAAGTGAGTAAAGCGCTGACACCGGGAGCGCCGCTAGCAGAGAGCCCTGTCCCTCTGTCACGCATCACGGAGCCGTCGACCTTCAGGCCCCTCGCGCGTCCGCCCGGTCGCACAAACGTGCAAAGTGTTGTTAAGTGCTCGGCCCTCAAGTCTCTAGTAGCAGGTGGAGCCCATTTCCTCGCCTGTTTTGTCCCCCGCTCCAAAAAAAAACCACACCCACGTGGCGGTGTGTAGGAGCAGCACACCGGGCCTGTTGCAGTGAGTCCCAGCCGAGTGATTTAAACAAAAGAGTCTTGAAGTCGACGCTTGAACATTTGTGTGACATTTTTTGTTTTTTGTGTGTTCGAATGATTCCCCGTCTCTTCCCGCGTGTTGTTTCACAAACAACGCAGATAGCGACAGGTCTCGACGCGGCGAAAAACACGTTTATCGTTTGAATCGTGATCGTGTTTTCCTTTGACATTACGGCGGCGAGAAAGAGACAGAGAGAGAGAGAGCGAGAGAGAGAGTGAGCGGAGTCAGCGTTTCCCCCCGGCACGCCGCGTGATCGTGAGGACTCGTGGGCCTTTTTTTTTTTTTGCCCTGAAGTTTCGCGGCGATCACGGCTTCGCGGGGCTCATCTGAACTGACTGAGCGAGGCTGCAGCGTGGTCGCGCCTGCCAGGAGCTTCAGCAATGCGGCAGCTCAGCAGGTTTTAACACAGAATATTGCTGGTATCCTACCATTTCTCCGTTTTTTCCCCCCGTGTTCTCCTTTTACAAGAACCGACAGTTGACATGGTCGGCCACGTTTTGCGTATTCTTGCAGCGGAACCGAAAAAGAAAAACGTGGTGAAATAAGTAATTATTTCTTTTTTTCATTTCCATTTAGCTTTCGGGAAGGCCGGTTCTGAAGAACACTGATGTGATTTAAATTGACTGAGGACGTTGTAGAGTCTCAGGTGTCTCCTGCTCATTCCTTCTGCCTCGGCGCTATAAATGAATCCTCCCGTTGACACCATTTGAAAGCATATTGTGTGCCTCCTTTCTAATCTAGTGGTCACGAGCCCTCAGATCTCACACAATGCACGCATGGTGGTTTCCATCGGCCCTCTCACGGCACCTCCTTCCTGCTTCTCTTAACAAAAGAGAGGGATGCTGCCATATGCGGTGTCATTTGGCCATCTGCAAATATATGATCCAATAAAGAAGTCTGAGTGCAACATCCCTCCTCTCTGTCCATGTTGTTGTTGTTTTTTATTGGCACAGCTGCTTTTGCAGTAATTACAGTTCCTGCTTACTGCCTTGACTTAGTATCGCTTGCTTTTCTTTTCACCGATGAACTCAAGATTTTACTTGGGACATGCTACTTACAACATGTGCGATGAAATCAGCTTCAGCATCCGCGTAGGCCGCCTGGCCAGGATCACTTGTGTGGTCCAGGTCCTGCAGAGTGCAGTGCAGAGGTTGCTGCAACTCTCACTCCCATTTCGGGCTTCATCATAGACGTATGGATGTATATAGGAAGTGGACGTAGTCACTGTGATGTCCTCTGGTGGTTTGTGGACTGCCGTTGTGAAGCCTTGAGTTTGGCATTCAGACCGTCGCCATCTTGGTTGTTTTTTTTTGGCAACCATTAGTGGCACAAGACGGTGGAGCTGAGTTCAACCGGATGCGGAAAAAGGACTTTTTAAGCGGCCGCAATGCTCCTTTCATGAACTGAAACCACATTGTGAAAGGGTTAAACTTCCATCTCAGACCGGAAAGTGCAGATGGAGCAACCTGTCAACCTTGTAGCCCCGCCCTAAAGCATGCCCTGCTTTATGGTCTGTTTGACTCTAAATGGACCATCATTTACTAAATAAACATCATGCTGCAATGAAGAAGACTTGAAACTAGAGATTGAGACATAAACTCATGTTTATAATGTTTACTGAGGGAATAACGCAAGAGAGAAGTAGAGTCATTTTCTCATAGACTTCTATACAACCAGAGGAGTCGCCTCCCCTGGTGGACAGTAAAGAGAACGCACGTTTCAGGTGCTTCAGCGTTGATTTTACTTGACAGACCCGGAGATATCCGCCTGGGCTGTTAAAGTAAAATGTACTTGACTTCCCACCTGCTTCCCTGTCGTCTCACCCCTGACCTTTGCGCCACAGATAAAGGTTGCAATGATTTTAGTGGAAAGAAAAAAGCGAAGCGCAGGCATTTGGAATCAAATGCAACTTTACAGAGAAAGATACCGGCACTTGTGTGTGTGTGTGTGTGTGTGTGTGTGTGTGTGTGTGTGGACTGCCTGCAGTGCGAGTGACTGACTCCCCCCATTAAGATGTGGAGGTGGTTGGGGGGGAGGAACGAGTAGTAAAATCTCTGACGAGTTTGACTTTTCAGTGACTTTGCTGGTGAGTGACAGGTCTGTTCCACTTGCTGCATTAAAAGCACTGCGTCAGAAAAGTGTGTAGTATAAAATGCCCAGTCGAGAAATAAATCACTGCCATATTATCACATAACTGCTAATAAGTCACAAATTAGAAAAAAAAACCTTTAAAAAAAAAAAGTAATTTTGGGAAGCGTTCATGTGTGCCGGCAGAAATTATTTAAACCTCTTGAGGACTTGACGTTACAGAAAAGGGATTTTTCTGAGAGCCGGGGAAGTATTGGTGTATTGATTGGAGGCTGAGCCCGATGGCAGCTTTAATGCTGGATCGATGCGCGTCAGGGCTACTGTACGTGAACGGGCCGCTTTGAGTGTCAGGTGGAGGTAATGAGAGGAAACTGTTTGCTGTCAGACGTGACCTTATTGCCAGACCCAGTTAGGAGAGGTCACCGTGTCCGCAAGTTATCAGTTAAGGTGTAATCATTAGGGAGAAACACATCAAAATACACCTTTATGATACGATTAATTAACACATAATCAATGGTGTATCCTTTTTTTTTAAATCGTTGATTTGAAGTTTTAGAATAATACAAAATAAAAGCTATATTTTGGCATATATTAAGCAATAAAAAAGATCTTTCATCCGCTGTATTCCGTACCTGGCTCCTATCCTTATTTGTCCCCAATCCCCTGATATCTCGGTGGCTATATTACACAGCTGAGTCTATCTTTGAAGGAATCAAGGCAATAAAAGGCTTTATTTACCCTTATCTGCAGACCTCCCCGACAAAAAATAACTCTGCGGTATAATACAGGCCGGGACGCGCCAAACAGGCGACGCACGAACGGCGGCTCGTCCTGTCTGCCGGCAGGATTTTCGTCTTATTTTCCTTTTTTATTAAAAAGTCTCATTCCTCGTCGCCGTGCATTGTGCGTTATTGCGCGTCGACTTTCCTCGGAAGGAATCATCTCCCGTGAGCCGGCGAGGCTAATGGAGGGAAAGGATCCAGGAGCGGAGGGCTGAAACTTCATGTTGCTAAATCAGGTCCTGCCTCCGACCACTTAATAAAGAAAAGCAATTACAGGCCGGCCTAGCGGGGGAGTTTGTATTCTTCTTTTTGATTCATCAAAGACCCCCCCACCAGTCGTGGATGTCAGGATAGCTTTGAGCGTTTGCTTCGTGTTTCGGTTTCTCCAAAACATTTTTGTGCGACAACACATCTCGGAAGGATATTCACAGGCAGCAATATGTGGTAAACACGTTCTAGTAGAAACCCCGTATACAAGTCAGAACCTGAAGATGAGCACGATGTCCCCGTTAAAGCCCCCCCTCATTGATGTTGTCCCTCCAACTGGTGATGTTTTGAACGTTAACCTTCTGAATATGAACAGTGAGCCGTGAGGAAGCCACCGGGCGCTACATACAGTAAGATCAGGGGGCAGCGGATCTTCAACAAAGCCTGGCAGCCGGCCTGTGTGCAGCACCTGTCTATAGCCTGGAGACTGTATTGTCCATAGTCATTAACAATAACGCGATAACTCCACCAGGCTTTTGGGTTTTAAACGGTGGCCCTCCCGCTGTTTTAACTGTGAACCTTCGCTGCGCTGCGTGAATATTTAATCCCACCGCCCAGAGAAGCCCGCGGGGGTCACAACATTTTCGGGATGAGTGATTTGCGGCAGACGGAGCTTTTTCTTGGCAAATTGTGATGACGCGAGGGTGACCTTGTTGCTCTTGGCATTCCCCGCGCAGAGATAAATACATTAAAAAAAAAAAGTGACGAAAGAAAAAGCCACCCGAATAGCGTGACAGCCACCTCTGCGTTTCCTGCGAGGTGTGATGGATGGTGCGAAGCCCTTCTCAGCGGGTCTTTTCTCGGCGAGCTTTTTTTCCACGTCGGCGAGGCCGCATGCTGGGATGAAGGTCATTTGGAACTGAAGTGTCTCATTCACTGTGTGAAACGCGAGTCAAGCCGAACACGTGTCAACACAGCAATGACGATGACGTGAAAAAAAAAACAAAGACTCGGGCGGCGGCAAAGCGAGACAACACCCGACGATGTTCATCCGGCGTGTCTCCCTCGCCGCAACCGGACGCTTTCCAAGTCACGCCTCTCGAACTCAAACACACACTTTACCTTGATGCCCCTTTCTCTGTTAAGCCGCTGCAATATATGTACTGTATATAGAGACGATTATTGTAGTATTCTGTCCCACCAGCGTGCCAAATATAACCTGCAATTTGGTCCCTTGAAAATATCTGTTATTGTAGCCTTTTATTGTCCTTGGACTGTTTCCGTGAATACAGCCCCCTTTTTTTTTCTTCCTTCCCCTGTTTTAAGCCGGGATGACTGGGATCTGCTCCCTTCATGTAAATATCCCCCCGCGACGAGGTCTCAGAACAAAGACGAGCCGTGTCTGGTGAGCCACCCCGGCTCTGAGCCTCGGGTTGAGACATTCCCAATGGGGCCAATCTATCACCATGTGATTTATAGGCTCTACAGGGTGGGGGTGTGAGAGAGAGAGAAGTGGGAAAAGACCGAGAAAGAGAGAGAGAGAGACGGAGAGGGGGCCAAAACACGACTGCAAGGAGATGCAGAGTGTGGAGGTAATAATTAACAGTCTACAGTAAACACGCAGACGGTACCGTGTCGTTAACCACGAGCTTTATTGCAATCGGATTAACATCTGATACAGGAAGGAAAAAGGCGTAACAGTAAATGAACGCACATCACATCCACCGGGTTTAATTGCTGAAGGTGGGCCGATTAGTTGCGTCGCGTCCACAACAACAGTTGCAGTTTTAATTGCACATTAGGTTAAAATGCACTAATAGGGTGATAATGAATGACATTACTTAAGTTAGTTTTGTCCGTTTAGATGCGATGTGCTCACTGGCTAGCTCAATGGTGTTAAAGAGGGAGGGAGAGGAAGGGTTGGTCTGCTGCCTTTTGTATTTCAGGTTTGTTTTAACTCTCTTAAAACTTGTTTTAAGTCTGCTGAAAGGATGACACGAAAGAAAACTGTCCTGTGAAACAGTGTTGGCGGTTATTATGTTCCCAAACTGCACCTTGAAAGGACATTTTGCGGCGTTTGGTTTGCTTCTGATGACGAATAAGTCTCAAGGAGAGAGCGGGTTGGCGTCTGTCGGTGGTCTATTCTGCCCCTCATACACCTGGCGTCGTCATACCTGAGTCAGGCCGAGGCTGATCGTCCACCTGCAAATGAATCCCGCCGCTGAAATAGAAAACAAGTTTGACCTTGTGTGTCAACTGATCTATTATTCTAATTATTTTTAGTATCATTATTGGGGACAATTAAGGGTCCATTATGCTGTGGGTGTCATGCTAACTCTTACATTGAGTTATATTTTACTTTGTGTAGTTTTACATTGAATCTGTTCAGGCAGAGCTGCATAAGTCTCTGTATTTCCTGATCATAATGTTTGCGTATCTCCCAGTTACTTCAGGCTCCCCTGGTCCCTCTGCATGCATGTTAATAGGAACAAAAAAACACGCGGAAGGCGAGTTAAAAGCTGCAGCTATTGTTGAAAAGTAGAACTATATATTTTATTTCACAGCTTTAGATGTGAAGAGTTCTTCCTAATTTGAGGAAAACAACCCACTTGATCTCTTTTATTCATCAAACCTGGACCTGAAGGCTCCTGGCTGAGTTCTGATTTCAGGTCAAGCCGACTTTGAATCAGAATAAATTGATAAAATGCTTTAATATTAAAAGTCCAACATGCACTCGGCACTGCATATCTGTCTATATGTGCACGTCCTTCCCTCTTCACCTGGCAGACAGTGCAGACCGGCCCTCCCCGCCCCGCTGTGACCCAGAATGATGACGGCGAGGCTATCAGTCCCTGTCAGGCCACACAGTCCGGCCCGCTCCCTCTGAAGCCCAGTCAATCACTCGCCTCTGTATCACGCGCTCCCAGATGGCAGTCACCTCCCTCGCCGCTGTCCCGATCCATCATGCGTCTGATTCTGCGAGGCAGTGGGCGTTAAAGGTTTCGTCGAGGGTGGGCTTTTCCACGGATCCCAGAGCTCACAAATCTGCCAGAGAACAGGTGAAGGGTCACTCTGCCTACAGCTCGGAGCCTTTGACCTCACCTAGTTCACCGTCCATTACTCAAATTACCCTCCACCCCGGGTGTTACTACCCCTCTCATGTGCCTTTCTAAGTGCCTGTACCATTCATGCTTAAGAAAACCACATAGTGGTGGATTGGCAGGTCAGTTTACATGTTAATACTGACCGACTGCAGCACGGGGAGAGAAATTAATGGTGTTATAAGATTTGCTGGCTAAGAATATGTAAAAAATAAGAGAGGGAGATAAACACAAGACGCCATTTAAACTGCGCGGCTACTTTAGTGCATCTCGTATGCCAGTTTCAGCCGTTTCGAAAGCAATCAATAATAAGAAATAATAGCTTTGGTTACCACCCTCTGCCATAGTTTAAAAGGTTGCAGTAAATATCTTCATAAATGGTGAATAAATAATTGAATAATACATCATGAAGGGAAGCTCTCTCCTGGGGTTGTAAAAGAAATCTTTTGATATGAATGGATTTGGTTGTGGATGCTCGAGTGCTCTTTTTCCAGCAGCCATGTCGCGTCCATTGGAGGCGTCTCGGTGAATGGAAGAAACACAGCAGATAAAGCAGCGAAATATCTTCATTTTTCTGCAATTTGCTGGAGGAGTCCACACGCCATCCACAACCTGGCAACCCAAAAGTCGCTCTCATCAAGGACTTATCGTTAACTGATTTATAAAGCTTCATTAAATCAATCGATAGCAATAAATACAGCCGCTAGTGTCAACCTATAAATCCTTTATAAAGTCTGTAAAAATTAGAACGCCATAGCTTGGTAAATAACGACAGATGGACGATTTTTTTGGACGCATTTCTTGCGTGCATCTATTTCCCCTCACATGCCGGCTGTATCCAAAGCACATGGACCGTTAATATGACCAAAAAAGATCCCATAAAAATTTGTAAAATCCATCCAATCGACCCACACATAAAGCCGACATGCACGCTTTCATGCATACACTCACGACATAGATTTTCCATCAATGCCTCATATAATTAACAGCAGTATGAGGGTGCCCTTTCACACACGAGGCCGTTTATTATATTAATAAACAACCACCCTGACCCCAGTTCACCTGTACGGCCGGCAGACAAACAACAGGAAGTAAATCATCTGCGAGTGAATAAGGTTGGAGAATGATGGCCTTTCAACTCTCTTTAACCTTTTCTTTTCTCTGTTGTTGTTGTTGTTGTTGTTGTTGTGAAGGTGTCCTCGTGAGAACTCAACGTCCTCTGTCCATGAATCAAATAGTGTTTAACAATAAGAAGAAGAGGGGATGTATGGAGAGATGTGTGGGAACGTTATCATGAATTATACCGGAGAATTATCCAGGCGTCGGCACATTGTCTGCGTTCCCGTCGTCTCATTACTGTCCAGTTATTGCAGCAACTCCCTCCGGATGATGGAAGTTTCTAATCCAGTTCTGTTTGCCCATTCAGATTATTAATACACAATAGGAATCAATTATGATGCATCATTAGATTAGGATGCCCGGCAGTGTATAAACTCATTAAAATGAGCTTCACTTAGAGGCACTGTTAAATTCATGTACACATTAAAGCATCAATAATTATAATTTAGTGTTATAATATACATGCAGTGCAGGACTGTGGCCACTCTGAAGTACCTGGAGTGTTTTTTTATGCTATATGTTGATTACTTTTACTCAAGCAAGATCTTGAATGCAGGACATTTAACATATCAACCTGTTAAAGGTATAGGATCTTTTTGCAGGTATTGGACCGCATCCTTTTCTTTTGTTGTATTTAATAAACTGGGAACTGAGTGTGAATTGGCCTCTCTTGGGTTTTGGAGTTAGCCAAAAGAAAGCCGGCACTTTATAATATCAAACATCGTAGACATAACAACTATCAAACTCTCTTAACATTTTTGAATGTCTTCTCTTCAAAAGAGTGAAACAGCGCCTTCTAGAGTCTGACGGCTGTAACGCGTACGGCAGCCTGTGTGGTCAAAAGCAAAATTGAGCTTTTTTCACTCGAGGTGATCAACGTTTAGGACAAGAAGCGAGGTGAAGCTGCATCATGTAGTATTAATGAAGCGTTAAACACACCCATTACATTACGACACATTAGGTGGACAAAACTGTGGAAAAATAATCCGAAAATGAAATGAGACAATCTTACAGCACAACAAAATACATTTCCACATTTATTATTAGTATTAGTTTTTTTATGCTGGGTGTATAACGAATAACGGGAATGGGTAAGTCATGTATATTTGACACAAGCATCGCTACTTGAACACATTCTCACAACTCATTCTGATGTGAAGTGTATTGTAACAGCTTTGCATTACTGGATGCATTTGTTTCCTTAGCGGCCGACGTGTAATTAATGGACGTATGATGCATCGCTTTGCTTCTTTTTGATGTTCTGTCCGACATCCATATTGGCAGACACATTCATTCAAAGCGACTGGTGTTTTTCACGTACACTGGGAGCAACTCGGGGTTTGATGAAGTGCTCATCCATGTGAGCTGACATTGTACAAATCCACTAACTTCATTTATTTCGGGTAGTTGTATTACACCACAACAAATCAGAATAAAATCTACCGTATCTTTTTCAAACCGCACAAATAATGTTCTTTTACTTGGCTTGCCCAGATGTTTTATTAATTGTTTTACTGCACCATGCCACGGCTAGTATAAACAGTAAGTGTGCCATTATCTGCTCCCTGAGATTCAAATAGCACACAGTCCCTCCTCCCGCTTTTTTTATTGTACACTTTTGCAGACGACGCTACAACCGTTCCGCCGCATGGCGTTAACAGACCTGATCAACAATACACACACACACACACACACACACAAAAGACGGCGTGAAGCACCGTGGCCCTACAATCTGAAGCCGAAAGAAGAAGGAGATGTTATAAGGTCACACTGTGACTCGGAAACAGCGGGATGATCCAGTTAGAGACGCGGTGTGCGAGCTTAAAGAGCAATCAGGATGAGTTGCTGAAGTTCAGCTTTCAGAGGCCGTGACAGATCGTAGGAGTTGTGTGAACACTTTATTCATAACTACAATTGCTTTTTCCCCCTTCTTTCTCAAACAATAGTATAACTTTCCACTTCATTATACTAATGTGGCTCCTGTACACAACAGATGTGACTTGTTGGAAGTATTGTTCTCAAGGGGCTTTTCCACTGCTTTCAGATGCAGAGCTTTTTCAGCTCTCATCTCTTATTTTGCCTCCTTTATGAGCAGGAAGAAAACAAAAAAGGCACCAAATGTTTGAAGTCTCATTAATTGGCACAAAAACACAAGACAATACATACCAGAGTGAGAACAAGCTCAACAAACTGAGGAACAGAACAAAGAGGCCTTCGAGGGAGAGGGGGGAAAAGAAAGAAAACGACAAAGCTTTGTCTCCTCAAATGTATTGATTTGATACAAAAGGACGATCTGCTGTCTGTCTGTCTGTCTGTCTGTCTGTCTGTCTGTCTGTCTGTCTGACGCATCGATGCGGGGGACAGAACTCGAACGGGCGCTTGGTTTCATATCATCTCTGAGTCTTCACCGGTGCTCTGCTGTCATTTGACTGTCTGTCTGGCTCGTTTCCGTCGTTTCTCCTCTCTTCGGCGCTAAATCTCAATCTCGACCCTCAGGGGAGGCGTCGCTCCTCCAATGTGAGAGGACCTGCTGTCAACAATGTTGGGCTGAAAAGAAGAAGAAAAACACACGCATGCAATTCCAGCGCGTTGTGCTTCAGTGGAGAGAAGCAGCGACCTGAACCGAGAAAGAGAAAGAAGAGCTGAGAGCAAGTGACTAACGAAAGTCTGCAAGCCGCCGGGCTAATTCATGCGCCTTAATAGGCCGTAGGCGTTCAGGAACCTGTCTGAGAGCTGCTATGTGAAAACACACATGCAATGCATGCGAGGTCTTGTGTTGGGTTTATGTACTGAGGTGGTTCCTACAGTACTGGTGTGGAAAAGATGTCGCTCTTCATGTCAGATGGCTGTAGGGCTTTTTAAAAGCACTTTCTAAATACAGAAAAGGGAGTTCAGACTCCATAGTATCTATAGTAGCTAAGTAGCTATAGTATATAGCGGTATAGAGCTTTGAGCATGCTATACATTGAAGTGCATCAACGCTCTGCTGGCTCCTCGACCGACTCCTCACCTTTGCCTCGACGCCCAGAAGGACCCGCTCGTCTGTCAGTGGCTATTTTACCCACAGACTCTTCTTAGCGAACACATTCCTCTGCACCTGAGCAACACTTGCCTGCCTGACCCCCCGGGGTCCTCTCTCATTGAGCCGCCCACGCGTTCGCCCGTCTCGACTTCTTTCCGGCTGTCAGTGGATGGACTGACACGCGGGCGGTGGAGGTGACAGCTTTCTGCTCGTTTATTCTTCATCCTTCCATCACAGCAAGGAGGGCGGAGGGCGGCCGCATCGGAATCAGCGCTGTTGATAAATAAGGAGGCCGCCCGTCTGGCTGCCTGTGTTTCCCTCTGCCTCCCTCGCAACCCACCTGGGGACACGCGTATCTACTTATCTGCCCGTCAAGATATTTCATGCTTTTCCTTGACGTCTGTGCGATGTTTCCTTCGTCTTTATTTCCGCATCTCAAAATAGTCCAGTGCGTAGGATTTAGGTTACCTGGCACGGCAGCTGGATTCTCCAAGAGGTCAAGAGGTCACACGAAAATACATCTCGTAAGGCTACAGGTACCGGCTTCAGCAATGGTTTGATTGACAGATGGTTCATCAAATTACCTGCCACGTAAAGAGAATATCCTCTTGATACGTGATTCTTTTTTTAAAATAAATTCATTCTATCTGCTATTTTTGAAACGCTGCATGTTTGTAATGATTCATAATTTTAAAAAAACAGATGAATTTACTTCCATTATCTTTTATCAATTCAAATAGACAGATGTGCCAACTGGAGGGAAGCACTGCAAAGAGAAGCAACAGGAAAATAAATAAAATTGGGCCTGTGGCAGCTTCATCGTATTAAAAACACACAATTCAGCATGTTTGAAGTCATTCGACATAACAAGCCACCTTTAATCCCAGATAAATAATAAAGTAAAAATAATAACACTATCTTTTTCTGCCACCAAAGCAAAAAAACAAACAGCCATGAACACTGAACGCCACCATATTATTTTACCCTCTGAGCTTAATGTGGCAACCAGCTGCTGATTTACACAGCAGCCATGGAGCAACATTAGCTTTCATTTGATATTACGTTTTATCGACCTGATTATATTTCCCTCAGGGGTTGGTAGAGACCGAGAGAACCCGAAAACAGAGGGAATATTGGACTAACATTTGCCCAGCCATTTGCCATGTGTTACTGGTCCAAGATGTAAAATGTAGGCCCATTAAAAACTACACAATGGGAATACAGCAGTCATTTGAACAAATTATAATCTGATAGACCTACGTGTCTGATTAAGTTAGTCGTTATAAATATTGCTCTGCACCTAACGTTAGCTAGCTCTTATCTGCTAGCTCTTATCTGCTAGCTCTTAGCTGCGAGCTCTTAGCTGCTAGCTCTTCGCTGCTAGCTCTTAGCTGTTAGCTCTTAGCTGTGAGCTAGTTAGAGCTACTCTCTGATCAGTTCTACACAACACTGAAGAGCACAGACACTCTGCCCAATGTTAATTCTCTTGACTAATACAACTTTTCCTTCTTTTTGTTGAGATTCAGGAAGTTTTATCGATTGGACACACACGCTTCACATTTCATCTGTTTTATAGGACTTCCAATGTTGCCGTAACAGTTGCTCGATAGCACACTCATTCTTCATCGCAACCTCCAAACAACTCTCCTCTTAAGTGTCAACCCCTTCCTCCTCCTCCTCTCCTTCCTTCTGTCTTCCCCCCACTTTTTCCTCCTTTCTTTCGTCACCTCCAGACTACTTATTTACTAATGATGTGCCGCGAACGCTTACTCTTGTGTTTTTCACGCTGCACTCTCCACCTCCCCTCTTCACCTCGCTCCTCTCCACCTCCCCCAGCGGCCTCCTCATCCTGTTGCCAACCTCTGACTCCACCTCTCCCGCGACCCCGTCAAGGTGAAACCTGAGTGGCTTTAATTGGCCGGTATCAATTAAATTCTGAAAGCACATAAACTCACGAGGGACAAGTAAGCGGAGTCCGCTCCAGCTAGTTATCTCCGCTTCCTTCTCCTTCGCCCCCTTGGACCTCAGGACCTCTGTTCATCTTCCGACATGTTATTGATGCCTCTCGCTCCCGCTCTCCAGCCAAATCTTCCCTTTCATTACATGGCCATCTATTTCTCTCTCTCTCTCTCTCTCGCTCTCTCTCTCTCTCTCTCTCTCTCTCTCTCTCTCTCTCTCCTATCTCTCGCTTCCCATTCATTGCTGCCGCCACTTTTAAATAGATCCCTGCGGCAGTGACTGCGCCACACACGGCCTCCATCATGGGACCAAGAGGAGGCTAATGCCTTTTTAATGAGGCCTCGGCCACAGTGCGACACTGCAAAGTGGCAGGAATCGGCGGCTGGTGAGCCCTTGGTCCAGGGTATTTATCACCTAAAACCCTCTGATCCACTGCGCCAGTGGGAGGGAGGGAGAGAGGGAGAGAGAGAGAGAGAGAGAGAGAGAGAGAGAGAGAGAGAGTGGGAGGCGAGCAGAGGTTGAGGAGGAAAGAGAAAGTTACCAAAAAAGAAGGTGAAAAGAGATGGAGGAGAGGAAGTGGAGCAAGTGGATGGGATGAGAAAACACAGTATGTATGGATATGTATCTAAAAAAAATCTGTCACCATGAAAAAAAAGAGAAACGGGCAGGAACAGAGGAAGGACAGGGAAGAATATTTGCTGGCGCTCCTTATTTTACTCTCCCCGTCGTCTTAAG
This sequence comes from Clinocottus analis, assembly GCF_023055335.1. Lineage (NCBI taxonomy): Eukaryota > Metazoa > Chordata > Actinopteri > Perciformes > Cottidae > Clinocottus > Clinocottus analis. The sequence goes on from NW_027175865.1 coordinate 3,530,375, forward strand.
TGGCCCGTACCTGTTTAGCATCCCATCTCCCTTTGATTGCCCCGAGAAGCTGCATAATGTGAAATCATGATAATAACCATAATGCCTCGACAGTAATTAATATTCCTCCGCGCATATTGCTGCAGAGTCCTGGAGAAAGGCACTGAGAGTGGTTTGCCTCCAGTTAAGGGAGCTCGCATTATTATATTCCCACTTCATTTAATATTAATGTCCACTGGGCCCAGTATTTTAATATGAGTTCTGGTGAAAATGGCCTTAAGTGGCTGAATAGCAAATAAGATAGATTAGCAACATAAGAAAACCACCTATTTTATTATTAACGCAGATGATTGAAAGTAATGGGTAGAAGCGCGAAATCAAAGAACCCCTGAATGATGATCTGAGGATCTCCTTAAAGTGCGCTCGCTAAGGACTTCGATGGCGGCCGATTATTGCTCTGCACCACATAAAAAAAGAGTGCGAGGTCCAATAAAATGGCCGTTGTAAAACTCGCCCATTGAAGTTCCTCGCTTCAATCGCGCCTCGCCGCCGCCTGGAGCTCTGGAGCGACAGCAGCAGCGTACGTCCTCTCGCACAAGCCGCTGCCCGAGAGGCTAGCGTCGCTCATCGCGGCTCCTCAGGAGGTACAGCAGCTTTGTATCACTCGCAGCAATACATCTTTTCTTTTATGAAACCCCATTCGGTATCATTAAAAACATTTTTTTTTTACAAAGGAGCAGCCACTCAAAACACATTTCAGGCTGTAAGTGGCGCTGCGTGTATCTCGAGCGTGGACACCTGATCTGAGCTCTGCTGGAATAACCCAACGACGCACACCAGCGGCTCTCCTGTCCAGTTTGCAGCCTGGTAACACAATCCCAGCGCTTCAGATTACACTGCCTGTATCTGGATTGGGACATAAATAAGTGAACGCCTGTCGGTGGTTCAGGTCCCGCTCCGTTTACCGCTCACTGGGACTCGGGTCGCGTTCACACTCAGAAATATGCAGCCGTGGCTTCTCACTAGTGCAGGAACCGACATGGTTGCATGCATGTGCTGGATGTGATGACAAAAGCGCAGTCGCTGTTGACTGTCTCCGTCTTCTTTTATTCAAACCGAGGTGATGCAACGCACAGCGTACTCTCAGACTAGTTAAAGGCTGCACCGGGAACTGACTGGAGTTGCTCTGCTGCTGTTGTGTTTCTGACACTGGAGCTGCTCAAGGCCACAAGGAACACGTGTTACACAATCAACCAGCACTGATCCCATTGCTAAATAGCATATTTTATTATATTTCTTGTCGTTTGCTCACCCAAAATTGGACATACACTTTAACTGTGTAGTGTAAGTAGTTCCTTTAACCCTGTGACCTATTTATCAGATATTCTTCTTCTTGTATGTGTGCTTTAAAATACATATCCTCTAACTACTGAAGTCTGCAAAGACTTTATTTTTTTATCTCAGCTCTGTCAATGTAAAGCTTTAAAACAAACCTAAATCATTAACCCTGAAAAAAGTAACATCTCCAGTGTGGAAATATAGAAATGTAAAGCCCCGTGCTGCTGCTGAGAGATGCGAGCGGAGCAGAAAATGCGCTGAGGACAGAGAAATAACGCGTTACGGGAAAGTTGTTGGTGCAAATCTCAACCCGCGCAATGACCCAGCAGGAGCACTGCAGAGGTGCCCTTGGGCAAAGCAGTGAAGCTGCTGTGACTGTGTTAAACACATCCCAAGTGTACCAGTTTATAAGGCCGGGAAACCTCACGCCGGACTAAAAACAACAGCAAAGCGTACATTCATCTGTCCCACGAGGCCCCGCCTCCTCCAGGCCTCCATCCTGGACTCTGTGCTCCGTTTGTGACACGCAGGAGAAGTCTGTTTTTAAACATTTTGCACGGGATGTGAGATGGACTAGATAAGGCTGGCTGGAGAGGGGTGAGGGGAGGGGAGGTGGGGGGGGGATTCGTCTCAGACTGCCGGCAGCATTTGCTCCAGCAAAAGTAAAAGAAGCAGAGGGAGGCGCCACGAGAGAATTGGTGTAACGCTGTCCGGTGTTGGGAAAGAAACCGAGCCGGGGAGTCTCCCGGTCAGAGACCAGCTGAGCTGTTAGACGGGTGTTAGTGTTGGTTTTAGGATACGAAGATATGCCCTTCAGTTCCCTGCTGCAGGCGTGCGTTCCAGACAGTCATAAATGTTGTATGAGTCTGTGGACGGGCCTGGGGGAGAGGAGAGCAGAGGAAGTGAAGGAAAGGAGGGCAGCATCGGAGGAGGAAGAAGGAAGGACGGAGAGGAAGAGGACAGGTGGAAGAGGGACGAAGGAGGGAAGACACCCGGCTGCACAGACTCAAGGCCAGGAAGTGTGCAATCTGGCTTTTCATATCGAGAATTAGTCCGTCTCCACGCGCGTACATGAGTCACTTGATGTCGTGTAGGGATTAAAAGAGGTGAATTGAACGTTTAGCGAGATGAGAGAGAGAGAGTCACCGGGCGCCGTCCTCCTGTAATGAGTCTTTTTGGAGATTAGGAAACATGGCTCTCATGCGCGTCCACACGGCTGTGAGCGAGGACGTCAAAGCGACGGCCTGCCTTGAGTGACCATGGATACTGCATGCTGCATGGGTTTAATCAGGCACTCGGGTCCAATACGTTCTGCTTGTGAATTAAAACAACACTATTTACATTCATTTACGATCCCCAGCAGCTCATGGGTTTCACAACAAGCTGCCTGTTGTCAGCGTGGAGCGCAATTTATCACCATTTGTTCAGGTGCTCAGAAGCTGCTACAGGGAGTCGCTTTTTTTTTATTCTTCATGGAAGTGTAACGTATTTGGAGAATCCCCGAAATCTGTCTCGGACAAAGGTCATAATATATTTTGAGAATCTAACAACGCCGACTCCCCCACACACACCTTTTTTTAAAATTATTCTTTCATCCCTGTTCTGCAACTATTTCAACATTGACTAATCTACAGATTCATTTCATGATTATTACATTTTGGGGTCTGGAAAATGTCAGAGAAGTTGGACAAAGCAAAAGCCAAAATGTCAACCAAGCACCGCAAACTCCACAAAGATATTCAGTTCATTATCACGTAAAGAAAAGCAGCAGATTCTTTTAAAGCCAGCCACTGGAAAATACTCCGCCTGGATCTAATTCCTCCTCATTCCTAATTCATCTAATATTTACCTGAATGTATTCTGACTCTGCTCGCCTCATCAGTCATTATTCTAAATTAATTGCTGGGAAACGAGGAGAGAGAAAAAGAAAGAAAAAAAACACATCCAGAGGCAGAAAAAGCACCGGTCTTGGCAATAAACAGCGTTTCTCTCCGGGCTGATGCGGGGCAGTGATGAATACGACGGCTTCCCCGTCATTAATCAGACCGCAGCCTGTCCCTCTCTGGGATGGCCCCACGTCCAAACCCACCTCCCCCCCCCTCCTCCTCCCAACTGGAGGAGGCTCAGAGGGGGGAGGTGCCTCAGCAGACACCAAAGCTCCCTTTTATTCCACCCCCTGCTCCTTCCTCCCTCTCCTCCTCCACCTCCACCTGACAGCTATCACCTCCATCCGGCAGTCCCTCTGGTGACGAGGCTCTTCCTCAGCGGAGATGCTAAAAAAAGGGCCTGTAGTGAAGCCGACGGGGAGGAAGAAAGAGGTGCAGAAAATATAGAGGGGGGCGAAGGGAGGGGGGGGGGGGGGGGGCACACCAAAAAATGGAAAAGGAGGAAGAAGGCTTTTAAGGAGATGGGGATGAAAAGGGAAGATGTGGGGGGAGGAGGGAGAGGGAGGGGGGGGGGGGGGATATCAGGGTGCTCCTCTCTTTGTAACCCCTCCCCCCCCTCCCTCTCCCCACGGGTGGCTCCCACCGACTGAACATACTGGCCTGTCTTTAACAAGGCGCCTGTCCTTGGGAGATTTCTCTCATCATCAATCAACTGCAGCCGGGGAGTCACGCGGGACAGAGAGCGGGCGAGAGAGATTGAGAGTGTGAGAGGGAGGCAGAGAGAGAGAGAGAGCGAGAGAGAGAGGGAGATGGAAAGTATGAGAGGGAGAACGGGAGATAAAGAGGAGGGTGGAATTGATTTAATTAAGCGATGGAGGATGCAGGGAATGAGGCGAAGGCATACATTTCAGAGAGCTCTCTCTCTCTCTGCTACGTGCCTCTGTTTCTCGATGTCGTGCACGCCGCCTGACAGCAGACGCGGCGAATATGAAGCGGCCGGCGTGGAGCAGCGACGCGCCGCCACAACCCACAGAGCCCCGTGGAGGCCATCGGGGTAGAGGAGGCCTCCTCACTCATTCACCGCCCTGACAGACGCTCTGGTCTCAAGTCTTCTGTCTGCTTTGATGTTAAGGACATTTACAATTTACAAAACATGCTCGGAGCAACTTTAGTGCAAGATTGGGCAACATGACGTCTGGTTTTGGAGATTTTCTACTGTGTCGTAACTCGCTCGTGTCTTTTTTCTTTCGTGCTTTTTGTCTTGTGTTTCTTTGCAAGCAGTTTTCAACAGTGGTGCCGTTTGCATATTTCGGCAGAAATATTACTGCCTGTGGTACGATTAGCGTCTTAAATCTCGGTTTTCCAAAAGGCAGGTCCAGAGCCGCTTGTGTTTTACATTCAGTTAAGTCAATAATATCAGGATGAAACAGTAAATCAAACGCGCTTTCAACAGATACAGTCGATCAATCAGATGAAATTCAGAAGCTGCAGAGAAAACCACACACACACACACACACGCGCACACACACACACACGCACACACACACACACACACACACACACACACAAGTCTCTCTGTCTTCATTAATCTCAAGGTTCCTCTGCTCTGACTGACAGCTTGAAAATTACCACTGGAGACTGAAAACAGACTTGTGTGTGCAAGTGTGTGTGTATTCGCGCGCGCGTGTGTGTGTGTGTGTGTGTGTGAGAGTGGTCGGTGGCAGCGGGGTTTAGATGTTGATGATGAGACAGCCCTGCTGTACCTGTGATGTGTGATGAGTGTCCCAAGAATCAGGAACACATTCCTCACGTTGCGTATCCACACGTTATACTTCATCTGCATTATGTGTGCCTTTCATCTGCTGTACGTGAATTATTATTGCATCTATTAGCCACTTTTTCATGCCATTTGTACACAAACAAATGTTTTATCAAGGGATACACTGTTGTACCGGCAAGCTAATATCATCCACCGAACAACAAATCGGTCATGCTCTCTCGCGCATGCCTTTTGTGTATCTGCGTGTGTGTGTGTGTGTGTGTGTGTGTGTGTGTGTGTGTGTGTGTGTGTGTGTGTGTGTGTGTGTGTGCACGCGCGGTGTACGTGTGTGAGATCCAGATCCTCCACCCACCAGCGCATGCTAATTAGCAGCCATAATGTCCCGTCAAGGGAAATGCAAGATAAATCAGTTTGGGTTTGACTTTGTAGTGAGACAGAGTGTTCTGGGAGGCTGGGCGGTAAACACACACACACACACACACACACACACACACACAGACACGCACGTGCACATGCCTCTAAATACAGGCAAGTGATGTAAAGTATGAAAATTTCCTCTCCTCCTTATTGGCACACGACTATCAGCTCAGTTTCTCAGTTCCTTCTTCTTGTTTCCTCACCCCCTCCTCCCTCCCTCTCTTCCTCCCTTGTTGGTCCATGCCCGTCAGTACTTAAACCAAGCCGTGAGCTGCCTCTCATCTCGCCCCCCCACCCTCTTGTGTGCGACTCTACCTTTTTGCCAACGGGCTCGGGCTGGCGTCCAAACACGTGACGTGACTCTCCAGACCGAGCAGGTACGGCCGTGTTCCTGGAAGCTCCGAATGGAGATACATAGCGACCGGCTGTGAAGCTGAGATATACCTGTCACTGACCAGAAGAGGACACACACAGACATAATGTATATACATATGTATGCACAGTGTCCTCACACACACACACACACTGGCTCAGACACAAGCACTGGCCACACACACACTCTTGCCACAGGCGGAAAAACTGATGAAATTTTATGCCAACTCTTTTTTTCCTTTTCTTCTTCCCATCTTTCGGTTTGGCCGAGGCGAACGGAGCGTGTCACAGCTCCCTTCGCCTTCTGCGAGTTCATTTTCACGACAGCGCAGTCTAATTGCGGAGATAATTAGATTTGGGGAAGGCCGCGTTAAAAATAAAAGCCTCTCGTGTCTCTCAGCGCTTTTTTTTGCCCGCATGGGTGGAAGGTGTTTGAAGGCGACAAAGTGCCGGGCGCTCTCTTCTGCTCTTGCTCGCGGGGGGAGAGTGGCACTAAAGAGAAACTTCCTTTCACAGAACTTTGGTCGGTTTCCTTGGAGAAACAGAAGGTCAGAGTTACAAAGATGTCTACACTTTTTTTTTTTCGGGATGGGACGTTTTGAAGCGAGGATGTACAGTCCTGAGGAAGAGGGATTTTGATGATATCTAACAGCAACCCACCTCCAAAGTGAGGCATTTGACTTTCTCTGTGATATGTCTTCAGTTTTTTCTGTGTGTGTGTGTGTGTGTGTGTGTGTGTGTGTAAGGCCATTGTGTAGCAGCATGTACTGTACCACTAGGTTAAAGACTTCTTTTTCCCAATGTAAACCTATGGAAAAATGATATTTTTGGGCCCATCGTCACATGTCGGACCCAGAAATTGTAATTCTACCGTTGTCAATAAGTTGAGACTTGTTTATTCACCTCACTACTTTCTTCTTTCTTCTTCTTCTTCTTCTGCTTCTTTGACCTCGTAGAGAAACACGTTTTCCTCAAAATGTTTTCGAATTCTTGAAAGTCGCGAATCAATTCAGAATCTTCGAATATAAAAAAAAAGAAATCTTGATCCTCACATGAATCGATGCCCGGCCCCTAGTAGGCGCTGCGTGTGTTCCCATGGGTTCCCCCTCCGCCGCCGCGTACCCGCGTGCTCCCCTGCATACACGCCAGAGCCCCGTCTCTGCATCCACTCCCAGTTTTTCTTCGGGTGCAAAGGCATCTGGATCGATTGCGCGAGTCTCGCACTTGATGCCCGGTGATTGATGGCGCGAAGGTGATTTATTAGTCATGTCCGAGCAGCAGGCAGCGGGGGGGAAAGCTCTTTTGTCCCTGTCTTTTGAGGGCCTCGCTGTTGTTTTTCATTTTCTCCCTTTCCCTGCAACGACTCTCTCTCTCTCTCTCTCTCTCTCTCTCGCTGTTTTATTGTCGCCCTGCAGTGTCCTTTTAGATCTGTCTGTGAAATCGTCTCGTAGCAAGCGCCGCTACATCTCAGATGTCTCGCCCTCGCACCGCTACAAGAGTGTAATTCTATAGGAACGGGCTGAAATAGAAAGAAAGCGCTATAGGCGGGCGAGCGGCGGCGTGCGCTGTAGTGTTTTTGTCTCACTCCCTCTTTGCCCTTGTCTTGTTCTCTGCGTCTGACTGGAGGCCTAATAGCTTGCTAATCATAGGCTTCAATAGGTAACCCTGGAATGAGCAATTTCCTGCGAATCAGGTTTGATGGGGAGGAAGTCAAGAGGGAGAAAGGGATGAAGCACGGTAAGAAGCAACCGGTCGGTTGCCAGCACTTCTCTCGTGCCTCTTGTCACGCTAACAGCTAGCAGAAGGTCTGAGGGCTCGTGGGTCTGAACCGACTGTGGCTGCTCATGAGTGGCGCTCGGAGAGGGAGGCTGGGGATGGTTTCCACCCTTCAGCCAAGTTCACGCCTAGAAGTGAGACTTTAAAGTGCTTTGTACTGTACTCCCATTTATCACACTCTTACAAGCAAACACATTGTGTTTTATTCCATTTCATACACTTTTGCTTCTGTGGTTTTGGTAAGTCTACTATTAGACATCTCTCTCTTTAAAAACATAAAACCTTAAAATACATTTTAAAAAAAGAAATCATTGAACAAAATGTGCTGTTTGAATATGACGCCACATTTCAAAGCACCATCCAAATCGAGGTGCTGTTCATTTTTTATCTTGTAAATGTGTTCCTTTGCTGTTTATTTCAGCGTTGGTCATGTCACCTCTTACAGTGCTCTTAATCGTTTTTTGCCGATATTTCCTCCAAATAGTTTTGTCTCCAAAAGGCCAAACAGAAGAGACAAAGCGAGGACGCCGATGCCTCCTATCTCCTTGTTTCCAAATCGACCTCTAGACCCCAAAGGAACCTTTAGACGGTCATGTTTTGGTTACTTTATTGGTACCCGAGGGTAGACTTTGGTTGCAAACAGTAGAGAAACAGTTGTGGTAATCACATAACCCATTCATCCTTTGACTGAACACATGACGGTGAGAGACTGAGAACTAGCTGCTACCTTTAAAAAAAAACAAACATCCTTCTAGATTACAGATGAGTATCTTTCCCTCGAGAGTGATACGTTACACATCAACAGAAGAACAATGATCCATTTCATGACTGATAGACATCAGGCTCCAGTGGTTTGATATTGCCGCGTTTCAGAGTCGCTGTGACATATCGTGGGATTCAATAAAGCACAAATAGTTCCACTTTAATTCTACGTTTTTGCATCTGTTGCGGGGGATCCTGTAAACATAAATCAACACAGTGCAGTTAAGCGAGAGAAACATTCAAATGGGCTCCTTCGCTTTCCGTTTGCGACTGCATTTATTACACCGGGTGTTTCAGCAGATAGAAGAAAATCATTTCACTTAATATGTTCAAACACTATTGTGTACCGTTTGCAAATTACTTGTTGCAGAGTTAACTTATACAGTTATAAAACAATACATCAGCTGCCTTTGTGGCACCAGGACTCCTCTGCAGACACGACAACGTGAAGGAAAAAGAGAGTCGATACGTTTGTGACGCTTTGATTGATTGGTGACTTCTCTCTGGTGCAAAAAGTGAATCTTCCTGTTCTCACATCCTCTTCATCTTCACCTTTTGCTTCCATCTATCAGCGACATCATGGTCCCTGCCATGAAGCAAAGACCGTACTGTCAGGGAGTTAAAGTCAGGACTCCCAGGCAGGTCAGCTGGCAGTGCTCCTGTAGTTTGGCCTATAGATTGGGGGCAATCATGAAGACGGGTGGTCTTTCATCCTCACAGAGGAGTGTTCTTTCCACTTCATGTGATGAGCACCGCGGCTGATTCAGACCGGAGGATCAGCGCTTTGGCTCCTCTGTGCTTTCTGCAGTACAGCGAACACAACTCCTTCCCAAAAGAAGTCCCAGAGGACGCGTCTGGAGTCCCCGGCTGCAGGACTTCTCCGCTGTAGTGACGCCGTCGAGTCATTTTACGAGCCTCTTGCTCGATAGCATTACGAGCGGCCGGTGCCGACGCTCATCTGCATCTTCCTGAAAATCAATTCATTTCACGAGTTTTGTGTGGAACCTGCAGTGTGGTTTCAGACCACTGCTGAACTATTTGACACTAAACAATAGTTGTATAAACATTTCCAATGCGATGTTACCATCACTGTCTAGTTTAGAGGCAGGATGATACTGAGTTTTAAGGTTAATAGCGATACTAATTTGTAAAAACAATACTTCAGTTGATGGGCATGTTTTTGACATAAACAAACATTTCTGCAAAGGACTGCAATTATTTTCTTCGTTCATTTACGTCGTGGAACATTTTATAGCTGAACAATAAACTCAATTGCTACTCTGACTTCAAACATTTATAGACTGATTTCTTCTTACGTATTGATGCTTTATCTGCTAATGAAGACCAATATATTGCAAATTAATGGATTCTAGCTTCATCACAACAGCTTTCCAGTCGGAACAACAATAAAAAACAGCTACTAAAAGCTGGGATGTTGCATTATATGAGCTATCAATTTCATGCAAGATACTGCAAGAGAGATTCATACTGTCATTTCAAAGATGGGTAAGCGCTACTTCACAAATCAAAGGAGGGAAACCAATTGAGGGAAGGATGCAGTGGGGTCACACACACTCATTGGTATTTTGGGTTTTTTGCAGCAGAAGTGGAGGCTCTCATTGGAGAAAGAGTCAGGAGGCAGCGACAGAGTGAGTGTGTGGAGGAGAGGGGAAAGAGGGAGAGAGTGAGAGTGTTGGTTCAGTGTATTTGAAGAGAAATGGAAGTGGTGCAGTCACACCTGCAGGTCGCCTCGACAGGAGCTCAAAGGAGGATGTGCAGTGATGCTGATAGTTTTTAAACCCACTGGTGGGCATTTCAGTGGTCCGCCCAATAAAATGTATATTTTTTTTGTTGGGTGGTATGACCAAAAATGTGTATCTCAGTGTTTTAGCTCAGTGTGATTGTTGCGGTTTCTCTGTATTTAATTTCTATTTTTGCATGACTGGGTCAGTGGCTTATTCTACTGTCAGGAGAACATAATATATATAAAACATGAAATGTCCTCATGCATGTACTGAAAGCTTTATGAGGGTTTGCGTGGCCGCTTAAAGTTATATCAGACAAACAGTTTCACAATTTGTGTTGTCCAAATGAATGTAAAACACTTTAAGTAAATAAATAAGTTACACATGCCAAGAGCTATTAGCATTTGAATTGTGTTTTAATGCAAGTAATCATTATATATGACAATACATCTGAGAATTTTTTTTATGTTTAGCATTGACTAGAGGACGGTTAAAATACATTGTTGGGACGGTGGTTCTAGAAAATGCTGTTCATCACCGTGTTATTTAGATGAAATAAGAGGCATAATTACCGGTTCGAGCGTTCAGGAGCAGGTGGAGGTGTCAGGCAGCGACACCAGGTGTGCCATCTGATCGCTCAGTTGCATCAATAAGAGCGATGATGTCACAGGCCCTAACGGCGGCTCCAGATCGACCATTAGTGCATCTCCACCTGCCCGGCCCGCTCCGCGTACTGTAAACGACGGCGGCTCCTTCGCCGGCGATGAGTATTGATCCTTCGCTTTCTCTCTCTCTCTCATGAAGCATTTCAGTGCGTGACATCATCAGCTTAATTGATGCAGCGCAGTAATCAGCTGGCACACCTGCTGCTCGTTAACTGTCGTTACCTAACACCTGTACCTGCTCCCGGGGAAGACGGCCCTCTCTGGGGTCACACTCAGGGGCCATTTCCCCCTCTATCTTTTCCATATTCTGTCCATACTGAGATCAAATTGACCGTCGTTGGCGACCAATAAACAACTGGAAATCAAATCGAGTGACCGATACCGAATTGTTTTCCTCAAGCGATTTCATTAAATTGTACAGCGATTACGTTATGAAAGCCTCTCTCCGTTTCGCATCACATGCGCTGCACATCCTCACATCTCATCATGTGATGCCGTCGGCGCCGACAGCGCTCTGGTCCAGTCTTTACTTACCCGAGCTCCTCCGCATCGCTCGCCTCGTGTTGCCTTTTCCTTTTATTCCCCCTTCACAGTCTCTCCTTCAAAACTGCCTCTCCCTCTCGTCTCTGCTGGTTGTGTGTTGATGACAACAGGTTTGTGTGATTACACAGAACAGCTCATGCACTGCACCTAAACAGCCTAACTTATTATTCTGGGCTGCGTTCGTTCGACAAGACATTCTTCTTCATTGTTCTCCGTTACACTCCTCTCCTTTATCATTATTTCATTCGGCTCTCTCTCAGTTGCTGCTACCTTTACTGTAATGCCGCATCACTGCTGCACCTCTGCACCCTCGTCTTCCTGCTCCTTTGCCTTTTGAAGTGCACGCTCACGTCTCACATTCAGTCTTTGTGCTTTTTTATTTTCAGCTGTCAATCAGAAGGAAGATGTTTTTTTTTGTCATCTCCTCCAAGATACATCTGTATAATGAATATTTCTTTAAGGGATGGAAGTGCTCCAGGATGTTGTGATCCCAGTAGTTTCTCCATATTTGGCAGCAACACTGTAATTTGCAGACACAATTAAAACATTTTAACGATTCAATCTTTGACCTTCGTGACCCTTTGTATCAGGATGTAGTTTGCTCAGGGACCTATAGAGGGCGCCCTTTAACTACACTGTGTCAGACAGGTATGACCTGGCACTATAGACCCACATGATGAACCGAGGTTTCTCTCTCTCTCACACACACACACACACACACACACACGCACACACACACACACACACACACACGCACACACACACGCACACACACACACGCGCACACACACACACACACACACACACACACAGCCCAGGCTGTAGCCAACCTCCTTCTTTTGGGAAAGGAGTGATGTGCAGGGGGACAAAAAGTGATGAGAGGCGGTCGGGTGAGTGATGAGCACGGGGAGCGATTGGCTCGCTGGCAGATGATTCGAAGATCATTCACCCCCCTCCTCCTATGCCCCCCCTCTCCTCCCCTCCACCCCCCTCCCCCGAAATAGCTCGCCAGTTACGAAGGTTGTCTGAAAGCATTAATAAGTAATGAAGGACCAAAGGCCCTGGTTTTGTGGATGCATACATGCACGTGTGTGTGTGTTTGTGTGAGAACTTTGCTGAAGGTTTTAGTAGGCGTGTGTGTGTGTGTGTGTGTGTGTGTGTGTGTGTGTGTTGCTTGCCTGTTTGATTGCACATGTGAAAATATCTCCCATCTAATTGGATTTTATACTTTCTGTTTTGTGCCGGTGATGTGTTCATTAGCTCATACGACATTCAGGTGACTGAACCTGTCTCTATGTCTAATCCGATTTGACACATGCCACGTGTGTGTGTGTGTGTGTGTGTCTCTGTGTGTGTGTCAGTGTGTGAGAGAGAAATAGAAAGAGAGAGAGCCTGTGTAAATCTCATGTTCTTCATATGAATAATATTCAGAGCTGTCCCTGACTTCCATTTTGAAAAGTGCTTCTCTCAGGTGTATCTTCCGCAACGCGAAAGTGTATTAACTTTGAATCTCAATGTCGCTAAAAAAGGTCACGCAGGTCACCGAGGATCCCGGCGCGAGGCCGCAACCTTGTCGATTCCCTTTTGAGCATGATCGACGGGTCCTTTCAGTTGTTTTGCCCCGGGAACAGTCTGTAAGTCGAGGTCGAGATCCTCTCGCATCTCTTCTCATGGTCACTTGAGTCAGCAGATGACGTCCCACACAGCCACGCTCATTAAATATATATTTACTGCGTGAAACATCACCTCTGCTGTCTTGACCGCGCTGTAAAAGGTTTACCTTTTAAGTAATGATTTAAAACAGAGGAATACAACCAGTATCTTTGATTGGGATCAGCTAGGAAACACTTGAATTTTTTTATTTAACTCACAATCTCGAATTGTGTATTTTATGTGGATATATTGAGACGTATGTGGTCAGTAAAGTCACAGATTGAGTCTTTAAAGTGTGTGGGCTTTTCACGTGACATATGGTCTGGGATGAGTCCATTTGTGTCGCTAAGAAACTTGAGTGGTTCACACGCTTTGCTCTGGGAGAGCAGCTTCTGGACGTCAAGCTGCTTTAGAATATATATTGCAATATGGCAGTAACATAGTAGTAATTTAATCTATTTTTTTTTAACCGAGAGGACTCTTTGAGAAGAGAATTAACACATCAGACGACGTTAAAGCAATCTCGTTATACGTTACAGCTTCCATATATAGACCGGAGTTGACAAAGCGCTCCTTATCAAAGAAAAGAGGAAAAATAATTGCGTGTTGCGTGCCAACAAATCCCCAGCAGAGATTCACACTGTTCCCCCCTTTCACATTCATGCGCCGCCAGAGCTCCTACAGCCTGTAGGTCTTTTGTGCGGTGGCCATTTTGCATTTACCCCTAGTAAACACTCAGTTTAATTTGACTGGGGACTCAGCATGGCGCAAATTAAATCAGCTCCCTGTGTACAGTCATTTATTTTCCGAAGGCCGGCGAGAATAATGCGAACGGATCGTAAATCTGCCCGCGCGGTCCGACTGCAGAGCGGATAGCTGCTGCAAAAACCCCACAATGATGTCATCTCCCAAAAACTGCCATGTTCCTTTGTCCTTTGGTGCATAAAGAGACTTCATCCACGCTCACGGAGGCCTGGCAGCGGGCTGTGTTGTGCAGACCTTTTTTAGTTCTGATCGCTCAATAGGCCGGAGCACCTGGACGGCACTAATGGAGACAAGGCTGTAATTTGTCCGCGGAGTTAATCAACCCTGAGTGAGAAAGAGAGAAGAAGAAGAAGAAGGATGAGAAGAAGGAGGTGGAAGGCGAGGGTTGTGAGGGAGGTGAGATGTAGAGTAGTAAGTGGGGAGAGGAAAGAGGAGGGAGGCCCGGTTGTTCTGCAGGGAGAGGACGGCTGCAAAGAAAAAGCTAGGAGGAGAGAATAAATCAAGTCATCATGCGTGGCCAGTAATTTTTCTTTTAATAAATGACCTCCACGCGCTACATAAATATCCTCTTACCCACACAAGTGTCACTTCCACTTTATCTCCTGCCAGCAAGAGACACACGGGGAGGAAGAAGAGGAACGAGAGGAAGTATAGTAGCGCTTCGCGGTATCTGCAGTGGAGAAAGGATGAAAGGGATTCGGGATACGTCGACATCTGGGTGATAAGAACTCCGGGAGAGGGGGCGACGTAATATCTGGAGATGTCCCGATTCAACAGACGCAGAGGGGACGGGTGAGACAATTCATCACGGTTTTCGTAACGTAGTTGGAGAACAACTGGTTTCTGCATCTGGAAGCCACACACAGTTTCATTCAGAAATGGAGCAGTCAGAGTTTAAAGGCGAGTTCATCTCTCCGGTCGCTGCTGGCTTCATGATCACGCTGTAAAAATCTAATTTTTGTGTGAAATTTCAGTACCTTTTCGGAGTTGCATCCCCGTCCAGGGGACGTGCGATCTGTTAGTGAGTAAGCGTGCAGCTCTGTGTCCGTCCACAGCAAACTCCAGTGGCAGCTGCACGCTGGAGGACCGTTCCAGGTTTGCGCTGACTTGCACTTTCTCAAAGCCAATTCTGGTTTGTATTCATTGGATTAATCAAGACTGCAGTGGCCATTGCACACACATCTGATGCACCTTTCAAGTGCTTAGCGAATAAGAATTTCCGAATTTCATTATACAGAAAATGTAGAATTTGTTTGTGGTATAATTTGGCGTAGATACATTATTTGTAGCTGGAAATGTAAGATAAGCGTCACACAAGCGTAGAACAAATGACCCAATTTTCAGAAAAGTGTGTGTGTGTGTGAATGTATTTGCTACGCATGTGAATTTTGGCCTATGACCGTGTTTCAAGTGGGCCTTCGTGTGAGTATTTTGTCAGGAAATGAAATGATTTCCTTCTGGGTTCCCACTTGTCAGGCACCGCATT
Organism: Clinocottus analis; assembly: GCF_023055335.1. NCBI lineage: Eukaryota > Metazoa > Chordata > Actinopteri > Perciformes > Cottidae > Clinocottus > Clinocottus analis. Next base: position 3,545,542 of record NW_027175865.1, read on the forward strand.
GTGCGAGTGTGATCGTGTACACAACGACTCCACGAGCAGACTGACATGTTGCTCATCATCCACGTCCTCCGGGGACCTACTCAGCATTAGTCCTGCCGTTTCTTGTCGTGTCTCACCCCTGAGCCTCAGGAGGAGTGGGGGGGTGGGTGGGATGCTTCATTGTTCATCGCGATAGAATCAAAACACACAATGATGATTCCCCGTCATGGTTCCCATTGTCTCCGTGTCGTTGTCTCGATGCCTCTCCGCGACGCCGTGAGCGCTCTCGTCCCCGAGGCAGAGAGGAAGGGCAAGGCGAGGCTGCAGAGCTCCAGATCGCATCGCCCTACGTCGAGGATTACATGTAATGCAATTTTTATAACACGGTTAGAAATATCACGGCTGAAATCAGCTGCAAATACCGGAAGAAAAAAACAACGACAGCGTGGTAATCAAATGTGGGTGTTGTCCCATGATTCCTGCAATGCTGTTAAATGGACAAAAAAGTAATAATACAAATAATTTCTGTCACTTAGTGGCTGCTCGGGGAAAAAGAAATCTCCAGGAAATGTTTGTCGCCATTTGTCAGAATGCCACGTGGCCGATGGAAGCGACGCTTTTGAGCTTCGGCCTATAAAGGTTCATTTCTCTTCATGCCCAGTGAAGCTTTAAGCAGAGCTGCCTGAGTTGTAACCGGTTGCAGTTAACAGGATTACACTGATTTGATATGAATACTTAAGGAACGCTGGCCTCTAACAGGCGTTTTACAGATTAGAAATAGCGTTTAGCATTCAAGCGGAAGAGTTCAGAGAACGTTGCCGCTAAAGGCCAAACTGTCGATTTTTAACTTGAATAACAGATAATGAATAAAAGCCCATTATCATGTCGGGAAGCCTGAGGCCACGTGTTGAAATTGCTTCTGTTCTTTTGTTGTCCAACCAACAGTTCACTTTCATATAAGACAAAGAAAAGCAACAAATACAACATGGTAAGATTGTATGCAAGACGTTTTCTGGCATTCTTGCTTTAAAAAAAAAAGATAATAATGACTTTATCTATATAGCACTTTTAAAAACAGAGTTGACAAAGTGCTTAGACGCGACCCAAATGGCGGCAAACATAAAAGACCATACCATAAAAGTATTTAACACAACCAACACAAGATGCTGATTGACAGAAAGAAAATCGACGAATCCAAACTCATACATGATGACAAACATGCAACAAGAAAAAAGGGAGATGTCTTGTGTTCCGGCACGTGTAAGCGGTAACATGACGGCGCCGTCTGCTGATCTCACTTCATTCAGACTGTGTCAATCCGTCTCCGTGACCTGAACAACACACGAGCCATGGGAGGACAGAGCGAGGAAACGGAAGGGAAAAAAAGAAAAAAACAGAAAGCGTCTGCAGATGGAGAAGCAACACGGCCACGGGAGACTTGTAACGGACGTTTTCAGGCCAAAAACAGGAATGCCCAGAGGTGTGGTCTCAAAACGTCAGCCGCACGGATATCAACAATACGGCAACGACAATGACAAGTGTGGGGGGAACAGACGAGCGGCAGCAGCGCGAGGGAGGCCGAAGTGAACAAAAAGTACTCGCAGGGCCGATCGGAGGCGGGGACCGAGCTACCATGTTGGAGCTATCGTGTGACATCGTCGTGACCGTCGTCTCCCGAGAGCGACAAGGAGTCGTTGCATTAGCATCCGGCTCGGTCAAAGCAGAACAAGAGGGAGGAGAGCCGGAGAGCCGTTCAAATAGCTGCACTCTATTTCACCCTTTTCCCTGCTCGCTCCCTCGCCTCCCGTTTCGTTTTGGATGTCTGTTTCATTTCTTCTTCTTCGTCTTCTTCTTCTTCTTCTTCTTCGTCTTCTTCTTCTTCATATACATATCTCGCTCCTCTCCTTTTTTCGCTCTTCAGGTGCCTGATTCGGTCTCCCCCTCCTTGCCTTCTCAATTTTCCTCTTTCAATCTCTCGCTCTCCGCCCCACAATTCCCTTTTTTTTCCCCCTTTCTTTCTTCGACTCTGCACATTTCCCCTCTCTACCCATGTGAGATTGGGCATTTTCTTCCAGGAGTGTGCTCCGTAAGTGGCACTGAAGGTGTGTCTGTGTGTGTGTGTGTGTGTGTGTGTGTGTGTGTGTGTGTGTGTGTGTGTGTGTGTGGAGTCCAGCCATCTGTGTCTAGAAGAAGCCATCTCACAGCTGGCTCTATTCAAAACAATATTCAGCAGGAGGGTAATTTCATCAGTCGCTCTGTGGTCCAGGGGTCAACACTGATTCATATCCATTTCCCATCTCTCCAGCCTCTCCCGCTTGCTTTCTCATACGTTTCACACACCTTCACACACGCCTTAATGCATGCAGACACACACACACACACACACGCGGCTATGTCAGAGCCTATATGAATATCTGATGCTAATGCCAAGGTGCACTTTTCAATTTTCCCCTCGCAGGAGTGCGACCGGCTCCAATCATGAGGATATTAGCCATCACTGGCGAGAGCCGAGAGTCTTTAATGGAATATACTGCTCTTCATGTATTACACAGCATGTGCTACGTTACCTTCTGGTACCGATCATTAGCATTAGCATTGGTCCTCTGCTACTGTGTTCATTACAATAATCGAGTCTCTGAATTATAAAAAACTGAAGAATTGGAGCTTGGACTGGAGGGAAAAATGTGCCACCTTTTTATCTGGATGTCCAATCGGTGCTGATGCTGAATTTAGTCCCCTGAAGGAATAAACTCCCCAGTCTGTGCGACGTGGATCTCTCCTGCTGCAGATATCTAAACAGAAATAATGTAACTGCACTGCATCTTCTGAATTCAAGTTCCTCTCTCTTACGACCAACTAAGACGAGCTGAATTGCCTCGTTGCCTCGTCGTAAAACACACTTCATTGTAACCATTACATCTTTACATCCATAATAGTTGCGGCGATATTTATGCCGCTTTAACTATTCCCACAGTTCATTTCTGTCTGTGAACACATCACTCTCTCCCTGCACTGTATGACTCATGAGCTTCTTCTTTATCATCATTTTTATTTCTAATAAAAGTGTTTTGAATAACAAATTAACAAATTGCTTTGTGTGTATATTTTGCAAGCCCTTTTATATCTCTCGATCTGGATCAGTCCCGCCGCCACGGTGCTCTGTGATATGAGTTTGTGTGTGTGTGTGTGTGTGTGTGTGTGTGTGTGTGTGTGCGTGAGCAGAGAGTCGTCGTGTTTGACAAATATTAGCAAAATAATTGATGACAAAAAGCAATAATTGCATTGATCGCACCGACGGGACGAGCTCGTTAGACGGGCCTCTTTCCGAAAACACAGGTGGCGGCTGACATAAATAATGTAATTTTTAATAAGTAGGCTAGATAAGAAATGTAATTAAAAACATGCTCCTTATCTTCCAGTAACCATGTTTATGTCCCCTCGAATAAGAGCGCATTTAAGTTCCTAGTAAAACGATACGTTGAACATCAGCGTGGCCTCACAGTGAAGGTGTCGGTATAATTAACTTATGATCGGTATGATGAATATAGGCGTGGTTTTAATTATGAACAGCTATTTACTAATTCTGCTTTTACAATAACTCAGTATGCAAGAGTCAGGAAGGAGCACCAGAGGAACCACGTGTGCTTTTTATGGGCAAAAAAAACACACACATTACATGATATTACACTGTCAATTCATGTGTAAAATGTACTCAGGGATCAATGAAACTACATTCACCTCATTCTTTGATATTTATTTATTTTCTTATACAGTCCTGGGTAATCCTACATTTCAGGTCTCTTAATTCTTCATGTGAAACAGACCTGAGACAGCTTCTAGATATAAAACTGTGTATTCAGGGATCAGAGGTGGCCCATGTTGGTCACTTTCTCTGACTAATGAGTCCTTTCCTTAGCAGAAGAAAGCTTCATGACTCGCTCTGCTTCTGGCTCCTTGACTCGAGAAGCTGAAGTTCAGAACTTTTCACCACCGTGTTAGGAAAAGTGCAACGCTCCTTTTAATATGACGGACTCCTTTTCCTTTAGAGAGCTCCATTTGCCGCTGCTTTGCTTTTAGAAATCTCCATCTCTGTCACGGTGGCCTTTTCGACAGAGCGCTTTAGCAGCAGCGCCGCCCTCGGTCCGCTGCCAAACGTCTGCCTCCCAAAACGCTCTAATTCAAGTCCGTGGGAGCAATCTGGCCCGCTGATATTTTGTATCGACCTTTTAACAAGAGATTCATCACGGATCACTTTTTCTCTGCCCAGAATCCCCCCGAGGGGAGGCTGGCTCTGTCCTCCAGATACAGCCACTTTAATCACGCTTCATCCCATGATTACAGCATGACGAGCCGCCGTGCTTTGGAGATACGGCTTTGGTATTGAGCGATGACATGACGGTCACCACTACGTGTCCTGCTCTGCCCAGAGTGTGTGAAAAAATATGGTGTTTTAATGTAAAAAACTAACATTTTAATGTAAAGTTTTTTGATACAGGATTCTCGCTGTGATTCTAATGTATACCAATACCAAAAAAATTGTCCGTTCCAATTTCCCGAAGAACAAGGTGACATCTTGCATCACTTTGGCTTTTAAAAGACCAACAATTATCAAAACAAGTTGCAGATTTAACTTTCTATTTGATGAACTACTTGATAGTTAGTTTGCAGCATCGCCTCAAGTTCCCCGAGTGAAGTCATGAGCGAGGACAGTTTCCCAACGCGAGCTGCAACTCCCCACAAACACAGTGAAGACATGTATTCATGTATTTGTGCCCCGCTCACCGATTCACATCCCATTGCAGTGTGTGTGAGTGTGTGTGTGTGTGTGTGTCCCTCACAGGATGTCTGGTAGATCTGATCATATTCTCACAGCAATGCACCTCGTGCATTTCACAATACGCTGATAAGATCACAATTTTAGGAAAACGCTATCTTTGTGTCAGTTGTTCTAAGGCGAAAAAAGTAAAAAAGAGTATTTTGGGGTGGAGGAATTGTACAGGATATCAGTTTGTGCCGTTGTTATCTGTGTTGTTCATTTTTTTAGAGCGATAAAAGTAGATACATTTTAATTTAGATTTTGTCCACACAGCAAAGTTGGCTCAGACTTTCAGGCCGAGCCGAACCCGACGAATGCAAACTCCAGACTCGATGTGTTTAGTATGAAGTTACAGGGCTTTTTAGACCCTTTCAACACGGCTGCAACTCTTCTATCCCAACAAATGATGAATGATGAATAGCTACTGTGTGCATTTGCGTCTGCACATGTTTAACTGGCCAATGCGGTGACTCATCAGAAGATGTTGGACCACAAAGGCCGAACCGTAGTCAAGTTTTTCCAGATGCTTTCTTAGTTAGTTGAGACTGAGGGGCTGGGTGATTTCAGCCTCCTTGTCAATACATGTAGCAGCTGATTTAAGTGCATGTGAGTCCCTCCTTTCAACTCAGCACTTCAGGTGATGAGATGCATGGATTTTCTGCAAACCCGTCTCATGGTCCTATAGTCGGTCTCATCTGGGCTCGTGATGGATCTCATACGCAGCAAATTTATCGTACGAGTGTATGTGCTGCCCATGTTCTCTCCTGACGGTACTTACAGTACATGTTCACTGTCATGGAGACAACTTGAGAAGAAAACTGCTTTTTTTTTTTGTCTTTGCATGTCGGAGGAGGATGAAGAGCAGGAAATGGAGTTGAAAGCAGGGGTAAAAGGATGAAGAGCAGCAGTCGATGAGGAGCTAAAGGTGGGGGGTGGAGAGGGAAAAGGAAGGTAAATGGAGGTGAAAGAGGGTGACCGGGAGAAGCCAGAAAAGGAGCATTATGAAAATCAATATCCAATCCGAGCTGACTTCTTAACATTTCAATGTTCTTCAGAGATACGGGAGTCTCCGGGGTAACGCAGTGATGCCTGTTTTATATCACGGGGAACATTAATGACTCCCTTACAGAAGAGCATCAGCATAAAACAGCCACAACTTTTTTATAATTAAAAGTTATAGCTATTTCATACATGAATTGTTGTTCACAAATACACTACATGCGCACTGCGACCAGCTGTTGAACAGCTGATCGAGACTTTGACTCCTCTGACGGTGATCTCCGGTATAGAAGAGGCCTAAACGAGTGTCTTCCTGTCTGAACCGACGCTAAAGCTTCACGTGTTTACACAAAACCAACAATAACCCGTAGCTGTGGCGTCACAATGAGGCGATTCGGTTTTCCAGCTGTAGACACTGAAGGCACAGGTAGAAAATCCACAGCCAGCCACTGTTCCTCTGTAAGGCTTCTTTCTATCAGTTACCTCATATTTTACATGGAGACAATGAACAGAACGTTTACTTCCATAACTATGGATGCCCCAAATCCTCCCTCCGCTACACTCCCGTTAGACGTTCGGCAGAAGATCTGCGGTTCGATCCCCGGCGCCGCTAGCCCATGTCGATGTGTCCTTGAGCAAGACACTCAACCCTAAATTGCTCCCGAGCTGTGCCTACGGAGTATGAATGGTTGATAATAATGATGTGGCACCATGTTGCATGGTGGCTCCTCCCACCAGTGCGTGAATGGGTGAATGATGTCATATAGTGTTTAAGCGCTCAGAGAGGTCGGAAGACTAGAAAAGCGCAGGTCAATTTCCTTGAATTATAGCCAAAATATGTTAATATTTTATCCTTAAGGGTCCAGGTGGATGTGAGAGCCACATTTGAATACATTTGCTCGAGGCGTTCGTGAAGGCCATAGAGACCTCGACCTTTGACCTCCAAAATCTCATCAATTCATTCTCGAGTGCGAGTGGAGGTTCATGCCAAACTCTGAAGAAATACCCTCCGGGCGTATCTCACGAGGCGGAGCCCGGAACGGAGGGACGGACCACCAGGAAACACAAAGCCTTGGAAGGGAAGAAGGAAAACAAAGATAATGGAGGTAAATAGAAGAAGCATATAGCACATAGGGGAAGCAGCAAAGGTGGAATGAGACGAAAGAAGATGAAAGAGCAGAGGACTATCCAGCCGAGGATGAGGAGGATGAGGAGGATGAGGAGGTCGTATGTATGTGTACTCTCCCGGCTCGTGACCTCCCCTCCCCGCGAGGAGGTCAGCGGCATCATCATGTGTGGAGGAGAGGAGGGTTACAGATATGAGGGAAGGGGCCCTCTCCATAATGGATTGATAAAGATCCCCCCACCCCACAAACTCCCCCGCCCCCTCCACCCTCTTGCTTTTCTCTGCCCTCCCATCATTCCCCTCTCCCTCCGTCACCTCCTCCCCTCCATCTCATCTCTCCATCTCCCAGACAGTCGTTCATCTTCCTCCGTGTGCCGCCGCTCCCATTTGTTCTCTCCTGACATGGCCTTTTACCTCAGATCCAATTCCCACCATTTTAATCGAGACAAAATCACATTACGGTGGGCTGCTGTTCCAGCCGGCCGGCCGGCCTGCCCGCACACGCGTGTGCGTGTGTGTGTGTGTGTGTGTGTGTTTCCCACCATTTTGTGTTTCTTATTGGGTGTGTCTACCTGCTGCATTAAATACATCTTCTCTGCTTTTTTAATCTGTAAGAGTGTATCTTTTAGTATACTCGCGCGCGCGTGTGTGTGTGTGTGCGTGTGTAACGGTAAACAACAATTAGTACAGTCGGATGTTCATAATTCGTCTCTAAAATAAACACTTCTGAGTCATGATCACCTTTTGCGTTTCTCTTCTTTTCCTTCCGTCTTCGTTCCCGCGTGTGCTCTGGCGAAGAAAAATGAATCTAACAAGTCATGCCGATGAAAAGAAAAAAAGGAGCAAAAATCAATTGAATTGGTAAGCGAGAGAATCTGCCACCCATCCATCCTCCGTCTCTGAGAGATGGATTTGGCTCCGTGCATGACGGCATTCTGCAGTGTGAATGTTATCTGATTGGCTGCGATCCCCGCATGTGCCACATGGCAAACACAGGGCGTTTGTGTGCGTGTGCATATGCGTTTCATTTTCCATTTGTGTGTGTGTGTGTGTGTTGTTTATCTATTCTCCCCTACTGTTTTTTGGCAGTCGGCTCAAACGGAGGGAGGAGGAGAAAGGGCAGGTGGAGAGGGGGGGGGGGGAGAGAGATGAGTCTCTGGAGCAAATCCCTCTTATGCTTTGTGAGCGAGGAGACACTGATATCACCGGGTTTATCAGGAACGATCTCTCTCTGTCTCTCTCTCTCTCTCTCTCTCTCCCTGACCACCTGTTTCCTGTCTCCCATGAAGCCGGCAGCCCTGTCTGCCATGTCCGTGTCCTCGTCATCATCATCATCCTCGTCATCTCTGTTCATACATATATTAATTCTATGAGAATCGATTAAAGGAATACCTCGCCTTTCAAATGGGCCTTTGTGAACTCTTTTTATGTTTTTTTTCAAAGGATGACAAAACATTATGGGACTTCTTCTTTGTCCAACGCCGTTTGTAACGCACACGTTTCTCCCTCTTTGTGTCGAGGGTCGAAAAAAGGGCACAAAGGAGCGTCCCGCTGCTGAGGTTAGTTAGTGGAGTTTGCGATAACTCGTGGACGCTCTGCGGGTGTAATGCACAGATTCCTCTCCCCGCTGAGAGAAGGGATGAATGCTGAGAGGTCTCAGAAGACACAACATTATCTCCTGTGCTCTTTTCATCCATTTTTTCTTTCTGCTCTGAACGCTGCGGGGGCAGCAGAAGCACAAATGAGGACAGAGACAAAAGGATGTCCTCTTATTGTGATTAGTCTGATCCTGATTGCAGAGCGTCTCAACAATAGATACTATCTTCACGCTGAAGGAAGCGGAGACAGAAGGATGGATGAACACAGAGAGCGACCCCGACCCCCGCCCCCTCCGTCCGGTTGACACAGTAGTCGTCTGCAGCACCTTTCTCCCGCTCAGTTTCGGTGACTTTACAGCGTGGATGACGTCTGCGTGTCAAAGGACACGGCGAGGCGGCGGCACGGGGCAAGCGGAGGGAGCGAGAGAGCTCCTCGTGTCCTCGTAGCGGCGTCCTCAAGCTGAGGTAGTCCGTGAGAGCGAGCTGGATAGTTTCTAATTGGATAAGAGCTCTAAGCCCCGACTCCAGATAAGAGCCGGTTATGTAAGATTCATTTAGTGATACGGCTCTTCAAGAAAATTGGACGGATTGAAATGAAAAAATAAAGAAGAAAAAGGTGAAATGCCCCTCTCTGAAATAATAACTCATCTCTTATAGTTTCTGCCGCTTTTCAGAGAATATCTTGCGTCATGCAAATTGGGGGGGAGATGGTGAATTCATGAAAAATAAATACAAATGTGGCTCCTAAACGTACAGAACACCACACTCCTGCAAAAATAACTTATGAAACAACGTTGACGGGCAGAAATTTCAGAATAAAATGTATAACGGGTGTACAATATGATCATAATAGAATAAAGAATATGTGGCGTGATCTGTCGGCCTTCGTTTTATGCCATCTCATCACGCTCGCCTTGTACTCCGGAGGGCGACCTCGGTGAACTCCTGTCTCACATGTACCTTTAGTGGTGCTATAATACTGTGTGTGTGTGTGTGTGTGTGTGTGTGTGTGTGTACGGAGGTGTGTGAATGTGACAAGATGGATTTGTGAGTATGAGACGTGTGAGTAAGAAGGTGTGTGAGGGACAAAAAGGCGACAGACCGCCTGAGAGAGAGAAAGAGCTCTTTGTCGAGGATCGTCAGAGTTACTGTTTGTGATAATGAGCCTTTGTACGAGTGTGTGCGTGTGTGTGTGCGTGTGTGTGCGTGTAGTACGTATTTGACAAGGAGTGAACGTGACCCATTTCTGTGAGTGTCTTGTTTTTTTTAAACATTTTTTTGGAGCCCTTTGTGTTAACTAAACTAGACTTGAATTCTTAACTTTTTCTCCCCAGACGAGAGTCCTCTCAACGTGACGGCGTGTTAAAGGAACAGTTCTGCGTTTTAGGAACTACACTTTTTTCCCCCGTCCTTGCTTAAAGCCACGATACCAACTTTGACGACGCAGTGCTCAATTATTACGTTTTTTTCAATGTCCTTTCCTTTCTCTGCTTCACAAAATCAACATGTTTCTCTGTAATTTGGGTGAATTTTGGGTGGAAAAAAAAAGGCACAACAGATTGTCCTCACGCGCGACAAGAACAAAGTGTGTGCACGGATGTGTGAAGCCACATTCCCCTCACCAACTGTGTGTGCGATGTGTGGCGCACAGGTGTGTGTGTGTGTGTGTGTTCATTGAGCCTCTGCCTGCCCTCCTGTGACTGTGTGTGCACGGTGTAACCTATCACTGTCTCTACTTGTGTGTGTGAGTGTGTGTGTGTGTGTGTGTGTGTACCGGTACTCCAGGCCCTCCCACGAGGTGGCAATGAGAGTGAATGAGCACTTCCTCCCCCACGGTGTCCGAGGGGACCAGCATCTGTCAGCGTGATGCACTCTCGACTGGTAGAAACTCCATTACCCAGTGTCCTGCTTCTCTGTCACTGTCAGCAACCCTCGTAGCACCCACACCGGACACGTTTACACACAAGCGAGACCAGCACACACACACACAGACACACACACACATACACACACGGCCACCTGGGCCATTGTGAACGTGAACATGTAGGATACACGTACATGTACATTACGGGACACTATGATAAGTCAGTATGTATACCTATGTGCAGCAAACCCCTACACACACACACACACACAGACACACACAAACACCTTTTTGTGCAGACAAAGAGACAACATAAAAACATTTGGGAGCTCCAGCAGCACTCTTGACAAAGATTACCCAGAGATTACACTCTCCCTGCTGGCCATCCATCTTTGTGATTCTCTTTCGCTCATCCAGTCACTCATTCACTTTCTGCCCTGTACTCGCACACACACACACACACACACCTACACACCCCCCCCACACACATTACCTTGACGAGAGCCCGCTGAAGCCCCTCTCTCCCTCACCGTAATGGCGCTCAACAGGACCGGAGAGCTTCTCCACAGCCTCTCATGTGACTCTCTCGTGACTGAACGCCAAACTCACCTCAGTTTTAAAAAGCTGAAATTCAGTGTTTTCACATTTAACGAGTTTCAAGCCTTTAATGCTCAGCGACCGCATGGGTTGGAACGTATGGAAAAAGCGAGATCTCTGTCAGATGACGCAAGAGTGAATATACACAAACAGCAACATGTTCAGAAAGTGGTCGGATTAAAATGACATTTAAAAATGAGCACAGTACACACCTGAAAATACAGAAACTGACAGTTTGCAGCTGTGAGAGATGCAAAAGACTACTTGCTGTGCTATACAAGTACAGGTCCATTTACTTCTGTCATTTTTTATAATACTTTTATGAAATAAAGGGATGAAATTGAATAATTCCCCATAATTGTAAGTGCAACCTTGAGGGTTTTACGGGTGATTTTAGAGCTTCTAAAGCAGCTCTCAGGGAAATCAACAAGCCCTGATAAACTCAATCTCATTTGCTAAACTCAATCAACTGCATCAGAACTTTGTCACCATCGTCCCGATGATTAGGAACAAATTGCTTCGCTCGTTCCAGAAAATTCAGAGGGAATTAGGAGACCCTGAAACACAACACGGCACTAACCGCCCTTTAAAGAAATGCTAACTACCCCGGCACGCCGCCGCCGTGACATCGTACCGCGACATTAGCGGCATTGGGAGCCACTAGAAAACAAAACCTATGACTTCTTCTAGTCCGCCTCATTGATCTTTGACCTTTGCCGCGTATCCATCCGGTTAGGCTGAGATAACTCTGAAGAAGGCCGGCGACAAAGGCAAAATGTCAAACGGCGGCGGGGACGACTCGTCCAGCTGTGCGCTGGCGTTCATTCCAGCGTCTCCGTGACGGACGGTCTCTCCTCGCGGCGAAACGAAAAGGCCGACACCGACGGTTACTGTACACTACCAGAATGAAAACGAGAGGTCATTTGTATAATAAGTGAAACTCACAATCTTAGATTTTTAATTTTTTTTTTTGGGACTTCTCGCTTCTGTCTCTTTTGTCTGCCGTCCCTCAGTTTTCCAGTGGAATGAGATATTATATCGACCATATTCTCCGAAAGCGCCGCAGATAAGTGTGCGAGTGTGGTGAATTGCGTTGAATTAACTACCTGAGTAAAATGAATTGGGGCATGATTCTCATGACGGCGGCGCCGTCGCTCCCTCCGTCTCTGTTTCTCGGTCTCTGACTCCGCCTGCTTCCCTTTTCATCTTCCGTGTCGCATTGGAACATTTAACAAAGATTATAAGGCTCGTGATGATAACCACAGACTCTCCTTATAGCTGCAAAAGGTATTCGTAAAAGACGTCAGGTATATGCAGAACTTAAAGTATAGCAAATGAAGTCCTACATTACATATGGATTTATCCATATCGAGATTGTAGTCACCACTACAATGCTGACTCAGCCCTCAATGATGGATAAGTACTGGAGAGTAAAATCCACCCAGCACTCCTGGCTAATGTGTAAAACAACAGGTTCATTTTTTTTGTTGGAGTTGTTGTGTTGAATATTTCTTGGGGCTGCAGTTTGTGGTGCTGTTGAATTTCGTTGCATAACACTGACAGTGTTCGTGTTGCTAATATTCATCCTCAGTTTCAGTTAATGTACCTAATAACCTGGCAACATTATTTATTGTTTTACAATATCCCAACCTGAGTTGTACGTACTTTCTGATAAATCAATATCTATTTAAGTTATTTGTGTTGAGTCCGTCCATATGTTGTGCCCAAAAACGTGTGTAAATGCCAGCCAGGGCGCTTTCATCCTTTCATACGAGGTGGGAGGTTACGCTGCCATCGCACCTGCCGTTAATAAGCAACTAAAAACCTGCACGCTGCAATGAGGATGATGAGGATGATGAGGAAAATTAGCAGTAAGTCTCAATGACTTAAACCTAAACAAAGGCTAAAGATGTTGTGCATTGTAAATTCATCCCGGGAGGTTTTACTGCTCCATTTGGCGGTTTCAGTTGGGCCGACCTCACTATCTGATCATGTGACATCATTGGACGAAGAGGGTGGAGCATGTGAAATAAGTCGCGGGACAGATCCTGAAGCTCAAATGTCCAAACGTAGTGTCTAAAGTTGGTGTCGCTGTTGGCAAAACAAGAGTTGCAGCAACTAGCTATAATGGAAACACAGTTCTTTTTTCCGTCCGTGAGTCGTTCTAGTCTCGGCGAGTTATTGTAATTTGATCACATTTCTATTCGCAAATTCCCCCCTTTTTTTTCTCCACTTCAGCAACTGATCTCTCGAGAGTTCGTGAATTGAGCGCTGAGTGTTGCGGCGCCAGAACGAAACGCCGCTCATCAAAAGTCGGGTGAACGTGTTGCAGGAGACGAGGACTTTGGCTGACATTGAACTAGAGTGGTTAAAAAGTAGAGATGCCCGAGGTCAAGCTAATCCGTGTTTCCTGTTCATTTTACAACAAAATAACTTTGATTGAGGATCTTATTTAGAGCAATTTACAAAGCAATGAGTCTGTATTTCGGCTCAAGGACACTTTAACGAGACATAAATGGTCACGGATGAACACACATGGTGCGTTACAGAGCGACTACGCTGAGCTTTGTTTGTGTAGACGCCGTCCTCGATGTAAGACGTTAGCGCTGTTCGCTCAAACCGAAACACCAATCACGAAGCGACAATTAGCTGAAAGCCTTAAAAGAAAATTTGGCTACTTATTTTTTCCTGCTGAGACTTTTACATTGTACAGTTGTGGGATGGTCTCTGCTGCTTCCACCCTTCATGTTCAGCCTGTTTATGTCATGACCTATTTGCAGTGATGATCAGTGACTCAGTGGAGGCCATTTATCTGCCCGGGCTCTGAAACTACAAAGCAGGATCCTCTGACACCCGCTGCCACAATTCCACACACACACACACACACACGTGTGCATGACACACACTCTTCTTAATATACCGAACCCATGAATGCATTCATGAACACCTATAGTCAATGCATATGTGCAAAGATAAACACTGCGTGAATATATGCATGTATGCAGAAACAGCACGCATGGACACACTACCAGTGTGGATATACGTCACACACACACACACACACACACACACACACACACACACACACACACACACACACATTGTTGTCCGCTGAGTGGTCGGCTGACAGAAACAGATTGGTCCTGGCTAGCACTTTAGGGAGGAGTGGCCATTCATCAGCCTGACCTCGTTGTGGGACCGACACACTTAATACAATGTGTCCTGTACACACATGCACACACACGCTTGCAAATACACTTTTAAACACACATACGCGCACAAGAGTGTAAGTTTGGTTTCATTAGTCGGGGTGCCACAATGTTATTCTCCCACATGCATTCAAATACATTCACATCAATATAGACGTGACATAGCAATTTCATGCTAAAGGCAGTAGGAGATAAATTGAACTCTAAATGAGTGAACGAGCTGCCTGATACTTTAATACAGATTATGTTGTTCATCTTAACTAAAATGGCACTTTGTTTTACGACCTCATCTTTTTTTAATGTTCACTCGACCTTTTGCTAAGTCCCTTTTGCTGAGTATGTCAGCGTGTTAGCGCCTCTATGCTACCTCTATGCTAGCTACTGAAGGTATACTCAATGTCCACACATGCTGCTTTTGTTTGTATTTAATTGTGACGTGAATAAATATCCGGCGTTCTTACCTTATCATATAAAATGAAAATAAATACGTAGATTAAATGAAGTTTAGAAACATTTAGAAGGGGGGGGGGGGAGGGAGCTTTTCAAAGATATGATTTTCAAAATGGAGGGTGGGCGTGTTCTTCCCATCCCCGATGGAAGCTATGGCCTTGCCTTCTGAAGGATGCCCTTTCCCCTCCTCCGAGAACCATCTCACTCGTTCATTTGTGCCTTTTAATTCTAATTCATTCATTTTCCACCTGTCCCTGTCCCTCACCCGCTCAGACTCCAGCAGCGGCTAACTTTAATGATGTCGGCATCGCGGGGACGAGACACTTCATTGTCCTCTCGCCAACCCTCCTCCGCCTGTTCCCTATTTCCATCTTTATTCATTTAGGCCTGTTCCCTCTCTTCCCTCAAGATGCATATTAATACTAATGGCCGTGTGGTGCAAATTCGTTGAGGTACAGAGAGAGAGAGACACACACACACACACACACACACACAGTGAACTGGTCCAGCTGATGGGATGGCAAAGAGGGAGGCAATGATTGACTGGGAGAACGCTAGTGAGGATCAGAGGGAGCGAACAAGGGGATGAGGGATGGATAGAGGGCGGAGGAGAAGAAGAGAGATCAACATGGCACTAATTGTTTCCTCTGCACCCCCGCCGAGCCTCCATCAGCCATTCATCACGCCGCTACAATCGGTCCAGCGCCGACACTTTGGCAAATGAGGCTCTCCTCTCGCCGCATCCGTTAAGACGGCGGCAACACATGTAGGTGTGTGTTTTATCCCGAAAGGAAGACGGATGGTGTGTGCAGAACGATGGCGCGAGTGTGTGACATACAAAGGGATGATGGCGTGTTTGTCAGCGGATGAGCTTCTCTCTTCCTGTTGGTCGGGGTGCGGGAAAAAAAGAGCAAAAAAATCCAACCACATCTTTCATTTTCTTCTCATTGGGGGCAACACCATCAATCAGCTGAGGTAAATCAAGTGGAAAATCATGGGCGAGAGCTTTCTGCATGATGCTGACGCCGGTACGCACTCTTGTATGAAAGGCAAGCAGACATCAGGTGGAGAATTAAGCTCGGAGCCACACCACTGTACAACACGGCCTCGGATCTCATTGCTTTTATTAAACGGCGGTAAGGAAGCGTCCTAATGAGCAAGCCAAAATTCGCTTAGCTCCAGCTCCGCGGCTGCCAGCTGCCAACGTCTCGGGAAATGAAAATGTGACGGGGAAAAGTCAAATCAACAGCTGCGACCAAAACTTTACCGCTCACGCTACTACTTTCACACAATCAGCAAGTCCTGTTTTAGAGGCAAATCACCTTTTAAAGCTTCTAAAACAAGTGCTGGATAATTCTCCACAATCAGAGCTCAACACTTAAAAAAAAGGGTTGACGAGCAACCAGGCATCAGCTTCTGGTTTGGCCTGGAAAATATGGCTGCCATTTTTAGTCACCTTGTATTTTGAGTAATAAAGTTGTGTCTACTTTAGCTCAATAATTTAAGGGCGTAATGTAAAAGAAAGTGTTATCAGTTAACGTGTTCACCCTCAATTCCTGATATACACAAGACCAGCATTGCTGCTGGTGTCATGTTCTTTACGTACGCCTCAAAAATTCACCCAACAAGTCACTGGTTGCTGTTTATCACTTCCAATGTTGGTTTTCTGGTTCTTTGTGGATCTTTTCTTGATCCATTGGACCTTCAGCATTGCAGTCTTGGCTCGTGGGCCCCTCAAAAGACACCAGTACAAGCTTTTTCATGTCTTAAAAAGTGGCAGCCAAAGACAAAGAAGTGGTTGCCAATTTCTCATAGAACCTGGCAACTATTCCCGCCGAGGACCCCGTGATGATGTAAACACATTCATCACTGAATGACACGAGAAATTGTCTTTTAGTTGACTGTAATTGTACAACAAAATCATTTTACAAGTACTTATACAATATACCACTCACTCAGAAGCATCCCTTACCAGCAGATAGTGTTTTTTCTTTCAGTGAAGACGGCCATGAAAGCTTTGGACACGCCAGTCGGCTTCCTCTTGAGAATCGTGAAGCTGTTGTTTCCAAGAAAAAGAATAAATCTTCAAGCTCAAGGATTCCTCACGTAACTAGTATGCATGACACATATTTAGAAATACAAAGCATAGTTTTCAACGATACTGTCCACTTTGGCAAGCGCTTTTGTTGTGCACTGATGACTGGAGTGTGTTCATTCTGAGTTTGATTGATAGCAGAATATTATTCACCAGTCGTTTTGAAATAGACAACAAATACAAGTGTGCAGTGATCCAAACAGTTTAGTGTCTGAATCCAAATGTGCACGCTTCACTGATCGACATGTATCTGTATCTTCATGTAGGCCCGTGTAAAAATGCACATACAGTATACATGAATATTATAATCTGCAGTGTTACACGGGAAAAAAGTTGTTTTTGTATCCAATTGACAAAGAATGAATAAATATGGCAGCCTACAATATACTAATGGAGATATACAGATGGAGCAGCAAACCCTGCACATATCTTTCATAAACTGCAAATGTCAACGATGTCAAAATATAGTCGGGGTACTGGGCGGTTACAGGAACTTGAATTTATATCTATGGAAATGTTGGAGTCGTAAGTCATGTCTCGAAGGCACGTTTTATCCCCCCGCTGCACCGCGTCCTCACTGACTTGATGTGCTGTGATGTGAAGTAATCATACGAGCTAACATGAAGGAACGTGATAAAGTATCGATGTGACATTATATCAGTGGCTTCCACAAATAAAAAAAACCCTAAAAGTGAAGTTAAAAAAGCAATGAAAAAAAAAGCAGCATTCAAATCCCGAAGTGAAATCGACTACAGAGGCGACAATTTCTGAATTATTAGTCTTCTATAAAGGATACTACAATCACATGAGGCCCAAAAAAGACCTTTCCCATCAAATTACATAGAAAAAGATGCAGCTGTCATCATCTTTTCAGTTTAAGTAACTTCCCAGTCCGAGCACTTGAATCTCACTAATTCAAATCGTTAGGTCCTAAAAATTGTAAAATGCATAAATAGTTTATTTTTTCCTCTTGTGAATGAGCCCTGGACCGAGGGCCGGGAGGCGGGGTTAAAGGAAACGCTAGTGCACGGCCGCCATTATGCGGATTTCAATCTGAAATTCATCCTCGCAAAGTCAAACTTTTTGTTGCTTCGCGTGGCGCCGAACATCCTTCATCAGTCGGACCGGTGGCCCCGCCCCCCTACGCTCCGCCAATCAAAACCTGGATCGGTCCCCCGGGGGCCGTCAATTACAGCTCGCTCTCTCTCGCCCGCTCTTCCTGACACCAACATCATCACACGCCCGTGAACATGAAACGCCTCCCATCTTTTCGTTTCATCATCTCATCGTAAAGTGACCCTCCCCCCCCTCCTCCTTTCCCGTGTTTCTAGCCCTAATTCAATTTTCAGCGTTCTAAATTAATTACGGCACACACACACACACACACACACACACACACACACACGCAGAGAGGAGTTTATTTATTTATTTATCGCTCGGAAAACCTCTAAGAAATTGCATTAGATTAGGATGGGGTGTGTCCCGTGGGAGCCTTTTCATCCAAAAGCTGGGTTGATTGTGTAGAATTTAATCCACGTTACATGGCAGCGCTGTTTAAAAAGGGGCCCCAATTAAGGCGAGGTCTCGTGGAGACGAGGCTGAGGGCAAAGAGAGCGGAGGTGGCGTGTGAGACAAAAAGCATGTGTGTGTGTGTGTGTGTGTGTGTGCGTGCTTGTGTGTGGAAGCATGTGCAAATTAAATTACACGTACATGCATGTATGCTTGGATTATCTGCAGCGAGCAGAACGTATAGACGAGAGCCAGAGGCAAGAAATAAAAATGGCATCATGGGAGGACAAAAAAAAAAAAAGAAGAAGAAGAAAAAGAAAGCGAGGGAGGATCATATCGGCGTTCCCTTGAGATTGTGAGAGCCTTTGACTGTCAGCGGTGTTTTGAAAAGCACACTGCGCTTCTTATGGCGGAAGACATTTTATATACATGTGATGGTGCTCGTCTCACCGTCGCCTGCGCTGCTTCTGGTTAACGCTCAGGATGGCGTGGGCGTGCACGCCGGCATGATCGGTTACCTTCCGCAGATGAATCGATGGCGCCTCGTGATGCCATGCCTCGAGTTTGAATGTGGCGCTCCTGGCTTTGGCCTTTTCGGTTAGTTTTTCCTGCTGCGGCGCAGAGAGCGGACTGCGCTGAAAGGGAGGACAATGAGCTTATCGCACCAACTGATCTTTCCTTCCCCCCCCCCCCCATAATCCACTTTGTCTCTCCTCCTCGCTCTGATCTCACTCCTTCGCCAAGACTAGGCTAACCTTGGTGCTGCCGCGTCCCCCCTCGTCTCTCAAAGAGTCCGAATTCATTTACTTGTTTATCTCGTTGCCTTCTCCCTTTTGGGTCTCTTGTCTTTTGTGCCGTTCAGGTGAACAAGCATCGTGGCTTTGAAGAGAGATTTAGTCTTTTACCACCGCGTTTAACTCCGTTTAGCGCCGCTGTCGGCTATTTTTGTGTCATTTTTTTTTGTTCTTTCCCGCCTCAGATTTCATTCCCATTCATTCCCAAGACTCTTCACTCCAAAAATGATCCATCTTTTTTGAATCCTTTAATCAAGTTGCATCTGGGACTGCATCTAACAATCACGATATTATTGATACGTCTGTCGATTCTTGATTAATCAGCCGGACGTGAAAGTGGAGGAAAGGCCCATTATAACGTCCCGTAGTCCGATCGACATGTTCAACTTGTTTTATCTGACAAACTGTCCAGAAAAAGGGAAAAAACAATATTCAGTGTGTCATCATATACGACAAAGAAAAGCAGCAAATCCTCATCTTTCAGAAGCTGGAGCAGGGAATTCAATAAGCTAATCGTTTCTGCACCTACTATTTGGAACAAAAAAAAAAAGGACTGAATATAGAAAACCTGCCAAAAGTGCCGCAATAAATCCTTTTTCCTAATAAGGTGTCGTTTTCATTAGTGGAGTGATAGTCCTGTTGATAATCTGCAGATACCGACGCGTGACTATCAGACCATAAAGGGAAAAGCAGACATCACGCTGGTTGAACTTCATCAGCCCACTGGCACAACGCTGCACTAGTTTAGAGAAAGATAAGATCCTGAGCATGAATACCCGATGAAAGGACTCGTCTTGGTGGACGCGCTCCTTTTTTTTTCCTTGTTTTTTTTAGCAGTGCACGGAGGGCGGCGTCCTTGACGTGCCCTTGAGTTTAACAGTGATGAGGTAGATTTATGTGTGCCTCTCAGGCACATGGCCGAGGCTATCATGTCATAAATTAGTGGCTGGTCACAGAAAATAGATGATGCAGTGATAGCGAGAGAGAGAAAGAGAGAGAGAGAGGTGGGAGGAGGGGGTGAGGAGGGGGAGAGCGTGAGCTTTGTGTACACATGCTGTTGCTTTATCATAATCACGTCTTTATCCACCTGCTCCTGTCGGCCATTTCTTTTTGCCTCTCCCTCCTCGACGCTTCTCGTCCTCTCTCCTTTCCTTCCTCTGCCTTTTCCCTCCCCTCTGACCTCTCCTCTCTCCTCTCCGCTGCGCTTGAAGGCGTCTTTATCCCGAGATAAAACTGTAGCATTGACCCGCCACACCTGAGAGGCTCCTTATTGCCTCCGTCAGCATTTTAAAGTCCGCTGGAAGAAAAAAAAAGACGGGATGGGAGGAACAAGACGAAAGAGAAAACGGGGTGAAAGGAAACAAAAACGTGCAGAGGTGAAGGGTGGGACCGGCCTGGGTATTGGCACGTGATTGCATCAGTGCGTGTTAGCTTGAGCGTGTGTGTATATATATATGTATATATATGTGTGTGTGTGTGAGGGGCAACAGCAGCAGGGGACTGATGCGGCGTGCTTGTGGCTGTATTTGTATTTGGCAACCCGCATTAGATAAAGCAAATGTAGCGTGCTATCACGCGCGCTGAAGTCAGGAGGGTTAAATAGAATAACCAGCCACACGGGGAGGCTGCACAAAGACAACAACCCATTCAGCTCCATCCCCCAACATGCAACTTCTTCCAATTTGATCCCCAATCCTCGTCCTGTGGTTGTTTCTGTTCATCGCCGCCGTCTCTTCGGTGCCCCGACGCAGCTGAACGTCGCCATGCTTCTGCTTCCATTAAAGCGGTTTCAAACTCAGGAACAGGAAGTCACGATTCAAAAAAAAAAAGAGCAAGCGTCTTCATACCAGTCAATTTAAGCGGCGTGGAGGAGCGACGCCAACTCTCTCTTCATCGCATGTTCAGTGTGTTTCGGTGCAGTGAGATGAAGATATACCTCTCGTTCCCTCTTTGTTTCTCTCCCTTGTTATGATTCCTCTTCCTCCTCCTCTTCTTCTTCTTTGACTCTGTCATTCTCTCTCTCTCTCTCTCTCTCTGCCAGCTGTAAGAGATAATTATTTCCAAACAAGCGGTCCCCTGGGTGAGGCCGTATTATCCAAAGCTGCCTTCATTAAAAATTCCCGCAGCTGCGTGGACGTCTTCGCACTGCGGTGAGGGGGAGAGAAGGCGAGATGGAAAGGGACGCCGAGACGCCGAAAAAGAAAGAGAACAACGGCAGCGGCACCTGAGCTGGGACTTGTTTGTGTCCCGCACGAGATGGCAACGACAAAATTGAGCAAAGAAGAAGAAAGGGGAAAAAAAACCCTGAAGAGGAGAGGTATTAATCAACTGTGGGATTGGTTTATCAAGTACAGCAGCTCGGCATCTGGCGTACATGTGTCTAATGGGAGCCATCAATACGTTGAGGCATTGTTGATGTCCTTTGTCTCCCGTAATCGTTCCAAATGTCCTTGTGCGCTCGCTGCAATTACACTCTCCCACTCACAAATCCGTGCACAGCGGCTCAGAAACAACGTATTCTGCAGGTGGATTTATGACTAATCCGAAATGACAAGATAAAATGTAAATTATGCGTGTGTGTAACAGCCGGGCCTGCAGCCACACACACACACACACACACACACACAGACATGCAGGCTCACGTCCACGAGAGTTGCAAGAGGAGAAAGAGCAGCGAGCTATTTACATAATAGAGTTGGACAATGCACAGCGTACAGGTAATGCATTCCCTTCTTATGTCAGCATAACTCCACGTACAGCACGAGTCAGTGACGCCGGGCGAGAGATTGGCATGTCTGAATCGATTTGCATGGAGGAGGTCTGAGTGGGGATGAACATGAGGCGCAGCAGAGGCACCCACGACGCCGACGCGAGGGCGCGCGCCCAACATTCGCTTCCCGATTACGCCGCTATTCCTCCGACTGCAATCGGCTGTAGAAAAACCTGAAAGAACTGATGATTTGGTCATTTAGGGATAGTGGAAACGAGCTGTAAACACTGATTCATGATCGTCTGTACAGATGATTTGCACAACCGGTGAATACAAATCCGCGTTAGCGTTCATCTGGAGTCGTGTTTCTGTCCGCCTCGCACATGTAAGTCCCATATTTGCTCTCTTTTAGAGCTGTGTTTGGTCTCCCGGTCAAATATTTAACTTGTTAGCCGCTAAATGCTCCACTGGGTTCACCAGCTGATCGCTAGTTTTTTATCGTGTTTGTTTTCCCCACAGCTGATGAGGGACATCGGGGAGCGATCATGAACGCGGTGAAAAGAAACCTACGGGCAGGAAACAGGAAGCAGGAACGGTGGACTTCCATGTTTGACATTGTGATGTGCACATGCGTAAAAGTCACATCGCAAGACATGCAATGTGAAGGACAAGCACTCAAACACTTGCACTGCAGGGTTTTAGCCCCTAGCATTAGCATTTAAAGGATTCTTAAGACGTCTTTAAGACCGAAAGGACTTCCTGGGTCTCGCTTGCCACCTGCTCATTCATGCGACAACTTCTTACAAAGCTAACTTAAGGTGGACTGACCTTTTTAAGATGGACCTGTTATTCTTATTGTGTCCGTATAATATTTAAGACCTCCTGTATCCCTTTTAAACACCACCTCCATTCACAGATGAGCCCTCTTATTTTAGGGTGTAGGCAACTTGCATTATTAATATCATGACATGTCAGATCATTGACTTTGGCTTGGATTGATGGAAGAGTATTATCTGAATACAATGGTGTCATGGTGAGTCATCCAGTGTATTCATCTACCGAATTACCCAGCCCTCACCTTCTTTTGTGTTCGGTGCGTTGAAAGCAATTATAGATCATTTAAGATCAAGAAGACTTTTTGTGCATTTTCTGAAAGTCCTGACGTCGTCGCTTTTCCTCGGGAAGACATGTCTCCAGATTTTCTGAAGGACACGGGCGTCACACGGGCGGACCACAAAGCAGCAGCAGCAGCAGCAGCAGCAGCCCAGCTTCCAGTAAAATCCATTGTATCCTTCAGACTTTGTTAGCAGATTTCAATGACAAGCCAAGGTCATCTCCTGCCCTGAGATCTGACAGGGTCCAAATCTACAGAGAGGAGGAGAACGTCAGAAGCTCAAGGCGGGAGATTTTGCTGAGCGTACAAAAACCACTGGATCAGGATCCGGATCAGCTGGGAGTGTCCAAGGACAACGATTGTGTTTGACAAAACTACAATATGCTAAATTTAAATCCTCGGTAAACCGGACTACATACTTAAAGCAAGTGAAACTGCTGGCTGGATTTTTTCACATGAGCATTTCTAATAGAGGAGAAAACAGTGTCATGCTCGCTCTGGACTCAAATACAGTGTCACCTAATGTGGTTTACTTTCACAGAAGCAATTATTTTCTGAACGTGGGTGTGACTTTTATTCAAATGTTGGATATCTCACTTTGGCACGAATCCTGCCTCATTTGCAAATTGTCGGCAATTCTATTCAAATATCACTCCCGATTCAAAAAAGAAGAAAAAGAACTCGCCACACGCACGCAGACGCACATGCAAAGTGAACCGATAGTGAACCTGAGACATCCTTTGTATTGTAAAGAGGTGCGATGAGGAGGCAGCGCCGCCAAAGACGAACGCTGCGGCGGCTTTTTCAAAGTACAGCGTTCGAGTCTTCCCCCCCTCTCA
The DNA here is from genome assembly GCF_023055335.1 of Clinocottus analis. Lineage (NCBI taxonomy): Eukaryota > Metazoa > Chordata > Actinopteri > Perciformes > Cottidae > Clinocottus > Clinocottus analis. Next base: position 3,569,241 of record NW_027175865.1, read on the forward strand.
CTCGGAAAACCCTTCCACTAACTTTCTCCGCATCTCGGAAGAGTTTCAGATTCCCCAAAAAGTAAACCGAGCAGCTTTGAAAGGAATGTAAAAAAAAATAAAGTTTTGGGGTGATTGTCTCATTGCTGAACTTGGGGGAAAGTCTCCAGCGCAGTGCAATAGTGAACACAGAAAAAACAATACAGCCGTAACCACCTTCACTTTTCAGACCATTGTCTGGTTCCTTTACTGGACTCTTTTACAAACACAAGCCAAGAGGACTTCACATTAAGTCGCATTAAGTCACATTAAGTCACAGACTGACAGGTAACCACTTGATTGGACGGTGTCGCTAACTTAGCTAGCGGGGACACCTTCCAAATGTAGTAGCGGCTTGTAACACGACTTTTACGGTACCTAACTTGACTGGTGCTTATGTTAATGTCAACTTTCGCTGTATGTGTGTGTGTGTGTGTGTGTGTGTGTGTGTGTGTGTGTGTGTGTGTGTGTGTGTGTGTGTGTGTGTGTGTGCGAGTGGATTTATATCCCACTCCTCACACAGATGGAGGAATGGTGCAGCGGGGCCACCGGGGCCTCCCCTCATCCTCCTCTACAGAGAGCAGGAAGAGAGACATCTACTGCAGATGAGGAAAGCGGAGAGGCCGTAAGATGAGGGGGGAGTATCGGGGAGGGAGGGAGTCAACAAGATGGGAAAAACAAGAGAGGAGAGGGGCGAGATGGGAACATAGAAAAAGCAGGTGTAGGGGGGTAAAAACACTGAAAAAAAGCAGTGAATTGCTGAGAAGAGAGTGGGAGATTGAATGAATAGGGGGAAAGGGGAACAAGGGAGTAAATAGTAGAAGAGGGGGGAGGCCGAGAGAGGTGAAGAGTGGGGGAGGAGAGGAGGAAGACAGGCAAACAGTAGGGACGAGACAAGCTGGGAATAGAGAGGAGGGAGGCGAGAGGCGTTTAAAGAGGTGGACGAGGTGTGGATAAGCAAAGAGGAGGAGGAGCAGGAGGATGGTTTGTGGGGCATTGAGAGGCTGTGTGTGTGTGTGTGTGTGTGTGTGTGTGTGTGTGTGTGTGTGTGTGTGTGTGTTGTGGAGAAAGAGAGTCCGACACAGAAGGGTATTGCTGCATAAGCAGTCTGTCCAGCTGTCTCGCCTCCGAAAACCGACGGAGACGAGTGATGTCAAGTCTCTCTCTCTCCCTTTCCCTCTCTCTCTCTCTCTCTCTCTCTCTCTCCCTCTCTCTCTCTCTCTCTCTCTCTCTCTCTCTCTCCCCCCTGTTTTACTACCCATCCCTCCTTTCTTCACCCCCTCTCTCCCCTCGCTGTTTATTGGTTTATTCATGCAACGTTCAGATGTCTAGCAGTTGGGATCAAAGCTGGAAAACGAGGTCTGCATGCTCATGAATGTAAGCATGTGTGTGTGTGTGTGTGTGTGTGTGTGTATGTGAGGGTTCATATTAAACATACACTGAATGTGTATTCATGATGGTTTTTATTTTTTTATTTTTACGATACGCATTTCCGCACCATGTTATATGTGTGTGTCTGCCGTGTCCCATGCTGGATATACTAATGTCGTGAGTGAAGTGAGACATTCGCACGCACGTCTGGGTGTTCCCATGGTGTCGCGTAGCGGAGGGAGCGAGCTGGCTAATAGGAAGTAGCAGTTGACCAGATAGACACACACTGCACCATGCGGAGACATCAAATTGGTTCTGGGGATGGGAGACGCTGCTGCGCTCACATTGAGCCTCGCTTTTAGAGAGAGAGAGAGAGAGAGAGAGAGAGGCTTTATGTCTGGAAATGATGTATGTAAAGTGACAAAGGGCGTCTGTGTGTGTGTTCATGCCTCGTTTCTGAAGATTGTTTACAGTGTGTGAGCTGAAGCGACAAGTCTCCGTCACGTTTTCTTCCATTTGCAAGGAAAGATGTCCATCATGTTGACTAAAGTCAAGTGTGTGTTCAAATTCTGGTGACCTCTTGCATAATTATGTGACAATTCCTCCTTCCCGCTGTCGTGAACGCGACACCTAGGGAGGAAATTTGGGCTCAAACTTCCACTTGGACTCGGCTTTGGAGTACTTGTGTCTTTTTGTTGCTGCTAGATGAGCAAACATTGGAGCAGGTTAAAAGTTTTTTTTTTTTTAGTTAGATGACTTGTGTTTCCTTTATTCTGGAGTCCTCCAAATGGATGAGGAGGCCGACACAGATGGGTATTGAAAAAAAAAAGACAGCAAGCAACCCATGAAATAACCTCCACAGGGCCTTGAATTCACGTCTCATATTCATGGACTACTTTGTCTTTTCATTCAGGCCCCGTAAAGAAAAAGAAGTCAAGCATTAAATGCATTGTAACGTTCCCTCATGCAGCGCTGTGGACGCTATCTGAAGGCGGACAACGGCGGGATGAACACAGTGGTCTTGGAGGATCTTTTTCTAGTTTTGAAAAAAAAATGGCCATCGCGAGAAAGAGAGGCCGTGTAAGTAGCTGCATACGTGTTCCACAGTGTGGACTCAATCTTGTTTTTTTAATTTTATTTACATTTTATTAGTCTTCAAAATCTCACATACATATATTTCAATTTTTCAGATTCTATGTATGTGGCAAACAGTGTACTTATTTTATAACCATTCAGGTATAGAGATGAGGAGAAAGAGAAGTAAGACAAAAACAAACAAACACACATATTAATAAAGAAACAAAAACAATATCATAATAACAAAACTATCAATAAAGCAGGGAGAAATCATTTTCCGTAGGGTAAAGAAATAAAGTCAGTCATTTATCTGTGACATAGTTGCACAATTTTAATGTGCATAGAAACCCAAACGCACAGTGTTGCACAGACAGATCCATGAAAGAGGAATTCAATTTGGCAAAAAAAAAAAATAAAAAAATAATGTTCTCGTACTTCAGATTTAAAACAAAAAAACACAATAAAAACAACAACAATACAAATGCATAACAAAACAAAAAGCCATCCCGTAGCCACATAGTCCCAAAGCTTTGATACGCAGGCGGCAATGTCACCATGTCAACGAGAGAAGGAAAAAGCTCTCCTCATCATCGTCATCATCATCGTCATCATCACCGTCATCATCGTAAGCAGAATTAAAGAGGCGGACAAGTCCTGGAAAACGTAATAACATGTTTAATATTACAAATTTACATTTAGTGGAATAATTGCTTCTATTTCTGTCTCTAATTGACTCTAATAGTGTTTCTCAACATAATGATTGAATATGACAAATTCAAGCTGAAGTGTGAAGCTGGAGCGACGTGGCAGACGGATAAGAGGAAACGCTAATGTGATGTTTGGGCACTTAGATCCTTCACGAGTCGCTGAATAAACACGCTGAATGTTGTTGTTGTTTTGAAGGCTCATAACTGTGAGTATTAGCTAAAAATTTGTGCTAATAATAATAATAATAATAATGATAAGAATCCAACATTCGACTAGTTAGATAAATTAACATCTTGGCTATGAATTACACCCAGAAACAAGTTCCACTGCAGCTGAAGATTCATGCTTTGAAATGCATCAAACACACAGACACACTCACACACACAGACACACACACACGCACACACACACACACTCACAGCTCGTCCTCTCTGTCTGTGTGCTCATCCATGTTAAAACGCTGACCGCGGCCGGTTGTGTTTACTGTTATTTACTAGACCAGTGGCATTCACTTTCATTCAGTAGCCGAGCACGAGATGAAGTGTTTTTTTCTCAAGTGTGTGTGTGTGTGTGTGTGTCGCTGTCTTCTCTTCTGAGTCTGTCTGCTTGTGTGTGTGTGTGTGTGTGTGTGAGAGAGCTTTTTACATGTGTCACATATGTATACATTAGACATACGTGAAAATGTATTCATACACTTAGGCATTCGCGGGATTGTGTGTGCCAACATGAGCGTGTGTGTGTGTGTGTGTGTGTGTGTGTGTGCGTGTGTGTGTGTAGTATAGGGGTTGGGGCTGACAGTTCCAATAAACATCAGCATTAAGGCAGAACCAGAACACCCATCTTCCCTTTCTCCTCCATTCCTTTCTCTCCTCTCTCGTCCCTTCTCACTGTTTTGCTTCACCTCTCTTTCTCTCTCCTCCCTCCATCTTCTCTCTCTCTCTCTCTCCCTCCACACCTCCCGTGTTCAGGAGATCCAGAAGTGCCTTTAGCAGTATACACAGGGTGGTACTTACCTTGCCGCTCGGTGTGGCTGAAGAGGCCTTTATGTGTCAGGAGAGGTTACTGATAGAGTTACACGTCTGCTAGCTTAGCTCAGCTCCCGCGGGCCTCCCTCACCGCCCTGCACCATGCTGCTGCCATGCGGGGAAACGCCATAAATCAGATTTTTCATGTTTTTTTCTCAATATTTTACACTCCTATTGACAATTTAGATTGCCCTCAAGATGACGTGAAGGTGTGCCCACCCTTCCCCTCCCTCCAACCCTTCTTGAGTTACCCAAGGAGCTGAAACTACATTTTCCTCCGTGTGGACTGGTTTTCTCACAGCAGCAATGGCTGCTGGGTAGGATCGTTGTCGTTGACATTTTAATCAGGGGATCGATTTGACAGGAAACAAGGAGGGATTACAGCATCGCGACACTGATAGAAAGGAACAGCTCTGCCCCCAAAATTCACAGCTCAGTTCATAACCACTAACACCTCCTGTCAGTCAACTCTCTAATGGGAATATTTCCTGCAAACACTTTACTGTTGGCTTGATTTCAAATAATCATCACTTTGGAAATTACAGGAGATAATTACATTTGACTTTTGGGGCAATGGTGCCGTTGACAAAACACTTTGTATGAAGCATCTAGAGGAAAAACAGAGATCACAACATTTTGGTTCAAAATCATAGGGTGAGTAATGCACTCGTGCTTCTGTTAGATTTGTTGAAATTCCCGTGGCATTACAACAACAGTAGACAAATCAAATGCGCTGCCGTAAAACCGGAGGAAGGCCAGAGTCTTCTCATGTGGCAGGACTGTAATAAACCGACCTTTGGTGCTGTAGTGCTGAGAGGGTTTTCCACACTGGGCTTGTCTTCTAGTGGAGGATGTTTTGTTTTTTTATATCTAGCATACTCTTGTTGCTTCTGCAATGTTCACTACCCAAGCTTTAATGGACAAGTAGCTGGAAAAAACATTACAGCCCCCCTTCGCACACCCACTTTTGGAATTAACTCTTTTTTACGATAGAAAACTCTTCATACTTTCCACATACATCCTGGCTATTGAAGCGTTAATGTGACTGTTAGAGCCTCACAACAACGCTGTTATAGTATTTAGTCCTAAATTAATAGAGTGCTTGCGAGTGCAACTGTGGTAAACACAGATTTAAAGTGTTGCTTTTGTGTGCTTCTTCTTGATTTTGAAGATCTGCCGATTAAACCAACTAATCGATGAGTCGACTAAATCATGCGAGTGTTGGTCGCCTGAGAATGTCATTGGTTCGAGGACATCCCTCGTTACCACGTTACATTAAACACTGGTACGTGCATACATGGACTTTGTTGTTTTACTGCATATGCTTGGCCTAACTCTTATTCAGAAAGGGAATAATTGCGTTGCCCTCTTCCTCTACTGCTGCGCGCGTTGTGCTTTCACTCCGGCGGCAGCTTCATCGTACTCCCCTCGAGCAGAAGTCGGTGCCATCGTGAGGTTCACAACCTTAAACGCCGGCTTGCCTCCACTCCAAGCGACCGCCCCCCTTGTTAAACCTGAACAAATCTTCGGCTGTTGTTCGCCGTCTCGCACGTCAAAGACTCGGCACGCAGCACAGCTTCCCCCGGCTTTGAGTCACAACCATATGGCGAGGCGAGAGATGTAATGTCTGTTATTACGTCGCGGGATCCAGAATTGCAGCTGTTTGCCTGTTTAGAATAGATGGCGATAACGCAGGTGTGTGCGTACCGGAGGTGGAAAGCAAGCAACATGTTAAAGAGATGACTTTATTGCCGTGCAGCCGGGCTCGGAGTTCCAATATGTCCGACGTGCGATCGCCGTAACTGCTGCAGGGAAGGTCACTGCCGCTCGGTTCATGTCACGACATGTGACGCGCTGCTTCCTGCCGGCCTCAAAGCAATAACAGTGAGTCCATGCAGCAGGTTGAAATACACACACACACGCACACACACAGATAATATTAGAATCCCAGACCGGTAATAATTTAATACAAAGTAGTATTACAGAGATTTTTCATGGAGGTAAATTTTCCACAACAGTATTATAATGGTGCTCTTAGGCTTTGTGTGTGTTATTAGAAGTCATTAAAATGTTCCAAAAAAAAAGCTCCTGGCTAATTTAGCTCATTACTTACTTGAATGAGCAGCCCCTCCTCATTATACTGTATTACTTTATATTAAGAGCTCCGCAAAATTATCACAGGGCCTTTGTATTACCTTTAAAAAAAACAAAAAAAAACATGCCTTAGCAGTTAGCGGCGCCATCCATCGCTGGATTCAAACTCATGGCGAGAACGGTCAGCAGCGTGCAACTGCACCCGTTCCACACACACACACAACTTGGTAAGAATTGGAAAATGTACGAGTTACTAAAATAACATTTTAGTTTGTCCTGGAAAATAAAGGTTTGTGTGAGTGAGCGGCGCTGACTGACAGTCGCTCGTTGCTTCGTCTGCATCTCCATTTCTTTTTCCATCACTCTCCCCTCCCCCCGTCCCTCCTCCCCTCCTCTTCCTCCTCCCTCATGCAGACAGCTGATGTTGGCGTGTCAGCAGTATAGTTCTTTTTCAGGTGCGAGCTGCTGCTCCTCTAGGAGTTAGTACGTGTGTGTGTGTGTGTGTGTGTGTGTGTGTGTGTGTGTGTGAGCGCCCTGTACGTGAATGTGTGTGAGATAGAATCAGATTGTGTGTGTGTGTGTGTGTTAGGGGGGGGTGCGTGTACTCGATGTCTTTATGTTTTTGCTGTGTGCATGTGTGAGTGTGTGTGTGTGTGTGTGTGTGTGTGTGTGTCCCTGCATATTGCTTGCTGCCCCATCAGGCAGCTGGATCCCCGCTCCGCCTGCATTTGCTGCATAAGGTATCTCGAGCGGTATAAGTGTACACTACACACACAATGTGACGCATTGGATTGCTCTATTGTTTTTTTGCTGCATCGAGCATTTGCACAGTCCCGCTGCATCGTGTGTGTGTGTGTGTGTGTGTGTGTGGGGGGGGCACCTTCTGCACCAGCGTGCTCTGCATCGTAGCCGGACGCTTCAGGGCGTCCGTGCGGCCGAGCGGCATCTGGGACCTCTTGCATCTCCCTCCTGCTGCAGCTTCTTACCCGTTTCTACTCGACCGAATGTTCAGCAGGATGACGTTTAATTGTCCATTTGTAAGCCAGGTGAGGGTGCTGGGGGGGGGAGTGTGTGTTTGTGTGTGTGTGTGTGTGTGGCGCACATGTGTCATTATTAACATGCGATCCGTTCATGCAGTCGTGGTGGGATGCCGACTCAGCTTTTAGCGCTACAGCAATGGCCCTCCATGTAGCTCAAGCCTGTGTGTGGCTTCATCGGCGTGAAAAGTCTTAGAAAAAACAAAACGCACCAAAGTGTCAAAATACATTTCATGAAATCATTTTAAAAAATATAACTCTTAACATATAACCGATTCTGGTGAGGTGTATTTCTCTTTTTCTTTCTTTCGGAATACTAAGTTGGTATCAGAGAACCAAACAACAAACAAAGTCCTACAAACTCACATTGTTGTTGCTGTGCTCTGGCGAAGCCTTTCCCAGTGGCAGAAACGCCAACGCTTTGCAATCACGAGCAAACATTTGAATGTCATATTACTGTTAACATCGTGCTCTGGAAACCACTGAACTGCATTTGTGCTAATGAGGCCGAAATGAAAGGGAAACATTCACAGTCGACTACCTGCCATGTACACAACGTTGCTCTATAAAACCACTTCACAAGCGTTTACACAGCTGTCAGTGTGGCTTCACGTTTTCTACTGTGCCATTATACTGTAGTATTCTTTGTATCTCCCCCCGCCCCCTTTCTAAACTTTGCGGTAATGTTGATCTTGGCCTCTCGTTGCGTTTCGCCATCTGTCTCATGCTCGCTAGGTAGTGTGTGTCTGGCAGCGCTGGTTATTTGCTTCCGTCGCCACGCAACAAGAGATTTGCGGGGCGGAGGCACCCGAGAGCTCGCCGGAGAGAGAACTGACAATGTAGACAAACAACCCGGCCGCTCGCTCGCGTGCGAACGCGCGGGCCCCGCTGTTCACGACGCGTGACCCGGGGACTCTCTTCCATGCAGATGATCGCATTATTCCCAGCATCCCTCTGAAAGCCGAGAGCGTCAGGAAACGAACTCGCAGCCGACATCCTGGTCTCCTCCTGTTGTTGTACGCACTCTGTCACTCGCTCTCGTTCTCCCGCCGTCATTCAGTCGCTTTCATTGCGTTTCTCATTCTGTCTCTCGCCCCTCCCGTCCCCTCTCGCTCTTTCAGAGTAGAGGAGAAGTGACGGATTGACTGTCTCTCTGTGGGAAATGAGCCCGCTAATGTGGCGAACGGGGCTTGTTCCATATTCATCTGAAAGCCTGTGAATCACCGTGCGGCTATAGAGGCTGCCGTGTGCACGGAGGCACATCTGCCTCCCTTCCTCTCCCTTTCCCTCCCCCCCCCCCCACCACCAAAAAAAAAAGTCAAACGGAGCGCAAAATGAGCGGTGAATATAAATCCATTTCCTGTCTCTTTCAGGTCTTCATCAGTCCATCTCTCTGCTTCTCTCTCTCCTCCTCCTCCTCCTCCCCTCACGATCTGCCTGCTCCATGACACCTCTCCATCTCCCCTTTCACACACACACACACACACACACACGATCATCTTTCCGAGCGCTATTGTTCCATCCCCCTTTTCTCTTTTCCTGCCTTTCTCTTTTAATCAGCCCGTCCTTATCGTCTCTTCAACTGTCTGCACCGTCACCCACGACAGTACAAAAGAGAGGTGGCTTTTTATGAAAAAGGTATCAGGGAGTCGGGGAGACTGGCAGACGCCTCACCAGCTGGCGCTGAGAGGGGGAGAGAAAGAGGCTGGGAGTCGTGAGGGATGGCTGCAGGGATTAAGGTATGAAGCGTCCTCAAGTCAGTCAGACACAGTAATGTGGTCCAGCGCGACTATCTGAGCAGACCCGGCGCGATGGCCGGGCAGCGGGCCAGTTTTGAACACTGGCTCAGCCAGTGGAGTATAATAGATGGACAACAAGAGGGTTGCAGGTCTGCTGCATGAGGCCTGCTATCAGTGAATGTTAAGTAGCTGCACAGTACAGTGTTCGAGCTGAGAGCGCCGCTGGGAAGAAGGCCTTTCACAATAAAAGGCATCATGTTCCAAGGCAAAAGGGTTCACCGAGTGGATTTGGGCCTTCATTGGTTTGCAGTTGTAGTTAATGAAGGTGTCTCTTGACAGAGTGAGTTATTAATAAAGAGGAATACGACCCGGTGTCCAAATGTTTTGTTTTTTTATTTTGAAATGTACGTTTTGAAGGATTTTTAACTAAATAAATGTGCACAGGCGCCTTCAAGTTGTGCTTGAAGGCGCCTGTGCAACTGTTCAACTTTTAGTGCTCGAGCTTCAGCAGCGCTCAATTGTAATTGTGCCGTTTATCCTCTTTGTACAGTTTGCTTCAAAGCCCAGCCCGCTCCCTGGGGGGTTAAGGCTTTGCCATCATGCTAATGACACAGGAAGTAGTCTGACAATGGAGCTATTTTGGGGGGATCCCACCTTTTTTTTCCCACGTTTTTGTGACCACTGTTGTGAAAACTGAACATCCGTAAACTCTGGCTCCAAAGATCTCCTCCAAATTGTTGGAATCAGCCAAATATCCAGCCACGACAATAACAACGTTTTACGTCACGGAGCGACGCTTTCTGTCCTCCAACACAAGAAACTCGGCCTGGTCTCCGAGGCTTTTACGTCTGCTATGTTGGCTTTATTACATTTGTATTTCAGTGACTCATCCTGTGCCAGCTGAGGCGAGACGATTCGGCAAGTTTACCAGTCACAGTTACACAACGTCTCTCTTTCTCGGCGCCCGTCTTTTTCTCCAAATGTTCCCCGTTTCATGCTTCACTCCCGAGAAGAGCTCCATACCAGAGGGGGTTACCGCATCACGGTAGCACGCCACCAGTGACGTCAACCTTATCAGTAGAAAAAAGCAGCTTAAAAGCAAAAACAAACAAGCCCCCAAGAAATCTATAAGAAGCAGGATTTGGCCCTGATATGATGCAGTCATGCAAAGCTGTCGTTTGAATCGTTCGACCTAATCTGGTTTTAGTTACGTATTAAAAGGCGCAGGGAGGGAGGGAGGGAGAGCACCTCCTGGGCAAAGACTTAAAGTCACTCCAAATCATGTTTGGTTGAGATATTCTGAGCGGAAGGCGTCGGAGAATACGTGTCACAAACCGTGTTTTCGAACACTAAAGTTGCCGCTTCGAATCATCCGACTTCTAAAGTGCCTTCGCCTATCAAACCCAACACACACACACACACACAGACATAACAGACGCGCAGAGATGGATTACCAGACTGAGAGTACTGTGTCCACAGTATTATGCAAAGCTATTCGTGACTGACAATGTAATGGGAATGGCAAATTAGTCGCAAATTGGCAGTCTGCTGTCAAACTTCTGGAAAGCAATATCTGCTTTCATAAATTAGTGCTTATGGTGGCCTGAGTAGGACACACAGCCACTGAGCAATGAAGGCTCCACGGTCCCTGATGTCCCCTTGTGTGGATGATCATACCTTTTTATTTACCTTAAATATGATCAGTCATGGTGAAAGTTGGCTGTTGTGTAAGATGAGTTATGTTAATGTCGTTTTGCTCCTTTGTGTATCGTAATTGGTGCGTCACACCTGGAGCTAATCAGCCAATCAATGATGGAAAGAGGAAGCGGGGTTGTGTACTCTGTTCAAACAGAAGGCGTTGTTGATTTCTCCCCTTTTTATGGGACTGTTTATTCAAATTGAAGAGGTCTTTAACACCGCCCTGTTCATCTTAACAAAACTGTTCGAGCTTTGTTAAGTTGCCTCGGGACTGTGGGTGAACGGCAATAATGGAGTCCACGGGGGCTTTGAAGCCGGCACGATGTGTCTCACTTTCCTCAAAAGGCTTTTACTCTCTCACTTTGTGTCGTACTGAGTCCACAAGCTGGAACGCAGCCGTGTCTTTAAGCACCGATCATCTCGGGACAAAAGGGCCGAATGAAACGTTAACAGCCTTGTCTTCCACCATCGGCTCCTCATAAGTGTTCCCGTACAGCTAAGCGGCATTTGTCTCCCGGCCACAGTTTTAAAACGTGTGGTTAAACGCTGTGAACGGCAACAAATCAGCATGGTTAGGGTTAGTAGAATACGAGCGCAATAACTTCTTTAATATGTTTTGAGTTGCACACGTGAGTGGAAACATGTCAACGTTGACTTGTTGGTCTGTCGCGGCACACGAGCAGCGGCCTCCTGTGGGGGGAATATCTCATGTTGACCCACCCGTCCACCCCGAAACTCCTTCCCTCGGAGTACGGTCAGAAACATATGAATGAGACGGCAAAACGATCGCAATCCTGGGAAAGAGAAAGGTTTTCGTACTGGGAAAGTTTTGAGACGACCGGGCTGCGTCTCCAGGTCTTAGTTCTCTTCCTCTTCATCCCGGCTGTACTTTCCATCATTGTCTGTCCTCTTGTGTATTTCCTCGAGCCTCTGACATCTTGGAGAAGAAGCGTCAACATGATCAATTTTACAGTGAAACGTCACCGCCACCATCCAAACGCCCTTCATCAGCAAGCTCTTAAACAAATCAATTCATTTGTTAATTAATCAAACAAGTGCACTGATGTTGTATGTGGACATAGAGCTACACACACACACACACACACACTGCTCGCTACCCACTGTCCCAACACACACGCATACACACACACCCTTTTACTCCTCCCATTCTCCTCTGTGGATCTCAGTATGAAAGGGTCCTTCGCTCAATTCTAATTTAATCTCCGATCTCTTTTTCGCCATCGATCTTCATACACCCTGCGCGCCTCAAAGTGATATTGAGAGAGGGACCGGTATGGAGATGGACATTGATTTGGAATGAAGAAAGAGAAGAAGGAAAAATCGGGTGGATGGGCTTGAAGAAAAGTGTTGCGAGGAGAGTAGAAAAACAGAGTGACAGAGACGGAGGGGAGGTGAGAGCTCCCGCGTTGATTAGATCGACTTCTGCTGATATTACGACGCTATCGGTTCCGTCCCATTTCCTCCTCAGCTCGGAGAACTTCATCAGGAGGAAGTTAGCGTGAATTATGCAGCGGCCTTGCCCGGGCGGCTGACAGGTTGCTCTGCCTCGCTGGTTTACTGCTTTCTGCGCAGCAGCCTCCGTATACCAGCCCGCGGCGCAAGCATTTGCCGTCTTGCTCGGGATCTCCACTTTGTGCCTGGGTTGTAGGGGTTCAGATGCAAAAGCCTGCAAACAAACAGGGGTTGGCTCTTGCTTTTTTTTTTCCTTTCTGAGAAACGGTAAATGTGTGAAAGGTAGCGGCCTCGTGGGGGGTTTTTCAGTTTGCAAATGTCTGCACTGCCGGCCCGAAAAACTGCAATAGCAAAAAATCAACACAAAAAAACTCTGACTGCTATTGTGGAAACCCAGAGTTTAAGTACACAGCTCAGTCTTATTAAAGAACTGTGCGATAAGTAAACATCAGCGGCCTTTTCAAGATTAGCCGACTGTTTCTGAACGGCGTTTCAACATTTAAATAACCAGCAACTACCGGTAGTGACAGCCGAGGCGGACGTGTTTACCAAGAAACCCCCACAAACGCCCATTCTACTGCAATTAGGCCGTGGAGGTCAATACTCCCAAATCGCAGCAGCTGCCACACGAATAAGCATTACAGGGTGATTACAGTGCTACTCAGCCCGGGCCTCAATCAGGAAGTGGACTTCAGATGAACAGCCCAGGTTGAAAGAGGCAGAAGCCTGCAAAACAATCAAAATACTCAAAATCTGCATCACAAAAAACTGTTCTGCTGTTAGTTTTTTTTTTTACCTTTGTCAGTTTTATTAAACCTTTAACTAAGACTGGGTAGTATTGTTGGAAATAACAGACACTTGTCTACCCAATGATGTTTTCTTCTTTCAAGGTCATTCAAGGTCATGGCTCGTGGGAAGTGGATGATCCAAATCAAAGGCGCACACATGGCTCTACATTAACCTCTGCATGTACGCAATTATGTACTTTCCTCTTGACATTTAATAAAAAGCATGTACGCCTCTCCTTCAAGAACGCTGCGCCGACATATCTTTTGAAGATAAGCCAGGAAGTACAAAACAAGACGCACACAGAATAATTTGCATACATTCAAGACTGTAAAAGTTTCAACTGAGAAATGTCACGAGCGATCGTTCCTGCTTTTCCACAGCGGCTGGTTGAGACCCAGAGACGCACACGAGGGACGAAGTGTTGCTGTCGGCCCCGAGAGCTGGAGGACAGACCAAGAGGCCTTCAACAAAGGTCCACGTGGCAGGTTTTGTTTTTTTAGAGGCGCTGCTTCAACAAGTCTTGTGGCCTTGGAGCACATTGGTGGAATTCATCGCGCGCTGTAACACAGCTGCCAGATATTTATTCAGGATTTTGCTTGACTTTGGCAGTCACCTGTAACTCCCTCACTCGGATCTCCTCTGGCAGAGCGCTCTGCTGGAGGATTTCAAAATAAAGGGCTGAAAAGCGGAACAAAATTTCTTTTTTTTTTAAAAAAAAGAGGATGAATTATAGATACATAGATAGATACATAGATAGATACTTTATTAATCCCCAACGGGAAATTTGTCGTCAAAATAGCAGCGCCACACACTTTACAGACACAAAAATTTGATAAACTAAACAAATTAAACACACAAAATAAAATAAAATATATCTTTTTGAAAAAAAAAAATATATATATATATATGCAGTAAATACACAATAAATACAATAACTGCAATAAATTAAGGAAATTAAATTAAATGTAAACAGTGTGCAAAGTGTGCAAAGTATGTAAAATATATATACTTTGTAATAATATATACGTTTAAGGTTATATGAGTAATAATGGACATTCAAAGACACCGTCATTTGTTATTTCTGCATTTTGACTGGTTGCATTTCATCCACAAATATTAGTATTTAAAGATAACCTCAATAACACTAACAAGGGTGAATGCAGAATGCTTTTTTGAGACGCTACAACAATGTGGTGAAGCATAGACGAGGCAAGAAGAGATAGAAGAGAGAGAAAATTCAGGCGTTGCATAACTGAATATCGTCCTGTTACGATGCCGAACAAAAATCTCATCATATCGCCCAAGCCGATATGACAGATTGTCATTTTTACGATCACCAATCTGCTCAGTGAATAACGGCAGAACAGCGAGGCAATGTCATGGTACACCTTGTGTGATCGGGGCGGGGTGGGCGGGCCCAGAGGGGCGGGGCGGGGCGGGGGCCTCCTCGCTCTCAGCGGTGGCCTTGGCCCGACGGAGCCGAGGCCAAAAACCCGCTGGGCTCACTTCACCTCCTCTGCTTAGCCCTGACACATCTGAGCCGAGGAGACAGAGAGAGAGAGGGAGGATGAGGGGGGATGGGAGAAAATACTCCCATCCCCCATACTCAGGTGGTTAGAATGAGAGAGAAGAAGAATGAAAAAACAATCAAATAAAACAGAAACTAAAACAGACGGACGCTCTTGTCTTCTGCCGTTGGTGTCCTTAACCTCGCCGCCGCCCTCGGTGGGCCGCGCGAGCCCACTTCCTTGACCTCGGGGGTCGATCAGCCGAGCTGCACGTGTGTGTGTGTGTGTGTGAAGATGCAGCTCGCGAAGCTTCGCCTTCGTCTTGCAACCGCTCCCACTCAGTAATTACAATAGCCTCTCATCCCCCGGTCTCTCCATGTGGAAAGGAGAATATCTTGACTTGAATCCGAAAGGGGAAAACAAGGACTGAGGGTCACCTGCTCGCGTACAGTATTGACTGATGCTGAAAGCTCATTAGGAAAGAAAAAGGTTATTTATAGAGAGATTCGAATTGGAGATGCGGTGTTTCATGTAAGACTGCCTTTTCAACAATGCTATTTTATTGAATTTTTTCACATTTCAAAGCAGTAAACAAAAACAGTGTAACATATGCTGCACATGTCGGTAACCAGTTCATTTGGGCCGCAACTAACAACTATTTAGATCATTAAATTATCTGTCAATCGCTAATTCATTCTTTTTATACATAGTGTTTTGTGTGAATCCTTTTGCCAGAAGAATCGAATTGTTTGACGAGATATTTAAGTGTTTGTGCTCATATTCTCTTCAGGACACTTGAGGACGAATATTACTGGGGCCAAGACAGACACTTTATTTAATATTCAGGTACTCGGACACAATTTTGGCACACTGACCAAACATATGAGCAGAGTGGCACCACCTCCGCCTCATTTTAAACCAGATGCTGCTTACTCTACTGGCTTTATTTTAGTTCTTCCCGAAGCTGTCAAGGCTCTATCACAGATATAAATGGAAACACATCTCAGAATACTGCAGTACCAAACTACAACCTCTCAAGAATGATCATGCAAATGCTCCGCCCCTCCCATTAGTCAAAGATGTAAAAAAAAAAAAAGAAAGAAAAGAAAAACATTTTCTTTGACTCTGACAAGGAAGGTCAGTTCTTCCAGTTCCCAGTCTTTACTTTCCACCAGCTCTTTGTTATCCTCGTTAAAGACACAGATGCATTGCTTCCTTTGAGTCTCTTTCTTCTGTATCACGTCCATGTATACGCATCACACACACATTGTTGTTTGAGACTTCTAGTGATAAATATCCAGCGGTGCAGAGATGTGACCGAAAACAATCTCAACACATGCTCATTTACTACTTTCTCTGCGTTTCCAAAGGCATCTCACGACCCTCAGCCTCGTCGAGGGTAGACGATGTGGCACTTTTGAGTTAATCGAGGCAATTTAACAGCAGCACAAACCTACAGAATCGAAAACGTACTGGAGAGATGAATCAACACCTCTCGAAAGTAGTTTCAACAACAACAACAACAACAACGAAAAAGCACATACGCAGTAGGTCCATGACCTTGAACAGGTGACGCTGAATCTTTACACATGAGCATCCATTGATTCTTCAGGAAATGTGGCGGCACCACAGCTCCTAATCAATTATCACATACCATGATGGATTCACTTGTCAAAAAGTCTATTAGGGATCCAATAGCGAACGCGCCATCAGAATTCAATCCAAAAATCTACAGTATTTCATGATGAATAAGTGACTAGACAGCGTTATATTCTTTTTTTTTAGTACTTTAGCTTCCATATATCTTTGGATGCTTTCAGGAGTCAAAGACTGAAAGCATTGTTTTATTGTTATAACATAATGATCAGCTATATTTCCACTGGAGCGTAGCGTTGTTAATGCGAGATTTATCGCGAGCTGTGGTCATACATTATAATCTTTGTCAATACCCATAAACATAAGATTGTATTATTGTGTCCCACAGCGAGAGAGGTTCTGGGAACTCTTTACAATGGGAGATATTAGGAGAAGAAGTCCAGACGTTCTGTCTACCAGACGGCCAAACGGCCTTCTCCTCTGAAAGCCATTAAGACTTTAAGATGAGGCCATAAAACCAACTCCAGCCAGCTCCATTACTGGACGCCCCGGCTCCGTCTGTCCGTCCGTCCGTCAGTCAGTCGCTCTATCTCTTCGGCCCTCTGTTGTCGGCATAAGTATCACTGGGGGTTCTGGGTAATTACGGTTATTATCTCAGTAAGTCCACATTGAATTTCTTCCCCATGGAAATGCCATGAAGTGATTTTCCACAGCTATGGCAGGAACACAAAATAAATACAAGATCCAGACCTCTGCAGCGCTCTGCTAATTATTTTTCAATCGCAGAAGTCTGACTCATGCCGCAGTGATTAGTTGATGTTTGGAAAGGGAGAAATTAATATTTCGGGACGACACATCCAGATGATTAAATTAGATTTTTTCACGAGTCGTGTGAATGTCGCTTTGCATAGACGTCAACAGGATACTATAGTCACGCAATAAATAAAAAGGTCAATTACTTTATTCTAGCTGGAGTTACGATCTCTTTTTTGATGACCTCATGGCGAAATTAATAATTTTGTGGGAGTTTTTTTGTCCTCTGTTTCTTCTCGCGCACACACTTGCTTGAGTGACTCAAGGTTCCTTATTATGTCCTCAATATTCACGTTCGACTTTGAAAAGTCCCATTAAATATGAATGCGTTTCTATCCCCCCCTCTTCTGTTTGGACTGGACTCAGCTGAGCAGCAGCCTCCCCGATCATCAGCTTTCACGATGCTAAGCTGCCATCAATTAGATCTCATTTGACACACCCGGTCTGACGGCGCCGCGTGCCGTCGGCGGTGGCGGCGGGGTGAGACGCGGCCCTCAGCAACTCGCTAATTAAAGCAGTAATTAGGCCTAATCCAGGGCTTTGAAACCAACTCCTCAGCGGGCCAGGTGTGCCAGACAGCAGTGGAGGACGGATATCCTTATTCAGTCCCTCGCTCGCTCTCAATTTACATCCTCGCTCTCTATTGTGTCCTTCATCTCGCATTCGTTACAAGGTCCGATGGCTGAAGGGTGATTCCTAATGAAAGAAAGTGACGACGAATGAAGTTTGGATTTTTTTTTAGTTTTTTTTTATGCTGACTGTGGTGGAAATTTATCACAGTGCTGTTTTCTGAATGTGAGTATTATTGAACTCTGAAAGCAGAGTTCAGTTCGTCTTGACCTAGTCGTGTGGGCGCCAACGAAGTGGGTCAGTAACACAATTGATCTCATTGCTTAAAGTTCCTCTGGTTGTTTTGTCTTTCTGTCCCTCACTCTTGTCTCTCAGGGTCGCAGCCAAACAACATCTTCCAGACAGGCACCAAGGCATGTCTGCATGAAGGGCGGAAGGAGGACGCCGAGGAGCAAGGAGGAAGGGGGAAAGGGCAAGCATTTCAATAATAATTGAAGATGTATAAAACTCATGTTCACCTATTTTTCGGGGTCAGACATCCGAATCATCTGTAGTCAATAGCTATGTTCATTCAATTGAATAATTCAAGTTTCTGTTTAATAAATGCTTGAAGACGTTTGAGTGTTTCACATCACATTTGTTTTCTCTAAGGGAGAGTTGACTAAAACTCTCAAGTCCCAAGAGTTTTATGTGGAAACGACGAGGCACACCCAAACACCTGGTGTCATGTTTGGTTCTATATAATGTCAGAAAATTGTCAAAAACCATCGATCAGTGTAACTTAAAGCCCAAGATGATGTCCTCAAATGTCTTGTTTTGTCCGCAACTCAAGTTGATTATCAAAGTAGCTGCCGATTTGATTTAATAGGTGACATTTAACCTCCAGGTGAAACATTGGTATGAAATTTAGCTGCAGTTATTTTACAAAGATTTAGTGATGATCAACAGAGACCTCATACTTTATAATAGTGAATAATTAGCGAAGATATTAGCGTGTTTACCCGAAATAATTAGTGAGGCCTTTTCAGGAAGCTTCATGGTGATTACGTGCATTTCCTCTAACTTTTGAAGAATTAGATAAGATTCATACTCCATATCTGTAAGGTGACAGCCATCAGCTAGTTAGCTTAACTTACCAGATTGCTTGGTTCTTGACAGGTGACCAGGTAAACTCCAGGAAGTTAGCTCCCCCAGGGAAGAAAACTCACAGATCAGTTAGATCAACGATGTAAGGCCGGGCAAGAGGAAAACCCACAACTTGGAATTGCTGTTGCACAGTGGAGACTATTTTAACCACAAACCAATGAAACGCACCGGAGACTTTCCAAAAAAATTGCTCCTTTTTCCTTCTGTGTGATCGACATGACTAGATATTCGTAAGAATGAACACGCCCCTGACACGCGAGCATATTTTACAGCGAGTGAATGCGTCTCCTGTACGCGAATACATGCGCACACTGTGCCTGTGTGCATAACTGCAGTTCCATCTGTTGGCTTTAAGTGGAAGAAGGAGTGGGGATAGTAGCTTGTGATACTGGCACAGATGGTCTGTTCTTTCTGATAATGTTTCACAGTTGGAGCCGTCAGTGGAGAGAATGTGTGGACTTAAAAATCCCAGTTGAATTGTAATAAAGTCACTGTACATCTCTGCAGGTTCTCAGCTGTGATCTGTTGGGTAGAACTGGCTGAGGGAGGAAAGGAGATAGGGAGGATGAAGCATAGAGCGACGGAGAATTGAAAAATAGGGAAAAGTCTGTGGGAGGCATTTTGTTTTATTAATATATTGTAGAGGAAACAAAGGAGAAAGATGAAGAAAAGAAATCAAAAAAAAAAAGAGCGATGCATTCATTAAGCTGGGGGGAATACGAAAACCGGTAGTTTGTAAGAAAGACGGGGTGAAAGTGAGGCGAACCATGTGATTTGTGGAAGGAGAGATGATGTTAGAGGGGAGGAGAGGCAGGCAGGTTAGAAAGATTAGTAGTAAGAGGCGAACAGGAGGTGAACAGATAGAGGAGGGATTACAGGAATCCCCTGACCTCGCCAGGCAGCCATTAGAGCAAAACTAATTACCAGCCAACGACCCTGGAGATAGAAGTCAGTGCCCCTGGCATACCACAGTCCACACGCACGCTCGCACAAGTGCCCCGTCGTCCTCGCAAGTGTGTGTGCATACTTAAGTTTCCTGCTCTGCCGCTGTCCCTCAGACCCCAATCCATATGATGTATGGACGCATGGGAGCAAAGGGAAATGTCTAATCACCCCCACGAAACGAGAGCGAGAGAGAGGGGAAGCACCTTCAAGGGACCTTTACTGTCCCTCCTCCATCTTTTCCTTGTACAGCCACAGCACTAAGCCTCGTGCTGTACGGCGCCACTAGGATTTTATCGACACTACCGCTACCAGAATGCTTGCTTTAAAAATATGTATTATTCTGAAAAGAATAATGTCAGAACCGGATAATAATTCAAGTATTAGATATAACCGAATGCTGTTTCTAGAGCAGTAACAAGTCCCTATATGAGCTGTCAATGCAGGAGACAGCGGGGATAATACATTACACTCGAATGTTAAAGCTAACAAATGCTCGATACATTGCCATGAAATTGGATTAAAACGTCGGCGTCCCGAGGAGAACGAGTGGTAATATCTTTGGTGATCCCTTAACTCCTCATCTCAGCGCCGTCATCCTCGGCTGCACTTTGTGTTTAAGGCTCATTTGCAAGTTATGTCGAGCGTTAGCATGCCGACTCCTCAGCTTGCTAACATCGTACATTTGGGCATGTTAGCATGCTAACCACGGTCATACCAGCCGCAGCCATTTCATTTATCACAACAGCTAAGCGTCAAAGACAAACTTTGCAGCTTTTATCTAACTCTTGGCTCTGTATCTTTATTTCTGAAACATTAGCGACGCTACACAACAGTTTAAGCTATTAGCAAAACAATATAACAGTTAATGCTGAAGATTTCTTACCATATTAATGCATTTCTATATTTTTGTTCCGTTACAGTGCACAAAAGTATATTATTAAAATCACAACACAAGCCTGTTCTGTCCTTTCAGTGGACTGGGAATTAAGCTACCGATACATACCGAAATTTGGTAAATGAGTGTCAATGACTAACGCCCGATTGTCTGGTGATAGCAGTGTGTGAAAGGGTGTGGAGAACATTGAGTTGTTTAATTTTTTTATCATTTGTGTTAGCTAGCTAATTCATGTTGGAACGCTCCACCGGTTACAGAAAATAAGCAACAGAGAGCTGGTGGCTGCTGATAAACGGTTACTTCATCATTTCAATGCTCTATGTATCACTGTTTTCATGCATCGGGTGCACTGGGAGTGAGGTTACACTTTAACCGTTGGAAGATGCAGGGTTTGACTTAATATCAGTCATTCTTTAGTGTATATAGGGATAGGAAAAAATGCAATATGTCATTATTCTTACAGACAGCATTGGGGCAAACGCAGGAACTAGTGTCTTAGTTCAATCCATAGTGAGCCAGACTATAGGCCTTTTTAAACTTAAAAATTCTCAACGGACCCAAAGTTTTCAAATTCTTGCTGCAATGTTTATCCATGCAGTAGCCGACAGGAAGTAAACTAAGAACCAAAGCAACAAAAGGGCATTAAAAGGTCTATCAGAGAGGGAACGTTTGTCGAGCAACGTTTCCCTTGAAAGCAGAGAGAAAGACTATTTGTTTGCGGACCCTTTTGCTCTCAGCAGAGGCTTTCAATGCGATCAATATTTGATAAAGGCAGAGTGAGGGACATGAAAAGGTGTGGCACACATCCAGCCATTGCTCGGCGAGATGTCAGAGTTCCTTTTTATCATCAGGCTCACCTGATACTATGGTTTGCCTCAAAGCTTAGAGGAAAGTCACACGGGTACTGTAGGTTCAGAGAGATAATCAGACGGAAAGGCTTTGTCACGCAAACGGATATATGGATTCATACACAGACACACAAAGCACACCATCAGTTGAAGGCACAAGGCTCAACGCTTGACGTTTCCTCCCTCAACTCTGGGCTTAAGTCGAAAGTCCTCAATCTGAGCGTTGGCCCTCTTCAATTAGAACAGACTCTGAAGACTGTCTGAAGGAGTCCGCCGGGAACTCAAATCCATTACCCGCGAGACGCCGGTGCCCCGCAGCTGGCTTTGCTGTCTGGCCTTGAAGTGTGGCCGTCATCATTAAGACGACACCTTCACACTTCCATCTGAACCCTCACACCTTTGTTCCTTTTTTTGGGAAGAGAACCACAAGCATTCGTGGTCTGCATTCAGAAAAGTCATCTGGCACCTAGAGTTATATTTCACAAGCCAGTTGGATCGTTCGAAGATGAAAGGAATCCATTTTTTCTATTTTGCATTTTTCAGCATTTCTTTTTTTTGTATTTGACATTGGTCAATATTGAAGTGAGCTAGCAATCTTAATTTTTTGGCACCACAGCTGCTAAGCTACTGCTGCATTTTGACAAAACTCTTTATGCTGTACATGGCCGATTGGGAGAAGTTTTAATTGTTTTTTCTGTGCATTACTTTAAAAGTCTCCTGCAGTGCTAAAACAAGAGATAGAGACAAAGACACATTTCCTGCAATGCCTTCGCACATTATCCTTCTGCCACCGCTTAATCAGATGGCAAATATGGGATTAAAAAATAAATAATAACTACAATGTCATAAATGGTGAGCCGGTGATCAATACACACAATATGTGCTTAAGGCATGATGGATTAAGCCAGGACGAATGTATGGATTTTACAATCATTGTGGTATCAACCTGCGGTCTTCGTAAAAAGTGTTGACGGGTGGATTCCTGGTCAATACGGTAATTTATTTCCAAGAACTATTGGTGCAATAATATATAAAGCCAGTTACCATTTTCTGGCCTCTGCTGTTTTCTTGAAGTGTCTTTTTTTTTTAAATGTTCAAATGCTGATTCAAAATACTCAAAATCCAGAAGGTCGGAGCGGATGTAAAAACAATTTGTGTGTGGCAATAATACTGTTTTGTTTTTGTTAAATTGTGTTCCATAAATATAACTGTGTGTTGGACCCGTGTGGGGAAGAAGCATGATTCACGCAGGAAGGTTGGCTGTGATGATTACGATATTAGGCTTGCGCTCCAATAAATCCACTTAGCCTTGTTTGTTTTGAGTAAAAAGGACTGTAGTGCGTAATCATGTCTACTCCAGTCCGCCATGTTGCCTGAGTGAAATGAAGGTTTATTTGTTGGAAAGACAGTGGGGTATTGTGCAATAATTGAGTCTATCAAGGCTCGTTTGGCATATCACTCCCGGTGTAAGGTTTCTTTTTTTTTCTCCCTGTCTCACTTCCATGAAAAGACAACAACAATAACAAGCAAACAAGGAGGGTGAATTGGAATATGATGTTTCTAATTAAAAGTTAATTTATTCCCCGCTCGCGTGCTGTTTCGTCTTATGTAACCACTGCTATCAAGCAATTAAAAGATAACCCTGCGTCGGGAGGTCAATATTTTCCCATGTATTCTCAAATAAAGCGCACACAAATGAAACGGAATCATAAAAAGTGCAGGCCAAGGCCACGGCGCTCCATGTTTTATTCATGGCGCTATAGCCTAAAGTGAATTTGTCCTATAGTTTTATGGGTGCTTTCTGTAAACACACAACCTAAGTATATATAGCATCTTTGACATCCTGCTACAAATTATTCGAATGAGTATTTTAATGATTTGTGTACTGTATGTCCTGTAGAAACCTCACATATCCACATCTGCCTAACAACAATGCCTCTAAAAGCTAATTTTCTTCAGGAAACATGTTATTTAGGGACGTCTGTCACTGCCTCTAAGGCCATCCAGTGTCTTATATGAGCTTTAATACACTTTTGTTTAAATATTATAAGTCTTCATTGGCTGGATCACAAATCTGGTAGCACTCATGTTGGTATTTCCTGGGATACATGCTCAGAAGCTACTGTCCAACTTCGGCGCAGAGGGTGGCGTTAACTGCCAAAATGTGTCAGAAGAGGACTCTTTAGTAGTTCAGTTACAACAATTAGGCGTTGGGATCACATTTATGAACAAGTCACGCTATCTCTAATCAAAGACAGATATCATAAGTAACATTCATGAAGGATTAGACTACCAGAAACCAGTGGATTGCTCCCTGCAGGTTGGGAGGGAGTCCAGGTATCTTGGATGCGGGCGATGTGCAAGGCGAAGGAGGGAGCTGAGCCGGAAGTCAATGAAGGAATCGCGGATACGGACGGACAAAATGAGCTTCTTTCATAAGCTAGCTGCCCTCGAGACCGGCTGAGGAGCTCAGACGTCCCGGAGGTGCTCCTCGCCTCCCTGTAGAGGTTTCTCAGGCATGTAGAACGGGTTCGAGGTCACGGGAACACGCTGGAGAGATTAGGAAATCACTTACGGAACGCCGCAGGGTTCACCAGGAAGAGCCGTTAAACGTTTTTGGGGAGAGGGACGTCTATAATACCCTGCTAAGCCTGCCGCCCCCCTCGCCACTCGGCCCGGGACGAGCACACAAAAAAATGGATGGATGGATTAGACCATCTGAGCCTCTGCTGTTACTCGACACACACACTCGTTTTCCTCCTCTGTACGGCCCAAACACACATTCCTGAACTTGATCCAGATTGATCAAAATGTCTTGAGGACTGGAAGAATTGCTTTTAATGACAGCGTTTAACTTTTTTTTTTTACAGTGCAGAACCTGAATGACAAATGTAGAGTCTCATCCAGCGACCCGGGCTCATTAAAGCACATTACTGCTCCTGTCATGTGGGACACACAGGCATCAAGCCCCCGGCCCATTTTGGATATGCATAGTTAAAGAAATCATGATTCATGGTGAGACAACCCAGTAATCTTAATTGTAGCTTTGTTGTCTCTGTGTGTGCGTGTGTGCACGTGTGTGTATGTGCGTGTGTTTGTAGAGGTTGAAGACTGTGATGTATGAACATATTTGAAAAAAACAATTTTGCGGGATATCTATCGTTGGGACAGTCTAATAATAAACCAGCTCTTAAACCAAATGATGTGTTTTGTTTACAGAATAATAATGTGTGTGTGTGTGTGTGTGTGTGTGTGTGTGTGTGTGTCATACAGCCTGGCTAATAAAGGCTGTGTCATTGTACAGCTGCTATCATTACATTACATTCAGCTGATGCTTTTATCCAAAGCGACTTACAATAATAATAATAAATAATAAGCTGTGAATCATAGAAGGCAAATGAAAAGAATGGAAAGAAAATATATATATCTTTAAATAATGGGAAAAGCATGCGCAATCTCAGACTTTACAACAAGATAGTACACTTTCCTCATTGTTGATTCCCTTCACCTGTTCTTGTTTCAGACTCCTCCCCCTTGATTGTAAAGCCCCGCCCTCATTGTTTCCACCTGTGCCTCCTTGTCTGCCTTTCTCTGTGCATTTAGTCTTTGTCAGTTATGAGATTGTCTTCATTGTAATACTGTAATAATGCGCCTTTATTACAGTATTACAAGCTTTAGTTGCCAAAGTCTCAGTTTTTCTGTAGTAGTTTTTTTGTTTTAAAGCAGTAAAGAACTTCCAGCTTTTTGCCTCCCTGGTCCTCTGTCGTCTCCTCTGCACCTGAGCCTCTGCCCCAGCACACCCGGCCGCGACAACGTATTGTATCTTCATGCAGAAAATCTTCTGTTCTTGACGGATAAGTTGTGTTTTTTTGCGCCGACAACGTTTGACGTAATCAGTTCTGATGTCAGGATCCTTGTCGCCGTCTTATTTCATTTCTCTTGCAGTTGCTCCTCATGCAGTACGAGACAGAGAGGAACGATGTCTCATTGTGAACCGTATCCATGTCGCCGGTAAACCAGGACAGTGCAGGACGGCAACCGACCAGTGTTTGAGCGGCACGGCGAGGTTTGTGTGCTCTTTCTGTAGCGCGCCGGCCTTAGCACGATTTCATCGAGGGTAACCACAATGGATCATTCTGCGTAATGGTGCATCACTTTTGAAATTAGAGGCTGCAGATGGAAAACACACACACACACAGACACACACACACACACACAGCTGCCCTCAGTGAAAAAGGTGAGAAATGCCAATAAAAGTCACTGTTTTGTTTCCTTTTGTCTACCAGCTTCCATCATTGTCATTTTTTTTGTAACAATGTTTTAAATGAGGTGAAAACAAACGCATAACCCCCGTCGCCAAAAAACTAACTTGAGTAATAAAGCAACACCATGGTTGTCTTTGCTGAAGAGATAAGGAAAGTTGTACCTTGGGAAAACATTAAATATTTGATCTGCTATACACTTTGTATAAGCTCAACAGGACAAGGCATTTTCTGCAGAGGCGAGCAGGTTTCTAATGTGCTGTCACTCTGATCTATCGCAGGCCCTGCTGCCTTTCATTACACCAGGAGATTGTTGTCCTCTTTGCTCATGCAAAACAAAGCAAACGAGCGAGCCGCGCTGAGTGACAACGGTGACATGAAACCGTCTGGAAAAAAGTCACGTGACCACGCTGTTTGCTGACTTTGTGAAAAAAAAAAAGCGATGACCTCACCGTAACATTGCATGGACTTTGAATAAATCAAACATGTTGGTGAGAAGTAGCTGGAACATGAAAATGAATGGATGAGGTCATTTGAGGAACTGCTTTCTGTGGAGTTGAATCAATCTGTGGCTCATCAGTCCAGACTGCTTTATTGATATTGTTGCTAAACACTCAATGGCCACTTTATTAGGTACATGGTCCAGTTTCATCCACGACAACTGTTCTGCTGTGAAGCCTGCTCCCATGATGCCTATCATGTTCGGTTATATCGTAAAGGTATTAAGTAAATTCCCTGTTTAAGTGTGATTTTTGCACAGGACGGCATCAAATTGAGTGGTGTTTCTAATCAGTTTTTTTTTCTTTGCAAACCCTATTGAAAAGTATGGAAGTCCATTTTCAGCAAACAAAAGAATAGATTAGAACCAAAAAAAAAATTTTTTTTTTTTTTTTCTTTGACTTGAAAAAAGGTAAAGGGGAAAAAAAAAGTTTTTTTTATTTTTGGGTCCTAATTTTTTTTTTGTGCGGGAATGGGCTTTCATAGAAAAGTGTTAGTGCAGTTCAGCAGATCAGTTATAGTTGCAGATTTTAGTTTCCAACTATCCTCCTGTGATGTTTTCTTTATCTCTCCCGCTTCACCTCATCTGCTTGGAGCTCCAATTTATCGCACCGAATGCGCTCGTATTCCTAAATTAAGCACATTTCAAGGTCAGAAAAACACCAATGAAAGACGTAACGGCGCTCGTGCTCGCCTTTTTCCTCTAGAGGCCCCCGTCTCTCTTTCACTCTCTCATTGGCTCGTCCTAATTTGCTTGTCTCCCTCACCTCCGTCTCTGTCCGCCCCTCTCTCTCTTGCTCTGTTCAACTCTATATTTATTTCACTTCCCTCCTTCTCGATGACTCACTCTTTTACTTCGCCCTCAACATATCTCGATCTCTCTCTCTCTCTCTTTTCCCTCCGTGTTATCCAGCAGTCTCCCCTGACGCAGCAAAATTAATTAGAACTCATCCCATTAACTCTGGCTATGTGGGAACAAGCTGAGGTGTATTTGTGTGTGTGTGTGTGTGTGTGTGTGTGTGTGTGTGTGTGTGTGTGTGTGTGTGTGTGTGTGTGTGTGTGTGTGTGTGTGTGTGTGTGTGTGTGTGTTTCAGCTCAGCGAGAGCTGCTGTAAGGACGAGATGTACTGACCTGAGCCCCTCAGGCACCGACAGTCCGCCGGGACAAACGGCCGCGAGAAGGGAGAGAGATTTGTAATGCGATGAGAAGATGAGGAGGAACGAGGGAGGAGGAGGAGGAGGAGGTGAAAGAGGAAAGGAGAAAAGGTGGCCAGACAGACAAGGTGAGCGTTTAAAGTAGTGTTATTTGGAATGGACGAAGACGACAGCTGTAATGGTTGGCGAGTGAGACAAAGTCAATCTACATCAACCGAAAACCGTTACTGACAGGTGCCTTCTGGGTAGTGAAGTGAAAAACACCACATCAGTGAAAACTCAAGCTAATAGAGAGGAGAGAAAACAGGAGGGAAAGAGGGAGGAGGAAACAGACGGAGTTAGAGATTTAGTTTCACACTTGGAGGCAGTGAGGCGGCTGTGAGAGAAAAGTTTGTGTGTGTTTAAAGATGAGATGAAGTGGACACTGACTTCATGGGAGAAGTGTCACGTATTGAAAACAGTGAATCTTTAATGGTGACCCCTTCATGCACTCGGCACGTGTGAACATAAAAACCCAAGCCATGAAGCCGTCACAAATTATTAAGTGACCTCAGCGTTACGGTTTCAGGTGGTCCGTCAATCTTTCTCTACCATTCTCACGAACACCGTCTCAGACACGCATAGAAATCTCTTCTTTTTTTTTTTTTCTTTGGCCCAAACGTCCACCTGGACCCAAAGATAAACTGATTAAGTGCCTTACAATTGGCTTTCTTTAAACGGCCATCAGGGGCGACTCCTCTAGTTGCAAAAGGAGAATATGTATCCTACTTCTTCTCTCTTGATTTATTACCTCTGTAAACATGAGTTGTTGGTCTCTATCTCTAGTTTCAAGCCTTCCTCAATACAGCACGATGCTCATTTAGTAGGTTATGGTCCTATTTAGTGTAAAATACACCATGAAGCGGGGCATGCCGAAGCAAATTTTTTGGCTACCTTGTGATTCTCTCGTCGCTTACACCGCTTTGTCCCGTTAGAGTTGTATGTAACCTTTTGACCGTGTGTGGTCACCCTCTCCTTTCACTTTTGGTTGCGAGCCAAAATGGCGACGGCCAAAATGACAAACCCGAGGCTTCAAAGTCCACAAACCAGTGGATGCTGTCCACGGTTTAATCCCAGTTCTCCCCGTAGTTTGCACGTCGAAGTGTCATCGGACATTGAACCCTCAATTTCTCCCTGTGCTACTGCTCCTAAATTGCTAAATATGGGTTAAATGCAGACCTCAAAGTTCATGCATGTATGTAATATGACAAATGTAATAAAGTTTAAAGGTTTTTAAATACGGTCTATGAGATGAGTTCATCTTTACGCTGGTATTCCCTTGGTACGCTCTAGTCTTAGACCCAAACCCCTTGTTTAATAATGCAATTACCAGGAAGGAAAAATAACCCAAAACAATCCAGTGACCTATAACAGGCAGGCAGAGAGAATTAGTCAACCTTTTCTCCAAGTTCTAATTTGTTTGCTTAAAAAAAAAAGAAAGAAAAGAGCACAGAGGGAAAACGGCAATGAGAGACGAGCATCAGGCGGCATAATGAGGACTACACATCATCATCAGCTCACCTCACATCGCTTCCCTCAGCCACCTGAGGACACGACACACACACGCAAACCCATGAAACGCCATCTGTTCAGCTGCCCGGTGTCAACGCTTTGCACGCACGCACACACACACACACACACACACACCCTGCACCCTAACCCGGCTCATTGACAGTTGGTGTTTGTCTATTAGGGGTGGAAGTGGTGGCTCACCCGCCCTGCAATACCGACGGCTGCCAAAATCCGCAGGGCCTCTCATTTTATAAATCACTTTAAACGGGAGCTGAAATTTAAATATTGAACATGAATTTGAATCAAAACAATTTGATGTGTGTGTGTGTGTGTGTGTGTTTCATAGGTTCGTAGCCCAACTTCAAAGACGCGGAGTCAGTTGATCCTGTTGACAACCTCAGAGCGAGGAAGACGGTGAGGAGAGCGACGCGGCAGCGTTAATGGCTGACTCATCTCGTCTTTGAGCCGCTCTCCATTCGGTTCAAACAAAGCATCGTCTCTTTCGGATGAAAGTGGGGTTGAGCTCGAGAGGAAAAGAGGAAAGTGGAGTTGAGAGGACGGCGGGGATTTTTGATGCAGACTTCCGCTTGACAGGGTCACCGTGCCGCCTCCTTTACTTCCATCGCCGGCCTGTCACTCACGCCTGCACTTCCTGTCTGCCTGTTGACCCGCCTCACCTGTCTGCAGGTCACTTTTTTTTTTTTCTTCTTTTCTTCCGCTAAACAAATCTTATTCATTTCACTGGGATGACAGACGGGGGCACGGTAGAAAATAACAAAGGAGAAGGAAGCTGCCTGCCTGTCTGTCGTGCTGTTTAAAC
Organism: Clinocottus analis; assembly: GCF_023055335.1. NCBI lineage: Eukaryota > Metazoa > Chordata > Actinopteri > Perciformes > Cottidae > Clinocottus > Clinocottus analis. Next base: position 3,598,876 of record NW_027175865.1, read on the forward strand.
TCTCTGCGATCGCCGGCCCATTTTGCAGCGCTAACCGACCTTTGCGTGCCAAAGGAAAAAACATTACACAGCTGCTCCCTGCCATGCTGGCAGACGTCACCCGGACTCAGGTTTTAATTCCTCCGCTAGCTACCGCAGGCATCAAGAGTGCACGTTTGTTTTTGTGCGTGACTGAGAGAAACCATGTGTTCGTTTTGTTTTTTAAGCCGTCAAATAAATAAATAAATCAGCCAACCTTCAACCCGGTTCTAACTAAAAATCTAACCGCAACTAAAACTCCGAGGAAACATGAAAATGACATTGAGGGGATGACCCGACATTCGCTGTGGTGCTAGGGCACAACTTGCATGTAAATATGGCATTAACATGCTCCTTTAGTGATCCCATTCAGGCTGAGCAGAAGCACTTAAAGCACATTCAGAAAGCCCCGAGGAGCCTGCCATCTGACCAGTTAAACAGATCCAACAGGTGGCCGGGCAGCGAGTAGAAAAACATGTTTATTTGAGCAATAATTATTCAGTTATCTGTTTGAGATTTTGAGAAAGATTTGTCTGAAATCTCTCTTGATAAAAAAGTGCTAAAAGAGCAGCTACTCAATGGATTGTGTTTTGTAGCCTACTTGTAAAATGTTGAGTTGATGCAGATACAATAATGTGGGCAATATGAATGTGGACATATATATTCCTGACCTTGGGAACACACATCCGCCATAAATAGTTTAACACAAAGTTCACTTCCTGAGTACTCTAACCGTATCTGGCCTTTGGCAGCTAGAGTTTTTTTTGCCATTGGAGAATGCATGTGAGCGTGAATGCATATGCGTACAACGTCAAAGCTACTTCTTATTTTGCGGTGTTCAGGATGCTCCATGGGCGTCAGCCTTTGGACAGTGGGCATGCAGCACTTGGGATGTTAATACAGCTGAGAGGCGTGGCTTGAAGCTTAAAGGAGAATAGCTGGCCGGCAGCTAGGAGGCGTGTCAAGCGGTCCAAACGCAGCACCCACGCTTTAAAGGCACCAATTCTGTCGGTTAAAGAGGGTCTGAAAGGGTCTATTTCATGAAGTTGCTTTTGAAAAACACTTCTGAAAATACAGGATCATCACGAGGGGGGAGAAAATTGAGTTATGGAATATTATGAAGGTTGTCTATAGCAAAGATATAGTCTAAACTGTAAAATTGAAACGCATGGATCACATTGACACGGTCCAGTTCTGTGTGGTAAAGCGCTTTAAGGAAGGATAATACGTTAAAAACACTATTTCTCCTCCTACTTTTCCTTCTCATAGCTCCTTTGGTTGGTTGAGGAAAGTGAGTATGATATTTCTGTCAAATTGGTTCACAATTTTGAATGTTAAAAGCACCAGTCAAAGTGGAAAAAGACGACGTCATCGGCGACTTTACTCTATTGATTCTATTAAATTTGCTTTCTCTGCGAGCTTCATGTTTTTCCGTCTTACTGAACTTGCGGCGCGAGAAGCAGGTGTGGCTGCGTTTTCATTAAATCAGGAACACAGTTAACTGGCAGACAGACGCAGCAGCTGTTCCTCCTCCTCGAATTTAATTGTGTGATGATGTGTGCGAGGTAAACTGTAAGTATTTTGACTCGCATTTGCATTTCCATTGCTGCCGTTTCTGAGTGTGGATCGTGTCATTTCTAAACAACGGGGAAAAAAAAAGACTGAAGGAAAAGCCAGCCGGGCGCCAATGAGAACAGAGAGACTGAAAAGCATTTTATTTAAAAAAGGAAGCGTAAGCGGGTGAAAGTAAGATAAGAGCAGGACAGAAGCAGAGGTGCGAGACAAAGAGGAGCAGAAGGGGAATAAGGGATGGAAGGATGCATCACGCCAAACAAACAGAGGTGGAAGTGAAGGGAACAGGGGCCACGAGAGGAGGAAGGGAGGGAGGGAAAGTCATGCAGGAAATAAAAGGCGAGAGGAAGAGATAGTGAGCTCCCACAGCAAGTAAACACAGACATAGAGAGGAAGAGAAGAAGAAGAGATAGTACACCTTCTCCAGCAGGACTCTAACGTTATAATGAGAGGCAGGTTGAGGGATGGAGAGAAAAATAAAAGATATTGTCTCTCTCTCTCTCTCTCTCTCTTTCGGTCTGGCTGGTTGGGATGCTAACTATGTCGGCTCCTCGAGGACCAAAGCGCAGGTATCTACAGGAGTAAACACGACTAATGAGGGATGATGGAGGAAAGGGACGGATGGAGCAGCGGAGACGGGACGTGCCGTCTTTGTCAGACCTTTTTCTCCTCACTTTCTTTTGCTTTTTTGTCTCGTTTTCTCAGTGTCACTTTGGGTTTTATTCCTGGCTTTTTCTACCTCTCAACCGGTGGGTGGCGGGTGGCGTACGTAGATGGAGGAGCGGGTCGGCAGCCCTGTGGTGCTGACAGCTCCTGATAGAGCTGTTCTAATGGGAGCAGATGATGATTGACGGCCACGCGGCGAGCTGACAGCATATAAAGGTCACATTAGCTCCCACTGCGATAAATAGAGGGAAAGATGGAAAGAGGCAGAGGGAGGGAGGGAGCGAGTGAGAGGAAGCAGGTGAGAGAGAGAGAGAGAGGCTGAGAAGGACCGGGAGTAAAGACAGACACACAGATGAAATGTCAAAAAGGCTGGGAAGACGGAGGGGGTGGAGGGGGGATTAAAAATAGAAGGGCCAAACGGAGAAAGCGAAATCAGAAAAGATTCAAATCAAAGATTGAGGCCGATAACTAGTCTGTTTCTTCCCGTCTTCACAGCAAAATCTGTTGCTTTCCCATTGTTTCCACGGTGATCACTTGAACTCCCACTCCGGAGCAAATCTTTATCATTTCTAACTTTTTGCGATTTGGTCCGACACCATCAACTGTTCCGTCTGTATTACAAGAGCAGTGTATTTACAGATGGAGTAAGTCATCTAATGGAGAAAAAGTGTTGAATGAAGCCACGGAGCTGCACACCAACACAAAGACTTCACTGCTAGTTTCACCTGAGTCCTCCAGGTGGAAACCTGCAGGTCTGTTTAGGTGAAGCCGATGCAGAAGTGCCTTCAACTTGTGTTCTTTCTAATGGCCAGCAGGGGGCGATGACTCTGGTTGTAAAATGAATATACTTGTCACTTGATTTAAACATTGTAAACGTGAGTTGATGGTCTCAATCTCCAGTTTCAAGTCTTCTTCATTACAGCATGGTGTTCATTTCGTAAATGTTCCATTTAGAGTCAAATAGACCGCAAAGCAGGGTATGCTTTAGGGCGGAGCTATCTTGTGATTGACAGTTTGCTACCACACACTGTTTGGTCTGAGAGCCCCTTTCACAGTGTGTTTTCAGTGTTGTGTCACTTCTGGTTGGAAAAATCCAAGATGGCTACCAGAATACTGCAGTACTGAGTGACTTCAACACTATCCTTAAAACACCACATTGTTATCTGACTCTTTCTACGTGTTGTTTTCCCCCCGACACGGGAACCTTGTGCTCAGTGAGACACTTTGTTTACCCGGCAGATGAACTCGCACCTAATTCATTTTGTATTTGTTGCCACATTTGCATTTGCTTTATATTCCTGTGATTGTGGAATCCATTGATTATGAAAAAAAATGACTGCTATCAGCTCAAACAATCAAAGCAATCAGACATTTGTGTAACAATCGCAACAGGCCCAGCTGCACTAATGAAAAGTTGTGGTGAAGAATAGTTTTCTGTATTAACAACGGATCAGATAACTTGTGTGACCCAACAGTTGTCGTCTGTAGTGACAAACCCACAGAGAATTCCCACCTGCAGGTCTGCACAGCTGGATGAAGCCTTTTAGTCTATTTTTGGATCATTGTTTTGTGTTTTCTTTGCCGACAGACTACTAGGTGAACTTGTCGGATTTACAAGCTTAAGTACCAGATATTTCCCTCGGGAGTTGGATGTTAAATGCAAAAAATGGCATTAGACTGAGCTAAAATTTAAAAAAAAGGACAGTTTTAGAGCTGCAATATTCCATTTAAAAAAAAAATCTTAACCATTGATCAAATGCAGAAGTTAGAATTTAGCTAATTGCAGTTGTAAATAAGGTGAATAGTAACGTGTTAGCTAACAACTTGTGAGGTTCCTAATGCTAATTTCCTTGCAGTCTAAACGAAAAATGTTATTTTGGCTAGTCGACAAGTCTAAAATTAAGAAAAACTATTTAGCAAACAGTCCCTATGAGGACAAGAGAAGTGAGTCATGAATTAATGAGTTCGGATCAGAGCAGAAAACAACAACATGACACATGAAATGTAAGTGTGTAGATAAACAATGCTTCATTTATAAACTGATGTCATTGTGTCACAAATGACGAGGACAAAAAACTTCAATTATATCATCTTTTAAATTTAATGTTTAGACATTGTCCCCCCTGATTTCTGTTGAAGTTACTTTTCATAGCTGTGTTTTCAAAGGCTTTATGATAATAAAAGTAAATTAATTCTGGGTTTTGTTATGTTGGTTGCAGTCACAATGACTTCCATACAGTGTTTATTTTTATGTCTGCCTTCCCTTAGAAATAAATGGTTTCTGAATGGAAACCCTGTGAAACGAGCTCTTTGTTTTTTCTTCAGAGGTGTTAATGAATCCAACACTTTGGTTAATCAGAGAGCACATTGTGTTATTCATTAAATATGCATGTGTTAATGCCGCAACTGGGAAGTCTGAATTTCACAATTCATGTCCACTGGAACACCGCCGAAAATTGGATTTCTGACCTGAACGGACAAACCCTCGCTAACCTCAAAATCCAAGATGGCTGCTTTGTACGTCAACAGCTGGAGTTATTAGTACATTAACATACATACAGCCCTGTCTCTATGGTGTTTGAATGCGCAAAATAGCAACCGACATCGCTAAAATAAACTAATTTGAATCTAATTTTCCACTTCTGATCGCTGGTCCTCCTCTGAAATGTTTTTCCTCTTCTCACTTTTCGTCTTTGTCACATGAAAAGGTTTCAGTGTTTGTGACAAAAGAAATCTTTTTGAACACGCGTTGCTTTGACAACTACCAATCAAAGTGTCTTTTTCTTCAAGACTTTTAAAGCCAACACTAATTAGTTAACTGCATAATGTTTCCTTGTTTTCACTGCCTTAGTTGTTGTGTTGTAGTTACTTCAAAGACAACTACCTCTTTGTTACGCAGCGGTACGATTTTTTTCCTCCAATCGCTGTTTATTCAATTGCAACCTTCGTCCTTCCACATTTCATCCTCCATTCTATACCTTCCCGGCCTGCCTATATTTTTTTCCCCGTTTTACCTTTTCTCAGACGTTCATACATATTGTATATCCTCCAGTCATTCCTGCCACAAGGTACACACGGCCGGACAGTCTCCCTATAACAGGATCCTGACACCTCCTGATGGATGTGGAGACAGTAAACAGAGTTTACCTCCCGCTGCATCTCACCTTCCTCCTTCGTCTCCCCCTTCCCCCCACAGCCTCCCTTGTGTGCCGTGGGACGACAGAGAGAGGCAGAGGATGTTTGTGTGTGTGTGTGTGTGTGTGTGTGTGTGTGTGTGTGTATGCAACGTAAGGGTGTGGGTTTGTGTGCATCGCTCTGTCTCTGCAGGCTGTTTACATTCAAGTCTGGAGTTTTCCACCGGTCCTCGTATGGCTAGCATCACACATGCACGCACGCACACGCCACATTAATGCTAGTGGGAAATGGATGGATGGATGTGTGCGTGTGTGTGCGTATTCATGGCGGCGTTCAGGGAGGAGCGAGACAGTAAGTGCACTTGCTGTGGTTGTTTGTATGTGACAGAGAAAAGAAGATGGAGGGTGCATTTGTATGCATATTTGTATTTAAGTGTGTGGAGGAGAGAGTGTGTGAATGTGTGTTTTTCACTGTGTGTGTGTGTGTGTGTGTGTGTGTGTGTGTGTGTGTGTGTGTGTGTGTGTGTGTGTGTGTGTGTGTGTGTGTGTGTGTGTTAAATGCTGTCAGTAGCCAGATGGTTGTGAAAGCTGCAGCATCATTTTAGAACAAAAGGAGATGATAAACTTTTCTGGGCCGATTTGTGTGTGTGTGTGTGTGTGTGTGTGTGTGTGTGTGTGTTGCCCTGTACGTGTGTAAGTGTTCCTGCCCTTTTATCATGATGAGAACCAATAATCCTACAAACTCATTTTGCAGATCATTACTTTGAAAAGGGCACGGCGTATTTTAATGTCAGGGTAAAAGGAACATTTGGATATTTTGGATGATTACATAACACCTCATTTGTTTAGCTTTTGTTCCCATTTCTGTCAGGCCGACAACGTCGTTGTCACTCGCCAGCGTGCACTGGTCAAGAGGTGTTAGCTTGGGTTTTGTCCATAGCACGCCCGCTTGCTAGCTATTGTCTGTTGCATCCGTGCTAGCCGGCTAGTTAGCTAGTGACCTAGTTTCAATGTGTGATCAGGAGGGAACCTAGCTTCTATTTGGGAAGGAGGAGGTGGTGACAGGCGGGGGCCGGGAAAACGCCACGGGGTCGAAGGTCATTCAGGAGCGACTGGTTAGATCAGTTCAGAGAGCTTTGCTTTTGTTTGCGGTTAATAGAAGTCCAATTGACAATCAGCTGAGAGAGTTGTTTCAAATTAACTGACCAATTGAAAGAAATGTTTGTTTTCAGGACTATACATAAAACCACCTTAACACAGCTGGACACACACACGCACACGCACACACACACACACGGCCGGAGGCGTGTCCTGCCTTAACAGCCGTGTGGAGCTCCACTGACGGCTTGAGAGCTGCAGGATAGTTTGGGCGTCTGTCTGGTCTATTATGCAAACAAATGTGGCCAGAAAACACACAGATAATCTGAACTTTAAAAAGGATATGTTATATATCTGATTCTGTAAATAAATAAAGTAAATGGTACATTGCATGCTTGCATTACTTAGGGGACTTAGAGAGAAATAGGATATAAAAACAACTTTGTTAATTTTTCAGTTTGTAAAAAAAAAAAATGTATTCTTTTCGATGAATTAGTAAAAAAAACCCTCGGATATCCCAACAAAGAGCACTACACACACACACACACACACGCACACGCGCACACACACACACACACGCGCCTCTGTCAGTGTGTTTCACTATACAAAGTAATGACGTAGCATCTCCCCTGCAGAGCATTTTTCATCTCCCCCGACCTAATCCCTCATGATGATTGCGTCCCCATTGTTCCGTACGCTCGGTTGCGTTCGCTAATTTATAGAGATGAAACAGCCTGATCTTGCAAACGCACAGGTAATGAAGTAACGGGGAGGAAGGTTGAATGAAAGGGAGAGGGGCTGTGTTCTGGAGTGCTTAGACTCTGGTGCCCGTCCTGAACCTGTGAGAACGCCACGCACCCGACTGCTCGCTCTCCATCCCCGGGCCCACGCCTCCTTGTTCATGCGCGTACATATGTATGGATCGGCTACGTAAGCCAGCGGACATGTGGCCGCATAGTTAAACGGCTCCTGGGAGTCTTAACGTACGGACCAAATCTCGGGAAGCGGCGCAAACACAGTGTGCGGGGTGGCACGGGGGCTCAGCGGTGAACGCGTTATCATGAATAGTGTCGAAACTGAGAGACTCCGCCAGAGGATTTCCTAAATCTTCCCGCCGTTTGTTTTTGTGATGATGAACTGCGATACATAAGCTCTTCCTCCGCCTGCTGTTGAGGTCTGGCGTTTCAGTGTGCGCCTTGTCGGGCCTTTTCTGGGGTTTCGGGCTTTAAAAAGTCCCATTTTTGGGAGGAAAGTGTTCGATTAATCCTCATCTCTTTGATATTTGAAGATGAATAAAGGGTGGAATGAAGGTCAGGAGGAGATTAAAATAGATACTAAGATGGGTAAGGTTAATAAGGGGATACATGGAACGATAGAAGTAAAAGGGTGTGTGTGCTCCTCCTTATGCTGCGTTTATGTTTGTATTTTTTCAACGTTTTGGGTGTCAATGCGCGTGTGTCCTTATGTTTGGGGGATTTGGGACTAATTCATTTTCATATAAATGTGTATTATCTTTCTAATGTGTGTTTCACATCAAACCCACTCGCCTCTGCATTTCCTTCGTTCATCCCCTCCCGTCCTGCGTGATGATGTAATTATTTAGAATTAACACAGCGTTCCAATTGCTTGAGTTATTGTCTTAAAGGGAATATTCATGAGGCAGAAAAAAAGTCTTTATCCCTCATTTGATTTAAGTACTGCCAGCCGCAACGGAAACCACACAGCCAAAAGCAGCTCATTAAAAATGCAGAGTCATTTCGGCCCGGGGAAAAGCTGAGTCGGCAGAACGCTGTGCCGCTGCAGCTCTGCGCGCCGTGGACTGACCTACACAGGTTCTTCTTAGTTCTTGTTGCCTTATTTTTGTCCATCATTCCTCCCAGATGAGCCTCTCCTTCTGCCTCAATCTTCTCTCAATGTGGCTGCAGAAACACAAATGTGTAATGGCTTTCATGAGCGGTCTGTTTTACATCCACAGAGACAAAGAAATGTAATTATGTGGTTTGTAGTATGAGTGAGGTTAATCAGGGTCTTTAATAATGGTTCACACTGCTGGACCCACAGGCCGGTCCGCTTTACAAATGAATGCAGTGCAGGAAGTTGTTCAAACTTCTGCAACTTTGTTTAAACCCTGAAGTTGTTGGAGTACTAAAAAGTTCCTAAATGGACCCTGAAATTCCCGCTTGATTTCGTGTCAACTTGCAAGCCAGGGGGTCCAGTCCATAGACAAAAAAATGAAAAAAAGATTTAGCCCAAAGTTTGCACAGTTGGGATTTGATCCTCTGCTTGTAAGTCAAAGATGCGAACCATTGTTCCACGGTCGCAATTCATGTGCGCACTGATATTATTGTGTTGCGAGTCGTTAAAAGTGGATCACGTCATGAAAGTGGCGTCACAAAGCGAGGGAATCTGTAAAGGAGAGACCAGGCAGAAAAACAGAGCGCGGATGTCTGAATCTTTGGTCTTTGTGTTTCTAGTTAATTGTTGAAAGACCTTAAAATAGGGTTTATCATCCAAAAACCTTCACCAATGATTTAAACATAGAGCAATATTGTCGTTATTATACTGTGGTTTTACTGGTCCGGCCCACTTGAGATCCAAATGGGCAGCACATGGCCCCTTCACTAAAACGAGTTTAACACCTCTGCTTTAAAGAGATGTTTTTTACCCTTCGGACAGAGCCAGGCCATCTGGTTTCCGCAAATTCTGATGCTAAGCTAATCGCCTGCAGACTGTAGCTTCACATTTACCCCACGGACCCAACAGCGGTGTCGGCTTTCTCGCCAAACTCTCGTGAAGAACGCGAACAAGCACATTTCTCATTCCCTGTCTTGAGAGAAATGTAACACCTTGAAGAGTTAAACTGAATTCTCTGTGGATTACAGTTTTTACAGTTGTCAACTTAATTAATTGCCATGTTTCCCTCTTGAGGTAATGTTGTCTAATGAATTGCTCTGGCAGGTGCATAATGGGGAATTTAATGGCAGCAATTCAAACCTGCCCACTTGTACAGCTGAGTCTGAAGGCAATCAGGGGCCTCTTGCGCGCGGGCCCCGCGGATCGGTCCGAATAAAAGCGTGGCGGCGTGGAGCGGCGAGATTTGGTGTAGAAGAAGAAGAAGAAGAAGAAGAAGAAGAAGAAGAAGAAGAAGAAGAAGAAGAAGAAGAAGAAGCAAACGCTGCAGAGAGATGTGTGGAGCGAGCGAAATCGTGTTAACGGGGGCGTCGGCTTTGATAGGTGTCGAAAGAGTCAACTGTGAGGTATCTCCTCTCTCTCCTCCGCTATTGATTGGCCTCAAGGAGAGGAAGGGGAGCAAAAAGAGATAAAAAAAAATAAAAAAAAGATGAAGAGGAGACTCGAGAGGAAGGGGTAGACCACTTGTATCTGGGGGGAGGAGGGGAGGAGGCAGCGGATAAGGCAACATAAGGAGGGGGAAAAAAAAGCCAAACTGAAAGAGGATCTGAAGAGGAGGAGAGATGAAAGGACGAGAGAGAGAGAGAGGGAGAGAGAGACAACGAGTGGATTTGGCAGCGGAACGAGAGGTGAAATGAAGTTCACCGAGGAAGGAAAGGAGTCTCTCATACTTCCGTAATTATCCATTTTGCGTTCCTGTTTTCACTCCTATGAAGAACAGTCAGTCTCTCTCTCTCTCTCTCTCTCTCTCTCTCTCTCTCTCTCTCTCTCTCTCTCTCTCTCTCTCTCTCTCTCGCCTCCCACGATCCACTTGTGCCCAATTTTTTCCTCTTTTTTTTGCTCCTCATTTCGCCTTTCATCTTCCCCTTTGTCTCCCTATATACACACACTCACACTCACACACACACACACACACACACACACACACACACTTACACACACACGGCACACGATGCGAATGTGTTCCTAATCTCCTGGACATGTCGGAGCATCAGATGAGCTCACAAAGTGAATGTCAGCCAAAATAAACACAACCCTGCGGTCGTCAGGCGAGGCATTTCTTATTCTAATGGTCCGCTCACTTTGCACACGTACTCTCAAATCCTCCCGGTTGTCCTTCTTCCTCGCCGTCAGGCATCGGGGTACAACCCTCCGGGCAAAGCGCCGTCGTCTCTCTGTGGTTAGCGTTATTTTGTTTGTGTTTTTTTTTTGTTTGTTTGTTTGTATTATATCAAGAGAAACTGTGAGTGAGAGAGGGACGTTCAGAGATAGACACACAATAAGACTATTGAAAAAAAAAAACAGCAGCGAGTGAGAGACACGAGACGGGAGAGGAGGTGTAAACAGCAGTAGTAGCCGAGGAACGGGAAATTAAAAAGGCAGAGGAGAGCTATCGGAGAGCCTTTTAATTAGCCATCCCGTTTATCACCGTCAGCAAACCGAGCCAAGGTGCCGTCTGTTGTCGTGCCGGGAGAAAGTCGGGAAAAGCACTTTTTCCGTCCGAGGCGGCGGGCGTGAAGGAAAGACAGGAGATGAAAGAGGACGAGGCGAGACGGAGGAAAGTTTAGAGTGAGAGAGAGAGAGAGATTCAGTGATTCAAAGTAGAGCTGGTTTGTTGTATAATACACACTCACAGTCAATATGTCACTGTAAAATACACATTTACACATCAAATGAAGGAAAACAGGATGTAACGCTTGCTAGCATGACACCTATAGGATGGTTCAAGGGGAGAAGGTGAATCGGTGGAACTCAGATGTTTTTTTTTTAATATATATTACAAGTTTGTGAAAGGTATTAAACTAATACAAACTTTTCGTGAATTTAGGCGAAAGCTACAGCGTTTCACCCTGTGCTCCCTTAGTCGACCTGGAGGCTGTTTCTATTCACCCTCCTTTCCTAAAATACACTACAATATGTAATGCACTGTAATGTGTCCTTGAGCAAGGCACTTTACCCCTAATTGTTCCCCGTCGCTGTGTCTACGGCGTAGAGAGCAAAAATGTAAGTCGCTTCGGATAAAAGTGTCAGCTTAATGTGATGTAATTTAATTTGCGGATGAAGCTTTCCTTTGGAAACGTAACAACACGCTCAGTTGAACCTCGACCGCACACAAGGGAGTTGCGTTGCCTGATCATCCTGGTCAGACATTTGTGGGAGAACGCAAACTTTTCATCACATATTACAGAGGAGCGTCGTATGAGGATCACGTTGCTACAGCTCAGGTTTCACATGCCCTCAGGCTATGACCGCTTACAGGGAACCACTGGACTCGACGGTGAGTAACCGGGAGCAGAAGAAGAAGAAGAAGAAGAAGAAGAAGAAGAAGAAGAAGAAGAAGGAGCACAACCTCTGCCTTTGTCCAAAGCTCGGCGACATCACACCCTTCCGCCTATACAAAGAGAAGACGATGGTTGGTTGGAGCTGGACTCCCGCTGGACGCCCCGGTGTCCAGCAGCGCTCTCACTTTCCATCACGCAGCGCTCTTGGGACCCCGAGGTGCCCGAACAGGAGCCCCACGTGAAAAACAAAACCTACATGTTTGTGTCTGCGTGTCATTCCATTGGCGCGCGGCTGTTTTTATGGGCATTCATGCGTGTAGTGAAACTACATGTGGGACGGTGGGACTCTGGTAATGTGCCCAGCGGTGCCAGAGCGTTCGAACCGTCCTCTTTGTACTTGCTGGATCTAATTGAATCTAATTGGGACAATTAAAGTGAAATTGGACCAGAAGAATTTATTGAACCACTTATCTGTAGTAATTAGGCGGTAATTGGCCTATTGTTATCTTTACAAGTCTCCGGGAAGGGCCGACAAAGGCCCCGCACACAGACCTGGAAGTTAGATTGGCACCTCGTGCATAGAGAGCTGCTTTCCTTCCACCTCCCCCACCTGCATGCATACATGTAAACATGTGTTTCTGCTTTCTCTGAGAGTGTTTCCAACCCTCCCCCCCTGAAAGCCGCCTGTGCTCGGTTAAAAAAAGAAAAAATCAATGAGTCCACTCGCACTCAGAGGACATCTTCCAATAGTCTTTTCTTTTTCCCTCCGCTCACTCTTTCATCTTCTCCTGATTGTTTGTCGTCCCTCTCGTCCCTTTCATCCCTCCTCAACCGCAGCACATTTAGACCTCCTCATTGCTCTCGTATCGATTTCAAAGGAAAGAGTAATAGTTAAAATATCGTGACCAAGAAGAGAAAGCTGCGTGGCGAGAATGAGGAGGGACGAATGAGGAAATGCGAAAAACCGTAAGGGGACAAGTGGAAACGAGCACGGAGAGGTGACGATGAGGAAGGGGAGCGAAAAGGCAAAAGAGTGAAAGTCGGTGAGGTGACGCCTGCGTGACCGGGTAGAGCAATGAACACAACCTGTGAAACAGTTGTGATCGATGCTTCCAAAGCCGCTGCACGAGAGAGCAAAACATGTACACAATATGTTCAATGTCATAAAGAGGAATAAGTTAGTTAGTTTATGCTGAACCACAATGTTAGACAGCATCTCCAAACGGTTTCTGCGACTCTAAACACTGAGTACAGTAGCTTTAAAAGCTGCTTGACGCTACATTTTTTTGTTTTTACAATGTTTCAAATTGCTATATGTAATATGTACATATCCAAAAATCCAATGACATGCATCACCCGACAACACTTCCTGTTTGACCCGCAGAGCTTTTCAGCTTCCTTTTTTATTCATCGCTTTGCAGTGGAGGACCAAAACGCCACCAAATGCTAATGCTAAATGCTAATGTTGCTGCTCTTGCTGGATGAAAAAAGCTGCTCTTTGCAAATCTGTTCATGGAAGTTTTTGAGGATAACTAAAAAAAAAGGCATTTCAACTTGGCTTTCAAACGACCTCAACTTTGAATATCACACTGTCAAATATGTATTAAAGTGCACCTGAAAGTGCACAAATATTTGTTTTGCACAGGTTCTCCAAACCCAAAAGCAAAACTGGAGTGGAGAGACGACGTCTACGACCGGATGGTTTCACAAGGAGTCGGGATGCAAACTACTTTGAACCAATAAAACAGCGTAATCATAGTCTGACGATAGCCGCTATATTCCTCAGGCGGCATTGCGGCCACTTCGTGCCGCCTCTTTTCCCGCCGCGTCCGACCAAAGCCGGCCCGAAGGCGAGCGGTCGATTCTCCTCAGAAAACCAGAGCGCCTCCAGGTTCATCATTCACCTGCAGGTATCCGTTTGTCGAGCGTAGGTGCATTTTAAATAGGAGTTGTCAAATGTGAAGCTGTCACTAAGACATCACTTCTATGTTTAATTACCGGGGAGGGAAATAACGCAGATGAAGACTACGCAAGGCCTCCGGAGGGATAGATCAAGTTGGTGGAAATAAATGTGGCGCAGTACTTTAACTGTAGAAAATTCAAAATTGAATGCATTGTATCCCATTAAAATACACTAATGAAGTGGAAAACAATGGTGAATGTCTTTCTGGGGAAACGCCGAAGAAGTGCAGAGCAGCAGAGTTTCTTCGTAGTGATTTTCCTTTTCTAATGGAAAAACCCCTCCTATAAAAATAAAAAGGCGGGCGTCTGCAAAAGGTGACTCTATTTTCCTACATCCACTACCTCGCGTCGCTTTGCTGCACCTTGCCAAGAGGAGGACCGGCTGCATGGATCGATACCGCTTTTCCCATGTCTACGTGAACATGCGGGAGGTTCGGTCCGAATCCATCCTCGAATGTGAACTCTTGTCATCCCGCCCCTCTGTGTCTGTGAACTGGCGACACATGTAGAGTTACCGGAGTCGGCGTCCGCGGCGCACACAGTCGCAGCTGGAGGACAGATTCCCGGCGAGCGCCTGCGGCAACTGTGCCGAGGTCAGAAAAACTCCCCCGCCAACTTCGCCTCTCTTTTTGGGCGTTTCTCTCCGTGTTTTCTCTCTCTCTCACTGTGGCTAAAGCTGCACCCCCGCCCCTCCCCCACCACCCTGCTACCTTGCTATTTCTCTCAGTGTTTCCTCACTTTTGCGCCCTGTCTCACCCTTCAAGACGCCCACAGTTTCGAGACAAAAAACAAACCAAAAAACAACCTCCTCTTTTTCCTCTCCGTCTTTGGACTCCTGCGCCGCTCGCCCTGTTCTTCCCTGACGACTCTGTGAGTCGGTAGATGCCCGAGGAAGCTTTCCCATCGGGGCGCTTCCTACCTTCCCTCTTTCCGTCCTTACCTTCCTCTCCCTCACCCGTTGCCTCCTCCCTCACCATTCTACCTTTTCCCCGTGGGATTCCCAGGCCTTAATTATTCATTGTAATTTGTAGATTAATTCTGCATGGCTACCTCCCTCATCACTCACACACACATACATACTCTCTCTCTCTCACACACACACACACACGTATTTCTTTGCTCCACCTCAGGCATCCCTCTGCTACTTACTTCCTTTTCTTCTAGTCTCCATCTCTCTCTCTCTCTCTCTCTCTCTCTCTCTTTTCCTGCCTTGTATTTTATCTCTATACTTCTTTCTTCCCTCAGTCTTTCTCCCTTTAATAGTTAGCGTTCACTTTTATTTTTCTCCCTGTGTACTCCCTCTTTCCTCTTCTCGTCGCCCTCCTCTCTCAGGCTGTACTTTCCTTCGTCTTTCCCTACCTATACATCCTTTACTAGTTCCTCCTTCCCTCCCCCCTCCCCTTCCCTCTCCCTCCTTCTCTCCCCCTCCCCGGTGACAGGTTCCATTATCATGTTTCTCACGGCTCGCCTGCTCTCCTCCTGATGGATGACCTCACACGAATATTAATTTACTGTAGCATTAACAATATCACATCTTATTCTACACTTAACTCTCCTCCTCCTTCCCCCCCCCCCGCCTCCCTTCCCTTCCCTTCCCTCCCTCTCTACCTGCTCTACCCTCCAAACACCCTTCAGCCAGTTCCCTCCTTTTTCTTTTGTCACTTCGTTGGAGCGAGCTCCCCTCAGTCAGAGTGGATTTCACTCACATTATCGCATATGCATTTGAAAAGACAATAACATCTTTACCAAGAGAGCCATTCCCATTGCAGCTTATCATCTTTCCCATTTTCAAAATGCACGCAGCCGCGCCGCACGCGCGCCGAGGAACTGCGACATCCGAGCGACAGAGAGGCTTTTACAGAAGGCTCCGTAAAAATCCCCCTTTTTGCCGAAGCCAAACGTTCAGGCAATCTACATAATTCATGCATCGCATCCCAACACGACAACGCGTATAATGAAAGCGCCGAGTGAAAGGCGCTTGCGCCGTGTATAGATCGGTAGCGTTTGCTGTCGACAACGGGAGGAGACGGAGGAAAGATGTGGGAAATATGAGGAGTGATGAATGCCAGTGGAACGGGCCGTTGGCTCCGGCACTCGCACGCTCTTTATCCGTCGCTTTCTCACGCCGTCTCTCTCATCCCTCTGGGGTTTTTTTTCACTCCCCTTCGCCCGCTTTCTCACTCACTCTGGGTTTTTCCTTTCTCACATCACATCCCATTTCTCTCTCACCGTGCTCTCCAAATCCCACTTTTTTTTTTGTGTATCCCATCATCTCTCCTCGTGTCTTGAGAGGCTCATGTTCTAAAGCATTTATCATCACCTGTCTGAGTTCATTTTATCCGGAGGACTCATCTCGAGGCTTGGCCGCCGCTGTGAATCAAGCCAGCCAAGTCTATTCTACTGCGAACCGATGGATGTCGGTCCCCGTGGTTGAAGTTGTGTGGCGCGAGGCTGGGTGTTTACGGACGTCGCCAAAACTGTGAATTGCAACGGCAACCCCTTTTAAATGTTTGGAAGGACTTGAAGAAATCAAGTGCACGGCAAAGCCTTCACGGAGGAAACTTCAAAATTCTTCAATGGGAATTTCATGGTTCAATTTCTGATAAATGGACGGGAACTGCGTAGTGAAACAAACATCCGCACTATCAAACAATCCTATTAAATGAGCAATGTGCTGCATCCCTAAATCTGCTTTGCTGTAAGATAGCGAGCGACGCGGCGCCCGAAGCCAAACGCTTTCAGAACACAAAATCATTTGGATCAAGTGATCAGAGGCGAGGCCGGAGGTCTGTTTCGGACGTCGAATCGAGTGCGAGCGTATCTAATAGATACTTAATACCCGCTGGAGGTAAATATCGAATCATAGAGTAGTTCCAGCATCAGAAATGCCTCTGATACAGTCCGG
Source organism: Clinocottus analis (assembly GCF_023055335.1). Taxonomy (NCBI): domain Eukaryota; kingdom Metazoa; phylum Chordata; class Actinopteri; order Perciformes; family Cottidae; genus Clinocottus; species Clinocottus analis. The sequence goes on from NW_027175865.1 coordinate 3,615,423, forward strand.
CAAGTACACAAGCCCATGCACGGACACCATGTTAGCGTAGCATTTATCAGCTCCTTTACGCTACACAGGGAACAACACATCCTGCCCGATGGCTACTGCACCTGTGAAAAGTAGTACAACAGTACACACCCGTGGTGAACCCTACTTTTCCCTTGATATTGCTCTACATGATAATTATAATACTAAGTCAATGTTAGCTGTTAACAGCCGGTGGGCAGCGCAGTCCTACTCAGGTAAATAATGGGTCTAGCGGCTAATGTTAATCGCAGTTGCATTGTGTAACATTATAATGTGTTCATGCTCATATTCAGTGGAAAAAATGGCATCAAGTATCCACGCTAACGACGCAAATGTAGCTAACTAATATCTTTGCATCCCCCACTATTATATATTCATATAGAGCAATACGTGGATTAGTGGCGGCTGTCTGATATCAGATCAGTTCCGTTTTTCTTGAATAATGAAGGTGTGAATTGTCCCGCCCTTACAGGTGCCATTAAATAGAAGAGGAGAGCCTGAGAGATGTCGGATCTCTGGTGTTCGTGTTCTTCATAAAAATGTTCAGTGCAAGATGCGTGCTTTCGGTCGACCTGTGCAGCGGTCTAGAATCTGCACTGGAAGAGATGTTGCATAATTTAGCATAGTTGTGCAGATATTACAAGCAAGGGGTCAAAAATCTTTTGGGAAGCAGCGGTCCCCGTCGTTCCGAGTTTGCGACCTCGGAGAAGAAATCATTTGAAGATCGAACATGGTGCAAAAACACCAGCGCGCCGTGCAATAAAGCATGCACGCAAGCACTGGAGGAGGATTGTGGGACACGAGAACTGCTGCTCCTGCGCATCATCTTTTGATTGCTCCCCCCAGAATGAGTTGGGAAGTATTGCGGGTGAGAGGGAAGCCTGGATCCGCCTGCTGAGCCCGCTGCCACCGACTCTACCGAGTACGTCCTCACTCATCACTCAGTTCAGTGTGTGTGGAGTTTGCACTAATCCAAGCACCGTGTTAGACTTTTCTTCTTTTTTTTTTAAACCGATATCCGGTTGCTCAGTTGAGGAGAAAGAATTGTCATAATGTGACAATGCAATTTTGTGACGTTGCAATTTGAAGATAAAGTTGATATTATAATGTATTCATTTAAGAATGAATGAAATTGATAAAGTTCCCCTCAAAGGATCTACCTGTGCTTAAGCAAATATACACACTCTGTGTGCACTAATCCAAGCGCACACACTGTTTGGCATTTTTTCCTTTTTCTTTTCTTCTTTCCTTAAAAATATCGATATCCGGTTGCTCAGTTGAGGAGAAATAATTGTCATAATAATTCTCTATGGTCTCCCCAACCCTAACGCTCGTCCCAAGTGTATTTCCACATCCTCCCGTTGTCCCGGGGTCAAAATGACACACATACACACCTCGCTGTGGGACGCTCGTCAGGAGCTGGAAGGGCTCCTTGGGGCCCGTGCCGATCACATGAATGGACGAGGCCGATTGTGACAAAAGTGCGATACCGGTGAGGCTCGCCTCGGCCCTTGAAGCAGCGCAGAATAACCCCGACGAACCGTCGGAGCAGATAGAGCTCGATTAGGACTAAGCTGTACACGTGGACCTGTGTGGATATGGTTTGCTATCGGCCAATTGAGAGATTTGAAGTTGTCCCAAAAACAAACTCACTGATTGTGTGCGTTTCATTCAACTGAAGTTGTGTCACAAGCGCTGCTAGGACTGAGCTTAACGACCGCAATTATGTTCGTCCTCCCAAAATAATATGAAATCAGACATGTATTATTTGCTTTTTCTTGGATGCCATCTATTAATATTTCAGAAGCGATCATGATGAATGCTCTTATTAGTCCTGTTTTTGCAAGCGACAGCACGAAGAAGCCCACATCACCTTCTTTACACTGAGATTAATTCTATCCAATCAACTGCATCAAAGCGTCGCATTGTTTTTTATCATCAGATTATCAAAGTTTTTCCGTCTGGTCTGGTAAGTTGTGTGAAGGACATCGCATCTCGCTGCGACAATACGTACATCTCTGCGTCTGCTGTGTATCACACCAAGGACAGTGTGTCTGCAGCATTAATGCAGGATAAATGATTGAGTACCCCTCTGTAACATCACTGTTGTCCACTGTTTTCTTTTTTTCTGCATCCTTGAGCGACTGTTCACCCGCAGACTTGTTTTTTTCTTCCCAAACGTCTGTTAGTCTGCCGTAATGTGCTGGATGGAGTCGACAATATGACAACAATTTATGATCAAAGTGCAGACAAAAAGCAAGGCAAAGAGAAAAGAGAGGATTTGCAGAAGCAACTTGATGGAAAAAAAAGGTAAACCTGTTCCTCCATTGAAGCAGGTTCCTATCAGAAGTACATTTGAGCGTCTAGTCGTTCTTCTTTCATCCGTTTCTGCTTTGTATATCATCAGTCCACTGAAGGTAATCTCATCAACAGTGTGTTTAATTCCCGAGAGCAGCACCTGAAGCGTTGCTCCTAAGTGAAAGCAGGTGCGGCGGGCACCGATGGGTGAGAGCCATTTCCCGAGTTACAGTCGAGCCACTGGGTTGTCAGCTGAGATTCGGTGCTGAAACAGCAGACAGACACACTAACAGGCTGACACACTCGCATGCACAACACATACACACACTCGTCTCTAAAAGGTAACGCACGCTCGCTTGATTCCTCCGCCTCTGAGTGGCTCAGACGAGCAGTCTGACACCACTGGTGTTGCTGAAACAGAGTTAATCACGAGTGTGTCATGTGACACATGCATACACGCCAGTGAGATATCTCCTCTTGACACCCACACAGTATCAGACTGGGGAGTTTTTATCCTCAAGCAAAAGAGGAAAAAAAAAAACTCCAGAGCGCTCAGTGGATAGAGACTCCTGCTCACTGCGTCTGACACATTCAGACTCGGGAGAGCGACTTCAAGCAACACTCGGCCTTCCTGGGTAAAACACTCTCCGGTGGGAGGGAACGACTGCGTTGCCCACTGGGAACCGGTTCATTTCACTCTGTGGGTACAAACCTGCCATTGGCTGCATTCTCCATCTTTTCAGTCTATTTTGAGAGGGCAGCTGTAGCTGCGTCCTGCGCTGAGAGCCCAACACCATTGGGATTGGTTTAAAGAAATGCTAATACAGCAACATGTGTTTTTTTTTACATTTACATTTATTTATTCCTCCCCGATAGCAATATGATAAAGTGCTGAGCTGGACCTTTCTTTAAAACTTCAGTAGTATCAATACGTTGTGGGTATTGGACTTTTCATAGGATGCAATAACTCCATGAAAATGTTGAAAAACATCTCTTTGATAAAAGCAGAAATACAAAAATTTCTAATACTTAAGTTAAACGTTTTTTAGTGACAGTTAAGAAAAGAGTACCATGAAAATGAATATGTTCCAGGTCATTTTAACGTGTGTGTGGTGAGGACGCAGAGGCAATACGACGGCTTCATTCCACACAAAGATCACAAGAGGCCAAATGCTGAGAACGATCTGGCAGTGAGTGTGTGTGTGTGTGTGTGTGTGTGTGTGTGTGTGTGTGTGTGTGTGTGTGTGTGTGTGTGTGTGTGAGACCAGAGGGAGGAGGCACAGCAGAGTGGACAGGTGAGAGTAATGGAGCTAACGAGGTGGGCGTGGCTAATAGGTGCACTGAATGAGCTGATGAGGTGAGTGAGCGAGTATTCATGTCTGGTCCATACTCCGGAGCAGAAGGTGGCGGCAATGCACGAAGAAGAAGAAGAAGAAGAAGAAGAAGAAGAAGAAGAAGAAGAAGAAGAAGAAGAAGAAGAAGAAGAAGAAGAAGAAGAAGAAGAAGAAGAAGAAGAAGAAGAAGAAGAAGAAGAAGAAGAAGAAGAAGAAGAAGAAGAAGAAGAAGAAGAAGAAGAAGAAGAAGAAGAAGAAGAAGGTTTCTCAATGGCTAATTGTTTTTATTAAGTAATCATTAATTAGAAAATGTAATCTGTGCAACATTAAACTGTTACTAAATAGTTGGTTGATGATGAATGATGGTTTTTAAACTAATTTCAATAAGCTCATGAGATATTAATGCTGCAGCAGGTCTGACATCGAGCCCACACATTTCAGGAGGTTGGTAACAGGTGTTGAGTGCCGACCTTTCCTTGAAGTACTCCACCGCTGTGACGGCGCCAGAAAAACCTCCCTGCTTAGAATAACGTACGGTCACAACAAGTTGCTACGACTCAACTGGTGTTGAGCGCTGAGCGACTGCTGTAAGGACGAATGTGATCACACACAGACAGACACACACACACACACACACACACGCCTTCGGGCGGACACGATGGCCCAGGTTGGACACAGTGGTAATGGCTACTCCAGGCCGCCGCTCCACCGAACCCCCCGGGAGAGCCAACAGGACGATAGAAACATGAGAGCAATAGAGAACCTGAGTGAGCGTGGGCGGGGAAGTGAGAACGTAGCGCCGATATATATTTTCCAAATCGATTGATGCCTGAGTAAATGTCCAATTAATCCGCTTTATGATAGCAGGATGAGCTCTGCAGGATGAAATATGGATGAGGGTCCTTCAGACAGCTCTGTGTTTAAAAATTCTTTTCATCCTACGCCCCGAGGAAGTGTGGCAGATTAGTCTCTGTGCGTGTGTGTGTGTGTGTGTGTGTGTGCGCTTCATACCTCCCGCTTAGACCTCTAGGAAGCTCTCGCTCAGTGGGCTTCGTTCCCGGACGCCCACACACACACACACATGAACAGAGCGTTAAACACACATTGAAATGGGCCGGTGAAGCGCGCCAGCCTTCAGGAGCGTACAAGCCGACATCCACAGCCAGAGCGTGTGTTTGAATTCATCGAAAAAACCAGAACGGTGCGGCGAGTAATGCACACCGCGCTCCACACGATTACTGCCACAAAACACAAACACACACACACACACACATTTGAGTCTCAGGCCCGGGTGATCAATCGACCTCGATTTCATCTACAAGCCAATAATGGGAGAGGAACTAGAGGCTGTGTGGGCAGGGTAATCATTGTGTTTAGTTACACCACACCGCTATCTCCCCTGGGCTCGCCGCTGCTGCACTAACTTGTTTGTGTGTGTGTGTGTGTGTGTGGCCCATATATATATATACTATGCATTTATCTGTATGTCACTCCACAGAATTGTTTCCAGTTCTTGACCACATGCCGCTGCCTCCGACAACACCATTACGCCCCGTCTCCATTCAGAGAGATGCTCTACCAGTCACATGCGCCCGCTGTAGTTAAGCTGCAGTCATGAGTGTGCATGAGAAGATGCAATTAAGTCTGGAAATGAATGGGGATTTTATTGTATTGTTCGTGTTTGGCTCCGTTTTTATGCATTTTCTTGTTGAGGTTTGTTGTGTTTGTATAAAGGCCCATCTGGCTACGCTATTTCTTTTTTCTTTTTTTTTTACCCGACAAAGATATATATATATATATATATATTTTTTTTTAACAAAACAATGAAAATAAAAAAGCAAAATAGAAGCAGTTACCACAACATTGGAAAGCAGCAGAATCTCAGAGTGTCTTTTTAATCTGCCTTTAAAAGGCTGATTCTTACACCCTCCGGTAGTTTAAGCTGTAATGCTGCGCTATGTGGAACGGGTCCATGCTGTACGCCTGACCTGGTAGAAGCCAAAAGGCACTGACGCAGCACTTTTCTTCCCTGTCTCCCTTTGTACGTGCAGCCTTGTCACATTGCTGCCCCACAGTTGCCACCAAGCAAATCTAAAAATGTACATAATGATGATAAGAAAAAGAAGTAGTTGACAGGCGGCTATGACGCGCCACAAAGGGCCACAAATGCTCTTTTCACTTTGTAATCCTTTTATACCCTCTTTATATTTTGATTACATAATATCTGCACAGGACGGGCAGATTTTTGGAAATTGATCTAATATCCGCAATGAAAATATGAAGCCGTGAAGATTTTACTGCCCTCTTTTATAAATAGAGATGCATGTCGATAATATTACTGCCGGAAAACATGATGTTCAATAAGTCAACAAAACAGTAAAGATTGTAAGTAGCCTTTGATGCACAGATTATATTTATATTTATATTTAAATGTCGATTTTCCTTTTTTACATAAAGTGTTTACCGCATCAATCACCGGGTTGTTAAAAGCGGGTAATTCAAATGTATTCATGCCACTTCACAAGTTTATTTGATCACAGCATATTTAGGGGAAATTAAAAAACCCTCACCGTACCTGATCAAATTTGGATTCACTTGGCCTGTCCCGCTGCGTTTCAGCTGAATTAAGCACATCATCGTGCACTTGTACAACATGGCAAGAGTTCAGATCAGCGAGCTGGAACGGCTCCGATCCTCTGATCCTCTAATCTTCCCTCCGCATTTATAAATCCAAGATCTATGTCTGGTTTTTATTCCATGAGTTCTGCTCTGTAAACCTCCGCATGCTCCAGCGTTTTTTTTTTCTTTTTCTTTCAGTTTTTTCGGAGCATGTGTATGTCCGAATTGGACGAGTAAAGCCATGATGCCTGGCATCATGCTTTAATTTCCATGGAAATGGGTTGCGGCAGAGCGCCCAGAATGAGATGAGAATTTCATAGCTCACAACATAGCAATCGCAATTTAACAAAATGCTTCTTGGTACACAACATGAAAGTCAGACACGCATACACATGCATGCACACACGCCGTACACTGCCTCATTCATGCTGTGTCATGTTACTATTTACTATCAAATGCAGGATGAAAACATCATAATACGTGGTCACCACGACTAAAACAATTCACCCGGTTGTTACCGATATGCCTTTTGACACAATGGGTTTTTACCTTAGATCCAAAAGTGCCCCTCCCTTACCAAAAAAAGAGAAAGTGAACACCCACGACAAAATGCAGTCCCCCTAACCTGTATCTAATTCGAACTGGCTCAATAAGAGCCTTTTCCAATATCTTCCTCACACCTGGGGCCTCGGTTGCCACACCAAAAATAACTCTCCCGCGCTGCCTCGTAGGCATGCAAAGCACCCTCTTGCAGACACTCACGTAATCACAAAGGCAAACATAAAGACATCTGCGCCTATAGGGGGTAAAGAAGAAAGGGAGAAAAGAAGAGGGTTTAATATTACCCAATAACGCACACGGCCACAGGGAGGGATCAGACTGGAGGAGAAGGGCGCTCGGCTCGCCCGGAGCCGAGGATCATACAAGACACAACGTGAGGTTATTTAAAAACAGATGAGTGGCCGGGTTGAGGGTGCAAGGTGGAGGACAGAGGAAGCGAGGGAAGAGAAGAAGAAGAAGAAGAAGAAGAAGAAGAAAAAAAAACGAGTGGACGTGTCCACTAAAGGGCCTGGCATAAACAAAAAGAATGGACGCAGGGGTTTAATATTCATATAATATTCATAACCCAGGGCCTGTCGCTTTCATGTGCACAAGGAAACAAGAGAGGAAGGCCGGGTGGGCGGGCGAGAGAGATGAGAGATGAGAGAGAGAGAGAGAGAGAGAGAGAGAGAGAGAGAGAGAGAGAGAGAGAGAGAGAGAGAGAGAGATAAAGGCAGCAAATGAGGAACGGGGAGGGGAATAAAAGTTTGCCATTAAGTTAGAATATAAGGCCGAGTTTCAAGCTCAATTACAGAACACATGAAAGGCCGAGCCTCTCCTGTCCCCGTCCCTCTGTTCTCTCCTCTCCCTCTTCGTCCTTCAGCATTCGAATGCCTCCATCCCTTGTCATCTTTAACAGCCACGTTCCTCTCCCTCCGCCTTAAACTCTCGCCCTCTGTCTTTTTCCTCCAACCTCCTCTTGTTTCATCTGTCTGTCTTCTTCCGTGGAGGACATCTCTGTGACTTGGCGAGCCTGTGAGCGAGCAACAGTCTGGCTCATTTTTCAAATACATTTTCCGGAGTGCGGCGAGCGGAGAGCCGAGCGACGATATCTATTTGAATATCAAATCCCATAATGAGATGCCCTCTGTTTGACTCGCAGGGACTTCAGTGAAGGTGACGAGCGGAGGCAAAATCAAACACTCTTCGCACGAGAGTTATAGCTCACGGTTTCTCTGCTGGTGGAACGACGGCAAAGACTGTGAGCCGGCCTCGGGGGCCCGGGGGGAATTGATGACAAGGCTCGAATTGGACAGAGCAGTATGTTGGAGTAACGGCTGAACAAGAAGGGAGAAGTACATGTCCCTGTTTGGAATAAAGGATATAAAAAAAAAAGATTTACTTCCTTGCTTCCAGGATGTTTGCACAGAAAAGTAGGAAAAACACTGTATGTATGAGATTCGAGGCTCATATCTGGTCAAGTGGCTGTGATTCAACCCACAATACTGTCGCCATTAATTAAGTGTCATTTCCAAATGTTAACAAATGCCCCACTTCAGTGCAGCAGCCTACAATAAAAATGATTTGTTTGATCTATCTCCTCCAGCACAAACCCACCACCCACACAAAGTGCACCAAGGTAATAACCATACAGTATCATTACTAAAGATTAATAGGGCTTTTAATATAGTCATTAAACTCCCGTCTGAAATATAGATGACAGTTGTCAGCAGAGATAGTATTCGGTTCCATTTTCGGGATGTTTTCAAGCTCCTTTGGGTGCCAGAGTTATAGGTGCCACGGGTGCTATCAAGAGCTAACAACATCCTGTGGCATTTACACTTCACTGGGTCCCAAAGTATGAGCGCTGAGCTCGGCTGCACTGTAGCAACCCATCAGCCGCGCAATGTCCCTGTCACAGCATGTCAAAGTCTAGCTTTTAAAGGATTACAAAATAACCCTTAACAGAATATCCATATGAGCTTATTTATTTAACATATATTATGCCTTGTAAGACCCCAGTCACACTTGAAATAAATAAACAAATAGCACGCACACTGATGGCCTCCAGTGTTCACTCATTTATTGAGCCCGGGTGACGTTTTGAGCGCAACGAGCGTAAACTATTGTAACATAACGTACTTGTTTATGCCTTATAAGATAGCGGACAGCTTGCGTAAACACATTACAGCTAATAACACACACACACACATATATTATGTATGTATTATGTGTGTACATGTTCCTTCAGTCTATACCCAATCAGGTTACCTGGTCAGCAGCTTAAACCCACTCATTATTTCCAACAGTTACTGAATAAACAAACGTTTATTCTAATTAAATAAACGAAAAGACACAACTATTTTGTCTGGACTTTGCTGCATCTGTCAAACATCTGGCGTTGAAACCAGACTGACGGTACGACAGGTGGAGAGTAGACGACGGAGGCTTTTAGAGGGTTGTTTCGACCGCGTCTGTCTGTCCTGACGTCTACATATCGGACAGATTCTACAGGATTGTCCCCTTTTGAGTGTTCCTCGGGGTATCGATCACCTATTTCCAGTCCACGAGGAGGAGATCGCAGTGCCGTCGGTCCAAGCACATCTTCGTCAGTGTCTACCTGCCTCCTTGAGGAGTCGCCCAACATGTCTCCCAGTTGAAACCTGTCTCCGTTAGTCCACTTACTCTCAACTAACCTGGTAGTGACTGCTCCTGGATGCTCTCCCATCTGCTGTTGCCTTGCCTTTGACCCTGTCTTTTGGTCTCACAGTCATCCCTCCTCCCGGTTCCCCAGTCTGTCTACCGTTCCCTGTCTGGATTCCACCGCCATTTCCTGACTAGTCCTCCTTAGCTGTTTCCCTGGCAAAAAACTACTCCCTGGTCTGCGTTTGGGTCCTCCACCACATATTACAACACGCCTTGTTTCACTTAGCTCATTTCTACAAAGTATGAAGCACACATCCTCTGTTTGATGCTCACAGTGAAAAAAGCTATTGGATGCAAATATACAGCAGCCCAACTCGATAATAAAAAGCTCTGCTCGTCTCATTTTCCGCTTGTGAACATTATTGAGGCTGCCACTAAACACTAGAGCTTCTGCCCTCTTGGACAACCGAAGAAAATTACGGCTCTTTGTGTTTTAGTGATAACTTTCATGACTTGCAAACGTTGCAAAGGAAACTGGGCCCCTATTCGATTTGACGAGAGATTCAATAAGAGGACGAAATACTGGGCTCTAATTCAATAAAAAGCTATCAAAGGTCGGCCCTGCTGTCTTAGTTTGTTGCTGCACAGTAGATATTGTCAGCTCCATCCCAGTTTCTAAACCAAGCATCAGGGTAAAAATGATCAGGACGAATAACTCCTCCACATCCACGTCAGAGAAATCTGTGCTTCGCAGATTTCTTTTTTTTTTTTTTAACTTTTACATAACACAAGTTGACTAAGAACTCCTTCTTATCTACAGCAACAGCCTGGGGGAGAGGTATGTGGTCAGACAATAGCTATTTACATCCTTTCAGATGAAGTGGTACGCTCCAAGGCTGTTTGGTTTGGCTTCGTTTTGTTTCACTCAGGTCAGGAGTGAATCAGACAGTCTCATGATCAAACTGCCATTTCATTTCCATTTCATAATGCTTTGTGGACTTAGAAGAAGCATTAGTACAAAATCACCTCAGCAGTTGGCTGACTCTGAACCCTCGTATTTCTGGACCTCTTAGTGCCTTTTAACAAAGATTTTTCTTTAGAGATATTTCAAATATAATGCAACTATAGAGAGAGAAAAAAACAGAGAGAGAACTGATGCAATAACAAAATGTCACAAATAAATACATGAAATTATCGCACAACCCTCTCGGGGGTGTAGGCCCCCAGGTTGAGCTCCACCAGCCTAGATGACACACACAGAAATACACATACACATACACGCACACACACACACACTCACAAGGTGAAAACAACACCAGCCACACGCCGCCGCGGCTGCTCATGAAAAGAGGAACCATAATAATGTCCTAACAAGGGCGTTTGGGGAGCAGAAAAAAAGATGCCTTTGTTAATATTTGCTTGGTCACAGAGGCGGGACTTAACAATGTCAGTTAAACTGCTGTCGAAATGTGCCTGCAGTGGTTGCTACTAGCGGCAGCGTGCAGTTACTCGAGTGGCAGAATAATTACTTTGTGGGACTAGTTTAGCCTTAGTGCGCACAAACAAATGACACACTAAACGATGTGAAACGTGTAGGTAGAATTAGAGCAGCAAATGTCACATTGAAGTACAAAGTTCTGCGAAACGACGTTTATAGCTAGCCAATAACACGTGCATGTACACACACAGGAAGTAATCCTGCCGCTGTGCTTCACATGCGCAGAATAAGAACGCACTGGATTACAGTGCACTGAGTATCTCACATCTCGCTGGCGGGCGATAATGCCTCACGACGCCTCTCACTGAGATTCACCGTCAGTGTTTTTAAAGAGGGGATTGTGTGTCCTCAGGTTGATGTGAAAACATGCAAAAATCTATTCTATCTCCCAGTTATCAACCCAGTGATCATGTGTCTAATCTTGATCCCTTTGTTCTGACTGCATTACCATTTGTGTGCTAATGGCTGAGCCCCGCAGTTCTCTTTCTTTTGTGATCTAATCTCACTGTGACTGCCATCGCTAATACGTTTGATTTCATTAGGTTTGAGCTCGCCTTCATGTGTCGCAGTGGTAAAGGAGGTTCCAGTATTGTATTCTGTTTTTGAATTTTGTTTTGTACAGAGACTAAGACATACCAATGTCTGGATGCGACCGGGTCCGGGGGGCGCCGCCGGACAGCTCCAGTCCCGCCTGTCGTTACATCTTGCCCAGATACAGCAGATACAAAAGATACGGTTTTCTGATTGGCTATCCGTGGAGCCCATTGCTTTTTTTATTTGATGGGCAGCGCGACCAGGTCGTGTTTGCGCGCTGTTTTGCATTTTGCTTGCCGTAGTTTTTTTAGCACTCACTAGCTGAAGGAGGAGGAGAAACGGACTTGGTGGCGGATTGACTAAATGGAGAAGGACTGGGTTTTTTTTTACTGTTTTTTTGTGCCGCAGTTTTGTTGCATTGTTTTGTCATGTTTCATTGACTGGGCAGTTATTAAATTATTTATCCATCATTAATTCTAATGTTGGGGATGGAAGTGCCAAGTGATCTGTTCAATCCTGAAAAGAGCCTCCATCCCTCTCTGTCAGGTGTGGCTAAAATTAAACCCATCCCCTCCCCCACAACTGAGATTACAGGGAAGCTGATGCAGTGTAACTGATGACCTCTACCTCTCTGTCTTCCCGTCTCACTCCTATACCTCTCCCCCTCTTGTCACAAGCCCACAACTCTGATTGGATGCAACCTACCAACACCACAAACCCCTTTATCATTGTCTCGTCCGGGCCCTCCGCTCAATAACAATGTCCGTCAACAGCGTACACAATCAATCCATCAGTGAACCACACAGCCAATCACCCTTACATTATTTCGAACACTTTTCCTTCAAACTTGACAGACAGTGCTCTTTACAATCGGTGTCAGACAAGCTGTTTTGGATTCATAGTTTTACGCAGAGCACCCTGCAGAGACCCGACTTACATGACAGCCTCTCTCACAACAGGGGTGGTGGATTTTCCACCAAATAGAAGGTGAGCAGGATTGTGGGTCGGTTGCAGGGTTTTGGTTTTTCGCTCATTTCAACACGCATGCAAGGACGTGGTTTTCACTCACCTCTATCTTCTTTTCTCATCCTCTTCCATCCTCTTCTACCCAGGCAGCCCAAGAAGCAAATGCATCCTCATTGACAAAGTATGTGTTTCCATCTCTTCAGGCTGCTTTCAATTGTAGGAAGGTAGATTTGTGTCTTTTTTTACCCATGCAAATTTTTAGTTTGTAAGTGAATTATCTCTAAATCTTTGCTCTCAATAAAAAAATATACTCTAAAAAAAATAAAAAATTCTCTCTAAAAAAAATGCTCTCAAAACCAAAAAATTCTCAAAAAAAAATTCTTTAAAAAAAAAAAATGCTTTAAAAAATACACTCAAAAAAATAAAAGAGCAACATTTTTTTTTAGAGAAATCTTTTTTTTAGAGAATTTTTTTTTTGAGAGCATTTTTTATTTTGAGTGAGAGCAAATTTATTTTTTTTAGAGAACATTTTAGTTTTGAGAGCATTTTTTTTTAGAGCGTTTTCTTTTTTTTTTAGAGCAATTGTTTTAATTGAGAGCAAAGATTTGGAGATGATTTACTTACAAACTAGAAATTTGCTTGGGTAAAAAAGACACAAATCTAACTTCATACATTTGCTCCTCTTTCTCTGTTTCAAGGTATAAATATCATGTTTTCACAATAAGTGACTATGGTTCAGAAATATATTCATATTACTAAATATTTATTGAGTTAGCTACTGGATCGCTCAAGCAAACTTTGGAGAGCTCATACGGTGGCTCAATGGAAGTGATTATAATTTTTTTTTATATAAATACGCACATTTATGCTGATCATCACAAATCACACGGCAACAATGGAAATGGTCTGCCTCCAGGCTCTTCTGTATAATGAATGAGGGACAAATTGCCTGTAAGGGGAAAATAAAAAGAATCAGAGGTCAAACGTGGTTTCTCCTTCGTCTGTGGTCACCTGTTGAGAAGGTTGAAATCCATGGAAATTAGGAGAGAAATACAGCATTTATTTTCACTTCAAAAACATCCAGAGGGCTCGTAATATTTCTCTCATGATGTCTTTCATGTAACCTTGGCCAAATACACACTCATAACTGGATTGCTTGATTATATGATTAGAAAACCTGAATAATCTTTTTCTCCTGATCTCACATGGATCTACGGTCTTCAACACAACACACAGGCGTGACACATGCCTGCAGGTGCACATTCACACACACACACACACACACACACACACACACACACGCCTAACCTCTTTATATAGACATTGGGACTTGTGCTTTTAATGAGGACTCGAGGCTGCACAGTTACATTGTCTCGGGTTTTTTGGGGAGCTGATTAGCGTTTCAGTCTACCTACAGCTGACTTCAATGATGGTGAACTATTTCATTCTTTTGGTATTTCGGGGTATTCACTGACGCATCCACATGACAGAAGTTACTCTCAGCTCGTGTCTCTCAAAACAGCAGGCTCATCCATTTTACATGCAGCAGGATGAAACCATGTATGAAACAGAGGCTTGGGATGCTGGAAGGTCAAACACTATATGTATTCACTGGCTAGAGGAAGCAGGGGATACTTCATCTCACACAAACTCTTACTTTGCGTCTCAAATATTTTTAATATCTTAGGTTTTCAACAACATTGCTGCAAGTATTTTCAATAGATATTGCATTTACAACTAAGTAAACTAAACTAACAACTGCATTCAAATATGTATTTTAATACCTGACTAGTGATGCACCATATCCAATTATTGTTTTTTAACAACACAGTGGCCTTCTGGGGGATTGTGTGTGTGTGCATGTTTCTCCATATCCTTGTGTTGCACTGGATTAGGAAGATCCTCATGAACCACCAAAGCTGAGTTGTGTGTGAATGTGTCACTATATCCCTGTCTTGCACTGGTTTAGAAAGGTCACATACTGTTAGATTTACAACTTTTGAAAACATATGAAAAACATAATTCATTATTTTCCATCAAGGCTGAGTTTGAAGATGGGCGTGGTCCGAGGAAGTGAGCCAGAAATATGGGCCTGGGAATTCAGGATAGAGCCTTTGGCCGAGTTTAGTTATAATCTGTTGCCCTCTTTTGTATTTTACAGTAGTCCGTGCCAGTTTCAGAAACCATGCTGGTGTCTTAAGAGCTGTAGTAAAGCGGCATAAAGTAGGTAGCACACACAAATCAAAAGACACACACTGGAGCAGATGATCGGGTTCTTGCACTCTTCCGCTGCCTCCTATCGCCCTCCGCCCCCAGTGTGTTCATCTGGAATTCTTAAAATGGGATTTTTTGGGGTTCATCATAAATTATTCATGAGTGAGGTTAGGAAAAAATACACACACACACACACACACGCACACACACACACACCGTCAAGGGTCCTGCTGTGGCTGATCACTAGGCTGAATGCCATTATCAAGGTTTCACATGTGACCAACACCACCCAGGGTATTTAATGTGGACCCCACGCCCAACACTCACCTATCCTCTCATCCTCTCGCTGTCACCTAAACCTCCTGTTTATTTAAAAGATTTAAAGGACACCTCCTGCTGTCATTTTACTTATTTCCTACTGTCAGTACTGCCAATGAAGTGTTCATTTTATTGCAGCCCTGCTCTACCTCCTAGTAGTGTGCTCTCATCGTTTTTCAAAAGTCCATTAAAAATTGCTGGCTTAGCTTCTGTAATGTAATATATCATGCTGATTGGCACTTGTGTTGCAATTTCTACTAATTAGGCAGTTAATTACTGTTTAAATGCAACAGTTATTTCCATTAATGCACACACTGCCACGTGCACAGGGTAGTAATGCAATACAAGTGTTTCCCTCTTCTCACCATAGAGTGGGATGGAGATGCATTTATGTATCTCTTTAGCTTTATTTGGGGCCAAATATACTTTATCACAACTCACAAGTTGACTCATCATAGCAGGAAAAGCAACGTATCACATGAATGACGCCTCCATTACATTTTATTGTTTAACAAAAGCAGACATGCCAATGAGCCAGATTGCACATCAGATAAAGCACAGGTGTTGCTCATAAATTATTTGTTTTAAAAGCACAGAAATAAATACAACAGAAGACTTAGATGATTCTATCATCGTGCAAAGCATTTGAAGTAACATTTGAACTGTGCTGTCCTGTCAACTAGAGTTTTTCCAATACCAACATGGGTATCAGAAATGTCTTTAGTTGTTAGCGTTAGCTGTTAGCAGTCGGTGGGCAGCATACTCCTGCCTTTTAAATAACGGCTAACTATAATGAGGTTGCTAGTTGTGCAAAGGAGTTGTTTCGTAGCCACAAAAATCTATAAATTTGAATTGTTTTCTCTCTAATAGTGCAGTAACAGGCGTAAAGTGATGACATAAAGTACATTAAAATATGTGCAGCGGAGCCTAGTTTAGGATATTTACTGACATAAACTGGCATTTACCTGATGGGAGCTGTGTGAATTCTGAATATAGGACATGAGAGGGGTCTGTGATCATTTTTGTGGCTTGCTTAACTATAATCTTCTCAAAGAGCGTGTGTAGGGAGGCATCACTTTCATTGCTGTGTGGAACAAGTCTTATCTTTTGGGATTTGAACTGCTATACTACCAAACCAAGCCGAGACTTACACTGAGTAATGTAGTACACTCTCTATCACAGCATGATACAAATAGCATCATTACCCTCTGTCCAACCCCAAACACACCGAGTCTGTGCTAAAAGGTAACGTCGCTGTTGTACCTGAGCATAGGAAATTATAGGGACACCCCGAGAGTTTACACTCAATATGTACACCCAGGCGTTTGTAAGAATACACAAAGATAATGTTATGGACCAATAGTTAGGAATGATTCCCTAAGATGCTCTGGTTAGAAAAGTGTCTACATCTTCCGTCGCAAACTAAAAACACAACACAGCCGTCTGTTGAATGAACCAACCAGTCGGATGTGGAACAGTTCCCGTAAGCCAATCACAGCTTTGTTGTCAAACTTTGAAATAGTTTCTCCTCTCTGCTTGCTGTCAGTTGTCATTTCAGCTCTCACCGATGCAAGACTCCTCCACCCCAGCCTCCTCCAATCAGCAGTCAGTCCAGCTCATCATTCATCATCGGGTTACAGCAACTTCCTTCTTCAACACCGCCACCAGTGTCCAGACTCCAGGGGAGATTCTGCTGTTGCAGATGTCAGCATCACTACCCCTTGCTTACCCTAATTCAGGATGGAGTCCAATCGCCAAAGATGTTGCATTATTCAAATAGATGCAATTGTAATCGAGTATTGTTAAACTCTGAAACAAGTCTGTTCTGATTGAAATAACTTGAGACTCAGATTTGTTGTCTGCTTCACTGACTGTTGGTTTAAAAAGGAGTGATACCACCTGATTGATTTACAGACGTCTGTCTGAGCTTACTGACAAGGATGTGTGGCTGCAGGGCATTTAAGCTTAAGTCTACAAACCTCATTTTGGCACAGGCACTTGGGTTTTCAAGGTATTGCAAAAATACAGTGTATTGTTTGGGGTTTTGCATCTTCAGGCAAACTGTTGAGAATCTAGCTTTAGTTCATTCGTAAAAAAGATATACCTGTTGACACACACACTAAAAAAATGTCTGGTAGAGGTGAAAACTCTGGGAAAAACATAGTGAGTGTATACCTTAAGTTAGTTGAAGTGTCTAGTTTTTAAGCCAACATAGACAAGATGTCCTAAAAATGCTACAAGCTTGAGTGACAGGAAAAATAGCGAGTGGACCTCGAGTTGGGATTAGTTTGTCAGACTATAATTTAAGTGATGTAGTCAATGTCAACGAGGCTTTAAGTCTCTCCAATGTGACAACAATACATTTGTAGGTAGTGCTCCCGCGGCACAACAGCATCCCTGCTAATGGAGCGTTAACCAAACAAGTATTGGTGCTGACAGTGTTGAAAATCATAAGTGTTTGCCTTTAATTGAAAAGGTGCTGGCGGGGGGTAAATATCTGTTTGTTTTGCTATTCATCACCTTGCAGCTCACAGGCTGGTGCTTGACATAGCCTTTAACAATAGGAGCCAATCATGAATGATTTCAATTGGGGATCCTTGGAGACTGAGGATGTCATTATGTGTGTGCCCTTGTGTGTGTGTGTGTGTGTGTGTGTGTGTGTGTGTGTGTGTGTGTGTGTGTGTGTGCGTGTGAGGGGAATCATCTTTTTTTCTGTCATCATGTTTGCCAAGACAGGGTCTTGATCAATGCTAATGGTCTCCGTGTTTGTGTGTGTTTGTTGGTGTGTAAGTGTGCATTTTGTACCATCAGGGTTTAGCGTCCTTCATGCCTTTCTGTGTTCAAGGAAATTGCTATTGATGAGCCTCAATGCAGCAAAGGACCCTGTGCAGGAAGTGCACCGCATTAATGACGTGTAGTCCATTTAATTCCTGAGGCATCCTTACAAACACATCTCAGCTTTGGTGGTTTATGAGGTCCTTCCTAAACCAGTACAACACGGGTCTATGGACACACACACACACCTGAATACGTAATATCCGGGCGGAGATAATTAACTTTAACTTACGTACATATCCTTTGAAGTCTACCAATTAATGCTTAGTTTAGTGTGTATGCTCTTTTCCAAGTTTGCAAAAAAACATGTGTGTGTCATAGTAACAAGAACTGACTCACATTAGGCTGCTTTACCAAAAATCCAAAACACTCCTCCAACCAGTGACCTCTCTTGGTCGTTCCCTCGGCTCCCATCGACCTCCGCCCCCGCTGAATAAATCAATACATTTACATGCTTGGATTTACTGGCAAAAACGGCAACACTGCCCTTTTTCCTCTTTAAAATCGAGGGTGAAACTGACAGCTGTGTATGTAAGGTACATTTTCGGCAAACCAACCCCAGCTCTCTCCTGCTATTTGCGCCCTCATCGTGCCAGCGAGTGCTCTCTCCATGGCCTGCTTCCTCCCCGCCATCAGCCAGGAAAGGCTGCTCTCACATCAAGCACAGATGTGACCAACATGTGATGAAGGCACTTCTTCATGGCGCTTTACCTCCTTTAGAAAAAAAAGGGTTTTATGATTTTCATGGCAGTAACAGCTGGCAGATGCCACACTGTCACAGAGCGTATTCCAGGAGGGATTTTAAAGGGAGATTAAAGTTAGCTGGCATCCGGTGATTGATCCATGTTTCATCCACACTATTCCCCTTGTTAATCAGGAGTCGTCTGAAACACTTTGTGTTCGCTGTATAATTTTGATGAAAAATTGGACAGAAACATTCTGAACACCCTGCTTGTTAAAGGCAAGCCATTTCATTTTCCAGTGCATTGTCCTATTTTGCTCAGAGGATCTGTGCTTTTCATCGCAGCGTAACGAGGTGTGAACGAATAAGGCACCTTTCCTCAAGGCCCAAATGACAAAACACAATATGCACAGTCACAAAATATATCTAAGAGACACTTTCAATACATTATGGATGTATTTAAGCTGCAGGTACTGAGACGTGTCAACACAACTGTGAGAGAGGCTCTTTGAATTTAATGAAGCTGCTGTTGTTTGTCACCATCCGTAGTCTGTTGAGAAAGTGAATGAAGTGAAAAAGGAAGCGAGGCACATCTGTTCAAGAAGGAGCCGCTAACGTGGCGTAAACAGACCTACGACAAAGTGATCTGAAAAATTGCTAAAATTGTATGCTAATTTGTAGTATTCTGTTGCTTTGTTTTTGTTTTAAATCTGCAGTGTTTACGCGAGGTCGAGAATATATATGTGGCGGGAAGCTCCAACGTGCAACAGATTGTCATCTGTTGCACGTTGGAGCTGTACCTTAAGATAAGCCGCTAAAACGTACGAAGATCGGAACGGTTTCTCAGCCGAACATCGGACTCTGTTTTGAGAAACGACTCATCAAGGTCCCCGACCGTTTTGAAGATGGATGTTGGTGCTGAAATGACTACGTGTGTCTAGAAAGAGCCTGCACACTTTGTAGCTTCAGCAACAAGTTGCTTAGCTTGTCTAAAATCAACGTAAAGTCACTTCATGGCCTTTTCCCCAATGACTGCACCTGCTGAAGGCTCCCCACATTAGCGCTACAAACCTGAGACCAAACACGGCAGCAAATTAGCCAATTACAAATGTCTGTGCATCTTCCCCCCCGTCCCCCTCCCGGTGACCCCTGTGCTGTAGCATTGTGTAGCGTTGACAGCCCCGTCTTCACCTCGCTGCGACAACAAACTGACAAGGCATCAATCTCTGCTGCCTAACTCAACGCCACGGCGCCGAACACCCACAGAGATGCCAGACGATCGATATTCAGAAAAAAAATCTACCTTCCTGTTCCCACTGGTTCCTACTCACGCACGCACGCACGCACACGCGTGCACAAACCCACGCACACATGTGTGTTAGGGCGGGCGTAGCGGTGGACATGTCAGCGTGCTGCAGGCAGCCAGCGGTGAGCAAAACCCCCCCGGTGGTGACACCTTAGTGTCATTAGCTCCCTCTGAAGCAGACGCCACCTGCCTCGCTGCTGCCATTTGGCGTCATACACGCGTACAGCGAGCCCTTGAATGAAACATTCTTTGTAAAAAAAACATATTCTACAACAAACTTTGCTTCTTTTTCTTGGTCAAATGAAGTCCAATCTGTGGGTGTTGTTGAATAAAGTATTCTCTTTGTTGCGGGCTTTTCCTGCCTGGCTGCTAATCAATGATGTTCAAAAGTAAATAGAAAAGAAATACAACGCACACACACACACACACACACACACACCAACACCAATTCTGAAAGCATGCAGGGTAATAATTGTGTTTCAACATGCGCACACAAGCGAGTTCCAGAGTCAAAACTGGTGTGTTTATTTACGCTGCTTTTTCAGACTGAAAACTTCTGCAGCTCCTCGTGCCGGGGATTCGTTATTGTAACGCACTCTCTTTCACCCCGATGCTGTCACTGTTCAGTGTGGGGGGAAAGAAGAGGGAAAAAAAATAGACAAAAGCTCTCCGCACCCCACCTCTCCTGCTCGTCACATGGTTGCATGAGAGAGGTATTTCTGCAGCGAACTTGAGTCACAGCAGATGAGAAGCGTTCTCCAGAGAGGTGGCTTCTTCCTGCTTTCATTCTCGTCACCAGCCTGTGAAATGTTTTGGTTTGTGCTGCTTCTCTGTGCATTATGCGGGGGAGACGGCTGCAGGCAGGCTGCGGCTGCGTCATCCTCCAAGTCCAAGTGTAATAAAAAGCTATGTAAAGTCTGAGGTATTCCATCAGCCGTTGATTGTATTAACCTTCCTCCTGTGTTAGGGTCGGCACGGACCCGTTTTAGGTTTTTAAATGCATTAAAGAACCACATTTGTTTATTGCGTCAAGGCTTTTTGACTTTGTCAGGAACCTCTATACCAAGAAAATAAATCAAAAACATTTTTTTTTCTACTAAATTATAAAAAGCTGTGGTTGAAATGATGACCTTTCTGTTGACAGGGTCGGTTTCGACCCAGTTATAAACAAGATTGGCTTGATTGGTTGTAGTTTTTTTGACCTTGCAAATCTATATTTTGTGTGATGACTTCTGCTTTTCATTTTGTGTTTGTATTAAAGTTATATTGCTGAAAAAAATACTTTTAGCCTTTTTCTTGAAGTAAATATACATGGGTTGAGATTGAACAGTAACAACAACTATAGTTAAAAATGTTAAAATGAAAAAAATAAATAAAACAAATGTATTGAAGAGATGTGTTCTAATACCACTCAGTAATAGTCAGGTAACACAACCTTTTATTTATTTATTCATATGATTCTCTTGAGGTTCATTTTACCCTCTTTTTAATTAAAATGGAGGGGTATCCTGACTAAGAAAGGCCTAGAGGCCCACACCAAAAATATTAAAACATACAACGATATGTTCCTGGATCAGGAAGCCTAACTAGGTAACCAAGAGATGAGAAACAACTTGGATGATAGATAATTGTTTTTCGTGTATTTCACAGCTGAGTTAAGACATGGGTCAAAACCGACCCGTTAACATAAGAGACGCTAACAAAAAGCTAACATAAGAGGAAGGTGATGTATACTTTGACTTTCTTTCTCAACAAAGCGACATGAGATAAAGTCCGAAGCCTCAGACAGGAAAAAAATCCACTCACTTCGAACTCCAGGACAGAAAGTCAGTGATGAAAGAGGTATTCATGTCCTCAACTTCAATGTGCAAACAATAATATGATGATGTCGATGCCATGCCAGTACAATATCTAGAAGTAAAAGTAAAACACAGACAACAGAACAGGGATGTGGCATGTCTCTCTCTCTCTCTCTCTCTCTCTCTCTCTCTCTCTCTCTCTCTCTCTCTCTCTCTCTCCACTTCCTCTTCTCCCCCTGAAGCACCAGAGATCATTTCTTCTCCCTCCCTTTGATCTGAACAAACCACATCTGGCATAATTCCCATGACAGGAAAGCGCCGTACCGCCACCATACACTCGGTGCTCTCGTCTCCCAGGAATTTGCACAGCAAATGTTACCCGGCTGGGAACACGCATACGGATTCACACGCTTGAAACGCAAACAAAGCCTTGCCCGCCATCACCTCCGCGTCACCCTACCTCTGCAGAACCCGGCGGGCTTCAGCGCAGAAAGACTTCTTGTTCTGAAGATGCTTTCAGATTCAGTGTGCAGGACCACAAAGGTGCTTCCTGACACATTACCGTCATAAAAAAGCAATGTTGTAGTTCATGTAAATAGGAATTAACATGGCAGAACCAGTAATGAGAATACATCTTGTTGTCTTAATTTAGCTCAGAATGCAACCCAAAGAGTCTGCAGACATGTGTGAGGTTGTACTGAGGTAAAGCTAGCATACCAATGTTAGCATCAGCGTTCCAAAACACTCACAATAACAAAGCTAACATGCTGATGTTCAGCAGGTGTAATGTTTACCATGTTCAACATTAGTTTAGCATCTCGGCCTTAACATTTGGGTTTGGCACTGAACGCCTGGTGCTGCCGAGGCGGGTTGAGGATGTCATTCGTTTCTCAGGTTTTTGATCGAAATGCATGCTAACCGGCCAAAATCAATACATGAAAATTTAAATATCAAAAAGGTAGTCGTGAAAAATTCTCTAAATGGGGAAAAAAACACAACCACACACCGATATTGAATTCACCCCACCAAACGTGGTATGAAATATGACCACCAAAATGCCTAAAACCAGAAAATCTAAATATAATACACCTAAAAAAAGATGCCTGGAGTGACTTACTCCATGACACCCACCAACCACAACTCTTTTAACTCCTCTACACTTTAAAAAAACGGATAGTAGGGACTCGACTCTTTTGCATATTCAACGGTAATCAGCTGACAAATGATCCAAAAGCAGAATTCTCAAAGTAACGACCCTCAGCGTAATTAATATTCAATAATACTCCCAGGTTGTTTGCTGAATTCACTGAACTGAGAAACCCGTTGGCTTCTGTTGTTCTAACACACGACAACTCTGTGTGCTTAGCTCTAGGTAAATCCCCGGGTACTTCACGATACTTCTGCAAAACTTCTTCCTCTCTCCCTCGGAAGAAGACGAGCGAGCGAGCGGAGAGGAAGAGGAGAAGCGTGGGTGTGCCCGCGCCTCTCAGCCCGGTCGGTCGGAGAATGAAGTGGTGTTATGTACGAGCACAAGGCTGCGATGAAAGATGCCGTGCGCACACAACATGGCTTTATTTCCGTTGCATCAGCCGGCGTAGGCTGCCCTAACTTCGCTCTGTGTGTTTATGCAACTGGTTATCAGATGCGAGCCAGCCTTCTTATCATATCGTGTCTCCAGGCTGTGAGTGGGTTCGCTCAAACTTTTTTCCCCAAACTAAACGATTGAAACGGAACAGAAAACTTTCAGTCCTCAAGACTCGTTGCCCGCCGCGTGAA
This sequence comes from Clinocottus analis, assembly GCF_023055335.1. Taxonomy (NCBI): domain Eukaryota; kingdom Metazoa; phylum Chordata; class Actinopteri; order Perciformes; family Cottidae; genus Clinocottus; species Clinocottus analis. Next base: position 3,638,806 of record NW_027175865.1, read on the forward strand.
CCCCAAATGCTCCAATCCCATTTTCACAGTGTAGAGAAATGGAACACAAAAAAAAAAAATGGAGGGGGGGAATAAATGGGAGGGAAGGAGATGAGCATAGAGGGGTGGAAGAAAAGATGTTAGGGGAGGAAGAGGAGGGGGGTTCATGCTCAGTTGTCTTAGGAGATAAGAAATAAGCTCATATAGCTTGAAATCTCTCCCCGATGTGCTTTCAACAAGGTGCATAAGCAGATATAAATATATTAATGGCAGCAGCAGCATACACATTTATTAAAGAGGGAATCCGCCACACTTCTGCCGTGCAGAGGACGGCGCCCTGAGGTGCGATGAGTGACACAGCGATTCATCTGTTTAGGGCGGGTGTGCGTCTGCCGTGGAGTTTTGGCGTGTCAGGCTGAGGAAGGCCAGATGTTTCGCCGTTCGTCTGATCTGGATACCGGTTCGGTCCCCTGGTTGCCCGGCGCTTCTGTTTCATTAAAACCCAACGAACAAAGTCAAAGATGGCGTTCTGGTACCAGTTCTGCTTTACTCCCTGTCCTCCTTTGTCCCTCCGTCATGTTGCTTTTTCTTCAGTTTCCTACCCTCCCCCTCTTCATACAGGTTTTCATTTGTCTTTTGCCGGCTGCCTATAGGCTCCTTTATTATTCATGAACTCCATATTGTTTTGGGCTGAGGGTGGAATACATGTTTTCCCTCCTACAACCCACATACACTCATCTAGAATTAAGCAGGGCTAAACGTCAGGAACACTATAGGTTACTGCATTCATTATTCATGTCCTTTACCCTTTAATCTCATCGTACAGTTGGCTCAATGACATCACGGGAGGGAGAGAGAGCGGGTGGTGGGGGGTCAAAGGTTATGAACAAGACTTGCGCTCCGTCAGCTGACACGGACACTATGTGTTCACTGCTGTTCCTCCGTCATACAAAACCTAGTAGTTTCATGTGTTTTGTTTCAGTTTACAACTGTCATTGCTTACTCAGTTTAACTGGCTGGACATGTAATTTGGTCGGAGACAGGGTTGTTTATTCACCGACCAAACCAAACGGGCAGACTCTGCTCAGGTAAAGGCTTTCGAGGTTGAGGCTTTGTTTGATTTGGGCCTCACAAAGAAAGGCTTCTTCATTAAATGTTCAAATTTTGAGTTCAAAATGAACTCCATTAATTAAATCCCCCAAATTTGATTGAAATGGGACGTTGATTCGTCGGGCGTGATTAGTGCGTTCTGGCCTTTAAATCTCCAAACACTGAAGAGCTCGGGGGAAGCGAGGGGGCTCTATGAGAGGTGGTGAAGTTAACATGAGTGTGGACAGTAAGTCGCACAAAGGGAAAGAAATAAAGCGCGGCACACCGCCGCCTCGCCAAAGAGTCCAAACAAGGATCTGTGTCCGTCAGGCGGTCTGAAAAACATAACGCACAGCAGGTTGAGGGGTTTGTTTTCATGAAATATAGTGACTATTCTCTCAAAATTACAACTTCATTATCTTAATGTTACGATTATTCCTCTAAAAATAGGACGCGTTTTGAATGTGCAGAAAGTTGTGCAGAAAGAAAGTGCGGAAGGTGCAGAAAGTTATGAACAAGAGCCAGAATCTTGTCCAAACACATATTCTCTGTTTTAAGTCCAGTGATTTATGCGGTGGATTTAATCCAAATGCATTTGTTTGTTATTGCCGTGAATAAGAGCCACCTTCGCATTTAAAGCGGTTACTTTCACCCCCGAACAACAGACAAACGTGTTTAAGTAATAAGTGGCTGCGTTTGTTCCAGAGTCCTGTATTTGTTGGCGTTTACAGCCTCTGTTCAGTCGAAGCAGCAGGATATGTTGTCACAAACTCAGGACAAACTCATTTTGCTCTCCAGACTTGAGGTATGAAATAAACAAATCATCGGAAAGTGCATCTGTAAGCAGGAACACAATGTGCGCGTGTACAGTTTTACCTTTATAATTCATTCATACTGGTGAGAGTCAATTTCCTTCATTCATTGTGATTGATAACTCAGATTCTACCATGACCTCGTCCTCCATCTTCTCCTCTATCTCCTCCTCCTCCTTCATCTTCTCCAAGTTCCCTCCCGAACGTCGGTCCGTCTTTGCGAAGTCACACTCTTCTGCTTTCTTTCCCTCCCAGCTTGTCATTCTGCCAAACCCCCGTCTCCTCTTTCTGGCTCTTCTCTTCCCCCATCATGCACCCTGGTTTTAGAAGTCACAGAATTGCGTGCCAACTAATCTACCTCGTCAAAAGTGATGACATGCAGATGAGTTGATCAGGACTCGACGGCAATCAAGCGGGGCCCCTTTTAGTATCGAGACAAAAACTGTCTGCCAACCTTCTCGCATGCTGCAGAGATGACACTAAAACCAGGCATTAGTGAAATGGAGTGAGTCATAAAGTGTGTTTATGACTCAACTTTGCGCATACACTCATAAGATGTGTGTCATCTATATCGGTCTTAAAGAAGAACACCGCCTACATTCAGAGTTCCACGGCTCAAACAGGAGGCTGATTTATTTCTCTTTATTCTTTTGTAAACAGAAAGATGTTCCCATGTGTTCATCTGCAACATCCTCCACGGATCTTTTTTTTTTAATGCTTGATCATTTTTTCACTTGAGTTGGAAAGAGTTGGTTATGTTCACTAAAGGTTTTACATCAGAAGATTAACATGCTCGGCTTTTGAAGGCTTATTTGTACAGGGCTGGTATTACTCTAGCTCTCGTAATGTGTCATGATATAATTAGTTAAAATGGGTCGGTTCGAGCTCACGTAAGCACACAGCTTATTTTCTTTCACAGCAAGAAAAGATGATTTGATTTTTCTGGCGCAGAAATGTCTCAAAACTTCTTTTTTTGCATACATAACTTCAGTTTTGTAAGCGTTTGTGTTCTAGATATGATCTGCGTTACGCTCCAGAACAAATGCGGACGCGAGGTTTCACGTCAGTCACCAAACTTGTAATCACGGCGCCGTGGAGGCCGAGCTCCGTCATGCAACGTATCATCTTCTATTAGTCACCAACAATGTCTCACTGATGCACTCTGGGAGCCGGGTCAGGGTGCGCTCCCCGGGTCAAGTTAATTACCCTTCACTTGTGGTCTGATTCTCATCCATCCTTAACCTTTGACTTTCCTCTCCACCTTTGACACGCAGATAGTTTGTGTGTGTGTGTGTGTGTGTTTAAGCCCCCTTTTGTGTGTGTTTCCCCGTGGGTGTGTGCCCGCTAAAGACCTGTCTGCGCACCAGACACCGAAGCAGTTTCATTAGGAGTGCCGGTTCCCTGGTGTGTGGGGGCATGTGAATAATTACCAATTAGACTGTTGTCAAGAGCCAGTGGTGGTGCAGCGCTGTGGCAGCCGCCTAGCGTTTGGGGTGTGTGTGGGGTGTGTGTGTGTGTGTGTGTGTGTGTGCGCGGCTACGTACTCGTCTGACACGCGTTGTGCGAGGTTCTCTGATTGCGCTCCCCGAGCACTGGAGCGTGCGGTCGTGGCTGTTAAATACAGAGCGTTGTTTAATCTAATGCTTCAGTCACTCGCTGGGCTTCTTGTCAGCTAATTATAAAGTAGCCACATGGATTACACACTCTTTTTCTGTTTTTTTTTTATGACATTACATCCCTCTTCCTCCTCCTCCTCCTCCTCTCCGTCTCCCTGTATTTCTGTCTGCACGAGCCCACGCCGGTGGAGCGAAAGACGCGTTGACACTTCACTGAATAGCCACGAGTGTTGTTTTTTTTTTTTTTCAAGATGGAAGTACATGCGCCGTGTTGCGACCTTGGTTATCCTCTCTGGATTGAGAACGCCGACTTGCCTGCCACGATAAACAACCTGCCGCGTCTCAATAAATACCCGACTCTCTTCAGAGGCCTCCTGGTTTTATGTATTTCTGAAGTGTCGTGTTTTGCCCGAGCTGAAGGTTTGCGTGCGCACGCCGCGAGAAGCTGTTGTGCGGGCGCGTTGTGCGATTCCAATGCCACGACCTGAAGTGTGAGCTGCTCCGGTCTTGTTTCCTGAGTATAGCTTCTCGTGCTATTGCATGTTGTTTACTCTTCATGTCCATTTCATCACATTTTAACCGTCGGCCTTCATTCCCCCCCTTTTTCTTTCTGTTGTGTCTCACGCGACTCCTTTTTATTGTATAACGCATCGTGACAGCGTTTAGAAAGAGGACGTGAAAGTGAAATTTTACTGCGAGGGATGTTACTTTTTTTGGTGCTTTTCTAAACGTCTGAGTTGTGGCGCAATGGGAATCAGATAAGCCATAATCATAAAAGCGATCGGGAGCAGAGCGGAAAACGATAACCGCAATTTATTCTGACTGAGTGGACGTTTTATTACGACGACACACACAAACACACACACAAAGAAAAGGAAAACGAGAGAATGGGGCTTCTCCATCAAACAAAGAGGGTTCTTTCTCCCAGGATTCACCTGTGTGGGGAAAAGCCAGAAAACAGTAGAGTGTGGTTAAACTCACCTCGCCCTGCAACATGTCACCCTCTTCCTCTCCTCCTCCCTCGTGTGTCCCTCGTCTTTCATTCTGCTCACCTCCTTCCTTGACAGAGTGAGATAGGAAGAGGCAAGGCGGTTGCGTGATGTTCCTCCTCCTCCTCCTCTTCCTCCTCCTCCTCCTTGCACCTTGTTCTGCATACCTTTTTTTCCCCGTTGATATCTTCACCTCTTTTGTCTTTTGTTTCTCCTCCCACATCTCTCACTCCTTTCTTGCCTGCTCGCTTGCCCCTGAGAGACGTGGGAGCATTTCAGAGAGAGAGAGAGAGAGAGAGAGAGAGAGAGAGAGAGAGAGAGAGAGAGAGAGAGAGACCTCGCTGTGGTTCGGACCGTCACAACATGTTGCAATATTTCTCAATCTCCTCTATTTTTCACTCTCTCTCTCTCTCTCTCTTTTTTAATCCCGTGCTCCACAGAAACAATAGCTCCTCATGTCTCCTCGTCTTACTGATGCATCTCCCTCTTTTTGTTGTTGTTGCTCCTCTTGTCTCTCCTGCACATCTCTCTGCACGCCCTCGTACCTTTATCTCCCACGCCCGGAAATTAACAAAATGAGGAGTGTTTAGAGAGAGAGAGAGAGAGAGAGAGAGAGAGAGAGACTTGTACGCCGGAAAAGACAATACATTGAACTCTTCATCTCTCTCTCTATCTGGTGTTTCTCTTTAATTTTCCCACCAGCAGATCCCTTCTTCATCCTTTCTTTCCCCTCCTCTTCTGTTCGTCATCCCGTCTGGCTCTTTGTTTGGCAGCAAAGCCCGAGGCAACAAACAAGACCCTGCCTCGGGGGTTCGGATGCAGCGCTGAGAGAAGGGCCTAATCTGTGTTTGAGCTTTTTTAGCCACGCTAGCGGCACGGATGGCAAAGTCAAGTCTGTTGGCCGGTCGGTCCAGAACTTTCAGTCTCCACTGAAATATCTCAATAACTAGTGTTTTGATTGACTCGACTTTTAATTGGAATTTTATAAACATCAACGTTTTTTTTTAATCTCATGCCACCATGTGTTCAAATTCCTAATTTGTCGTATTCTTTGGTTCATGATCAAATCACACTGCAAAACTAACGACATCCCCATCACCCACAGCTGTAATGTTAGCAAGCACACTAAACTTAGATAGTGAACATGGTAAAGACAATTACACGTGCTAAAAAGCGAATGCGTGCTCGTTTTCATCTGCTAGCATTATGCAATTATTAGGACTTGGAACATTGAGATAAGCAGGAGTAAGGGGGTGGGGGCAATTCTCAAGTTTGAAGATGAGTTACTGCCATTGGCAGAAGAAGACGATGTCATCAAAAGAGCAGATGGTGAAGAACAAAGTAGAAAACTGTCTGACAGTTCTGTTTGTTTCATGCATTTATTTGTGGAAGGTTGCATCAGATATGTGTGGAGCGAGATTCTTCATTTATTTGTCTTCGTGAATACAATACTCACCTTTCCTTTTGTGTGCATTTCCACTCAGGTTTTCATTGAAAGTGCACATAAAAACAAGTGGACGGAAACACACTGATGTAGTCTAATGTTGGGTGACATTGAAAGAAAATACAAGTTTTTATGTAAAAAAAAAGAATATAAAATCATTTGACAAAAGAAACCAAAGTTCTCAAATGTTCCACGAGGACGTTTGGACAAACAGTGGGAAACAGTTTGTTTTTAATTTGACGAGCACTCTTCCTTACGCTTCCTCTTCCTCTTCCTCTTCCTTAAGCTCTCAGACTGAGAGAAACGCTCTCAAACTCAATCTTCATTACGTGCCAACAGGCCGCATGTGTGCGTGTGCATGCTTGGTAAAAGCAGTTTAGCTCGAGACATTGTATAATTATGCATGCGAAAGAAAGTGATGAGCCTGTGTGTGTGTGTGTGTGTGTGTGTTTGTGTGTGTAAGATTTCAGACTGATAGCTGAGCACGTCAGCCCTGTCAGGGAATGAACTCATTTCCCAGCCTCACGCCACCGGCTGCTGTTCCCTCCATCCCAGATCCTTCGCTCCCTCACTCCCTCACTCCCTCACTCCCTCGCCCGCTCACGCGTCTTCCCTCTTCCCTTCACAGCTCCTGCGTGTCCATCAAACAGAGGAAGGGAGAACACATTTGCACACACGCTCGCATACAAACGTAAAACCAGCCACAGATCGCACGCCATACTCAACTCACACAAATCCCTTTTTTTTTTTTAGATTCGACAAATATAGAAACACTGAAGATGTGAGTAGGTTTGTGTGGTTGATCTATAAAAAAAAAAGTGGTTCTTGAGTTCTCATCAGGAGATTTATAAAGTGATTCAGGGGATTGCAGATTAACATTTCCCAGATTAGAGCGGTGCTGTGGGGTTTCTGTGATTTAAATGCAAACCCCATCACGACTCGCTACCAGGAAACACTGAGAGGACCCAGCTGATGGCTCGCTCACTTTCACTCTCTTTTTCTTCTGTGTTACTCCACATATGTAACTTTTTAAACATTTCCCCGCTACCCCCGTCAACAACATCTCACGGCAAGGTTTTTTGAAAAGCTGCTAACGTTACATTTTCACTGCTAGGAGCGGTGCTAACTTTACATTTTCACTGCTGGGAGCGGTGCTAACATTACATTTTCACTGCGAGGTAGTGCTAACTTTACATTTTCACTGCTAGGTGGTGCTAACGTTATATTTTTACTGCTAGGAGTGGTGCTAACATTACATTTTCACTGCTAGGAGTGGTGCTAACGTTACATTTTCACTGTTAGGAGTGGTGCTAACGTTACATTTTCACTGTTAGGAGTGGTGCTAACGTTACATTTTCACTGTTAGGAGTGGTGCTAACATTACATTTTCACTGCTAGGTGGTGCTAACATTACATTTTCACTGCTAGGTGGTGCTAACGTTACATTTTCACTGCTAGGAGTGGTGCTAACGTTACATTTTCACTGCTAGGAGCGGTGCAAACGTTACATTTTCATTGTTAGGAGTGGTGCTAACTTTACATTTTCACTGCGAGGTGGTGCTAACATTACATTTTCACTGCTAGGAGTGGTGCTAACTTTACATTTTCACTGTTAGGAGTGGTGCTAATTTTACATTTTCACTGTTAAGAGTGGTGCTAACTTTACATTTTCACTGCTAGGTGGTGCTAACATTACATTTTCACTGCTAGTTGGTGCTAACATTACATTTTCCTTGCTCGGTGGTGCTAACGTTACATTTTCACTGCTAGGAGCGGTGCTAACGTTCCATTTTCACTGCTAGGAGCGGTGCTAACGTTACATTTTCACTGCTAGGAGCGGTGCTAACAGTCATTTGCTGCTCTCCGCTCGCGCCGAGTAAAGTAGGGCTTGACTTTTGAAACGATGTTGTGCCATCTTCTCGCGTTCTCCTTGCGTTGCCCTTTTGGATCCAGGCCAACACTATCGTAAGGCTAATGCGACGTTGCCTCGACTGGCCGCGGACAGAGAAAAACGGGCTGGCGAGAACGGAAACAGGTGAGCGTCACGTAGTGCTCCCAGTGGCCCCTCGGGAAGAGGAGGATTATTTCGGGGCCCGTTATGAATCACCCAGAGAGCCTCATACGCAGACGGCCGGAAGAGAGTATCGGCAGCTTGTGAGAAGTGCCTGTGAGCAAGAAAAAAGTGGAAGTGTGCCAAAACAGTAGAATGTTGAAGTTGTGAGAAATAGAGCGACCGCTCAGAATGACCTGCCAACACGATGGGGGCGTGTGCAGTGCGGTTTCAATAAACAATGTATATGTATTCCAGAGGACAACCCCATAATTTGACCTACATATCTAGAGGTAGTAGGCCGTTCTACTTCATCAGACGAGTCCGACAGTATTTGCTTATCTTCAGGGTAATTTACATTCTATTTACACTTTAAAATCAACAACACAACTAACACGTGGTGGTATTTTTGACTTACTATATTTCAATACTTCAATACAATAAAAAAAATACATTAAGTTTCATTCACATAAGAAGATTCAGTATGTTAAACTATTATACAGCATTAAGAATCAGCCTGAGAAACACATTTTTTCTTTTTTTTTGGCATGTGACCTTAGTTTTTATGAAATCCAGGCTTTGCACCCGCAGGAACAGAGTGTCCACTTATAGTAAAGAGTGGCTTGCTTTGTTGTGTCATATTTGATGCAACAGCTTAACTTCAAGCAGGATATTTTGGCCCGAGGCAGACACGGCCCGGATCATTCCAGCCTGAGCTCTAGTTCAAAACTAATTAATACTGAAGGTAATAGGAAATACCTACAGGAGCCGAACCCACAGCACACAGCAAGCTGAAACTGGGCCCAAGTTTCAGACCTGTCGTGTAAAAATGTTCTTGGTGTCCGTTTCTGTCTCATTCTCCCCGACACTTGTTTTTCTATTAAATGACAGATGGAGCCGTGCCAAATGGCTAAAAACTCCAGATGTTGCTGTGCGCAGTCATGTTGCTCCACATGATTTGTCATCGTGTCCGTTTCCGGGTGATTAATTGTAATAAGTGACGCTTTTCAATGTTGCCAGCACCAGGCAAGAAAAAAAAAGCGTAGTTGACTGAACTCAATGACCGTCCCAAAGTCCTCTTTCATTTAACGATTCCTCCGCTGGATTTAGGGCCTGTCGCTCTCAATTAACTTCCCTCCCATCAGTCACAGCTGGAGAGGAGCGAGAGGTTGGCTGAGGGGAGGGCGGGGGACGCATAGATCATGTGGTGGAAACACGAGAGGAGGAGAGCAAAAGGAGAGGAAAGAGACAGTGATGTATACACACATGCACACACTGAGGCCGACGACCACGGACGGACGGATGGTGGTGGTGTTGGTGGTTGCAGCAGCGGGAGGGTGGTGGATCTGAGGGGCGGGGATGGGGTGGGGGGGAGTTTTTTATAATTTGATTTGGATTTAGTGTTGCTTGGAAGAATTGACACAAATTCTACAGGGATTAATCCGGCTTTAATTCAATCTGGCTGCCACAGCCTGAAATAGCCCCGCTCCGGTCCTGCTGTTCTTCTGTGAGGGCACAGCTGCACCTGGCATGGGGGTCCAGAGGTGTGTGAAATGTGTGAGCGAAAGGCGGGGAGGGGGTTCCTGTAATTGTGTATGGATTTGTCTGTGTTTGCTAGTACTGTCTCTGTGTGAGGAGGAGGAGTGTTTGTGTGTGTTACAACTGCGTGGACTGAATCGCTGATCTGCTAACAGTAGAGAAGAAATAACTTGTCCCAAAATGTTGACTTGAGCGTTACACAAACTACAGATAAACACAATCTTTCCAGTTAGAGAGATCTCTTACAGGCAAGTGATCGTGATATTCACAGAAAACAAGCGACCCTTTTCAGTCCGGGATCCCGGTTTTCTTCCCAACTGGATGCTTCCAACTGTGTTTTGAGGCGCGTGGCTTAATTGTAAAAATAAAGGAAATCATATGTGTTTTTCTTTGGCATTAAAAAAAAGGTTTTATGAGTTTATAGGCAGTTTTGTGTCTGGTGTTGTACATTAGCCTGGCAGGCCTCTTCCCAGTGTTCAGCCAACAGGGAACATATAAAACTCTTTCTTCTTCTGTCCCACACACACTGCTCTCCCCCAGCATCTGCTTCATCAGTGTTGTTTGGCTCGCAGCCTACAAGCAATCTACAGTTCACCCCAGTCTCCCCCTAAAGGGGTGGTTGTTTGGTGATTTGGATCCCACATCTGATGTTAAAACGTCCCTAATCACAGCCACTGTGGTCCACTTTACATATGCACCTGTTCTCCAAAGGCCTGTGCAAATAACAGGGCTGAGAGTTTATGCTGGTGCGTTCGAGGTCCAGACCATTCTGATAAACAGTGTTGGATTGGTCCCGGGGCTTATTAAACAACACATTAAGAGCTTAAAGCAGCAGTAATGGCCCACTGTGTTTTAACATTCCTGCACAGGACAAATAGCATCCCCAAAAGATCTTCAAAAAGGGAGTTGGGGAAAAACTCAAACGTTTAGTTTTAGGCTTGCAAATGTGGTCATCTTCCTGCGTGGATCTATCGTGTTGCAATAACATGAATAGTTTTAATGTGAAATATTCACAGGTGAGTATTGATCATTTTTGTGTCCGTTTTGTGTGTGGAAGCCTTCCCGTTATGTAGTATAAATTTGAAGGTGGCACTTTGTCAAAAACTATATTGCCCCAGCAATTTTAATGCAAATCTAAATGATACATAATTAAATATCGCAAGGGCAAAGTTGCCATTTGGCCACAATGAAGTGCGAGCCAGGATAAAGTAGAAGAGTAACGTTCTTGTGTTCTCTGTAAAATAAAAAATAAAAAAGCATTAAAAAGAGTCGGAGTGCTTTTATAGAGAAGAACATATGCACACAGAAGACATTTGTCACTGCGTGCCCGATGATCAGCCAAGGAGAGGTGGCCTTTGAACGGCACACCAGATGACTCCCACATAACAAATCGGCAGCAGATGCTTCCAGTACGATGACAGATGACAAGTAGAGTATGAAATATAACTGCCTCAGACTTGGTTAGAGATGGATGGATGAAAACAGAAAGAGAGAAGAAGGACCGGATGGAATAAATTATATGAAATGCATATTTTAAATAAATCCAAAGCAGCGAATATAGAGGACGAAGGGACAGGGTTGACCACTGGTGGAGGTGTGTTTCATCAAGTGCCTGCTAAGGCTTCCCTGCAAGCCTGAACACAGTCCAAAAGTTTACATTTAAATGTATTATTATTATTATTATTATTATTATATATTTGTTTTTGACAAATACACTACAATTATTAATACAAGTATTGGTCCCTATTAGCCTAATTTCTCGTTGCAAAAATTCCAGCTCCTGAGTTCCTGTGTATTCAAAACGCACGTCTTTAAAGCTTGCATTTTATGATAATTATTTTTTTTTAATTTTGTAATTCTGTAATATGTGTGTAATATATATATATATATATATATATATATATATATATATATATATATATATATATATATATATATATGTGTGTGTATATATATATATATATAAATAATTATTAAAACAATACATATTTATTTATTCATATACAATATAAAATATTTTAAAATATTCAGCCACCATATTCCACGAGCTGTGTTTGTTTACAGAGAAGCTCCACAGGGTACCTTTAATGTGTTAATGTTGGGTTAGTGTGAGGTTAAAGGTAAGGGGGTTGGAAACACTTTGAGACAAACATCTTTGTAGAAAATAAATAATCTCATCGCAGCATGCTTCATAAAAACAGAGCGCACCGCCATGAAAAGGGTCTTAAATACTAACTACTGTTTCATTTTCACTTTCTATCTCAGATCAAAAGGATTCTGGTGAAAAACAAACACTGACCCACATTCTTAATGGTCCTTTTTAATTCCCACTGGGACCACTCATGCTACGAATATATATTCTCGCTGTAATGCGGGGCGCTTTAGATGAAAGCCTCCACCAAATCGCTGGTATTATGTTGCGTTACTCACATTTGGATTCACTACCGCTGCCACAAATTAGGACCCTCATTATGACTCATTAGGAACGAGTCTCGCACTCGGGCGCCAGAGGCCTCATTCATAAAGATGAGACTTATGATAAAATGTCTTGTTTGTTTACAGAGATTCAGTGCGAAAGGACGTCTTCGTGAATCTGGGCCTCCTCCGTTACTTTCACCGCTCCGCCTCAGAGCCGGGATTGAAACGCTTTGCATTTTTTGCTGGTGCCGGCGTCGCGGTGTTGCCGGCCCCGGAGAGAAGTGAGCGGAGTATAAATCAACATTTGGCTCTTGTTTATCGGGCGGCTGATGTTTTTAGTAACCCGACCAGGCCGGCCACGCCCTGGACTCAAACAACAACCGTAACTCATCGTTTCCCTTCACACTGACAGATTCTAACCGTTATATATTTAATTGTTCTGTCTTCAAACATCAAAACTCCCAGACTGGACAACGCCCAAACGTCCTGTCAATCACAAGGTATCCCCATGCTAAACAACTATAACAAAACTCTGCTTTATGGTCTGTTTGACTCTAAATAAACATCATTTACTAAATGAACATCATGCTGTATTGAAGAAGACTTAAAACTAGAGATTGACAACATAAACTCATGCACACAATGTTTAACGAGGGAATGAATTAAGAGAGAAGTCGGGCCATTTTCTCATAGACTTCCATACAATCCGACGCCCCCTGATGGTCATTAGAGAGAATGCAAGTTTAAGGCGCTTCCACATTAGCTTCACTTCTCAGGCCAAGGAGCGCGGGTCTACAGCTTTCCAAAAAGCGATTCAGTTGAGTAGAAATGAGCGGAAATGCTCTTGCGTCCAGGGCGCTCACCTCTCTGAGGCTCCGCCCTCTGCCCACGAAGCCCGCTGGACTGCTCCAATTCATCCCACACGTCATGCACACACAGTCAGATACACGCACACGTGGCCCTGGCCTCCATTCTATGTTGTAATCTCTCTCTTGTGCCTCAGTGGTCACATTCACACGAACCTGACCACGTGCAGAAAGAGTCGAACTCCAGTGCTCTTTTGTTCTGGGAAAGGTGTGCGGAGTGTCAGTACTGCGCGGTTAGCAAGGTGACTTAGCATTCAGACCGTGTGTGTGTGTGTGTGTGTGTGTGTGTGTGTGTGTGTGTTCTAATCATGTCTCATCGAGGCAAAAGAAAGATAGGATTGCGGATATTTAGGTTATATTCTAACGTGTTTGGATCCATGTGCTTTTAAACATTTTTCTACTAGGTAATAAGCTGCCTCAACTAAGTGTTTAAATTAAACCATAAATCTGCAGCAGCACGTCTTATTTCCCTGAAATGTATTCATTCAGATGTGGATTTTTAGTGAATATTTTAGGAGAAAATTTCAATGTTTCAGAACAGCTGCTGTGCTTTTCCAAATTGAAAAGCAGCAGCAGAGTGTTCCCGCCGCCCAGCATGGGGTGTGTTCCTCCAATTATTTCATTTTTTCGTTTGATCAAATTTTTACAGGAACAAAAAAAAAAAAATCATCTTTTTCAAGTTGAGGTTGACTCAGCCATTTCTATTATTATTATTATTATTATTTTTTCAAAGTAGCATGTGAAATCAAAGCATGAACAGGGAGACATTTTAATTTGAGTAAGCAAGAAACCGTCATGGAGACGCCTTCATCACTTTGCTTTGATGATCTTCACTCGTTTACTGTTCGTTGGTGACTTCTGGGTTTCTACCTGTCTGTCTTCCTGTCTCACCTTCTAAAACCCGTAGACCTCGTGGGGGTCTGTACCTCTTTTCCCCCCCACGTTCAAGTAGTCGTATGAATGACTTTAATACTTTTAGAGGATTTTTTTCAGAATATTGATACGAAAACATTTTTTATTTTTAAAAAAAAACAGCGTTATACCATATTTTGATCATAACTATGAACAACCAGCATGATATGAGCAAAATTCCCCAAAAATGGCTCCTTGAGCATTCAAACTGTATGCTTCAGGGCCTCAACAAACAGCCCATATACTAATAAGGCGCGGAATGGGAAATAAAACACAATAAAACAAAGCATTGGGGTGTTTAAGCGGATATTCTTCTGTATTCTTTTATATTTTCATCCACTGACACGATACCTCTGTTTGCCGTCGACCGTCCTCCTGATTCCTGCCAGAGGAAGTTGTGTCTGTCAGCGGATGAATGAAGACAGGAGGACGTGGAAAAAGTTCACATTGATGACAAATTGCTTGGGTTTCAATTCCATCCCTCCATCACCAGGCCAGGTGGAAGGATTCCTCGGCTCTTCCAGCCCCGGGAGCTGATAATGTGCGGCCTGTGGGATGTACTAACGTTTGGCAGTGAGTGTGTGTGTGACTAAATGTGTAACCCTGTACGGGACGCGGTGTCACGTCCCTGTGGCGGCGTCAGGATCCGGGAGGAGCAGGACTCTCTTTAATGGCTATCGACGGCCTTAATTGTCGCCGCGCTGACAAACAACCACAACCCATCCTCCTCTTCATTTACTCCAGTTAGCCGGCGCTTTCCCCCCCCCGCCGACCCACGCCGGCGCGGGGGGAAAGCGGTTTGTCTCAAACCAGCTGTTACTTGTCCGATACGGTTAGAGGTCAGAGGAGTGTGTGTGTGTGTGTGTGTACAGGGAGCGTGTTTGCTCGTCTCCAGCTGTCTCTTTACTGAAGATGTTTTGACGGGTTTGGAAAAGAAGACAATGGAATAGTTTGGAATGAAAGAAGTGGGATTGGGAGGGGAGGAATCATTTAAAATTCCTCTTGAAGCCGGCAGTGTACGTCAAAGAAAGAGCTGATCTAATGCCGCTCAGCTGTGTCAAGCTGTCTGGGTCGGTCTGTGTGTCTGAGGTTCACTCAAAGTTCATGCAGTCGTGTCCTGTCTTTTCTTTTCTCTTTCAGACGGTGTGTTTTTTGTGCGCGTCCCCGGCCTCGTTCACGCTCCACCGAGTCCCGTCCCCCCCACCTCCCTCGCCCCGTTACAGGTGTTTGGAGGAGATAGGGAGATGGGAATAAAAGATGCAAAGCAGTTTGAGGCGTGAGAAAAAAAAACCCTTTTTGATTATTTGGGTCCCGAGAGTTTGTGTTAGAAAAGCTCGGGTGCAGCCTCGATACTGTCGGGGTTCACTGGGAGTTCAGCCATGTTCCTGTTGAATTCAGCTAATCACTGGCTCCTCTTCCTCAGCCACAAGACATGAGCAGCTCTTTTAAAGAAAAAAATCGTTATCTCTGTGTAGCTCCATCCAATTATTTTTCGGGGGGGAAATTATTAAATGAATGAGAAGCTGAATGGAAATGGCAAAAATAACACCAAAAAAAAAGTTTTCACACCCTTTTAAAAAACGAAGTTTTTCTTCCTGTAATACGGATGAAAGAAAAATTTGCCGCGGCAAATTATGAACGCACCTGTCGGGAACGCCGCGATAGATTGTTGGAGTTGCCTTTTAAAGCCGCTCAGACGTTGTTTCCACGTCCTTGAGGTGTCTTTGAAGCGTCCGTCCAACCGGAGCCTTTAAAGAAGCGTCTCACACACACACACGGCCACCGCTGCGTAAAACCCCCCGATCTGGTTTCCCTGCCAAAGTCCCGCGCGTTTAAGGAATCTGCTGCGGTTCTTTGTTCCCGTTTTTAAAATTTTTTGACAGCATGAAATATAAAAGACTTCCAGGAGACACAAAAAGCGCAGTTTTGACAGTCAGACGGATACTAATACATTCGTAAAATATTCTTCTTGTCTCCCCGGAGAGGTTTTCTACTCGCTAAAAACCTGCTATCTACTTTGGCGACTGCTACACCAGATGAACACCGTAGCTCTCCGTCTCTTTCCCTCTCTTCATTTCCATGCTAACGCTAAAGCGCCGCCCCCCCCCCCCCTCTGTCTTCTTGACCTCTCTTTCTGCGCCTCCATTCCCAATGCACCTCACATCACCGGCACCGCCACAGTTTGATGCTCCCCCATCCTCCCTCTGTTCATCTTTATCCCACCTTCATCTCCCTCTCTGTCCTTCCATCCGTCCATCTATCCAGCTCTCTTGGGGAGAGAGGGGGAGGGCGGAGGCGGTTGAGGTGGGAGGGGTGGAGAGAGCTTTGAGGCTCTCCGGCCGCTCTCCTTTTTCCCCGACGCCGATCCCGTGTGAAGGAGAATCATATGGAGCCTTTGAACGGCATTCTGCTCTGTTGTGGGTGCTCTGTGTTATCTCCTCCCTGTGTGTGTGTGTGTGTGTGTGTGTGTGTGTGACCACGCATTGCATTCCCACCAGAGCTCACTAGAGTTCCTACACTCGGCCACAAGTCAGAGCCGCGCTGGCGGACGATAGCGGCAGAGAGTAAAGGAAAGAAAAAAAAGCTTGTGATGAAAAAAAAAACTTCCTTTCCTTTAACGTGTGCACTCATTTTCATTTAGATTCCTCCCCCTCCGTCCTTATCCTCGCTACGCCGACGCTTTGTTGTGTCTGAAAGGAAATGAAACGCTGTCACATGAAAAGGAGTTTCTCTCTTCCCGAAGTTGGACTCTATCGCTTCCTGTTTTGTTGTTGTTGTTGTTGCGTGTTCCCTCCATCCTATTCTCCACGTCTCCTTCACACTTTCTCTCCGTCTTATACCTGGACACACACACACACACACACACACACACACACACCTGTCTCATGTTAGGGACTGTACGAAATTCAGCAGAACGTCGGTATAACAGGCGCTATATAAATGTTTTATTTAGCAGATCAGGAGAGGATTCAATTCATTTTAGGCTTTATTTTTTATAGTCCAAGATAAGATTTTTCTGCAGTTATTGGTGGTGATTGGGAAAACTGTGAAGCCGTTTACATAGTGAGCTTTAAAGTAGTGTGTTTTGCCTGATTGGGGCTGTTCTAACTGCTGCCTGCGGCGTTCTCCAGTACGGCTCGTCGCTCATTGCCTCCAGCGACGTGAAGTAGCTTGGCGGTTTAAAACGTTAGTATATTTAACATTCTAGCCATACGCGCACGGAGCGATGTCGCGCATTTATCCAAAGCATATTGAACCCGTCGCGCGTGCTGGTTGGAACAGCTTGAACACCGCACGCCCTCGGGTCCAGAGCAACACACCTGCCGAGTGTGAATGAGAAGTGGTGAACGGCTCTCGAGATACGTGAAGGACACACCTGCGTACACAACGACAGTCACGACACAGTTTGAGACACAGGATGCAGCCCGCTGTCCCGCCCCCAATCCTTGTCCTACACCCACTTCCAAAACATGCATTATTAGTGAATTCATGCCATGAAATAGAACATATCACCCCAATACATCCAGTCCTCAAAGTCTATCAACAGATTGACATGAAGTCTGAGCGTCCTGTGCTGCCGGGCAACTTTAAAAAGCGCAGCAGAAAACGGGGGTTGAAGGTCAAATCGGATCGACCTCTGCAGCTCCCAAAGCAGTCGTTGCCTTCTCCGCAACGCTCGGCTTCGTGCGGTCCAGATGTGCCCCAACAAGATAGGAAGTGGAGCGCGGTAGCCGTAAATGAACGTAACGAAGCGTCCCTCGCTTGTCGCGGCTCTTCGGTCCCGTCTGGCGGAAAGCCGCCGCGGTGACTCGGCACGACTCCGAACACGAGGGCTGACGAGTCGTCTTTTTTTTTTTCCATGACAGATCGGCGGGAACTCGTTCCCCGCTGCCTGTCCCGTTGTCTCCTTCTCTGACAAAAAGGCAATCTCACGAGGACATAATTCGACTGGCGCTGCAACATGACCTAGTTGAGTCAGGCGCCGTTTTGTTGGGGAATAATAGAAGCACAGTGAAGATCGCGCACAAAGATGCGGAGCCCCCAAAAGCCGAGGTCTGGGGACTTTTCTTCCTTTTTTGTTGTTGTTGTCTTCACAAAAAAACCAAAAAAAAAGCAGCTTTATTCGGCCGCTGCTTTGTGCGGATGGCCCGTGGTCCTCTCATCGAACTCCGAGCCGCGACAACGCAACTCCCAATGGACGTGGGGCGAGACGGATAACAGGCGGGAAAGAGAGAGATTGAAGTGAGCCAGGAGAAAGGAAAAAGAACGAAAGCACGAGAGAGATCTAAAAACAAAGAAGCGAGGTAACAGAAGCGTCAGAGATGAGCAGCTTAAGAGCTCAGCCGGCGCTAGAGACGCCTCTTTTTCCGGTGGAACCGTCTCGGCCTCGAGCGTCGCCATTAAGGCGTCGTTACGTCATCGTGTGTTTCTCGCCGCGCCGACACGATTTATTTATTCACTCGTTCATTAAATCTTGGCCATGGCCATTAGTCCGGTCCCTGAGGTATTACAGGATATTCAGCGGCCTCCCCGATATTGTGGCGCCAATCAAGCTGCGACTTAACATGAAAGCCTCGTGGAGAACTCCCAAGGACCAGGAGGGAGCGAATCGCTCCGGATTCTCGACTTATATCCACAACGACGATGTAAAGAATTCCTTCTGCTCCCTCCTCTGCCGACCGGTCGTCTCCACAACGGAGAGACGATCCCTCAGGTGATCAACTCAACTTTTCCCACACATCAGGTGCGTTGGAAAGAAGCCGCGATTGATCTCGAACGCAGCTCGAGGGTGTTCGACGTGCAGCCGTGGTTAAGTTACTGCGGCGCCGTCGCTCTCTCGCAATTTTTTTTTCTTTCCCAGATCCCGCTTCTAAGTTCCAGACGTAAGAATGAAAATATAATGATCGCCGTCTGGCTCTTGCAGACGCAGAGGCTTCTCTTACATCATCCCGCGTTTGTTTGTTTTCAAATGGCACACTCGCCGAGCGGGGAGGTGAGCGACGAGAGGAGGAAGTGGAGAAGAAGGAGGGAAGCGGAAGGAGATAACGGAGGGTGGGAGTAAAAAAAGGAGAGTATCGTAGATTAGGAGGAGGGAAGAGACAGGACCCTGTCCCGCGAGGAGCCTCGCCTGGGAGAGGATGAGAAGTTAATTTGGGAAAGAGAAAAAAATGAAACATAGAGAGTTTATCTCTTGCTTTTTTCCTCGCCCAAATGCAGAGTCTTCTCCCGCCGCTCTCAAAAGAAGGGAGGGAGCGGAGAGAGTTCACCAAAAAGTCAGAAAGAGGAAAAAAAAATGAAAGTAGGGAGGGGGAGAAAGTGCCAAGACAGATGAGAGGAAACCTTTATCTACATGTATGCTCTCTAAGCTCATCCCTCCCTCAGCTCGGAGCATTCATCTCATTTCCATCCGCCTACAATAAAAAAAAGCTCACTTCCTCACCTCCTCCTCACCTCTTCCTTCTCGTTTAGCCTCGAGCAGCACAGATACACAGACACACATTTACACGGTTTTGTTTGGGACTCAACCAATTATTCCTGTTGTCGTTTCGAATTAGCATCGTTCCAATTATTTTTTTTATTTATTTATTTTTTTTTTTTGCGCTGATATTCCTTGTTGGGTTTTCAAGCTGCTGCAGGAACTTTTCAGACAGACGCTCTCTCTTTTTTTTTTTTTTTGGATCCCCTTTAAACGATTTGCTGGTGTGAAAGAAGGTTGGAGCGAGAAGTGTGAAATGTGGACCTTCTTCTCTCAGCTCACTTCTCTTTTTTTAGCCAAGCCCCGCCTCCCTGATGCCGACTGGCCAATCATAGTGTGGCATTGGCCAGCGGTCGACCTGGGCACGGCACCTATGAGCAAGTTGTTGCCGTTTTCTTTTTTTCTGTCTGGTAGAGCAGAATCAGAACTCCCAATTCTTATGAAGCGAGAAGATGGATCGATTTCAGTGTGCGTCTGTTTAGACGATGTTGCCGCTCTAAAAACTGAACTTCAATTATGATATTTTGAAACTTAAAAATCCCCAAAATATCATAATTCGAGCTGCGATCAACATCTGTTGAGTCTGACTGCAAACACATCGCCATGAGATCACGTGCGCAAACCATGGTTTGTCCGTTTGCGGTCCCCAAAGTGGCCTCAGTGTACAACCAACACACACACACACACACACACACACACACACACACACACACACACTCTTTAACTGAAAATATTTTCAACTCGTCTGTTCTGCGACATTCCTTTGAGGGGTTCCACACTGTGCCACAGGTATACTCAGTTGACATGTCTTTCACTGACGTGTGTGTGTGTGTGTGTGTGTGTGTGTGTGTGTGTTGTCATCTGGTTGGCAGTGGACTGTTCCCGGGGCCCCCGCACTCGTTTAGCTGTTTAATTCTGCCCGCTGCAGAGTCCCAGCTCTGTTTTCCGTGGCGACCTGTCAGATGTGCAGTAATCCTCGGGAGGAGGACGCCACGGAGCCCGTGGCGCTCGCTTTTCTTTTCTCTTCTTTTTTTTTGGTTTCTCTTTTGCACTCTGTTTCCACTCTGCTCTCTCCATCTTCCTCCGTCCTCTCTTCAGTTGGTCTGCGAGTCTCCTCTCCGCGTTCCCCTGACTAATCGGAGGCGGTCGGAGCTGCGCGGTTTCGGGAAAAAAACCCAACTGAAAACGTGAGTGACAGCTGATGAATATGTGTGAGAGCGAGGTTGTGTATGTGCAACCTGGTTCATTCTGCCTTCAGGTGCTTTCAGGGCCAATTAACACTTCTCCTGATTCGTGTTTTTCTTCTCAGTTTGAGTCATTAACAAATTTGCTGTCGGTTCTGCTGTGCGTCAGCGTCTGCGGAGAATCTTTTGTTTCCAACATTAAAAAAAGGCATCGTGGAGGTAATGAAGCTCCGGGGAAGTTCAGTCTGGCAGGCGATTTCCGGTTGTGCCCGTCGCTGCCGGAGGCCTCACTGGAGTCTGGGCTGAAGGAGTTTCTGGGGAACCTGCATTGGTGGACGGATGACGAGCATGAGGGTTAGAGCTAAGCCAAGCTAACGCTAACTCAAACCCTGGAACGGGACCAATCTTCACCAACATTGTTTCAACAATCAAGGCCACATACGTGTTGGTAGATAAATTCACAGGGCCACTGATCGATGCTTTAGTATCCAGGGGATGCACACAAAAAAAAAGGATAATTACGGCCGGCTGCCATTTTCTTCCCATTCAAGATTCAGGTTTCCTTTTTTTTTTTGTTTACTTTTCAGATACGATTGCTGGAGATGTAACTCTTCAGGATGAAAACTTGATTGTATTTATTTAGATGTCTTACCAATCTCCAGCTCAATCATCAATCTGACTGAGCCCGTTCACTCTTCTCTCATCGGCCAATCAGATTCCACCGTGAGCCAATCATCTCTCTGCTGTCAAACCTGAAAAAAAAAACTTCATCCTCTTTCTCTCCTGCCATCAACTGTCATTTTAGCGTCCAACTGATGTGACCCAATTTCACCCCATTCAACGCCAGCTTCCTTTTAAAATCAGCTGTTCAAGGAGTCTGGTGAACCCATTAGAAAGACTCCAAATCACACCCACTCTCCCACCACCACCACCACCACGGTCTGGCCTCGGAGGAATTAGTCAACCCTGGAATAATTTCCAGTGCACTTTACTTATTGTATAAAACTGTCAAAAAGCAAAACAAAAAAAACAACAATCAGATTTCATTTTGATTTTCATTTCATATATTTGGATCCATGCAAAGAGTCTCCCACTCCACCCCGAGAGGATCCACTTACATAAGAACAAAATCAGTAGAAGCAATATTGCAAACATCAAATCAACCTCCAGCGAAGAGTTGATTAAAGCGCGACGCCTCCCCCGATGTGCGTCCTCCTCTGTGGGCTCCGGTCTCGTCCTCGGCTCTCTTTCATTTGTATCTTTCCATCTCCCTCCCTCTCACATGCACACAATTGTTTAGTTGGGTTTCATTTTGCATTTTCCCAGTTGTTTACCCGTCTTCAACCTGTCATCTTGTCACCAACAGACTCAAGAGGGGAGGAGGGGGAACGCTATCACTGACCAAGTAAAGTGAAAATCACAGGAAAAATGTATTTACATAAGCCCCAAGGGGAAGGATAGTGGGATAAGGAAGATGTTCCATTTCTGTCGGCTCTGGGCTGGGATCAGCAGCAGATCAGGACGCGACGCATCACTCACTGCAAAAGATAAATATATCATTGAAGATGGAAGAGAAACAGACGTGTTGCATGACAGGCGTGCGAGTCCGAACCCTTTGAGGCGATCGGCTGCACATCGTTAGCACAACGTTTCGCGCCTTCTCGTCCGACGCGCACCTGCGTGTAGGCGCGCGCGTGTGTGACGTGTAATCAGCGTGTTTGTACAAAGGATCTGTGTGGACACGAGTGTTTGTCGACTGCCGCCGCCGCCAGCGTGTTTTTCATCATCCAGGCGTGTTTGTCTTGGAGTTTTTTGAGCAAACAAATTTGTGTGCATTTGCACTGAAATGTGATTCCGAGCGTCTTGGGCGATTAAGTAGCGCTTCCTGTCGGCGGCGTTTCTCCGCGTGTGTGTGTGTGTGTGCGCGTCTGTACTCGTTACCGAATGCGTAGCGGAATGCAAAAAAACTAAAAGGCACTTATTTATGTGTAATCATGAAAAAAAAAAATGGCCGTGCAGTCCCTTGTTGAAGGAAATAGAGGAAGAAGAAAGGCATATAAACAAGGCTGGATGGGAATAGTATGAGGAGAAGCGACTCCCCAGGGGCCAATAAAGTTGCCTAATTACAGAAGGCCTTGTTAATTTAGTCCCTGGCAATGCAGAAGATCTCCGTCTTGCCAAGAAAACACAGCAGCAGCTGCAGCATCCGACTCTCACCCTGAACTCTACATGGCCTCGTCCCAGTCAGCACCGGGCATGCTGGGAGAGATTTATGCATGGGAGGAGGAGCGGGGAGGGGGGTTGTGCGTCTTCCTTGTGATATTTCAGGAATGCCGCCGTGTGTGGCAAGGGTCTAACGTTCCTGGAAAGCAGAGTTTTCGGTCCCTCCTGGAAGACAGTCGTACCCAAGATGTAAAGACCCAAGTAGTCGTGTAAAGAATGAAAAAGAGAGAGAGAGAAGTTCAAAGCCTGGCTCCTTCCTGACCCACACAGCCGGCCAATCACAGAACGTCGCACACTGCGTAACTAACAGTGAAGCAGTGAAAATGTCTCTTCTTTTTCCCCTCTGTGTCTCTCTGTTTGTTATTGGACTGATCCACAACTTCGCTAATTATTTAACACGAGAGTTGGAAGGTGGAGGCGTCACGAGGTGTGTTGGAGGACCCAAACGCAGACACCGGCCAGGGAGTAAATAAGGGAAAAGGCTTAATTCCAAGAGGACAATGGGTGAAATTTGGCAGGGAACAAGGCAGACAGAGCGGGGCGAGGATGGGGAGCCGCAGGGGATGATCCAAACTGCTGGCACAGGGAGACAAGGTAAGTATGCAAGTGAAGGGAAACCAGTTGGATTAACTCAGACTCTATAATGCTGAGCGGCTGAGAGCAACACTGTTGAGTAAATGAGTTGATGGGAGGCAGCTGGGTGGACTGGACAGGTGAGGTGACTGGATAGCAATCAGGAGATAAACAAACCCTGTTTTAACACCTCATTTATGCACAGTTTCAGGCGGAAAACGCATATATATTCACGCGGTTTGGCCTTTCATTTAAACGAAAACGGAGATTTTATCACGGAAAACGATCATTTCTAAAAACGCCGGCCAAAGCGGAGATCTATGAAAAGTCCGTTTGTGTTTGCGTGTGCACCACGCAAACAAAAATGCATCACGTCATACATGAGCGTCCTCTGTTTACAGTTTGCTACTGATCACGGCGCTCGGTGGTGTATTTATGTGGTTTCATGTAAACAGAAACTTTTTGGAAAACGATCACGTGTGTACGACGTTATTTTTGAAAACAGAGTTGCAGAAATATTTGTTTCCGTAAATACCCGGCTACGTGTAAATGTGGCATCAGGCTACAGTCATATTATTAGTATTATACTATTTTTAGTATTAGATCCTGGCGGTGGCTCCGTGGGACTCTAACATTTCTTAATAACTTCAGAGTGTAAAATTACTGAAAAAATATAGATTCTGCTTCAATCACAATTTGTTGGTGTTTAGCCTTTTAAAAACATTTTCACTAAGATAAAACACCTTCAACTTCCAAATAATTTGACTCATTTAATCCAATAAATGTATATATTTATTTTAGCATTTTGTTGGAGGACTTTTCTGAATTTTAACACATTGTACTATCACAGTGCTGTTGGCGCAAGGCTTTTTGACCAGGCTATTTTACAAGTATTTATTTGACAAATCTCGCAAAGGTCATTTCGGCCATTGATGATGTCATCTGCCATACAACCACACGTGATAACAGCATATGCCGGCTCACGTGAACCCTGTGTGTAACCCTGTGGTTTAACGCTTCCTCTGAACAGTCCTGCTAGCTGTTCACCCCGTTAGCTGTTAGCCAAACACACCGCAACACGAGAAAAGACGCACGCCGTCGTATCGGCGCTCGGCTCGGTTTGTTATTAACTAAGGGATAGCCAAAAACATTATCTCCTGGCGGAGGTAATGATCTCCTCTCGAGGGGTTTTCCCATCCCATATGGCGTGCGGCGTTGGGAGAGAGTGTAGTTCGATGACTTCTAAGAAGCAGAAACTCCTCACTCAGCTTTCAAACTTGAGACGTCATTACCCTCGCCCTCGCCAGCGCCTGGTCTCTCACAACAAGCGTGAGTTTGCTTATCTCTGTATATATAAGTGTGAAGGGTATATTACTGCATATTGCAACACAAATGGCCGCGCCGCGAAATGAAAACTGTTATGGAAGGGGTAATGGAGGGAGAAAAGGAGAGAGGGATTTAAAATATAGAGAGGGAGTCATTGATTAAATGCTGCAAAGTGAGAGTAATTCTGCGAGCGCTGGGAATACACACACACCACACTACCTCCATTATTCATGCCTCTGCATCTCTCTCTTCACCTTCCTCTCCTTTTCACTCTTTGTCCCTCTTTCCACGCTCCCTCTCGCACTCTTTTCCCCTTCGCTCTCTCCCACATCTGCGAGGTGGCTGTCGATGACCGATGATGAATTGCAGCCGGTGTAGAACCTGCGTTTAGTTCTGTCATTATTCAATAACACGTGCAGCAGAAATCAAGGCAGCCTGGCAGTTATTGTACTGCTGCCGGCGCCATGTGATTATTCGCCATAATTTACTGCGCGGCCCTGTCCTATAGAACCAGCGCTAACGTGAGTTGTTTGTCTGACCGGCGGAGCAGAGAACCGGGGGTGTCCTTCGGTTTGAGTAACTACTTCGGTTTAATAAGAAACAAAGTGTTCCGCAGTCGTAGATAATGAGAAAAGTTGGCAGCGCTTTCGTCGAGGAAGTGGTGCACGGTGGCATTTATCTCTGGCAGCTTGGGCAGACACAACATGAAATCTGCAGAAAGTGCACTTGGATTAAAGAATGGCTTTAATCAAACGTAGATAAGCATGTACCATATTAAAGAGAAATATAGACCCGCTCTGTACAGACTTCTGATAAGATGACATGAAATAGTGACAATGCCCGTTGCAAGTTCACATCATAAATATGGCGTGTTTCCATGTTGTTGCTGGTTTTGTGTCTGGTATCTGTTCCATAAAACACTCGCCGACAAGTAAACTGCCTGGCACGAAGATTTTTAAAATGAATTCCTTACAACTGTGCCGTTGTGCTTTTGGTTTTGGAAACAGCCACAGCTCGACAGATTAACACACGTTACGGCTACTGAGCTGTGATTGGACAGTTGCTCTTCATGTAAGGTGGTTAATAGTCTTGGACATACCTTCCTGACGTTCCACCACAGTTTACAGTACAACAATCCATCGCTACATCACTACAGCATGACTACCCGCCGGTTAGGAAAATCCTACTCTACGCATGGCCTGAGACTGTACTGTGTGTATCACGGACCTCTGCACGAGTGGTTTGCACTGTACCAGCTGGCATCATGCCACCCCCACCCTGACCCCCTGCAGCTGTAGCAGATATATCCGCCCGCTCGGATTAAACCGCATTGATATGTGGTGCATTCATTCTGCGGTACGCTAAGCCTGCGGGGCCGCAAGCCTGCTGACTTCCATCAGGGGCCGGCCACAGTGATGGCCTACAAGGGTTAATGCGCTGGCAGTGGGAGCTGAGGACACATGGATTAGGCCTCTGCTACTAATTGCACAGGGGAGAGATTTGTTTAAATTGGGAGGGAATAAGCCCGCGGGGCTTCAGGGGGGGTCCAGCCCAATATGAAGCAGTGGAGAAGTGTCGGCTGCAGCGAAGGAGCTTCATTGACAAAAAAACACAGGCACTGGGATAGTTGCTCACTTTATGGATATCACAGGATGTCCCACACTGCTGTAGCGCAGTTGAGCAAACATGACCCGTTTTTATCAGCAGACGCGTCACAAGTCAAATAGCTTATTAGTCTGCTCACAGCCCGCGTTCAAGCGCCACGCCACCGCTGTTTGAACTTTGCGTGTACATTTTTCCAAAATAGGTTTTAGTTTGGGAAAAATTGGTCACAGATGAAGGTTGCCTTTAGATGTTTTCAGAATATATAATCTTTCTGAATGTGCACCGCTTCAGTGGAGGATATAATCGACACTGAGGAGCTTTTTTTTTGTTTGTTTGCACTCAGTACATTTCTTTTTTAATGTTTCACACAAAACCTTCAGGCGCTCAAAAGATAAAGAATAATAATCTAAAATCAAAAAGTAAATCTTCACAGAACCCCATGTTAAAATGCCCAAGCAGAAATAAACATGTTTATAATGGTCTTTATAGCTAACATGCTCGTCCATGTCCAACTGTACGGTGAATTTCTATACAACTCACCTGTTCAAATCCTATTGAGGCTTACTTCAAGGCCCAATTGAGGACGTTGGTGCTTTGAGTGACAGGTCTCAGGGCGCTAGCTGCCAGCTGTCGGTCCACCTCATAAGCTGGGTGTGTTCGTCACTGTGCCGACATGGCAGCTATGAGCTACACGGCTCTTCGGCAACATATGGGTGCCGTCACAGTGACAGTCTGTGCTTTGACCTCCGACCTCTGCAGTAGTCTTAATTCCTGTCCATTTTAAATATGCAGTTTTGTGGCTGTGTTTCACGCTAACGGCTAATACCGGAGCAAAACTGTGACCACTGTTCAATCATGTCCGGGTAGCTAATCCACTTGTGCCTGCACTACTTTCATGTAAACAGACCCACTGATTGCTCTGGGACCCCAGATGACTGAGAAACACACCTGATTGATGACGTTACAACGTGTCCTTATTGATTGGTCGAAGCGAGGACGCAAGGAAGCAAGGCAGCAATGTGGTGAGGAAGACAGACTTGTGTCCGCCTGCACCGACCAGAAGACTTCCTGTGTTTTACGCCGTCGCTCTGGTTCCCTGCTCAATTTGCTTCTCACAAAATATTTGTCCATCTCAAAATCGTACCAACAATATATATAAATATACTAAATATTGCATGTTATCCCCTCCCTCCCTCCTGGCTAATGGTCGCTAATCGTGTTTCTCCCCCGGCGGCGCTGCCAGAGTTGGCGTTTGAAGCCGGCGGTTCGGTTCTGCTCTCCGTGGCTACAAACTCCCAGTAAAGGATGCGCAGGATGACACGGCTCTCCAAGCAACATTCTCATGTTGCAACGGAGGCATGCGTCTCTTTCTAAAAGCCCCTTTTTCACTCCCCTCTTTTGAAAGTTCTCCTCCTCTCCGACGCTCTGCTAAGCTCACTATCTGATGTGTTAATGAGGCGCTAATGAGACAAGGGCCGTCTTAATCTCGGGCAGAGGACGGGAGCGCCGGGCAATTTGAAACAGTCCGACGGGTCAGCAGAGGGAAGGGCGTTCAGGGAGGAAGGGCGTGAGAGAAAGGAATGGAAGGAGAAAGCGCAAAGGTGAAAAGCAGAGTTTTATATATAGATATATACAGTATATACCAATGCATGTGTGTTGTAATTTAGTTGTAGTCTGCAATGTTCTGTGCTAATGACTTCACAACCTGAGTGGGTAGAAGGAGTGAGTGTCTGCAGCCTGATGGGAGACAAATAATGAGGCAGTTGTTGGGCGCACACTCCACACCCACTCACTTGTTTAAAAAAAAAGAAAAAGAAAACGGACAGGAAGCGCAATCTTCATCCCTCGTGGAGGCTCTCCGGCGTCTTTTCAAGTCTCGGCGTCTTTCATCCTGTCGTTCTCTCTCAGGTCCGAGTGCAGATGTCCCGTCGGCCGTCTCTTTGTCTTTGTCCACGCCGCCTGCTTTCTGAAAGATGAAGGCACGTCCTTTTTTGTTTTCATCCTCTTGATGAAAAATAGGGGGAAGTTCCGGCTGCAGGTGTTTCCATCGCTCCCACCTCGTTCACCGCTGGGATTCTGCTAATCAATCAAGTCAATTACCACTGAAGTCTCATCGTTTCCCCTCATCACACAGTTACGAGTGTTTGATTTAGTTCGCCAGAGCGACTTTAACTCGACTCGCAAGAACTTATGTGGAGGGGTAAAAGTTTTTGATTTCCTTTTTGCCAAAACTTGGAAGCATAAAGGAAACTGAGGGAGCAGTGAATCCTCTCTATAGTCGTCCCTGCGGGCTTTAGTTTGAGTCAGGGGTTTGACAACTTTTTGACTGGCTGCAGGCTCGTAAAGCTGACAGCTGATTTCAGCTGTCCCAGTCTGAAAGTTGCCCTCCTGCGAGCCTTCACACTCATTTTTGTCTGACGCCATATGTTTCCTTTTTTTTTTTTTTTTGACCGAGATTCCGCCCCGAAGGGATTATCTCGGATTATCCCAACAGTCTCGTCGTCGAGCTCCAATCCCACTTCTGGCCTCTATCTGTGACTTCTGATTCCCCTCTGCAACCACAAACTTTTTTCTCCACCGCGATACATGCATAACTGTCTCATTGCAGGAAGGCAGCTTCCTTTGTAAAGCACATTTCATACAACAGGGTGAAAAAAAAGAAGTAACGCATACAAGAGAGACACAATTTAAAAGGGAACTGTTGCTGTTTAATCAGAATCAGAATTGGTTTATTGCCAAGTACGTTTGCACATAAAAGGAAGTTAACTCGGTGACTGGTGCATAACAATAAACACGGTCGTACGAGACACCACTTTCCAACAAGCAACCAAAGAAGTAGTGCATTGAAATGAGTCTGATTATTAAATGAAGTGAAGATCAAAAGATAAAACACAACAAATGCTCCCACATTTAAATGCACATGATCATTCAATTAAAAAAACAACAATAATAATAATGCAGTACTGTAATAATGAAATGCAAAATAGCCAAACACAGATAACCTGAGGCCGATATCACGAGTCAACTCGTGAGCAGTTTGCTCAGCAGCAATGAAGGAGAAGCATCACCACTGTCTCTGGGGGAGATGCTCTCTCGTCTGTCTCAGAAAAAAGATAGTAAAGTGACCCTTGAGTGAAGATTTGTACATATTTTATCAAGCCAGTATTTTCAATGTAAAAAAAAAAAGCTTAGTATGTAGTATTAGTATGTTTTCCTTTTCATATTTTGTATTGCTCTTCAATGTTTTATTGAAAACATCTTTTACCTTCATTACGTTCTCTTGTGAATAGCAGGCAACATGAAATACTTCTGAGGTCAGCGTCACTCATATATAGCAGCAAATTACAAATAGATTTATTGAATTAAATACATTTAAACATGGATTTAAATTTTTGTAACAGACTCACTAATCAAACAAACAACTAGTATCCACCCGCAGTGGAAGACTTCAGTTATTAAAGCAGTACTACTACAAATACGCTTCAGATACACAACTAAAACCACGCAACATGTTTGCAACATGTTTTCCACCCTTCTTTACCTTTTACAAATCTGTACATTTCCAACTCTATGTGACACGTTGAAACACGTTTACATTCATCTGCTGCATTAGGAAAAGTGAAGCAGAGTCATGTACCGTAACATGCAGCATCTTCTCCTACAGCGTGAAGTGACAGTGGGATTATGGGAAGCGGAGCTGCAGCAGTCTGTCTCCTCGCCAACAGAACTGGGTCTCACGCCACATGGAGCCGCATGGGGGACGTGTCAGAGGTGTCGGCTCTTCATTTTTAAGGATTTTGCCGCTGCAATATTTAGGCGGCACACACGCCACATATAGTGTGGAGCAGGCAGACACGCACGCAAGTGGTGACACACGCACGTTGACGTGTGCGTGAGAAGGGGTTTATGTTCACAGATGCTTTCGATACACACACACACACACACACACACACACACACACACACACACACACACAGAAACAAACACTGCAGATGTGCTTCAGGCAGGCATTCTGTGCACTCACAGGCAACCCGAGGCAGCTCCTGTTTGCATGCCAACTGTAACACACTTGAGTTGTGTGAACTCGAATCCACTCGAGCGATTTATGCGAGAGAGAGAGAGAGAGAGAGAGAAAGAGAGAGAGAGAGAGAGAGAGAGATCCCACTTGAAAACTGAATATTTATGACACAATGCACATCCACTCAGGCCTCTCTCTCTCTCTCTCTCTCTCTCTCTCTCTCTCTCTCTCTCTCTCTCTCTCTCTCCTTCTGTTAAAGTGATGAATCTATTTTACAAGGTTGTTGTTACACACCATTGTTTCATTCCTCACCTCTGTTTGCCCGCGCAAATAATCTGAACTAGGCAAAAACTAAACAGAACGTTAATGAACGGAACCAAAGCCTCAAATATCCTCTCCCTCCCCATGTTTTTTCTAATCTTCTCCTTCCTCTTTTTCCTTCCTCCCCCCATTTCTTATGGATGAGGTCAGCATGGAACGACATGATGTGTCACATCAAGATTATTCTGACCAAAATAAATAACAATATCATCTCGATACATATATAACTTTTACAACACACAACAATCTCTATAACCTGCATTTTGTAAGACAAAAAAAACAACAGGTTTATTGATTGTTTTTGGAGTGACTCAATCAATCTTAAATAATCTTAAATAAGATTAATAAAAGTCATGAAGCACCCCTGCATAAATAATGGCTAAATTGTGTGATTCTGTCGTTTCTGACCGAATTCCTGTATTTTATCTAAAGCAGCATTCTCTGAGCTGACTGATACGTGTGTGTGCGTGTGTGTGTGTGTGTGTGTGTGTGTGTGTGTGTGTGTGTATCGGCTGCATGTGGCCATTTCATCACTCCCTCCCTCAGAAGGCACGGCGTGCACGAGCCTCACACACTGTGAATATGTCGGCTCCAGACGCAGATAGCGCAACCCAATACACTAATGCATACAGATGTGTGGAGCTATAAGAAGATTGGTTACGCTCCGATACACACGGTAATGTGCTCTCACACATATGTATGCACACACACACACACATGCAAAACACCATTCACTGGTATTCATAGCAGCAGACTTGCACACACAATAACGAGTTAACTTGTGCACAAATGTAAGACTACTATAAGAATACTATGAATATATTAATGTGACACTTAAATCATAATACTCCTGGAGACGCCTCACCTCAGGTCTTTGTTTTTTTCTTAATCTCCTTTTCTCAGTGGTACAATATAAGAGTACTTGTTACTTGTTGTTGTTCTTAATGTCGTTGCCGCCGTGCACAGCCAATGACAATCATGGTAAGTTGACAGGAGCATCCTGCCACGCCCCCATTTCTCCTTATCAGGACATTTGTTTGTGTGACGGTGTATCATGGAGAAAAAGAGAGATTTTAATTATTTTAATAATGAAATGAGGTTGAAAAGTAAAGACACAGACACTGCATTCAATCATTCAATTAATGTCTTATATCCGGTAAAATAAAATGGGTTTTATTTCTCTTAATTTAACACATTTTTTGGAGAAAACATTTATGGTGTCCATATTTTTTTCATCACTTATTACTATTTATTAAGTAAGAGTGTCATTTATTTCAAAATATGGTTAAGACTGTGATCACATGTGAATGCTTCTAACTACAGGCCATAAAACCTTTACAACAACGTTTACACAAAATATGACTTATTTCTGCAACACTGTATGCATAGCATCTTAAAAGGTGTGTTCATATTATTTGAACAGACAGGTGGAGCCTTCGTCATTTGCGTGTCTCTGAATTTTTAGAAGCAAATTCAGCTTATAAAATATTGATGAATCGTAAAAACTTTCTTACGCACATTTTAAGTACAGATGTTTGAATCAGGTCCATTGTGGAGATTTCACATATTCAAATGTAAAGATAAGCACCAATGAATATCTTCTGTTTCGCAGACAAAGCGCTGAGAGGAGGGCAGTGAATCGCGTTGAAGACGGCTGTTCATGGTTCAGATAGGTCAACCCGCTCGGAGCCATTGAGCTATTGACATTTCGACCACAATTAAAGCCGAAAAATAGAGAACCGGTTGTTTGACCTCCTTCCAGCAAGCAGTATGTGTAACTGTGGCATGCGATGCACAACCTGGCTCATACATATGTAATATCAGTCCGGCATAACTAATCACATTCAACAATACACAAGACTCATTACACGATTTGCTCTCCCACATGCAGGCTGAGGTGTGACAATCACCATCTGTATTGAACGCGTCTTCATTGTGTACGACAGCCGCAGCCAAAGTCACTTTACACATTATGTGGAGTTAATGACTTGATTTTTATGTGCTGTGTAAAATCTGTAGAATGGAAATATGTACACAGATGTTACAACGTGAAGGAGGAGATGTATATAGTACATACATGTGGCAAACACACTCAGGCGGTAATAATGCACTTTCTATTTATGCAGTAAATGTGCCAGGGACACAGATGACATATATATACATTGTACAAGAGCCCTGCAATAAAGGCTGCCCTCGTGAAGGTTGTGATGTTTTGGAGAGGTGTTGATTGCATTTCAGGGTTTGGAGGATCAGAAACCGTTTATTTTCCAGGAACGTTTTCTGGCAAGAAACGAGGAATTTTGTGGCGCTGTTGAGATGACAAATATTGTGTCCACCATGTTTATTTTTGACATCACAGTTCTTTCTACAATTTGAAGATAACCTTTAAAAAAAAAACGCCTTTTAATTGTGTTTTGAAGGGAGATTTTAGGGCGCGACCGGAGATCAGGTAAAAAAGAAACCCCCCCTCCATCGGAAACAAGTTTCACATCCCTGCTCGTTCGGGGTGGGAATCACCAGAGCTCCCACGATACAATATCGTCACGATACTTAAGTCGCGATACGATATTATCGTGATGCATTGCGTATTGCGATATAATGCGATTTATTACATTTTTTTTTCAACCGTAAATTGTCCCTAAAGGAAAACTCAACAAAAAATAACTTGATTTTACTATTTTAGGACCAAAATGTTTAGAATTGATTAAATAAAAGATCGATACTCGGCTTCCGTGTATCGATAAAATATCGCCGCACAAAATATCGCAATACTATGCTGTATCGATTTTTTTCCCCAGCCCTACTGCTCGTCGCAGAAGATTAACTTAGTTAGGATGAATGCTGAAGGAAATAAATAAGACAAAGCAGTAAAAAACTGCTCTCCGCTCGAGACTTTACGGCTCTCCTTGCAAACCTTCCACCACGAATGAAACAGACATTTATAGCTAAAGGACACCTAGATCGTCATTCTTTTTTATTGGACAACTTTTGAATTCGGTAGACCCTCAAAGCTTCAAGGCTTGTCAAAGACGGACTTCCCAGAATTATGATATTCACCATCACTTCATGTCAGATGAAAAACTGGGGTCCCGCAGCAGGCGGATTAAACGCAGTAGTAAATCTTTCACCGAGCGAACTGCAGACACTTGCCGGCGCTCCCCGCGTGTGCGTCAACATGTTTTTCAGGGTTGTTAATTAAATACCTGTCTTATGAGTCCTGATTATGGTAATCGACTGCCGAGCAGGCAGGTCTCTATAGAGACTGTGGATGTCCTTGCGATCAGAAGTGTGGCAGAGCTGGAGAGGGCCGGGTAGCGGATCATTAGTGGGTCTAAATGTGGTAGCGCCACTCAGGGGGCCCTGTGATCACTCCTGAGAGAGAGGATAGGGCTTGAAGATTGTGTTTGTGTGAAGAAGGCCTGCTTCCACTCAATTTACTTCCATCGGCCAAGGCAGAGTGAGGAAAGGTTTCGGGTAGATTAAACATCAAGAAGATAAGAGATGATAGATATCTTTACTTGAGCACCTGAGTCCTACCTGATCCAATTCCAAACTGAGTTACTTTGATGTGGCTGGGAGCTCCGAGTGAGGCATGAACAAGGTGCTTTTTCAGCAGAGTCTTTACACCCCCACCTGAATTTCATTGGTTTAATTCAAGAATATCACTGCTCAACATGTAGGAAAACAACGTACCAAAAGACAGGACCCTGTCAGAGTATAATGCCAAGACAACCCAACCTGTTCTCACTCCCCCGCTCGTCTTTTCCTCTTGTTTTATGCATCCAGTGTCTTTTCAAAATAAAACACCAACGTAGGTTTATTTATTTTTAGGTTTACTTGGTTTAGGTCGAAGCAACAAAAGTACAGGTTTAAATTCACTCACTTATGATTATGTCAAACCTTCTTAAGTTTGGCATATCTGCCCAAGAGTTCGTCTCTTCAGCCTCGGCCTCCAAGCCAATGTTGTCAGAGTTCAACCTTCAACTTCTAAATCCCAACAGACAAAGGCAGAATGAGCTCTAGACATGAGGTCATGGATGGACGGACAAAACACAGTGTGTTTAAGGACCACTGCCAAGGGTGAAGATATATCATAATCTATATTTTGTTCAGACTCTTTCACCCTTTCAAAAAAAAGAGAGGAGGAAGAGCCCCTTTTGCAAACATGAAACTTCTTTATTGCAAAAACTCTGACAGACAGAAGTTCTCTGGGAAACCATGTTTATTTATATTCTGTTATATTCTATTAAGGGTGAAATCTCGACCATAATAGGCCCAGAGAAAGATTGTGGCTTGTTACATGACCCTGTGACATGTAACACAACTAAACTGTAACAGGTCTCTGTATTTTTCACAGTAATATTACTTTATACAGGCCATACTCTTACTGTACAACTCCTATACCGCACGCTGCTGTAGATCTGCAAAGCATTATGGTCAAAATGTATTAAATCATACCATAAATGAATGTTGTTGTGAATCACAACCCAGCAATTTTGAGCGGTTTCTCTCTCTCTCTCTTTTTTTTTTTAGCAATACACCATAATTCATTTTAGCATTATTTTCGACACATATTAGGTTTATCTATCACAACATTGTTATACCCTCCGTCACACAAAAGATGACAGTAGACTATGGACACTTGCTTCTCTCGACACAATTTTGGAGCAGGAGCTACAACATATCTGACCAGAGTCCACTTCAACTTCAGCAGCAGCAAGGTAACAAAGCTCACTATTAATCCTTCATATATTTCTTTTTGCCAGGCATTTTGCAGCTGTACATTAATTTCAGACAGCCCATCTTCTCAAGTAAAGTCACCGTGACTTTAAAGAGGGAAGTAGGGACACTTTCCTGCACCAGTAATCTAACGTTAGTGTGACTAATATTACCAAAATATAGTATTTGCTTTTTTTAAGTTGTGATATAAATCATTTGGCTTCATATAGTTGATAAATGGCATGCGTTTAGTGTCGCTTGTAAATTAATTGCAATCGTTTATGTGTGACGCAGTCGTCGTGTATTTGTGTGTTTGTGTGTGTGTATGTGTGTGTGTGTGTGTGTGTGTGTGTGTGTGTGTGTGTGTTGGTGCTCGTTAGCTAAGGCTATAGCTCCGTTTGGGGACGTTTTGACTCTTTTCTCTCTCTTAGCTCCCGTGCGGCACAACGTGACACGGATAACGTTACCGAGCACCACTGACGGTGAACCACAACTACACAACAGGTCAGCCTTTCACACAGCACAACATGGCGTGTGTTTTCTGAGCTACGTGACAGGGCAGACTGTGCAACAGGATAAAGTTGGATACAGTGTTGCTAGCTTAACCCTGCTGTCGTGTTCATGTCTAATCTGACCGATTTACAACTTCAATCAATTATAAATATTGTGTTTTACATCGTATTGCCTCAAGACCTGATGATATCCTCCACATTAGGCATTTAAACATATAAAATTGCTGATCACGATCCCCAAATCGACACACACACGCACACCTGTTCGCAGCTCTATATATATAACTAGTTGTACACATTTCAAACTTCAAACCAAATGAGCAGGTGTTTGTTATCCTGCTTCATGTGCCCATCTCCCGCTGTAAACCACACTTTCCAGACTAAACAATACTTATCTTCTCCTTTCCCCCCTAAATACACCTTTTATTTGACCAGAAAAATATGTTAATTTTACTTAAAGGCTTTTTTTAATGTGTTCATATCTGTGGGTCTGCTGTGAATCATTGAAGTAAAAGTAAAAATAGCCTCATAATGAGATGAACCTGGTAGTATTTGCGTAAAAAAACAAAAAACTGTTGCTCGGTATGTAAGTGACACGCAACGGAGATTACATGAGGTGAAAACTCTTTAGAGCGCTGATTAGGCCTCCAGCATCTGTGATGACATTACTTGTGCTGCCACGTCGACGCTATCAATGACCTTAATATGCTCGGGGAAAATATCCAGCGTGACGCTGAAGCGGTTGTGCTTTTTTGTGCGTGGCATCGCAGTTTCACAACCACACAACGTCTGTCCCCCCTCGTCTCCCTTGTCCCATCTGGCGAATGCGTGCGCGCTCAGCTCCATTTTGACATCATACTGAAATTCGGTTGGCTCGGGGACGGGGACGGGGGTGTTTGCCCAGCATAATTTACCTGGGCTAGACCTCACAGAGGGGCCTGGGAGGGGCTGATAATTAAAATGGCTCGCTGCTGCTGGGATGGAATATTCACGGGGAGATTACCTGCTCTCTCATCCCTGCACTTCACTGACATGTGGCCCTGTGTGTGTGTGTGTGTGTGTGTGTGTGTGTGTGTGTGTCTGGGTTTTTTTTGTGGCAGCGCGTACGTGTGATAACAGCGAGCGTGAATGACATCTGTGTGTGTGTGTGTGTGTGTGTGTGTGTGTGTGTGTTGGTGTGAGTCTGTCTGAGTTTTCAGGCGCGTCTGCACCCCTCTGCGACCTCTCTCTACCCCCACGATGTAAAGTCATCAACGCGCCGCAGACGATATTTAGGTCAGCGCGAGACGCCGGGCGCAGGGCGAGATGAAAGACAGGCGCGAGACGGACACTGGGCGAGAGAGAGAGAGAGAGAGATAATGAAATTGACTGGTCCCGTGAGGTGATGACAGCAGGCTGTCCGCACCAGCTGATGGATGACAAATGCTCGGTGTCCGTGTCCATCAGAGTGCCGGCACGTCTCTGTCAACACGGCACGAGTTAAACAGAAACTCCGGCCCGGCGCCTTTTTTTTAATTAACTTTGTCACTGACATTTTACTTTTGCCGATAATGTTTCCGTGACATGTGGATCAGTGATGACTTATTAAATGTCATTAACTCAACTTTGCAAGTGGATAACACAATGTATTATCCACAGCTCCCTCTCAGCCTGGACACAGGAGGACGCACTGGGAATGCTCTTTTATGTTTCCAGAGTAAATCAAGCAGCCCGAGGTAGTTATTTTCGCCATGATGAGTCCTTATGTGAACGACCCAATGTGTCCTCTGTGAGCCTGCAAAAGCCTTAACCTTTAATCCAAGTGGCGAATGGACCGGCTCCTCCTCCCCTTCCCCCCCAACTTCCCCGCCTCATTACGGCGCATTTGAATCCGAGGCCATTAAGGAGCGTGAGGCGAGACTCTGAAATGAGATGAAAACAGTAGGAAGGCAATAAAAAAGCCTTGTTAGAAGAATTTTATTACCGCTCTTCTCCGCTCGCAGTCTGGAGAGCAGCCTGCGTCACACCAGGCGCTGGCTCTATATCAGTCATAATGGGGATGGAAAAGAAGAAAAAAAAAGAGAAGACCTTTGCTTTTGTTTAATTTTTTTTCCTCATGTTAAATGAAGACAATTTAAGGAGGCATTCCGGGCCATTTTCACTTACTCTAAAAACCAACAGCGGTGAATTTCTCTCCCCCTGCTGACACCTCAAAATAAACCGTCTCATCCTCTGATACAGTTGCTTAGACATCAAGCGCCACATGACCTCGCCGTGGTGTTTTTGTACGAGGATCTTAAGCGGAGCATCTCTCACATACCTGCACTGATACAGGCCTCCGCCCCGACCATTAATCATAATTCTGGTGCTGTGTGTGTGTGTGTGTGTGTGAGAGAGAGAGATAGAACAGCAGATGAAGACACGGAGCAGATTGAGCTATTTGTTATCACAGCTTATCCCAACACCGGGATGCCTGCTATTATCCTGCCAACACTGGGAATGGCAGGTGGAAAATGGGATTCCTCCCTCTGCTCTGCTATATTATTGGATTCCCCCCCTCTTCCTTTCTACTGCATTTTTCAGACGGATTGAGAATAATTTTGCGGCGTGCATTCATGGAAGCTGTGGAGGGCAAAAAAAAACAAAAAAAAACTGGGAAGAAGGTAGCTGAGGGCAATGTGGGGGAGGAAGAGGAATGATGGTGGCTGACATGCTGATTGTGAAAGATAAACATTCTCCTGCAGTTGTTATCCTAGGTGAGGCTGTGACCTCTCTGGCTTGTTGATTGTAATGTTTGGCCCAGCCGTTATCTCTCCACCACAGAGCGAGCAGCAGATACTGTCTGGAATATTAGCCTCATGTTAACCGGGTCACTGAGCTTTGTTCTCCATAGGCAGCGCTACGCTAATCTGGGATTCTGGGAACGTTCCCAGTGGGACGACGCGACGCACCTTGGGGCCGATAGGATTTCATTGATCATTTTTAATCGTAAAAAAAAGTCCCTAAAATGCAGGGACAGCTGCCCATTGGTTCGTTTCCTATACTGACACTAGGTTGGCACCAATCACATCTCTTAGGAGCCCCCCCGCCTCCCTCTGTCCTCTCTGTTTCTGTTGTCAGAAACTGATGCCATGGCTCAGAGTCAATCCATCTGTGGGTGGATCAGGGCATCACAACTGATGGAGGGCAAAGGGGGAGGGTGGAGAGGGAAGGGGTGCAAAGAAGCTGCAAATCATGATATGCTGCTGCAACAGTTGGAGCTTGAAGCTGAAGGACAGAGGGAGCAAGAGTAAGGCTGAAGGACAGAGGGAGCAGGGGTAAGGCTGAAGGACAGAGGGAGCAAGAGTAAGGATGAAGGACGGGGGGAGCAAGAGTTAGGCTGAAGGACAGAGGGAGCAAGAGTAAGGCTGAAGGACAGAGGGAGCAAGAGTAAGGCTGAAGGACAGAGTGAGCAGGAGCGCAGGGCAGATGAACAGAATTAGCAGGACTTCTACTTGAGTATGCAGATTTTATTCTCCAGGGCCCTTCTGGTCACCAGAGAGTGAGTGAAGAGAGAATGAGGAGGCTGGTCCACTTCACACATATTTAAATGGACTGCTGTTGCAGTGGTGGGTGGACACCCAGTGTTCCAGGTGCAGCGCTGCACGTTATTCAGCCCGTTTAGCATGGAGTCCTAAAGGCCTGTCTGTTAGAGGACACAGACACACACTCAAACACACACACACACAGCTTCAAAACCTCAGCATGACTGAGCAGGAGGAAGATATGGAGTATATATTTAGCTTGGACCGCCATGCGTGCCTTCACCTCCCGAGGTCTGCTCACTGGGGGGTTGCAGGGATTAGAGATAGCGTTCAAGTAGATTCATTATTTATTCATCCATTTCCACCTACCTGCACCACATCACCCGCGAGTGAGTGCAACGCAATTAGATCTCTGCAAATGAAGAACTCGGCTTATCTCAGGCGAACTGCGTGTAGGGGTTGAAGCGTGGACACAACGGGTTGCTGAGCAGTTCATCCGTCTTGTGGCAAATTGTCTTTTTTTTTGTGTTTTGCGTGATGCCGTGTGGCTTCAAATAAAGTGAAAATAAATGAAGCAGCGGGAAGATTAAGTTCCGATGAAAGCCGGAGAGGAAGCTTTAGCGATAAGTGCGTGACGCAAAGTAAAGAACATGGAAGTGGTGTAAAGGGGGGCTGGAGGAGATGGCACGGGTTCCTATGGATCTGTGTCAGTGGGTGAGTTCACGTGCGAGTGGATTGTTTAACCATTTAACGTTGGTTGTGTGCGGCAGCAAATGAGGGTGGGGGTGGGATCGTGAGTGAGTGCGTGCGTGCGGCCGTCTCCATACCCTGCAGGTCCAGCAGTAGCGCTTGAAGACCGGGGTCAGCGTGCCGCTGCCCAACAGATGGGGGTCAATTGGACGCACCCATGCAGAGCCAGCCTAACCTTGAACACGGGCTCCGGGTGCAGGTTACCTTTCCAATTCACCCATGCCCCCCTGCCAAGTGGAAGAGCCGTGCCAGCCATGACCAGCCTCCCCCTTTCCAATCTACCACGCTCTCATCTGCCAACTACCCCCTCCCAAAGCCGCCAGTCAGGGAGGCAGATGAGGAGGGGGGGAGGGAGCGTTGAGCGTGTGAGAGCCACAGCAGAGAACGAGGGATTGGCAATAATGAGGATTTACAGAGAAAATGAAAGGAGAGGTGGAGGAACGGGAGATTGAGACAAAAATAAAAGCGAGGATTGACAGAGAAAATAGGTTGGATCAGAGAGGATGTGTTTCAGTGAGAACAGGGCCAAAAGGGAAGGGGGGTGGCTTTACTGGTAAGCATGCACGAAGGGCCCTCCGATTGTTGCGCCTCACTGGCCTCACGTGCGCTAATTGCCAGCTGGAGATACGCGGACAATGGATCGTCTCAGATTTTACACCGGTCACGATCCGCTGCGGGCGGGAGAGCAGCGGAAGAAGACAAAGAAGCCAAATGTCAAGATTCCCCGCGGCCAATTACAACAAGCC
Source organism: Clinocottus analis (assembly GCF_023055335.1). NCBI lineage: Eukaryota > Metazoa > Chordata > Actinopteri > Perciformes > Cottidae > Clinocottus > Clinocottus analis. The sequence goes on from NW_027175865.1 coordinate 3,679,476, forward strand.
GAGAAGACACCGTACGACGCCGAAACACAGGAATGACTTCTATTGAGAGTGTAAAAAAAAAAAGACGATTTCTAGTATGCAAAACATTAAAAGAACTTTTTTTTTTGTGTGCAAAATTGATCCAATTTTCCACACACGACACAAGAAAGGGACTTTTTCACAAATGCGGTTCCACCATCAAATCCAGTTTCTACCCATCAGGTGTAATTGAATGTGTGTTTACCACCAATACTGCTACTCACACCTGTCAATCATGTTGTTGAGTTGAACCAATTTTAATCAAGACATTCAAGCGATGAATAATAGTTTGTAGTATGTAGTTTTTATAAACTTTGTTGTTACACCATTGCATTGAGTTAACTCTATTGCCGCTCCACGACCCTTGCTCACGGCACAACTGTCATCCGAGGCGGCTTCTCCTCATGTGCGAGGGTTTTGCTGCAGTGCTTTTTGGATGTTTACAAGAGCACAACGTTCTTCCTGGATGGAGCCTCTTAAGTTTTCTATCAAAGTGCATCAAATCAATACATTTAATTAACAAATTTACAACACAAATGTCTTTAAACAAGTACTTTTTTTTGCGTCTTGGTGGAAAAAAAGTATTGCAATGTAAGTTTTGGTCCAATAGCACCATGTTTTGATCAAACCTTTCGAAAGAGAAAGATGTGGCAGTGGCCTGTAACTATTATCCTTTAACACATTTAACCAGCACAATTCAAACAGTGGATTACAAAACCGGACCAGAAGTCCAAATTGAAGCGTGGGAGGATGCTGATAAAAGGCCCAGCAGGACAATCGTAAAAGAAGCACACACAGACCCCGTGAACACACACAGTAATACATCCTGTGTGTGACACTGAGATAATGCATAGGGTATCTGATGCAGACAGATTTATGTTTCTCCGTACGTCTTTGTGCGTAGGGGAGGAGAAATGAGAGCATATACAGCAAATGCTGTCAAGCCCATTCAATTCAGATCAAACACACACACACACAAGCACCCCCCACCCCCTCCCCCCCACACACACACACACAATCCCTGGATATCTCCGCAGCCGTAGCCGCCGGCGTTGTGTCCTCACGTCCTCGCGTCCGGTATCCCCCGGGAGTCCGGCGTGACAGATCGCAGGCGAAGCCGAGCACTTCCTGGTTTGGGCTCTGCTGCTCCTATCGGTGGCCACCATCTCCTCTGACACGGCCGGCCCCCGAAAGCCCGCCCCGTAATCACATCAGAGGGAGAGCAGAGGGAGTGACAAATCACATTACAAGCCCTGACTCAGTGCGGTGGTTGTGTAGCCTCGATGCCGTCCTCCGTCTTTGTCCGTATCTCTGCGAATGAAGATTCATGGTTCGGCCCCCGTGGGAGGAAGTGTAATGTGATAGAGAGGCAGGCTGCGAGTGTGTATGTGTGTGTGTGTGTGTGTGGTGTATAAAGCTCGGGGGTCGACCAGCCCACGGGGCAGGTGGGATGTTCGGTGGGACGGACGCTCAGTCGGCCTGGTTTTGGTTCGAGGAACCGTGCTGAGAAGATGTAATTTCTTCTTCATTCACAGAATTAACTTTGTATTCACCCTCCACATCTTTAGGAAAAAACATGCATAAGTGTGTGTGTGCATATGTAATGTATGTGTGTAAGGAATCATTCTATCATATTCGTTTGATATTCATATCCCGTGGCATTCGTGGGTGGGGAATTTGTAGTGAAAGAGTTCATTATAAAAACATATTCAAATATATTCTTCCTGACTGCATCCAGATTTAACATGCACATCTATAGTTCCACCTGATTTATTGGATAACAAATAGTGCTGATGTTGTATTAAAAAACATAATACATATCTATCAACATATGAATGAATTACGGGAAACAATTATCTTCTGGAATATTTAATGCAATCATTAAACATTTAGGAAAAAAAATTGGCTTTCTTTCCGAAGAAATATATGAGCAAAGCAAAAGATTTGAACGGCTCCTTCACAGGGAGCTTCATATATTGTATATAGCATTTAATAATACTTCCTTGCTGGACATTGACTGAGTGGATGCCTCTGGTTGCCTGCTCTCGCGTTTCACTCTCCTCGGCTCAACAGACTGGGGGGATGCACTCTTCCTCTGAGGAACACAATCCGGCAGTAATTTGAGTGGCACTGGCGACGCACCATGAATGAAGCCAATCAAGTACACGTCGCTGTGTTTATAGATCAGCTCAGTGTCTTCGGAGACTAATTACAGGGATTTGTACGTTTATGAGGTCCCAAAGTGAGGAATTGCCCCCTTCATGGAACAATCAGGCAGCAAAACAAAGAAAAAAAGGAGAAAAAAAAAAGCTTTTTCTGTGTAATTTACATAATTAGGAGGTAAAGCAGCGGGAGGTGGGAAGGTAAGTAAGGTAAGTGGTGCCATATGAAAGTGACATTTCGAGGATGAGACATCTGTCTCTCTGTGTGCCGTGTTGGCTCTGGATTCATCCTCCAAAAAGGAAAGTGTTTGGTGGAGCTTACCGTTGATCACACACACTGCTGGTGGCATGCGTTTTATCCCGTTCTGAAGAGGGCCTAAATTGCTGGCTGTGGAGGGAGAGGGGGTTGGCGGGGAGGGGGTCTAAAATGTGATGGTTTTTCCTCTCCTTTACTCTCATCTTCCCTTCTCTCGTCTCTTATATTGATCTGTCACCAGTAGAGCAGTGGGACACACATGTATCTTCACTCCCTCCTGCCTGGGAATCCAATACCAGAACACACAAGCTGTACACTGCGGCGCTGTAATACAAAAGCACAACACAATGACAAGCACCTGGTAAAATCGATGACAACCAGGTACACACACACACAAACACGCCAGCGCAAGCCCGACCATTAAGAATGGACTCCTTGCCGTCTTACAGGAGTCGGAGGGGGATTATACGGCTCACACGTTAAGAGCGTCTGTTAATTTTCTGCTGAGGATCCTAACATCAGCGGGCCAGGATGGGGAGGGTCTACGTGCTTGTGTGTCTGTGTGTGTGAGCATGCGTTGTAAGGCATCTGCGGATGTAAGAGATGCCAAAGAAACAGTACACCCAAGGCTCTGTATGCAAAACACATGAACAGAGATTACAGTTTATATTGATGCATTTCTTTATGTTCCTCAAAATGAAGAACAAAAACATATAGTGATAATGATAATAGCAGCGAGGATGCAAGTTTTACTATATTTTCCACCAAAATTAGACCATGTATGCAGGTTTTTTAAAGGCCGGAAAACCCACTGAAAATAGGCGATAGGCCGCTTTCCCCTGAGCCAGCAGACGAGTACGCCTCTCATATTTATTTTCTTCATCTTTTATTACAATAATAATAGAAAGCAGCATGAAGGCAAGTTGAAATGTGACGGCAGTCCACTTCTTTTTATATTTGTATACATATTCAGTCTCTTCTTTTCAAATTTGGTGATTGAGATGACTAAGTGAGCGCCAGAGAAGCAGCAGAACAAAGCATTTCCAGCCAGGTGTCATGTTTTGTTCTGTGATGGATGCCAATTGACAGAACAGATGATAGTGGGTGTTCGTGGGTTTTTGTCCAGTAGGAAAGGGCCTTTAGATAAGTTCAGGGTAATAAGTCCTTTGGTTTTAAATAACTATATCATTTTTTGATGCTTTCTTGTCTTTGGGTCATCCTAAAAATTTCCAATGCATGCAAAAAAAGTTTTCTGAATGGTCAGAAAATAAATGTGAATGAGTGTGCGTTGCATATTTTTTGTCATTACCATGTGCAAAGCCAAAGTCTGTCTGCGAGTTAGCATCCATACTGCACACTTTTTGATTGCATAGCATTCATTTTTATGCATTCATATGTTTGTTTGCACGATATGGTGCTCATATTTTAGTCTTTCATCTCATTTGGGGCTGAGAAGCCTGATCACTTCTTTGTCGCTCACATTTGCCGACTTGCCTTTAGAGGTGACTTTTAAACAGCTTTTAAAGAGAAAAAGGTAAAATGTCAGAGCATTTGTTGCCAATGCAAGTGGCATGAACACTTAGCAATTTAAAAAGCAGATGTAATCTTAAAGCATACGCACGCACTGACACACATATTACTTATACACCAATATAATCTTGGAACTACGTGGAAAAAAACGAACCGCTGGCAGGCAGAAGCACGTGCCACACAAGCCAATACAAACCACAATGTTAAACAAAAAAGGAGCCGGCTCCTAAAGAACTCCTAAGAAAAAAGAAAAGGAAAAAATGTCTCATTACTCTGTGTCTGTACAAACCCAAACATAGCTTTACGCAACACGGCTCTACATATTTAATGCCAGTGGAGGGTAAAGAAAGTTCAACCGAAGTTTGAGGAACAATTTTTCTTTCACACGCCTCGAGAAATCCCGGAGAGAGGGAACCGCAATCGGAAAGTATGAATATTCTGCTTTGGATTTGCATGTGCTTATAGCTCCTCATCCTTTGGCCCCGCTTGTACCTTGCTCCACAGGTTGCAGGTGTAATCAATTATGCAAATAGCGCTGTTGTCTTAGCAAATTTGAGCGCAGTCAGCGCACCGGGAGAGGAGTTGAAGGACGTTGACTCACCTTCTCGTCGCGCACTTGCAAATAAAGCAAGGCGTCGAGTAGCCCGCGCGCATGTGGAAGTTGTCGGGTAACGTCAATACGCTAACGCTTTCAACAACTTGCTTTGTGAGGGTTGACAGACAGCCGGTTGCTGAAGTGGCGATGAAGTCCTCCGTCTGTTCTCTTGTGCATGCAGTTGTTTGTGCTAAACAAGTTAAAGTTGACTTTGCCTCAAACCTTTTCATGTTGCATTTCCCTAAATTGACCGAATTTGATCCGCAGGATGGAAAACGTTTTATTTTCTACAAAGTTAGAAATATTCCATTTATTGTGCCACTGCTACCTACATGGTCCCACAAAGCAGGTAAGCGCTGAGTCCAAGATGCTATGCGGATATACAACTGGGTCAAGCTGCAGGCTATCTGCTTTTTGCTCTCGCAATCACTTTTTGAACACAGTTCCAATTCCTTTATGATTTTTCTGCATTTATAATAGGGCATCGTTTTCAGAGAGACTCTTTTGAAAGGTCAGATTGCTAGGCTCCTTGTATGGCTCCTTCAATGGCTGTTTGTATGGCTCCTTGAATGGCTATTTGTATGGCTCCTTGAATGGCTGCTTGTATGGCTCCTTGAATGGCTCCTTGAATGGCTGCTTGCAACGTTGTTGGAGGCGCGGAGTAGCCTTTTCGGAGGGCGTTGCAATTCGGTACTCGTAGACGTGGAAGAAGGTAAATGGACTGTACTTGTATTGCTCTTTTCTAGTCTTGTGACCACTCAACGCCACTTAACGCTACTTGTCATCATTTACCCATTCATACACCGATGGAGCTAACATAATAATAAATAATAATACATTTTATTCATAACGCACTTTTTCATTCAAATGATTCTCAGAGTACCAGGCAAGGTGTCACCTGCCCATCAGAACTAACTAAAATGTACACACAGTAGTAGTAGTACACAATAGGCACAGCTACAGGAGCAATTTTTGGTTACGTGTCTTGACAAGGACGCATCGGCATGTGCTAGCGGAGCCTAGGATCGAACCACCGACTGATTGACGACCCTGCTCATTGACGGAAAGTAAGAAAAGCAGAGTCTTATCGTGATGTTAGTATATCCTGCGTCAGGAAGTGAGGTTCTCAGTCTTTGTCGAGGAGATGCCTCCCCCTCCACCCGCCACTGCACAGACCGCTGTTCGCTTATTCCTTAAAAGTTTCTTGATACTCAGTCCGTCACATGTCCAAATTGGACGGACGGAGGTACGCAAAAGGAAACACTCACGTAGGTCCAGACGGACATTTCTTTTTCCTCCAAAGTTACGTATGCAACCCACACACAGGCTCTTTTCTGCACCACGCTATCAACAGCAATCCACCTCGGGTGATTCTTTCTCTGAAAGCGTCCAGAAAGAGGGAGCGAGAGCGAGCGAGAGAGCGAGAAGAAGAAGATCTGCGGTCTGTTAAGCTTCGAGATAACAGCGGAAAAAACGCCTCGGCTCTCGCTGCAGCTCCAATCTATGGCATGGTATTGATATGAGATTGGTTTGTTGCTGTAAATGGGCCGGTGTTATTGCCGGCCTGCAACCATTATATTCATATTCATTTTTTCGAAAAGATCCAATCTTAGTGCAATTTGAGGTCCTCATCATCCTGCACCAAGGGAATAAACAGAGGTGATAAAAGCAGTTTGACCCTGGTCATAGACCTCTATAACGCCTCACTTCTATGCAGGCGTCTGGCTGCCTCTTTCTCTTCTCACAGCCTCGCATATTCTCTCTTTATTGTCCTCTCCGTTGGCCCCAGTAACCTCCCGCCTGCCAGCCATACGGCCACGACTGGACCCCTGAGGACGGCCACCAGTCAAATCTCATGCCATATATTTATATCGAAATATCTTTTCATTTTCTGGTTTTGAAGTGTTTTTCCTACACTTTGAGGCTATACATTTTCATATTCAAACTCGTCCAATATACTTGCAATCATATTTCTCGGCGTTTTCCCAAAAGTGTGCTCATCTTTTGTAACCTTCCCTCTGATGCAACGGCGTCGGCGTGCTCATTATTTGCCATCGACGCTCATCACGGGAGCAGCGGGAGGGTGAGGAGCCATTTCTTCTGTGTCATGTCGCTATGACTACAGTGAGCAGAAAGTTGTATGTCTTAATTGCTGCGGGGGAGATATTTTTAAACTACCTTTGATTTGCGTAGCCGTAATCTAATTTACGCACCCTGTGCCCCGTATTAGGTGGCTGCTTAATTACACTGTGCCGCACATGCCACTGCACGTTTTGTACCCGGGTAGTGAGTCTAAAGCCTGCGACTCCAAGCGGTGAGGTGTCAATGACGAGCTACATCTCTAAATACATTAGCTGGCTACATCCAGCCAACACAGCAGTTTGAAAATGTGTGTGTGTATATAAGGTGTTGAAGACATTAAGGTCCCATATTAAGTGAGATTTCCATGTCTTTTTTGCTTATAAAGTAGGTCTGCTATGTGGATATTGTTAAAGTATCAAACTGCTCATTTCATGTAGAAATGCACACATAAACTCTGCTTTTTAAAGGGTAAGTTAACCCCAAAGTCAAGCATGTATATTTGTCCTCTTACTTGTTGTGCTATTTATTGTTTCAGTGTGAAGTGTCAGAGATATCAACCCTGGAGATGTCCGGCTTCTCTCCAACATCATTGGACTGTAATGCTACGTTCACACCAAAAGCGTTTTTTCGCAACTCGCTCGACTTTTTCACGGTGGAAAGCGGGCGTGGCTTATTTCCATGGCTTTTTTTTCGTGCTGCCTGGTGGAAAATTAGCTTTTTTTTTTTGCAACCATTCGCGTCTGTGCATTGACGTTGCATTTAATCTACTCGCGCAAATAATTCGTAACGCTTTTGGTGTGAACGCAGCATAACACCCGATGTTTCCAGATTGTTATTTCCCTCCACTTGTTCTCGCTCTAGACTCCTTCCTCCTCGCTGCAGGATCGTCTTCTGTCTCCCATGTATGTACGTCGCCTTTGCTTGTGACTTTGTTTAGTGAAATGCCTTTTTGATTTTGCCCTCCACCGGACCGCTTGTCTGTTTCCTGAGTCTTGACTGGCGGTGCTCAAAGCGCCAAAAAAAGAAACTCAAAAAAACTCAACCTGCATTGTCGATTTTCAGAAATCATGACCCGGTTTCACAAGAGCAGTTTCCTGTAAGGTCCATGGTTAAAAGACCATCGCTCCGACGTGACACTGCTTAAAATTAGGGTGAACTGTCCCTTTTTAAATGGGACTTTTTTCCCCTGTAAGGTGTGTTCGTCCAAATATTGAGACAGACAGGATGAGCAAAATAATAATGTCTGGCCCAGCAAACAGCTGTGGCCAGAGGCATTATATATCTCTCCATACTCTCCACTGGTCTGTCCGTCTAAACGTCTGTAGCCGTGTCTGGTCCGTTCTCATTAATGCTGGCGGGGGTGGATTTCTTTTAAATATGGCATAAATGTCCATGCGAGTTCAAGGCTGTACTGCTTTTGCGGTCAAAGGTCACTGCGACCTCACAAAAGATATTTATACACAAAATGTCAAACAGTATAAAATGATGAAGTGATGCCAACAGCAAGCCGGTAGTTCGAGTTCGAGCAGAAACCCAAAATACAAGTGTTTTCTACTTCTGAAAATTAGCATGTTTCACCCAACATGGAGATGTCTGTTCATATAATTCCAACTCCGATGCACAAAACCAAACAATAAAAGCATTTATAGCCCCGTCGACGATGCTCTTTATTGCTCAAATAAAAAGGTCAAACGGTCAATAATGTAATGACAGGTCATCGTGCGGCGCAGGCCTCAAGGTAACCGTGCGTGACCTGGTCCATCTGCTAACGAGCTTTTGAACACTAAATCACGAAATGACCTATGATGCACATACATAGACACACACACTCCTACACACACAAAGGAAAGAGGGCTACCACTGCCATATAATTTGTCTCTGGTGATGAATTCCCAACAGCGTCTCCTGAGACTTCCAGCCCACGCTGACAAACCAACACATTCTTCATACTCTCTCTCTCTCTCTCTCTCTCTCTCTCTCTCTCTCTCTCTCTCTCTCTCTCTCTTTTATATATATATATACTTGACTCAATTGTTTTTTTTCTCGTGCCCTTCTCTCTCTCTCACCTTTCCTCCACGAGGAGAAAAGAAATGCACAGGAGCCCGACAACATGGCCGGCGGCCGCTGGGATTCACTCTGGTTATTAGGAACACGATGTGACGCCTCGGGTCCGACTGGCGCCGGCGCCGTGCTTTATTTCTCCCAGCTGGAGCCGGCTAAGTTGTTTTTGCACGTGTATCTATGTTGATGGTTCATACTTTTGGCACATTTGCTAACACGGCCCACCGCTGTTTTGCTGTAAAGATGAAACACGCTGCAGGTTTTTTTTTTCTCTAGAGGTTTTCCGTCCACGTCTTTTTTTTTTTTTTTAGCTGTTCCACTTTTGCTGGTGAGAAATTAATTGAAAAGGCAGAATGAGCAGGGTTCATCAGGTAAAGTTTGTGTGAACACTATATTGTAAGTTGGCCTGTCCTCCAAAGTGCATGCTGTTACTTTAAGAGCTGAAAGTTTCTAAATATCAAACCATTAATTAATACATTTGTCGGTCCTCCCTTATTATTACAAGTTATTTATGTTAAAAAAAAAACGTGGATTGCTTTTCTTATTTATTTATTTTTACAATCCTACACATGAATATGCATTTATTCATATATTTATTGATTTTAAATATAACAATGGAACACACAATTTTAAGTAATTGGAATTCTCATAATTTGTTTTTCGTTTTATAATGTTTGTAATGTGTCAATGTCAAGTTCAGTCCATCTCCCTGTTCTCTTTGTCCTTATTGGGTAAAAGCTTTTCTAATTCTGCCTTGAATTTTGTAATTTTCCAGAACTCCAGAAATCTATAAAACACACGATTTTAGTCGTAGTAAAAATAAAAGCGTCATCCTTTAGCGTTCTACATCCCTGCAACAGAAATGTGGAGCCGGCAGGAGAATAAAAAAGAAGAAGCAGACAGAAAAGAGCAAGAGGAGGAAGGGTGTGTTGACGTGGGAAAGGAAGGAAAAGAAGGAGGTTAAAGGAGCAAAAAAAAAAAAAAATAGAGGTGAAGGAAAAAGCAAAAGAAGTCACAGTTGTTCCATTTCCTTGGCTGTCTGAAGTCGGCTCAAAAAATTGGAAACAGTGGCGTTCCCTAATCTCCCCATCACCTGCACAGAGTGTATTCAACGTCTGATAAAACTCCCCGGACCACCACACACACTCACACACATATTTGAATATAAAAGGATCGTCCTGCTAAGGAAGAACACACACACACACACACACATACACACACACAGCTCTATACGAACTGAGGCCGTTGGTGCATAATTGAGCGTTATCTGGAGTCACGATATAGCTTTGTGCTATCTGGGTTGATATTTAAAAAGAAAATACCGGCGCAGTGGCAGCGGCCGGGCCGGAATAACAATCCTTTGGAAAAGCGATATCGGATTCAGTTTCCTGCCGAGTGAGTCGCCTCAGAACCGAGCCCGCTGCGGCAGAGAAATGAGGCCGTCGAGCAGATGTCATATCCGGGAACGCGTCGGCGGATCACACGCTGTATATACTCCCGATGACTTAGTCACAGGCTTTATCTGCAAACTGCCACACGGCTACTTGACAGTTGGTTTGGCCCGGATTCTCTTTACCCCTCCTTCCCACCTCTTTTTCTCAAGCTCTTTTTTTTTTAAAACATCACATTTTTCTCCACACTTTTTCTATCTCGGAGGCCATCTTCCATCCTGGTCTTCTGTGCGGCTTCTTTTCAGCCTCTAGTATCGACGTTACAGAGCAAATATGTTTTCATTTTAAAGTTGCGAAGCAGGAATTTGTTTCTTGCGTTTTTATTTTTATTTTTTAATAATCTGTTCAATCCAAAGGGACCGCATACATATTGTGGATGATTTCATGAACTCAAGATAATCTGTATTTTTTTTTTCTAACGTGCTGGTCCTGAATGGTGTAAGTGAGACTGGCATTAACAATTAAGCCCACGCTGTGCTTTCTCGTTATACTAATTGGTGAATTGCTCAGCCCCAAAATGTCTGGTCAGAAAAGAAATTAATAAAAAAGAAAAACCCATCTGGAAACATTTCCACTTCAAAAGCAACAGCACTTTAATTACACAAGATTATTTAGTATTGGCCACGTGCGGGTGTGCGAAGCGCGATCCTGCTAATTGAAGAGCCTGTTTCCAATGTGAGGTGCCACCTTCTCTTAAGATAATTAATTTCATCCAGCCCGAATCCAGAGAAAAAGGACTGCTGCTTGATCATCGGCCATTTTCTTTTATTTAAGGTTTAAATTAAAAGCTCAAAATCAATTAACTCGTAGTGACCATTACCACGGCCTGACACTGATATACGTCATCCTGCGAGGAAGAAAGTTCGGGCACTTTTGCTTTCAGCGGACCTAAACTTATGGTTCATGAAATCTGCACTAAAAATATTTAACTTCATCACAGTCAAACTTTGCAGAGATACTGTTAACACAAAAAAAAAATAAAAAGAGGAAATATATCCAGGATGTTTTACTTTTTCTGAATTTTTTTTTTCTTTTTTCCCCTTTCCTGTGTTTTATCATCAACCCACAAACCAATAACACGTATACTGCTATATGAACCTCTTAACTGCTCTCACAAGTGTTTCCTGTATATTATATAATTTTAATTATTCAAATAGCCCTCGTGGTTTAGGAGATATTCTGTGTTTAGTATGGGTATGCAAACCAGTCGGAATTTGTGAGAAAATGTCTGGGGGGGCTAAACAAGTTAGCAACTTTATTTGCACATAAAACATGTGAGCAGTTGCACAACTCAATGCTGTACAATATAAATTAAAAACAGAATCACAACCGTGACAATGTATCCGCAGTGTGCAATGAAACAGACCGCAGGCGTTATTGGCGTGCCGAAAGCTGCGTCGCTTTAAATCTCGCTGCCTCAAGGAGTTCTTGATCTTGATCCTTGATTCTTCGTCCGTTGTACCTTTTTGCTTAAGGAGATAAGAAAGTAAGCGCTAAAGTACTTTTCCTTATCATTTCAAGAGTTTTGTCCAGTTTTGTCCAGCTCCAATACTTCCGGGTCATTTCCCTTCGTTAGGAAGTTTCCCCAAAAGCCACAAAGACTATTTGACCGCAGCCCGAAACTTTCCAGTGACCTTGATGACACCGCAAACTCGTGTACCCGGAACTAATTGCAACTTGTGTACTCATTAGCCAATGACAGTCGTCCTCCCATGGGCCCCCCCGGAGCGAGCCGCCCGGACCCCGGCGTGACCCGCTTCTCTAACGGCACCGCCGCGAAGGTAAAAAAAGAAGAAGAAGACTCTACAACGTCTCGCTAAAAGCCTCCATGTTACTAATTAGACGCCGCTCCGCGTCCCCGCTCCGTGACGTCCCGCAATCAATCCAAACTCGTGTTCACAGTCGAACGGCACGTAAAGGTTATTATCTCATTTGCATCAATAAAAGAAAAGCATGATTGCAATAAATCCACTTACAAAATCACAAACAGGCTATTACAGAAATACTAATGAAGGCGATTTAAAAACAATCTGTCCGGAGATATTGGTCGGAAATCTATCTGTCGTCTCATTCCGCCGCGAGATGGCGGCGTGATTAACGCCCGGCGGCTAATCGCCTCATGAAGGGAGCGACGGTTTTTCCACACCTCAGCCCGAACGAAGCGGTGAGGGGCCCCCCTGCGTCCATTTAAAACACTCTGTATCTATTATAGTCCCCACAGCTACGTGTGTGTGTGTATCGGTGTGTGTGTGTGTGTACTGTATATGTGTGTAGGCGCATATATCTCTCTCCAAGACACATTAACACCTTTTCACTTGGCAGCGTTTCCAGGGTGCCGTCTCGGGAATAACACGGCTACGGTTACTATACATCAGGGACTTGTCGGCTGCTGTTATCAAACAGCCGCTCTCTCCAACACCTCCCTCCACCTCGCCCCATAAACTCTCCTCCGTCCGTCCCGCCCGCCCGCCCGCCCTCCTCCCCTTTTTTTCACCTCCCACCACAGCCCCTCTTCAATCCTCCTGCACCCAGAGGGTGTTAAACAAAAGAAATGACTGGCACCAACCCACCGGAGACACAGAGCACATGTGAAACGACTCCACGTCATGTACCAAAGAGCACCGAATGCAAGTCAAGCTACAGCTTCTTTCCAAATTTTCACCCGTCCCCGGTCGAGGGACAGAATCAGCGGACCCACATTGAGCTCATTGATGATGGCGGTTGAGCAGAATCTGCCTCCTTTTTCGACTTTAAGGGTCAAGAAGATCTGGAGACGGAGGGGGGGGTTGTGACAAAGATCCCCGGCTGAAAGCGGACCGACACCTTCGCGGTTCACCTGGTACACGTGTTCGAACCTTTCGTCCACCTCGACTTGCCAGAACGTCTGACCGAGGCTGTCTTGAATTTCCCTTTGGGGATCAATAAAGTAATTATCTATCTATCTGTCTGTCCCACTCCTCACCCGACTAAGCGCTTGTTTGCTTCACGCGGCCTTAATTTCATACCACTGTGAGTGTGGACGCAGTCACACTTGATTGACACGTGATTGAGAGCGTGTGTACACCAACATTTGTGAAAGCGCCCACACACACACACACACACACACACACACACACACACACACACACACACATACTTCTCCGCCCATAATCTCCCCCCTCGTCCTGCTCAGATGTCCAGGGAAACCGAAGAGGCCAAGGAAACCAAAAAGGTCAAGTGCTTCTGCTCCCTCTCCTCCCTCCTCTCGCCCTCTAATGTGTGAGGAAGAGGAGGAGGAGGAGGAGGAGGAGGAAGAGGAGCAGCAGAGAGCATCAGCGTGAAATTGTCGCATGGTAATGAACCTGCAAAACTGAACTGCGTGAACATTTATGCGTGTGAGACTTGTGCTGGAATTGACATCTATTTACTGCATCAACGACCTAACCCCCCCACACACACACACACCACACGCACACACACACCCCTCGGGCGCTATCAGGTTTTGATTCACATCTCTTTTTTTTCCCCTGGTCGTTGTTTTCCTGATCAATAATGCAAACACATGGCAGCCGAATTAGCATTTGTGTGTTGCATGTTTTGACAGAGGCCAAAAGAAGAAGAAAGAAGGTTGTGTATGTGTAAGAAACAGGAAAGCAATCACATAAAAAGGGAACAGGAGCCGACATTATTCTATTATCTCTCATCGTCAAACATTCCCACGAAAGACCGACTAACAAACTAGCCTGTTGTGTTTGTCGCCAAAGGTGATAAAGTGTATTCCACGGTGCCACAAACCTCAACTGTTGTCCAATAACAATAAAAAAAACACCTGCTGACATACTCCTATATTACTATACATGTGGGCATTGAAGCTTCTGTCCTGCTGCCAAACATTCAGCAGTGAGTTTAATGTGCAGTCTGAAATAGTTTGGTCCTGATTGAGTGATGATTGGTAAAGAACTACAGCGCCCAGCAGTTTTAGAAAACCGCTGAGCAATTAAAAAAAGATATCATAATAAAAAATGAAACTTAACCGTTGTTTAAACTGCTCAATTGGAAAGTTAGAGCATATAATGTCTTCACGCTTCAACATGTCGTCGGCCGCGCCGTGCGGCTAGCAGCTAGCGGTGGTAACGACGCCAAACAGCGCAACAAGCGCTGACAGGGGCGCTAAACTTCCCGCTACGAGGTTCAGGGATTCGGGATCAGCTGCGACCGCCGTGCGAGAGCGGCGGCAATTAGCTATCAAGCCAGAGGGAGCGCGCTAACGTGCAATAAAAAAAGGCGACTTCATTCTCTGCTCAGGTCGACGCCACACTGCTACCCTGAGGCTGTAATCGTTGTTCACTGCTATATTGATACTCGCAATTGCTAATATACTCCCATAAAATCATGATTTCAGCACTTAAAAAACACAGTATAGGCACGACCGTTCTTATTTAAACATTTATTTTGAAAATGTAGCAAATGGTGGTACTCGGCGGATTTGTGATTGTGCGGCCGAGAGCACACGGCGACTGTAGTAAGTGTGCGTAACGGACCGTGAGGGCGAGCCTCGCGGATCGAGCGAGCGGGTGGCCTCTGTCCTTGGCGAGTAATGACCACAGAGGAGAGGACAGATGATCGTGTTCATCAGCTTCCCAGAGCCGAGGCTACCAAACCCCCTGCTGGGGGAGGATCAGTCCGACTGATGGCCCTGTAATCTGTGCGTGAGAGTGAGTGTGTGTGTGTGTGTGTGTGTGTGTGTGTGTGTGTGTGTGTGTGTGTGTGTGAGCCTGATGTCGAGCAGAGAGAGCGAGCAGGGACCGAGAGGAAGCTGACAGCAATAATGAGCCTTAACCGTTGAATCGTGGCGCATATAGTGTTTACAGCGTTTTATGTGATTGTTCATACACTGTTGCAGGCGGCGGGTGAGTTGGAGTCGCAGTACTCGCCACACTCATCACAAAGCTGTTTCATGAGCAGCGGCGGCAGCAGCAGCAACAGCGGCAGCAGCAGCAGCGGCAGCAGCAGCAGCAGCAGCAGCAGCAGCAGCAGCAGCGGCAGCAGGGCCTTGCTCGACAGGAGAAGTGGAAGCGCTGGCGAGCCTTTTCATTAGTGCGTCATTAAAGCTTCAAAAGCGGCTAAGTAGCCGAGGCTGGGGGTACATGTTGAGGAGCTGCCGTTCCTCCACGGCCAGCTTTTGTTTTTTAAGGGAAGTTACAGCTTTTCGCACGAAAGCGGAGAAAAGTAAACTAGACCTAAACTCTGCCATTCAGGTTCCACACAAGGAGCCAAGTGCGAAAATAAAAAAAAAGACTGATGAATGTCCTTTTTTTTTTTGAGGACATAATTGCGCATGCAATTAGCCTGAATTGTTCTTTGAGAGAAAGAATGAGAACACATTTTCTGATTGCAACTTAATTCAATCAAAAGGAGCTGGTCATGTAACGGAGCAGTATTTTTTTTTTATTAGCTTTTCAGGAAACACTTGAACCGTTTTAACCCAGAGTAGTTTTCTCTTTGCAAAAGAAAGTAGAAGAGGAGAGAAAGAAGCTTGCTTTGTGATTGTCAATCAGCAACAAACGGTATTGCTTTCCAATGATCAATTCAGGGCAACGCTTCCGTACTTGTGCCTACATTTTTTGTACATATAAATATATATATAAACCAGGTAGAAAAGCGCGATGATGTTTGTTCGCTGCAGAACACTATAAACACGCCTCCTCACCTTAAGTAGTATCGGATCAATAGCTCCCCCACACGAGGAGGGAGGAGATTTCCATTATAGAAATTGTCTTGACTCCTTTGTGGACTACAGGTGTGAAAAAAAAAGTGTATAAATGTTAAGCTGCACGGCAATTCCACTGATTAAATTCCACTGCGTTACTGCAGATGTCGAGTGGGAATATTTGCCCCCCCGAGTTGACCCCCAAGTATTCGTGCTCAAGATTTGAGGACACTGACAGGTTCAAAGGGGTTTGCTCCACCTCGTTGTAACGTTTAGACTTTTGGTTTAGAGTGTGATTGTTTTTAGAAGGACGAGACAATCGCAGTGACAATTTGCGGCGGCTTGTGTTGCACACCGAGTCATGAAGCGCTTCTCCGGCGTTCGTATCGTATAGATCTTTACCTCCGCTATAGGAGGTTGTGTTTTTCCGGTTCCTGTTGGGTTTGTCAGCAGCATTGGAGATAAAACTATTGGCTCATTTAAAAAAAAAAAAAGAAAAAGGAAGTTAAGAGTGTATATAGCATGGGCCAAACCCAACACATTCTGGAACGGATCCAAGTCACGGAGCGAGTTCATGCTCATTATTTTTCATGTGCGGTAGCGGGCCTTGACGTATATGGTCTGCGCTCTCAGGGTGTCCTTCATGTTGTATTTGGTGTATTGCTGTGTGTGTGTGTGTGTGTGTGTGTACACACTGAGTTGTCAGAGGATGGGCAAACAGCTTCTGATATAAATGCTATGGCGTGTCTGGCATTGGTCCACTTGTCCCTTTTTAAAAAAAAAAAAAAGACCATTAAACAAATAACTGTTCCCGGGTCGGGTCCCCCCCGTTCGTCACCATGTCCTTCTTGATCAAAGACTTTGTATCTCGACACATAATGGCTTTCAAGTCGGAACCGTTGGATGTTTGTCCACGAAAAGCAATGACTGCAATTAACTTAACACACATATAGAATTGAAAAACATTGAGAACTCATCATGAATGAAAATCCGGCTGGATTCCTTTGTTTTCATTTTGGGGGCGCTGAGGTCACCCTCTTTGTGACACGGTGGACCTCAGTGCAAAACCACTTGATTGAAGCAAACTAAAGAACTGAAGAGCACCTGGACCCCCTTTTAGAACCCATAACGCACACTTTTACCCAACATGGTGAGAGAATTAAACACGCGCAGGACTCTAAACTCTCTGACTGAGTGATACGTCCTAACTCACCGATCCCCCTCCGCGTCCGACAAGAGGACCCAGACTATAAAGACCCCCTCCTGCGGTAAACAGGTAGTGTAAAGAAGAAGAAAAAAACACCTGGCGCGCAAATTCCGGGTCGCAGCTGCGCGATAGGTCGAGCCTCCCCGTCCCTCCGCGTAACCCCCCCCCCCCTCCGTCCCCTCCCTTACTCTCGACTCTGAATACCCCGCCGCTATTGCGCTCGCGCGGTGCCAATCACGTCGGCAAAACCCTCCCCCGAGATAAGAAATAGAGCGCGTGGCTCCCGAGCGCCCGCACTATTCGCCCAGACGGCATCGGCTCCGCTCGAAAGCGCTCGCGAGTGCGTCTCTGCTGCGGTGCGTCGCGCGCAGGCTGGAGAGAGATGACAAGAGCCCCGCGCGGAACTGGCCAGACAAAAACATGGATGTCCGTATAACGCTGGTGTCGGTGCTTTGGATATTACTGCTGAACATTGAGGCAGACTGTCACGCCGAAGAAGGTACGTGTGTGTGTGTTTGTGTGTGTTCATTTCGTGTTGTTTGTGTCTAAACCCGAAACGACAGACGGCTTGTCCCCGGCGGAGAGAGAGTTTTTGGAAGCGGGAGCTTTCTTTTCACCGACGAGCGCGCGGGTATTAGTGGCGTTAAAACAGCCTTTAATTTGCTTTAAAACCCACGGTGTGCACGTGAAGGAGAACATCTTTTGTATTTTGTTTTTTTTGCTTGGTTGTGTGGAGTGACACGTCTCGTGAAAGCTGACATATTTAGCCGTTTGGGTTCAGTTCATATGGTTTGTTCAGATTGTCAGTTTTCTTTGTCACTATTGCTTGTCGATTTGATTTAGGAAAAAAAAAAGAACCTAAAGTAGCATAGCTCATAAAATAAATACTAAAAAAGAAGAGTTGTTTGATGGTTTGGTCGCCACACAGCAGCACCGTCTGCTCCCATCACCCAGCATCATGTTTTAAAGTCAGCTCCCTTCAGGCGACCGTGCTCCTCTCATGAAGAAAGAAAGAAAGAAAGAAAGAGATCCCCCGCTTAGTTGTCACAACGACTTCAAATTGTGTACTGGGCTTTTTTAAATGTATTCATTTTCTAACATTATTTATTTTTGTGTCACGGCATCTCCGTGCAACTGGTTTCTTTTGTCTTTTCCGACTCTTTGCCGGTCACTGACTCTGTGGCCCCGGACGCCAGGATGCATCAGGAGGCTGATGGTGCCTCACTGAGCCCGCTGCATGCAGCTCCAGTCATGTATTTACTCCACCTTATCTAAAGAAAACAGCTTCTTTGTTGGTCTTTAGTTACTTTAATGTGTATCTTTCCGTCAGCACTAAACAAAGGCTCATTATCGAACCAGTAAAGCAGGAGTGTACGATTCACTGAGGTGAATATTTAATTTAATCATTATTTATTTTCGAGATTAAATGCTAATGATCCGGATCTGGATTGCTGGCTCGTTTAATTGCCCCTCTCCTGTACATCCGCACGGAAGTGTGTCAGAGTGAGGGGAGCTGCCGGGATGCTGTGAACGTGTGTAACTTTGTGTCGGATCCAAACTGAAAAGCCCTGAAAGCGTGTCTCATCTAAAGCGTGCGCGTGTCTGACCGGCCGGCACAGGTGAAGCCGTGGAAGGGATGCTAATCAGTTCAGAGATTGTGAAGTGGAAAAGAACATCATGGCTCCAGACCCACAGGCTCTCTCTCTCTTTCTCTTTCTCTCTCTCTTTCTCTTTTATTGGCAAGGTATAGCCGAGCGGATTTTTTTTGTGTTATTTTTCATGATGCACACGCAAGCACATCCTTACAGTAACCTACACATACACTCAGAGTAGAACACTTCACAGCCACACACACACACACACACACACACACACACACACACACACACACACACACACACACACACACACATCAGTGACAGGCATAAATGCGCCGGCTCACGCAGAATCCCCCCCCCCCCTCCCTCTCCATCGTGCGTGCGGATAGATATGGATGCGCGCATTTCACTTGAGGCGCGCGCACGCTGTCCCCAGCTCGCTCCCTGCCAGGGTGATTTGTATCTCTGGAATGCCGGGCAGCCGGATTTGGATGCTAGCTTTTGTTTAATTGATGTTGTGACGGCGATTAATTGCAGTGAAAGCAATGTGCTCCCGAAGGCTGCTGCTGGCAGCGAGCCTTCTCTTCTGCTCGAGCACATTTTAGGAGATGGAGGAAACACTGGAGGGAATTCCTATAGTAGTTTGGAAAAAGAAAGGAAGAAAAGAATTAATAATGATAATTCTCATGCTGTTATATTCGTGATGGATGAGGCAAATCACCTCTCTCTCTGTGTGTGTGTGTGTGTGTGTGTGTGTGTGTGTGTGTGTGTGTGTGTGTGTGTGTGTGTGTGTGTGTTCAGGTATAGAGTGTGAAATGGGACCAGTGTTTTAACAAAAGGAAACATGTGCACAAGACTTCCTCTTATACTGTTGTATTACAGTATTTATGTGGCTCCTTGATTATGAAATTTGCAGACGTGTCCTTGTTTGTATTCTTGGTCCCTTCAGTGGCTTTTAGTCCGTTTTTATTTAAATGCCCCTTTGTGTTTGTCTTTGCTCTCGTTTCATTTTCTCCTTGTGTGCCAACAGCGTTTTTCCCCCCTTGACTGCATTCTTTGTCTCATACTTCTGTCTCTTTTTTTGCGCTTCCTGTTTTTCCCTTTTGTTCTACCATCCTGTCCTCTCATATGTCATCTTCCTCCTCCTTCTCCTCCTCCTCATACCCCCCCTGTACATGCCTCCCGCATCCTGAGCTGACTTGGCAAACGCAAACACCGCGCCGAGCAGGCAGAGCAGAAGCTCCGCTATCACACACACACACACACACACACACACACACACACACACACACACACACACACACACACACACAGTCAATTCAGCCACCCCCCTCTCCTCCCTTCTTTCAGGCCGCTTTTTCTCATTCCCCCACGTCTCACCGCTAACGCACCTTGGCATCTCATCGGGATCTCATTTACTTCCCCTTCTCCTCTCTCTCCTCCCTCCCCTCCGCATCCATCCATTCTGCAGCAAGCCGAGAGAGGGCACGAGCAAGGTACAGAACAACAGAGGCAGAGTGATGGGGAGCAGCGTGAACGATTGAGTCTCGGCGTGACCTGTGGGATCCCCCTGGGTTTGGGTCGGATGGCGTGTTAGAACCGCACCGTGTTCTTGGCGGGCGTTTCAGGCTGATTTTTTACTCGCAGCACAGCCTTCCTTACCCCCCCCCCCCTCTCCTCCACCCATGTCATCATGTGTCATTTCATATTCAGAAACACACCAACGGGTCCACAAGTCTGCTCTCTAAACAGCCGAGAAGCCCTGTACGTTACGTGTACGTTCATGTTTCTATCTGGCATCAATCTCGCCTTGAAGGTTAAAGTGAGGTGAGCGATTGTTCAGGTGAGGGTTCAGTGTCAGTGCACGAGGTCTCTTACACAGGAGGGAGAGTTTTCCTTTGGTGGAAGGCTATGCAACCATACAACGTAACCATTGACCCTGTGTGTGTGTGTATGTTTTTCCACAAGGTTTTTTTTCCCTCATGTCTCAGACTGCGTATGAAGAGGAGTTGCACGCTCTTTTGGCATGAGCAAAAATAATGTTTCCCACTCAAGCATGAAACTTCCAAAAGTTGCCTGGGTCATTTCTGCCCCTCACATCCTCAGCCTCCACCTCTTAAGGCCTGCGTTGTGTTCGGTCCAAACCTTTCGAAGCTGTACATGTAATCTTTGCTTCACCAGGCATTTTGGGTTCCAAAACCGTTTAATTGATTTATTTGGGGTTTTGCAGAGTAATCTATTCCCTACGTTGTGTCTGTTGAGTGACAATTTCTAACATCCGGAAATCCCTTTTTATATTGTTTTATGTTAAAGGTGAGGCAGAGGCAATCTGGGGATGGGAATTAAAGAGTTTAACTCATCTGACCTTTTAGCTTATTAGGTGTAGATAAAATGAAAATACCTTTTTTAAACCCCATCCATCAATCTGCAAACTCCTGGCGACACAAGAGAAGTCTTTGCAGCCCTGCGTTGCATTAAACTCTATAAGCCCTCCCACTTCTTAGCGGTCCAATCGAATGCACAGGATTTAATTTCAACCGCTATTGTATCCATTGCTGAACCATTCCTTCACTGGACTGTTAAATGTTCTTGTTATTTTGCCATCTTTTCTAAAAAGCTGCTGCGGCGAGATTCAAAGCCTCTGTTTACCGTTAACTCCAACCAACCATAATTAAAGACACTATCCATTATTAAATCCCCCACTCCTATATCGTATGATTACTGAATCAGTAATGAAAATGAGTACTTAGCAGCAATCTGACTGACTAATTTGGGGGTTTACCAGCAACTGCCAGATTGGCAGCGGAGTAGCGCTCCACCCTCCGAGGCATCAATTGGGACTAATTGTTTGCGATTGATGCAGGCTTATTTCTGCCTCGCTGCCGCTGGCACCCTACACCCCCCCCCCCACCCTCCTCACACGCGACGCCCTGGTCCATCTTCAGCTGCCAAGGACCTGTTATATGTGTCTGGATCGAGACAGGCCGCGACCTCCGCGAGCGTGAAAGGTCAGAGTGATTTGTGGAGACGGCGGGCGCCGGGGGCCTGCAGGGACGCTGTCATTGTCGGGAGGAAGAAGGGGTGGAGGCTCAGGTGTGCGGCGGCGCGGGGGCGGGAGGGGGATGAATGACTGAATGGACGGAGGGAGGGAGGGAAGAGAAGTCTCATCCGTGGAGAAAAAAAAACCAAGATGCATTACAAGCCCAAGAGAAGAGGCGTGTCAGGCCGAGGAAGAGGGGGACGCTGAGGTGACGCGAATGCGGAGGACCGGTGGATGATGGAGCGACAGGAGTGGGATTGGAGGGGAGTAAAGGCGTGTGGGAGGGAGCGGGCGACGAGGGGAATTGTAAGCTGCCACCGCTGCTTTGTTCCACGGCCACTTGTACGGTGCATGTAATCAAACAGGCCGTGGGTTCCTGTAAACGAGTCAATGCAGAAGCTCAGCCAGGTCCGTATTTACCACTCCCACTCCGCCGGAACACATCGACTTGAGACCGATATGACGGTGCGTGTTTGTGTGCGTCTGTGTTTATTGAATCCCGATAGGGTCACCTGGTTTTTCTTTTGTTCAGGGCGAGGACACTACTACTACTACTACTACTACTACTACTACTACAGCATCGGGGGCCGATCTGCTGGATCGGCAAGAATGAGCCATCGGCAAGAGTAGGAGGGATGTTTGAGAGGGGGAGAAAGAGGCAGTGTGTGGGAAGGAAGACATGGCGGAGGAGGGGGGAGCAGGTGTTTCAGCCATATTGGACAGTGAGGAAGGGGCTCTGTGCAGCTGCATGTGGCAGATGAAGGTAAATTGCTGACGCACTGCACATTTGTCCAGTCGTTTTATTGATGGATCTACGCAGAAGCCTCTACAGCTGCCGCCTGTGCGGCTGTGTTCTTCACATACTTGTGCACATTTGGCTCGCGTCCATGTTTCCATCTCAGACTCTTCCAGCTATTTTTTTTAAAACTTTTTGTCTATTTTGAGGAAGCATCTCCAGCATGCAGCTTTGAGGAGAGTTAAACCCGTGCAAACAAACTGCGTTTTCTGCTCAATGCCTCTCAACTCGACTTGTGTTTGTAGTTATGAAGAAGAGTGTGAAATTGAATGAAATGTTATTGGTTTTCTGAGGGTGATAATTAAATGATCGCAACAGCAAAAAGTAATTCAGCACGGGAGAGGAAGCTGATAATCGAGTCACAAATCAGCAGCGGCAACACGAGAGAAAGAGACACACAAATGTAATTTAAAAAGTAAGGATAATGTTCACAGCATAAAATTAACGTTCGATCATATTATTTGTCAAGTAAAAAGGTTCAACATTTAATACCATCACCTTGGGTTCACGGAAACTTTTGAGATTTTATAAATGAAACAACTAACAAATGAATCAAATACCATGTGACAATGGAAATAATTGTTCGTTACTTATGAGACTTTTGGACGTGCGTTCATTTAATCAATGAAATTAGGGCTGCAACTAATGATGATTTTCACCATTTAATAAATCTGGGGATTTATTGGTCTAATTGTTAAGCTTTACAAATGGAAGTGCACCCTTTTTACTTTAGTATCCAGTTCATGTATTCAGCTAGTCAGACCTTTTTATATTCCTGTCTTTTAATATCCTTAAAGCTCAGGTACATTATCATATATATTACACGAGAAGAATAGGTGTATCGCCGAAGGTTAAGAACATGTTTTTTTCATATAAAATGGAGCAACAACGACTGTCTACTTTATTCGTAACACTATTTACTACTACCTTCTGAAAACGACCTCACAGGCTGTTTAACTTAAGTTATGAAACAATTGTATTTATTTGAACCCAAAGCATAATTGCGAATGTTTCACCACGTAATAAAACTACGACTGTCAGGTTTAGTTAACGCTTCAAGACCGGTGTGATCCAATACATTTAAAGGGGGTGGGAAAAAGTCTTAAAGTCCACAATGAAGCATCAGCCGGAGGTGCTTTTGCAGGTGCGCTGGTGCTTTCATGCCAGAGCTTTACGTAACCGTCTCAAGTGACTGTTCTGGAAAGGTTCTACAAAGGTTATATGCAAAAACATATAAGTATATTCCACTAAATATTTAAAACCAATGTCTCCCACCACACACGCCACCAGCATCCCAGAGTTGAAACGTGTTTTTTTGCTTGATTTTTACACGCAGGCCTCGAACCCCATTATTCATTGTTGCTGCATTTGTTGGGATACTGATGGATTAGAGGAGTTTTTGTTGGCAAGCTTCTCAGTCCTGAGGTGTCTGAAGTTGATGAATGTCATTGGTGTGTATGTCTGTGTGTGTGTGTGTTTGTGCGCAGCCGTAGCCGCTCTTGGCAGAACCTCCTGCTCCGCTCGGTTTTGCATTGAGAGTAAACACTGACTGTATTAATGCGAGGCTTGTTGTGGGCGGGCACGCTGGGAATTGAACTGACAACTCGGCGGCGCTCAGTCGGTCTCCCACCCGCACACTCGCAGCATTTCATTTCCATTTCCTCGGATTCCGATGGTAAAAACTGAATCTCCCTCTCATTTTGGCTTAAGTTTTGAAACACGGAGTCTTGTGGAACGATTTATTGAGGCGTGAATTCGGACACATTTGAGCTACCGGGCCGAAATCTATGACACCCGAAAACGCCAGTACATTTCATGGCTCTGTTTGTAAAATGTGGCTTTCCTGATCCCTCTTCCTTAGTGCTGCTTTCTTATGCCCTTTTTGTTTAACTAATCCTGGAACTGTTATGGCAAATTTCAAGTAAACAGTTTTGACCCATGAACTCTCTGACACTCTTTTTTTTTTCCGAATCAAGTACCGGCATTGAGGCTTTTGTAAGAAAAGTGCTTGTAAAGGAAATGTAACTGTGTGTGTGTGTGTGTCTGTGTGTGTGAAGACAGTGCTCTTCCAGAGGTTAAATGCGTTGCCCTCCCTCTCAGATGTTGGCTTAGAGACCATCAGCCTCAATTGAGCCTGGTTTAGACGGTCACATTACACTGCCACGAGGGTGACAGAGGTCCTGAAATGTACAAAAAGGCAAACACGCATACACAGCTTGTACACACGCAGTTACCCATGCTTCTCTACAGGATAGCAGACTCTGTGAATAGTCCTTTCTTTTGCGATGTAATTGCAAACAAGTTTTTTTTGTCCGCTTTCTTACCATTGCCACGAGAGGATCTTTTAACTTTGATGTCGACTGGTGTCATTTGGTGTTGTTCAAAATCCATAAATGTCTAAAAAAAAACAAATGAAACTTCAGTGTCTGGACGTCTGATTTGTCACAGGACCCACGGGACCATTAACATGCTCTGTGATTGGTCTGTGAACCTAGACTCTCGAACCTCGAACCTCGAATCTCAGGATTTACTGGATTAACTGACGACGCCTTTCCCACAAAGAGTTACGGAGGGTTATGTGCGTCTGGTGAGCGAAATGCTGGTTGTGTTACTGTTACATTTGCGGTCGTATTTAATCTATTTATATATAGTCATACTCGCAGATACTTGCACGCTCTCCCAGGAGTCTTGCTCTCTTTTCGGCGAACACACACCCCTACAGCTGAGCCCGGTCCATCCCTCTGCCATTAGCCGTCCCTCCTTCATCTCTTGCTCCGCCGTGTCGGCGTCCGCCTCACCGGCTCTGGCTGAGGCCCGGCCGACCGGTGAGCGTGTGCTTCCTAATGTGCTTTTCTTGTTCGCTGGTCCTCCTCCTGCCACGTCTGACCCGATGACACATGTTCAGGAGGACTGGCGAGGTGGAGGAGGAAGGCTGCACATGATTAAATGCTACATCACGCTTCCCCAGTCCCCTCTCATGCTTCCCTCCACCATGTTTAGCCCCTCCGAATATAGACAGTCGGGATTGTGGATGAAAGTTTAATTCTTTTCTGTGCATACCGCTTAAGCTTTTTCCCAAAGCTGTGTTATGTAACATTTCACACGTACTCATTAACCCTGCCATAGCAACACACCAGAGTATTGCTCTAATGGTTGTGAAAACTTGGGGCAATTTACTTCCTTTGCACTTGTTCAGACGTTCAGATGAACCGGAGGGACTGAGCGCGGGCTGCTCTGCGTATACGTGTTGCCTTCAGGTGCCGTCGACATCTGCCAGCGTAGGTTGCCAAAAGGCCCTCGCGTTCAAAGAGAATTCGGCAATTTGGCGTTGAACTTCAGGATGGACAGTTTGAAATCCTGAAATACATCCAGAACCACAACGTGCTGACTGCAATCGATGCGAGCGATAAACTCTCAGGTTGCATTTTTGATGTCCAAAGTCCAGGGGTTGTACGCACATAACCAGGCATGCGCAACGAATGATGGACGCACGTACGCCAGGCGCACAGAAGCACGCGGTTCTCCGTGAATCCCTCCTTTCCGTCCCGTCTCTGCTCCGCCGCGGTAATGACCGCCACGTTGGAAATGAAGTCCGGTCGGGCCTCGCGAAAACCCATCGCTGCCGCGCTCAGGAAACCCCATTACTCTCTCTGAGAGGCGTTTGACCTTTCAAACTCATTAACCACGGCCGGTTTGCGGGCGTCACGTTTTCATTTTCATTACATTTTTTTGCCTCTTGTGCACAAACAAACATGTGCACGCGTACAGGAGGGCTTGGCAAACCTGCCGCACACACACACACACACACACACACACACACACACACACACACACACACACAGTAGTGAGGAGTGAATGTGTCAATGTGCCTGTACCTGTTTGCTATCTTAGCCTCTCTCTCTCTCTCTCTCTCTCTCTCTCTCTCTCTCTCTCCGTCTCTGTCTCCCCCCCACCGTCCTCCCTCTTTCTCTCCATCCCCTCGCTTCCTCACTGTGTGGGTTCGGTCAGTGACCTGGAAAATTGCCCGACCTTTTAATACACGGCTTCCTCAGTGATGAATAAATACATAAATCGCGCGGCTCCGGCTCAGTCACTTTTATGAACGCCCCTCCCTAACCCCAACACACACACACACACACACACACACACAGTCATCTACACCCCCCGCAGACACGGACGAGCAACACCGGGTCTCTTCAGAAGTGATAGCCCCCTGCGGAGAAGACTATCCGTAATGAAAGGGTGTTAGCGACGGGGGCCGAGGGCACGGGAGCGCGAGTGCGAGCCGCGTTTAGAAATGGCGAAGGATCTAAATGGGAGTCAGGAGGGAGAGTGCGGGTGAGGCAGGTTTCACGCGCCAGCATGGGACCTTCTCCTCTCACTTTATCAGGCGGCGAAGGGGCGGGCAGCGAGAGGGCCTCCGTAGGTGTCCGAGGGTGTAATGTGGCGAAAAGAGGGGAAGTTAACATAACGCCGCCTGCTGCGCTCGGTTTATCGGGGAGTGCGGGGGAGAGCGGGGACGGGCTGTACCTGGATAAGTGGTGGGGCGAGGGAACGGATGGAGGTTATTCCGCTTGGTGTGGGCGAGAATGAAGCTGGAGAATATTATATTCACATACATGCTTTTTAAAGTCAGAACACCTTTCGATAACCCTCCAGAAGATGATGAGATGAGGCGACGAGTGGGAATATTTGACAAAGCATGCTTGAACCGTATACTCCGAGAACGTTAAAGGTACTCTACGGCATGCAAAGTTGTGTTTCCATTCAGCGTTTTGCCACCACAACACGCATTTAACAACAATTTCACTCCTCATAAAACATTTGTTTCTGTCTCCATGTATATACGCCGTCCCTGTCGGCCTTGCATGTTTGCACTCTCGGTTGCTTGTTATTGCATGTTTTGATAGCAATCAAGTGCTTTCGGAACATATATCTGTGTGTGCGTGCGTGTGTGTGTGTGTGTCGGGGGAGGGTTATTTTATTCCTCTGTGTATCGGGTTTGTGATTGCAATCAGGGTGTCATCAGTGTGGGATAGTTGGGTGGAGCGTGCTCCAGTAGTCTCTCTGCTTCCCCCTTGAGCTATAAATGTCGCCTTCCTGTTTGCAAGTCAAATTAGTCCGCCAGCCAATCAGTGCGCTGCAACAGCCAATGTGCGAGTGGGCTAACCAGCTGGCTGGACGAGGTGACCTGGCAACCGATCGAGGTCAGCCAGAGGGCAACCAGAAAACTACTCGAGTCAGCTCCAAGTTTGTCCATTTGGTCTTCTGGTCCAGCAAGCCAATCGGAGAGCACGGCTATCAATTGATCAGTCATTCAGGAGAGTAGCCAGCGATTATCTGTCAACAGCGTGAGCCACAAGCGCTCACCGTTACATTGAAAGAGGGACACGTTGTTCCTCGAGCGATTCACTGTGGATTCAGCAAGTGAATCCTGCCCGTTTTGGCACCGCAGGTGACAGAAGCGAAACTACGGCAAGACCTCAGAAGCCCTGTTTGCTAAGAAAGCATGCAAATCAAGTTGTAGTAGTATACCAAAAGAGCACACACACACACACACAAATAAAAAGAAAAGTCAATAAATCTTCACCAACTGTTGCAAACTCAACTTGTGTGCCTCAGCTGGACGTCTAATCCGCATTCTGGCACCTTCCAGCCCCCTAAAGCACCCGCTGTAACTGGGGCATCCTCTGATCCGATTTGAGATTCCTGGCTTGGTCTGGAAGGGCTGGAGAGCTTTTTTTTAATGAAAACTAATGACTACAAGTGCATTTTTTTTTAATATGTGGTTAATCAAAGACGAGAGATTCAACCATCGAGTGTGTGCGCCAGCCGGAGAACCGAAACAATTAGCTCGAAGGCTAAAAGCTACGTAGAGCTGCACACGGCGCTTTGGTGTTCGTTCCCATCAGAGTAATTGAATATCAACGTTAAATTGAATTGCATTTCTCTGCTCTCTTATTTTCCCACACACTCCTTGTCTGCTTGCTGTCTCTTTCTCTCTGCATCTGTCTCCCTTGACATGGCGGCATTTACATGAATGCCATTTTAATAAACATCATGACAAACAAAAGTATAGCTCTGGTGGCTCACCTGGTGTGGCACATACTTTATTGTCTCTCTCACTGTCAAATAAAGCAGAAATCTCCAAAAAAGAAGCTTAATAAAAGCCTTTCCTACTCCCCATCCCACCTCTAACACATGCGGTTTGGCCATAATAAGCGCACGCTAACGACACGTGATGTGCACGATCTACGATGTCTTGCCGAGCTGTTAATTACACACATTACCGCCGTGTGAGCGCGTATTCTATTTCGGACCCGTGTAGCATAAATATGACGTTCAATCATGAGAAATTGATATGAAATATTGAAAAGCGTTTTTTTCTTTTCCTCTGCAGCTTAAGCTCTGGAAATATTGCACGGTTAGCCCGGTATCTCTCCTGCAGCTAAACACCAGTTACAGTTATTACGGCTCTGCTCAGTGTACGGTGTGTGTGTGTGTGTGTGTGTGTGTGTGTCTGTGTGTGTGTGTGTGTGTGAATTGTGGCCGTGATTGGTTTGCCCTTGCGTTTAACGCGTCAGCTGTATGTGGTCAGCGCGTCTTGGCGCCGTTGTGTGGCTGCGGGTTGACACACCTTCCATGGGTGAATAGATTTGAATGAGGTTACCGAGAGTTATTATGAGGCCGATGGTGGAGCAGGCTATTCCCCCGCCTTTTTCTGTTGAGTGGTTGTGTGTTGTTGTTGTTGTTGTTCATGTACTCGCTAATACATCCAGCTTTTGCACTTGAATCTACACGTGAACACACATGTTTATTCCCTCGTTTTTTTCCAGAGGGGGATTACGCCGCATGTGCGGTAAATAATGTCCATATGCAGGCGTGTAATCCCCCCATGTGCAGATACGTCTATGTGGTGATGTAATGCTGAGTGGTCAGATGGTCCGGCTGGTTTGGAGCGGAGTGGCCTGGGACGCTTCTCTCCGGGGCAGATGGGAAAGGAAGTGGCGGAGTGAAGCGCCGTCTTCCCTCTCGGCCCTTTTTCTCACCTTCTCTCTTTCTCTTTCTCTCTCTCAACTGCTCTTCCCATCTGTCTCTCCCTCCCTCTCTCTTCCCCTCATTCTCTTTTCGCCTTCTCGTCCATCGAACTCGCTCACACAATTGAACTTGGCAGAGTTTCAGGGATTGAGTGGCTCCAGTTAATGGCGAATTACCTGTCTCCCAGATGTCTTGAGTGTGTGTGTGTGTGTGTGTGTGTGTGTTTGGATGTGATGGGGCGGGGGCGGGGGGAGGGGGTAGAAGAGGTAAAGTAATGGACTTTGCTGGAAGGTCATTTGAAGGAGCCTGCCACTAAATCACTAAATGCCACTAAAGCACTCAATGAAGCCCATTCATCGGTTGGGATTGTGTGGATTTGCATGTGAATGTAAATTGGTAACCAGTTTGCGGGATGTAATTGTTTTTTTTTTTCCCCCTGCTGAAGGATTTGTCTCCAGCACGCAGACTGTAAACACTGTCACTCTATCTACAGCGCCGAAGACGAGCGAAACCTTTGAACTCCACACGCGTCGGTTTTATCTGTTTTTATAGTCGAGGCGTGCCCTCGCCGTGTTATTTGTGTCCTCGTGGGACTTTTTTGGAGGATGGAGGGCACTTTCCTCCCGGCCTCGGGTTGGGGAGTCGCCGCAGAGAAAGAAACTGTTTCTTAAAGACACAAATGTTGGAAGTACAAGTTGGCCGAATATTCCACCTTTCCATTTCTTTAATGTGGACAATGAGTGTCTAAAATGAATCTCACATGAAATATCATGAAACAAGATCTTAAATATAACCACACCTCCCAGCACACATCCGGTTTCCAGCCTGAGTTTCTTTCTACACTTCAGCTTTCTCCCAATTTTTTGCTCGCTGTCCTTTTTTCTTTCTTTCTATTTTTTTTTTTTTTTGCATTTCTTCTTTTCCTCCTTTTGTTCTGTCTATCTCTCTGTTTTCCATCCGCTCTGGGACTGAAAAGCAGCCAAGAGCTCCGAAAAAATGCCCAACAACCCAGAGTCAAAGTTAATAGTGAATATATTAGCGTGTCCTTGTTCTTCTTCCCATATTCTCTTTTCCACATTTGGAGAATCGGTGATGATGTGTGTCGGGGCCGCACGATATTAGGATTTTTTTTCTCCATATATCTATATTTATATAAGGGGAACTGAGGCAACATTAACAGCCCAGATCAAAGAAGAGCTGTGCTCTTTCAAACAACCTGATATTCAGAGCTGAATCCCCCATGCAGACTGTAAGGGACTCTAACCCCGTAGAGAAGTTTAAAAAAAAGGCGGGACTGTCGCTATTTAAAGAGAAACACTGGAGAACAGTGCGAGTTTCCCTTTTTCTGTCATGCAGCAGAAGTTGCAGCATGGCTGACGTGACTATTGCAAGTGGGCACACAGCGATGCAGCCCTAATGTATGCACCCAGAGGCTGAAAGGAGTCACATGACCTCATTCCCAGTATGTGACATGCCTACAGACACACACATACATACACACACATACACGCACACACGGCAAGCTTGCTTTTAGCCGATCGCCCTCCTCTTGAGAATGGAAGCTGATGAAAAATTCAGCTCAAGTTAGTCAAGGAGCGGCTCAAAGGAAAGGCTGTTTGGTTTTGCGGCTTTCTTTTTTTCTGCTTCCACTCATTTTTTTTTTCTCCGTCCACTCTTTCCTCCCCAACTGTTCGTCATCCCCGCTGCCCTTTCCCTCGCCCACGGTGTCCGGCCCACTGTACTGACTCGAAACCGTGCGACCGCTTGGTTATGAAGGTAGATTTGTGTCTTTTTTACCCAAGCAAATTTCTAGTTTGTAAGTAAATTATTTTCTAAATCTTTGCTGTCAATAAAAAAAATAAGCTAAAAAAAAAATCCTCTAAAAAAAAAAATGCTAGTAGTTTTGAGAGCATTTTTTATTTGAGAGCATTTTTTTTTAGAGAGAGTTTTTCTCTTTTTTTAGTGCAAATTTCTTTTTTTTGAGAGAAAATTTTAGTTTTGGGAGCATATACTGTATATAGATTTTTTTAGATCAAATTTTTTTTGGAGTGTTTTAAAAAAAAATAATAAATTAGAGCAATTTCTTTAATTGAGAGCAAATATTTGGAGATAATTTACTTACAAACTAGAAATTTGCTTAGGTAAAAAAGACACAAATCTTGGTCACCGGGCAGCACTTTTTGAGGTTGACCTTCGACCTTCTGCTCATGGCGACCACGTGACCGCAGCGGTTGAATGGGTTTTCCAACCCGTGACTTGGTTATGGTTTGAAATCACACGGTAAACAATTAGCACTTTGTGCTCACACAAGCTGATTCATGGGATTTTATTTTTTTTTTTTTAAGCGGCAAAAGTTGTGTCCTGTGGCCGGCAGTCTGATGCTTTAAATAGTTTTTTTTATTATCCCATTCCCCAATTTTTATCTGTATTTGTTATTCTTTCGTATAATTCTCATTACGGCGACGCCTATAGAAGGTCTGTTGAAATTGCCAGCAGACAAGGGCAGAAGGAAAGGCACGACTATTGAAATGCAGCTCTGAGAGGACAATACTGAATCTAATCTGTTTATTCAACCTCACCTCCAGTCTCCCTCCTGTCTCTTTCTCTGTCTCTCATTTCGAACTCGACAAACAAACCAATACACACACATACACACACACACACACACACACACACACACACACACACACTCGCGCATACACTTTATGAAAGAAACAGAGGTCCTTCGCTTATCTCGCAGGTGAAATCTGGAAAAATGGAAGTGTTGCATTTGCATTTTAATTTGCCCTCAATCAGGCATTGTGTTTGGCGTTGCGGATGAAATTGCCCGGTGTTTGCTCCTCGTCCCTATTTATAGGGGCGCGGCGGTGGGAGGCGGGCCCCAAATTCAAATCTGCCTGCTATCACCGGGTATGGAGATGAGGCTTCCTCTCATTGTCTTCCTCTATCTCTGTGTGTCCGTGCTCCTCCACCTTTCTTCATTTCCTACTTCATTCCCCCTCACCTTTTTTATTCATATGTATTTTTTTTATTTTTTTTCACCACTCTAACATCACTCCCCACCCCTCCCCACTCCTCCCTCATTGCCAGGTGAGCAAACGCACAGATTTCATTAGCGATGCCATGTGCCGCCCGACAGTCATGGAATCACGACCCCGCTCTGACCTCATCATCTCAACCCTCTGTCATCCCATCCCTCTGCCCCTCCCCCCCCCCCCCCCCCCCACACTCCACCTCTCCCCTCCCGCTATCTCCCACCCTCCATCCATCCGCTCTTTCCGCTCTAGTCGTCCATGACATGGCCATAAGCTGTCTGTGGCAGATGAAGGACCTGCTTCACACAACTGACTGCTCCCTCGAGTCCGGAGCAAGTTTAACCCAATACTGTGTGTGTGTTTGTGTGTGTGTGTGTGTGTGTGCAGTAATTGGGGCCAAAGTGTGTGTTCCCAAAGGTTATTTGATAAAAAAAAATACACATAAGTAGTGAGATAGCAGACTGGGGCTCCGGCCGAACATCACATGTGAAAAGAATGGTCCAAAAGAGTGCAGCTTGTTTGTTTAATGACTGAGAATGTGTTGAAAACGTGAAATCGTCCCGGTTCGCTGTCCTTTTTTATTTATTTTTTATTCTCGCACAGGAAACCATGTCCAGCCGTCTGTGCTCGGCCTTTAAAAGCGCCTCATGATGGAATGCCTCACTCGATACGTTGCCTACATGATTTGCACACCAGGGTACAAAACGCCCGAAGGCTTGCTGGTTGTAAAACGAGGCGAACATGCATTTGATCAAATCCCCCCCCCCTCCCTCCCCAACAAGGCGCTCCGGGGGCCTGGGATGGGTTCTCGCACCGCCCGACGTCGTCGATGCCGCCCCCTCACTTGATAGGCCGAGGCCCCCGGGGACGTGACCTTTTTGAGCTCTGCGCTGGCTGCTGCGTTTTTTTTTTCGAGCAAAGTGTCAGCGAGGACCTTGGAGGTCAAGACGGATGACCTTTAGCCTTTAACTAGGGTCAGTAGGTCGTCTGCAGGACAGGACGCTATCCGTTTAAAAGGGCAGTGTGTGTGTGTGGTAAGTTATGGGAGTGTGTGTGATTGCAATGTGGTGGTGCAGAAATGGCTGTTGTGATGATCATGGGTTCATTGTCTACTTTATTTTAAAACATTACTGTGATCAAAGAGGCCAAAATCAACCTGGTAAAATTAACTAGTGTTAAACACTTCAAAATGGTAAATCTAGAGAAGTCCGTCATTTTATTTAAAGGAGGGGTGCGTTTCATTTGTTCACCTGTCAGTAGTGGGATATCAGTTACGAGCCACATTTCTTGCGATACACTTTTTAGATCTTGGTCCTTTTTAAGCGCTATACTTAAACCAGATGAAGGATTTTACTCATCAGGCGTCTGGATCTTAAGCAATCGGACGAACAGGCTCAGCAAACTTTAGCGGCAGCTCGGCCCGGCAGCTCGGCCCGGCAGCTCGGCCCGCCACCTGTGTCCGCAGAACGGCGTCGGAGGAACACAGATTATTACTGTGAAACTGCTTCACTCTGATTTCACCGGTTTGAGTCGCCTGTTCTGTTGGTTTTGGAGAGGAGGAGACCTCTGCAGAAAATAAAAAACCTCGACGCGCTCACCGCTGAATGAATCCCAACCGGGATATGGCGGTGACATATTGTGTGTTTAAGGTTGTGGGAGTTTTGCCGTCATGGCTAAAATATGAAAAAAGGCCTGGTTGAACATGAACATGTTCATGTTCACTTTTACAGACAGCGCTCAGCATTCTTCATCATATCTTTTTTTTATTTTTTTACATATTTCCTTTTTTTCTTTGTATGTGTGTCCTTTTGTGTTTCATGTGTGTAATTGTTAAATATAGCAACAAAAAACACACACTCTACTTTAACGCTCATGCTCTCTATGGAAGAGGTTGACCAGTAAAACAGACATTAAATAAAGCCTGCCATGGTGGACTGTGTTTCTATGTCCCATAGTAATGACAGAATTCGTTTGGGGGGAAAAAAAACGCCTTATTGTTTCGTAAATTAATTAGTCAGCGCTAATTATGAAAATACTGTTATTGAGGTAATGGTGTGTTTATTAGCGGCATGATTAGCGAGAGCTAAGTTGTCATATTGACGATCTATAATTACCTAAGGCCCCATCTGCAGATTTTTATCACTCATGTCGCCTCTCTTGCTGACTACCCGTCTATCCCGAGGGCCCCCCACCCTCCCACCCCCCCCACCCTCCCACCCCAGTTTCGTTGTCTCAAAAGATCACCTGCTTCCACAGCGAAGTCTTCAACCCCTACTGGTGACGTACATTGATGGGATCATTTAATAAATCCTTGTTTTTAACGTGGCCCCCTCTCTCCCTCGCCACCCCGTCCTCCACCAGTCATCGCAGCAGTCGCCTCGGGCGTTGGAAGCACCCAATGGAAGCGCGGCGGCGGCCCCGTGGTTGACAGTGAGAAGAAAACAAGTAATTAGCTCTGGTAATTAAATCCTCCAGTCGGCAGAACCGATCCTGCCGCGCTGCCCATTTACACAAACGCCGGAATCGGTTTGTTGCGGAAAAAAAAAAGAAAGAAAAAAGAAAGAAGAGGAATTAGCAGATTAATTGTGTTCTATTATCTGCGCGGCGATAAGCAAATAAACAATTGGATGCGGAGGAATAAAATGGGGATAATGGCTGGTGGGAGGGACGGGGGCGGAGACTGGTTAGTGGCACAAATGAGGAGCATAAGCTGACTTTGCCCTCTCACAGGACCGGAAGGATTTCGTTCAATTTGGCGTTTGTGTGTGTGTGTTTGCAACTATCGGTGTGCACTCGCCTGTTTTTTGCATTCTGCCCTATTGGGTTCTTGTTTACCCGAGGGAGGTGGGTGGGTAGGGGGCGGGGAGGGGGGGGGGGGGGGGTCATCAGTAAGGGAAGTGCTCTTTGTCTCTCATTAGAGCGGCTCTTTGATTTCATTAATTACTGACCGACTGCTGCTGCTTTGGCACAATCTGGCATTCTGACCACACTGCCACCGCTCCGCTCTGCATTATTTATTTATGGCCTCGGCTCGGTAATTAATAACCATGATTTCCCAAGGAGTCCTCCTTGGTGTGTGTGTGTGTGTGTGTGTGTGTGTGTGTGTGTGCATTTATGTGCTTATCAATACCGGATAACTTGCTCGCGGCGCTACGTTTCTACAGATCCTGGCACTTCCTCTCCTCAGCGCTGCGTAGGTCCCCTTTTTCCTCCTCCCTTTTTTTTTGTGCCTTTTTGTATCGGAGCGACTGCAGCGGGTCCCTTGTGGAGCAGCCGGCTCGATTTGGCTGATGAGCTCCCGTCTGATATGAATCTAATAACGCCAGCTGCACAGGCGGATCATTAAAGGGGTCGTCTGAATGGCACTGTTCTGCGACAGAAAACTTGGAGGGCGTTTTCTTCAAGAACATAAACCCGGTTGTGGCACAAAGCGCAGTCGGAGAACTCTCCTCGCATTCGCCTCTTTTTTGAACAGGTGAGCTCAACTCGCTGTTCTTTGCCACCAGCATGCGTCTGGGCGCGTTATCTCCGCAATCCCGGTGATTCTTTGCTTGTCACGTACAGAAGTTCGGGGTAGACATCTGGGCGGATGAACGGTTCAGGAAGGTTCTCTCGTTTCCTGTTTTTGAAGTATTTTCTGATCACAAACGTCGTTGCCTTCTCAAACCGGCTTCTAATCAGATGTGTCTAGTTAAGATTTGAGAAACAGTCGTGAATGTAGACGCCAATCCGAGTGGCGTTGGGGGGGGGGGAAACTGGAAGCGAACATTATCCCGCAGCGAAATCTTGGCCCTGGCGATCCAGCTCTCCGCCTCAAACTCTTCCCCCGACAAACGCTGTGGCTCCACAACTGCGTCACACTGTTTTTGTCCTCTTCATGATGCGGCCATTCCCGCAGCTGCCTCCAGGGCTTTGCCTCTAGAACGCAAATGCACGAAAAAAAAACAAGCAGTCTTATCAATTCCTATCAGCCTCCGCTCCTCCTCCGTTGGCGTTTTCGCTGCCATTTGTACTGGCACTCGTGTCCAAGCGGACAGGCGGTCTGTTCTTTCCGGCCTGTTGACTGGTATGAGCGAGCCGCCTCGCCCCTCCCCTCTGTCCACCCTGTCCTAGCTGAGCTAGTTATGGAGCCTATTGACTGATCGGCTGTCGGCCCCATCGATCCCCAAGGTCGCAGTGCCGGCTATTGACGGATGGTCCCACAATGCCCTCTCTACCTCCTTCCATCGTCTCTTCCCTCCACCCTTTACCTCTCTCGTTTTTTTCCCCACTTCTCTCCTCCCTATCCACCTTACTATCTATCACTTCCCTCATTTCATCTCCAGTCGTCGTGCCCTCCCCCTCTCTCCAACTCGACTTGCCGCATTCATCTGTCCTTTCCGTCTATCTCATCCTTCTTTCTTTCCATCTTCTCTGCGTCCTTTCCTTTTGCCGCTATCGCTCAACGACGCTGCAGAGATCGATGCAGAGGATAATGGGTCGCTGGGCCCGCAGGGGGGGGGAGCCGGGCAGAAGGCTGTACGAGGGGTCCGCAGGCGCGGCGCCGACGCCACTCGGATGATAGGAAGCGAGGGTGGAGATGAATAGATTTTAGTGTGGGGGGTGGTTACGTGAGGTGTTGCTCCAGGTGAAGCAGAGGAAGAAAGAGGAGGGGAGGGGGGAGCCGGAGAAACACAGAGAGGAATCAAAGAGGACAGGCACGGTGAGGAGTGTCTGCCTGAGGGCGGCCATGAGGCGCACAGGGTGGCTTCTGGGGCGGAGAAGACGAAGACGGAAGGCGACGAGGAAGATTCCCGAAGCGAGCAGAGTGCTGGCTTTATTTTGTGCATCCTGTGACTGAGAAGCGGTTTTAATGTACCTCCAGAGCCAGAGAGAGCTCGGCTCAAAGCCTTCAGTAGCCGGACGCAGTGACACGATCGCCCACAGCAGAACTGTCCGATACCGTCTGTCGGTGCATGTTTGTGATTCATAAAGGAGCATCTAGCGCTGTGCTGAAGCTTAAAGGATTAGTTCATCCAAAATCACAAACATTATTGTCCCCCGTCGGTACCAAGCCTCTCACTTTGGTTTCATCCGCTGAGCTTCTGACTTCATATCGTGTGTTTGACGTCAAAGCCGACACAATGGAGGTGAATGGAGTGATCTCTGTGAAAGGATGAAAAAAGTCAAAAGCGAGTTGATAATTCAGGACTTTCTCGTGTTGTGAGCTGTGCCTTTTTTTTTCTCGTTTCTTTTTTAAACGTTGCTTTTAAACAGCAAAGACTCCATCAGATTTAATCAAAAGAGTCGTTCTCAGGGATTTCTTATGGGCATTTATGTGCTTTTATGCACTCTGGAGCGTTGCATCAGCGGAGCACGCGTCCCACAAAAACCCACCCCACAAGGCTTCAGCACAACGTTAAGTGGGCTTAAAGTGGAGGTTATCATCTCATTCTTAAACATGAAATAATCCCCTCTTACAGACACACTCACCAGATGGCTAATGCATATGTATTAACCTAGCTTAACTGCTGCATTTTCAAAACATTACACTGCTGTCATGGCCTTAAGACAGTGTTTTATATATATATTTTTTTCCCCGGATGAGTTGATGTGAGACTATTAGAGGATGGAAGGCAGCCCAGCGGCCTGCCCGTGCACAAATGTCTTTTACATTAGCGCTCAAGGCGGGAGAGGAGGAGGGGAGGGAGGGGAGGGTGAGGGTGAGACAAGACACGAGTTTGAGAGCATGTTAATGATACGCAGTGAGTACCGTGTGTGCGCGCATGCAAATCAGCGGCCCGCGGTCGAGGCCCCGGGGGAAACAGTCAATCACGGTGCTAAGTGTTTCAGATTGAAGCGGAGGCGCAGACGACAATCCCGATGCCGAGTGATTTGGTGCGATGTCATATGGAATCGCCCCGATACAATACCCCCGATATTCTGAAGGTTTTTTTTTACAAACGGGTTTGTTCAGATATCCTTCATATCCTTATTTATGGAGCATGATATTGCCAAAAATCTGTAGAAAATAGGTTTCTTTATTTATGGTTAGAAACTGTATTATCTGATTCAAATGTGATATCCAAAAGTCCCTCTGTAGAAACATTTGACTCAACTATTTATGGATAATATGGATTGTGCCATTTCCGCATGTTGTATGTTGCACGCTGACCCCCAGGCAGCCTCTGTGTACATCAGCTCTGCTGCAGGTACGTCTTCTTCTTTCATCCAATACAAGCAGGAGGAGGCGTGAAAGAGCAACGCGAGCGGGGAGGCAGGGAGGGATGGAGGAGAAGACGACCTAATTTAATCTAAAGTGGTTATCCGATTGAACCAGAGGGGAAACAAAGTCAGCACAAAAACCTTCTACGCTTATGTAACGCCTCTCGTCCCTCACTTATGAATCAGTGGTGGAAGGAAGGAGGGAGGGAAGGGTAAATGAAAGAGAGGAGGAAGAATGAGAAAAGGTGAGGGCAGGTGAGTGGACAATGGAGAGGATTGGAGAACAGATGCAGGGCTCAACGATGAGAATTCAAAGGTAGAATGCCACGTCAGCGCTAGTAAAGGGCCATACTGAGCAATAAAGGGCAATACTGAGCAATAAAGGGCCATACTGAGCAATAAAGGGCAATATTGAGCAATTGTAAGAAAAGAGTTAAACACATTTTTTTGTTTTCTGCAGCTGATGATCAAGGTAGCTATGGAGTGAACCATTTCACTTCCTCTCTCCTCTCTGTTGAATGCTGACCGATGACCCCAGCGTGTCATGTTTCACAATAAACCCCGTCAGGTTGGTGCAGAAGGGAGAGGACACACCAGGTGAGCGGGGTTATAAATGATGAACCTGGCCAGAGAAGATGACACACTACTATACACTACTTTCTTTCTCTTTCCCCCTCTCCTGTCATGTTCTGTCTCTGTCGCGCTGACACCATCTAAAACCCCGGCAGGCCCGAATGAGCGTCGAGTTAAATAATGCAGCCGCCGGCTGCCTGGCCGGCCGGACCCGAGGAGAGACTCGGGGAGAAGATGGAGGCCCCGTGCAACGATACAGACCTGTATTATTTAGCGGTCCTCTGAAAGGCTCGCAAGTGAGACATTCCCAGAATCAAGACCAGGGCTCGGTGTGTCTGTGTGGATTTAAAGACGCAGGGACACACACACACACACACACACACACACACACACACACTGTATATCCAATAAATGTTGGCATTTAAAGTTTTGAGCCCAATCATGCATGACATATGCAGGTGCACTTAAATTCTGCACGCACAAATTCAGCCTATATATTGACCTGTGAAAAGTGCATGTGTTTGTGTGTCTGTGTGTGTGTGTGTGTTTGTGTGTACGCTCCTTTTTTCCGCTCTGCGTTTTTAAATGACATTTGAAACGGTGTTCCGCACCGAAAAAGGTTAATGTTGGAGTTCGTCACTGCGGCGAGGGGGAATATAATTATCTGTTTTGTGTGAGCGAGTGTCATTAAAAGAGGGAGAAGTTTGCTTCTCTCTACTGAATCTGTTTCCAGTGGCATTTACACTCTAGTTTTTTTACTTCCTTTTTTTAAGGGGCGCTGGGGGGGGGCTTTACGGGCAAACAAGCGTGATATTTATAATTTGGCGCAGGCATAGCATGAAGCAACATTCTCCCTTTGTGCAACATCCACTGGCTTGCAGACGCCAAATCCCACTCCAGTTTCCATCCGCATACCAGCCCGTGTGCGCACTCTTCCTCCGACATGTGCAGCCAATCAGCGCTGTGAGCGCTTCTATAACGCAAACACATTTTAAAGCCGGCGCCCTGAGCGCCACACATCTCGCCCTAACGTCCTTAAATGGGGCGATGCATAGCGTGGCATGACATATGAATGTGGGGTTGAATGAGCGCTGGAGGAAATGAAAGTCATGCTTGTTACTTAATAACCCGCTCTCCCACGCACACAGGGAATGGTCTCTTCTTTTTTTAAAGCTGCAGTGTTAAACGCGTGAGAACAGTGAGGAGCAGCAGCTCAGCATCCTTTGTTCAGTTTAGTTCTCCAGAAGCCTCTTTGTATCGGGCTTGTCGTGCAGTGGAATGAAAAAGGAGGAACAACCACAAGTCTCTAAGATGCTTTTGATTAAATATTGTGAATCGTTTACTTGAAGGCAGCGAGGTTGCACTCCTTTTGACAAGTTCATGTTATTTACGTTGTCGCTGGAAGGACGGGGGTAAAGGGTTAAAATCCCCCGTTGGACGACCATCTGGGTTTGTTTCGGGTGCTGACGGCAGATGTATTTACCGCACAAAGCCTTTTAAACCCAACATATATTGCACCGGCGTCTCCTAAAAATTCCTCCGAGTGCTGCAGGCGGAGTGTTTCATGCTGCGTGACGTCGTCCAGGAGCTCCGTGCCGCCGCCCGACTCACGTCTATCTACCGATGCCGCACAAACTGTTCTTAAAAACCAAAATGTAATCGTTTGAGTCCGGTTAAAACGCCTGAAATAAAAAAAGTCAGTCACGATAAAGTCAAGTCCTCCTCGTCCTCTCGGTTACTGAAAGGAACAGTGTACAATGTAGTGGCAGTCTCAGTCATGTAGAGACATCGTTATCCAACCGAGGCTCCTCCCATTAATTTCAAAACAACCATTCATGGCGGCGACGTGACGCATCACAAGCATGCAGTCGCTAGTGGACCCAATGGAAACAAAAGTGTTTATTGCAATGGTCCCCATATGGTCACTCACCATCCAAAGATTAATGACCATTAAATGGATAATTACAGTGATTTAATGTCACAATTCCTAGCAGGCGTATTCATTGCGTCCCGTGGCCACGAACCCAAACCGCAGAGCGCTGAGTCATCGCAGCGCGGCGGCCTCGCCTCCTCTCCAGTCTCTCTTTCGTCATCCCCTCGGCCTCTCGCTCGCGTCCATCTCCTCTGTTTTTATTTATACACCGCCGAGTCTCTTTCAGCGGCGTGTTCGCCGCGCCGCTCGATTTCTGCTGTGAAAGATCCCGGCGTCTTATTTTGAGCAC
Organism: Clinocottus analis; assembly: GCF_023055335.1. Taxonomy (NCBI): domain Eukaryota; kingdom Metazoa; phylum Chordata; class Actinopteri; order Perciformes; family Cottidae; genus Clinocottus; species Clinocottus analis. The sequence goes on from NW_027175865.1 coordinate 3,721,033, forward strand.
TTTTTTTTTTTGCTTTTTTTTTTTTTGCTTTTAGTGCCGTGACCGTTCCTGAAGTGGTTTTCTGCATTTGTCCCTTTCGCTTACCACTCAGTCCGTCCCTTTAAATAGGTTTCTGCTCGCATTGGTCCACTCCTTCCATTTGAAAACCTCATGCCTTCACGAAAAAACCCGTTTGAAAGCAGCTCCCCAGCTAGAAGGTTTCTTTTTGGGATGGGGAGGGGAGGAGGTTTCCACCATGACGCACTCTTTTAAAACATGACATGAACACATCACCCCATCTCGCTCCAAATCTTTCCATTTCTTGTATTTGCTGTGGATGTCTCAGAGTTCTGCTGTGCAGAAGTTTGACTTTCAGCCTAGTTTCCTGTTCGCAGGTCTGTTCTCAGGAGCCATCTGTCGTAACAATAAGACCTGACAGCGCTCTCGCTGCTTTCACTTTATCAATCCGGACAACCAATTACAATCTCTTACAAGGCCCTCCAAATGAAAATAAGTTCCACTGGCCTCTGGTCTCTTTATCTCTTTCTCTGTCTTTTATCTCCGTCTTTTTGTTCCTCCTTCCGTCAGCACCACGGTTCGGTTCCATCCTTCTTCCTTCTTCCTTTTTCCCGTGTGGGAAACAAAAACCTCTCCGCCGTGGAGCTCTTGAGAACAGCATATTGTAATAAAAACGCCCCGCAGGTGTGTGTTTATCCAGCAGCAACACAACCTGCCGTTCTCTTTTCTTTTTTCCATTTTCTTTCTACAGTCTGTCCTCACGCTCTGCCTGAATTTAGCTTTTCCCCTCCTTCCCCTTTTTCTTCCTTTAAACACACACTTTCTTTTCGCGGGCTCCTCTGACTCACTCAATGACTCTTTTCTTTCGTTCCCTCGAGCGCACACAAACATGCGTGCACACACACGCTCGCTTTATTCCCCCTGGAAGCGATTTGTCTTAACAGGTGGTCATTCAGATGCAAGGCCGGCGCTGCAGGAGAGGTAGAGAGAAATGAGGGAGGGAGGGAGGAAGATAAGGCGATACAGTGATGAGGAAGGGAACATAAAGGGAGACGTGGACATCATGTACCTCTCCCTCGCCGCAGGGGTTGGACTTCATGAAGGTTGTCGCCGCCATCGAGGTATAACGGCACCTGGTGCTTCTGCCCCGTGCAGGTTTAGCCGTGATGTACCGCCTTCCTTTCACAGACGATCTTCTTTTTGAAGAAACTATGACCATAAAACACCCGCAAGGCAAGTTTATTTGTCTTGGCACATTTCAACAACAAGGCGATTCAAAGTGCCTCACGTGAAAACATTCAAAGCACCCAAACATAATGCAGGAGATTTAAAACCAATTAAGAACATTCATTAAAACATTAAAGTCTCAAAGATAAAATACAAGTTGCAGTGCAGTTTGAGCTATAAAAGGCAGTAGTGAGAGGCAGAAATTGAGGCAGCAGCAAACAGAAAAGTCTTTAATCTGGATTTAAAGGAGCTGCAGGAGCGGACTTTACCGGCTCCTACTGCCAGAAAGACTTGTCTTCATGTTTTATCCTATAATGTAAAGCTGCGAGAAGATTAGCTTCTTTTTTAGTCTGATACCCTCAGCTCATACAAAACACCCTGGCAGCTCCTGATGCTCATTCATGATATAAACCCAAAAAAAAGGGGACTAACACCTGAAATCAAGCGTTGGCGTCTTACTTCAGGAGTACAGATGGGGGTCATCACGCCAGGCACCGCGAGAGCGTTTCACCGTTAACCCCGGCGTGTCGGTAATTGCGCGCCGGGCTTCAGAGAGCCGACGGTCTCTTTACAGTATGTCACAGCGCCGAAGTTGAAAGTTTAATGACTCTGTTAAAAGGAGAGAATTTAATGCGCTCTGTTGTTGGAACTGCTTTTGTGGTACGTGTCTGTGTGTGTGTGTGTGTGTGTGTGTGTGTGTGTGTGTGTGTCAGGGATAAAGAGTTCCCCGACACCATTTGTCTAAGAAGGTGGTGAGTGTTTGCTTTCCCCTGATTTGTGTGTGTGTGTGTCCGTTTATACCCGACATTTATCTTTTATGTGGCTGTTTGTGTTTTTATGCGACACTTCATATCCCCATCCATTTATCCTTGTTTTTTTTTTTTTTTCATTTTTTATCCGTCCTCCAGAAGCATTACTGTATTGCTTCTGTCGAACTATACATCATCTTCCCGCCCACGTCCGTGGGCAGCCGGCTGGTGCGGCAAACGGGGAGATTGTTTTTCGTACGAAGCGCTTTGGATCCGGCGCCCCGCGTTCCCGCCCTGCTGTAGTGTCCTCGAGCAGGACCGTTAGTCGCAGGCGGCCTCGAGGGGCGTGCTTCTGCTTTCGTATGTTTTCAGTGCAGTCGGAAAAACTCTCCGCTACAGGTGGACGCACCTGTGTGTGTTTTATTTGAACTGTCCTGAACACTTCTTGCTTCTTGGATTCCCACCTAGATTTTATTTCATCATCATCATCACCATCATCCTCATCAGGACTTGTAATAGTCTATATATTGATATGTTGTAGGGGTTTTAGGGCACGGTCAAGTCTCAAGTCATTGAAGGGTTCATTGCTTTGCTTCTGGGCTCCCGTCTCAAGTCACTGCTCAAGTCCATCAAGTCTCAAGCCAGTCTCCAAAAGTCTTGGGTCTTTCGTTGAGATAAGTCTGAGTCGACGTCTGTTGACACGGATCAAAGTCAAATTTCAAATCTGTCACAAAAAAAAGAAGAAGCCTCTTCAAGTTTCCGGTCCTTGAGGGTGCAAATCCCGCTGAAGTCTGCAGTCAAGCCGACGGGTCCGAGTCGAGTCTCAAACCGTTGCCACAAAATCAACTCAATCTCAAAGTATCTCGTCCGTGAAAGCGCGTCGCATGTATCAAGTCTTTTTAGGTAAGTTCAGGTCACGTGCCAAGTCTTTTGAGGGAAAAAAAAAAACAAGCCATGTAAGATCTTTTTAGTAGCAAAAAAAAAAAAAAAAGTCAAGATGCATGTCCTTCAGCTTTTTATTACATATCTGATTAAAGCTGTGCTAATAGTGTGTTCCACATGTTTTAATTATTAAGTCAGCTCTCCATTCTCTGATTGTTGTGATTTAATGTGATTTAAAGTCCAAAGTCTCAACGCTTCCAGCGCTGTCGTATCTCATACTTCCTTTTTCCCTTTTCCTTTTTGAAGTCTTAGCTCCTCCTCTTCTCCTCCTGTTCGTATAAGAAGGATAATGGCAGGACAACGGTGGTCCTAGTGGAGCATCAGTGGCCTCCTCTTATCCCCGTCCTGGAGCTCTGTCTTCGGGCAGGTTGAGCCTCTAATCCCCCTGTGGCCCGCCTCGGTTTAGTCTGGCTCACGAGTAGCCCCCGCAGGTCTCGGTGAGGCCGGCCAATAGCATCTAATCCTGCCTCCGGGCACTCGAACGTTTCCCGAAGACGAATTATGAAACGAGACGCTTTCCCCGGGAGGGATGTTTACAGGGTTACGCTAGTGTGTCGGAGAGCCGCGCGCCAGCAGAGACGGATGTCTTTGCCCGTAACAGAATGTCGTACAACAAGTCTGCCTTTGCTCTCAGTTTGGTAGAGACACAACCAGTGGAAGAAGCCGAGATGTCTTTGTGTCGCCGTCCCCCGCGCCTCCTCCTTGTGTATCAAGCGAGGTAGAAAATGGACGCTCGCACGTTCAGATGTACTTTAGATGGGACGCCATCACTGCAAAACCGAGAAGCGACTAAGCAAACAGTCCTCCTGCGCCTTCACGCACATGAAAGGCCTTCAGCAACACACGGGATATTGAGGTAGAGCATTTCATGTCGCAGACTTCTCCCTTGATGTAGCCTGAAAACCTTCTGAAAGGATCTTCTAAGAGAGAAAAAAAACACAGTTGATGTTTTCCCTCTCCAAAGAAAAACAAGTTTCTTTGCGTATTTCTCTTGTATGCCAGCTTTAGCATGCATTCCCTCCCAGAAGACCTGCCTAGAATATTAGATTAAGATATTTTCCAAAGTTAAAGGCTCATCAAAATGGCCGTGGCTCCGTTACTGCGGCGTTTTTGTGCTTTCTCGTGGCAACCGATTATTTCTCTTTCCAGAATGCTCTTTGATAGTCTTTCTGCCCTCACTGACATGTTTCTCATGTTTACATCGATGCCGTCACGTCCCTCTGTTCAGTGGCTCTGCGCTTCACACTGTGACGCTCTCGGTTCCTCTCTGTAGCTTCAGTGTGGAGAGCGCGTCAAGTTTCTGCTTGTTACATACTCTTTTTAAAATGTTAACATAAGTTTCCTTGATGAAAGCCTTGAGTTTGTTTGGACTCGTCCATCCTCTCCTCCGGCTGGAAGCCCTGTGCGTCTCGTGGAGACTTCAGGTTGGAAGTCAGCCTCGTCTTGTTCTGCTTGGGGCTGAAGTGGACAACCCCTCCTCCACCAAAAAAAAAAAAAAACTTGGCTCACAGATCCACATTGTCTGCATAATGATGGGCAATTATTGATGAAACATGCTTTGAAACGGGTGTTTAGTAGCTCATCTGTCACGTCTTTTAGTCCGAGAGCCACGGGCTGCAGAGAGGGAGAGCTTTTGTTTCTTTGTCACATGTTCTTTCTCTGACTCTCTCCCCCCCCCTCTTCTCCCCGCTCAGTGACCCTTCCTTTGGTTTCCATTTCTCTTTGTATTTCTCTCTCTCCTCTCCTGCCCCCAAAGGCCCATTAGTCTGTCTAACTAGGCTATGATTACAGGACTTATGTGTTCAGTGTGTGATCATAGTGCCAACTTTGTCCTCGGAGTCTCTCTCTCTGTGACTGACTGACTGCTCACTAAGGCACACTGATCCCTTTGTGTATCGCCCCGAGTATTCATTTATTTGCACGTTGTGTGCTCCTCCTTTTTTTTCCCGTCCCTCTCTCTCTTGTCGACTGGACTTTTTTAAAAAATTTTTCGTCTTTTTCTCTCTTAATGTTGGCTTTCTGTCCGGCTTCTCTTTGTCGCCCTGCTCCGTCTTTTCTCAGTGTCCCTCCACCACCCTTGGCCTCTCCCACTCTAATCTCCTTCAAATGCCTCCACGTTATCAGCCAGCTGCAGAACCCTGCTTTGGGCGCCCGGCGGTGTTAACCTCCTCAAAAAATACTGAAGTTAAGTGTTTAGTAAAGGACCTCTCATGGGAGGTTCACGCGTGGCTCGCTGCACCTCGGCCAAGGTGCCAGTTTCTCACGCTCAAAAAAGGAAGAAGAAGAAGGAAAAAAGATCTATCGATCCAAGTAGCAATTTTCCTGTATCTCAAAATACTGTTTATGTAATCTAATTATTGCTATTCCTCCCCCGGGCGGCTGCGTCGTGTCCTTCTTAAATACTGTGAAAGAGCAGGTTATTTTTGCTGAAAGTAAAACGTGGGTTGGGTTTGAAAAGAAAAAAATCCTCCAATGTATCGACACGTTTGTTTGGAAACTTTGCTTTCTGTAACACATCAAAAATCCTCCGTCTCGTTCGGGTGCTTCAGCACATCTTTGTGTCAGAGTCCATAGCCTCCCTGTCAGAGCATGACTCAGTGAGGTCACACGTTTCTTTTTCTACAGCGTGAGTCATGCTGCGTGGGTTTCCACTCATGTGCCTGGTATTAATGTTGATGTGGTCAAATATGTGTCACGTAGCAGTGGGTATGAGATCAAAGTCTTACTTCTTCTTTCCGTATTAGATTGGGATCAGGAGAAACGGTTTCATGTCGAGGAGTCTCCTCTCGACTGTGTCACGCTGGTTGTTTTTAATGGCCCTTACGAGGCTCCTCGTGTGGTTCAAAGTCAAAGCAGGAAACAAAAGTTAAAGTACGTGAGGGAAGGTGGCACTTTTCAAAGGTCTTTGCAGGGAATTCTTCAAAATACTTGAAAAAAAGAAGGTTTTTTTCTGGTTGTCTGACTCATATTGCCTCAAGGCTCTACGTGTCAGAAACACTGTAAGTGTGTGTGTGTGTGTGTGTGTGTGTGTTTGTGACCACAGAGGGTCTTTTTAAGCAGACAAGCTTAAAGCACGGGTAACTTTAATGTCAGCAAAATCCTTTAAAAAATGAGGCGGTAATGCAGCTCACCATATGTCGCGACAGATGTGGATATTACATTATAGATCAGGATAAATGTGCTGATGATGGCTCTCGGGTGTACGCTGCCGCAGGCCACTGACTTTGAAACAACGGCCGTCCTCGCTCCGACCGCTCAAAGGACGACGTGACCGCTGACCTGTCGCTTCTCGGTTGACATGCCTGGTTTGGTTTCAGCGCTCTTTAATGCTTTCGCTGTCACCATTCCTAATGTCTTTTTTTCGGTGGTGGACGTTATTTTTTAGATCTTGTACTTAAGCAGAAGTCGTAATAGTACGACAACATATCTGATACTGAAGACTGTTTTGATTATAGTATCTCGATTATTCACTTGTCTATGAAATGTCAGAAAATTCTGAACATAGATACAACAATAAAAGTGTTCCCAAATTTAAAGGACCACTTTCTTATTCTATATTATGTAATTTTGTAGCTCACCAGTGTTGCTCCTAAGCATGTATAAAAAAAATAGGACTTAAGGTGTCAATGGTCAGCTCAAAGCTTCCTCTAGCTCCCTGTCCATGGTCCTGAAACCAGACTCAACGCTTCCTCTAGCTCCCTGTCCATGGTCCTGAAACCAGACTTAAAGCTTCCTCTAGCTCCCTGTCCATGGTCCTGAAACCAGACTCAACGCTTCCTCTAGCGCCCTGTCCATGGTCCTGAAACCAGACTTAAAGCTTCCACTAGCGCCCTGTCCATGGTCCTAAAACCAGACTTTAAGCTTCCTCTCGCTCCCTGTCCATGGTCCTAAAACCAGACTTTAAGCTTCCTCTAGTGCCCTGTCCATGGTCCTGAAACCAGACTCAACGCTTCCTCTCGCTCCCTGTCCATGGTCCTAAAACCAGACTTTAAGCTTCCTCTGGCGCCCTGTCCATGGTCCTAAAACCAGACTTTAAGCTTCCTCTAGTGCCCTGTCCATGGTCCTGAAACCAGACTCAACGCTTCCTCTAATGCCCTGTCCATGGTCCTGAAACCAGACTCAACGCTTCCTCTAATGCCCTGTCCATGGTCCTGAAACCCCGATTAAAAGCTCATACCTGATCGTCTTTCAAATTGAAAGCTAACCGAGAGGACCGTTATTCTCTCCGCTTGTTTCGAAATCTCCGCTGGCGTGTTTTGCTTGCACGAGAGCACGCCTAACCGCCCTGCTTTTACTGCCGAGGCCAGCCGATGATGGAGAGCTCTTTGTCAAGCTTAAGTCCTCAAACAGATGATATTAAGGCCCTCATCAAAGGATACGTTCACCCTCGCCAGGTTTTGACAGGCCTGCCGTCGTGTTAATGGCTTTCTTTCATTATTCCAAACGCGGCGGGTCATGTTGCGCTTGCAGTGTTGGACCGCTCTGACTGCATGAGTTAGTCCTGTTGACAGGCACTCGGGGCACACTGTTGACAAAGTTATTTATACTGACAAGATAAAATAAATGCCGACCGGCTCCTTAAATGCCTCCTAAATTGACCTCCATGCTTCTGTTTGTGTTTCTCCCCTCCCTTTTTATTTCCTGCAGTGGTGCTGCTGAATTCTAAAGAGACTCAAGCTGAGCTGGGCTGGACGTCCTATCCCCCCAACGGGGTAAGTCTGCTTACTTGCATTTTGTTTTCACCTGCAAAATCTGTCTGTTTTGTGCATTTGTATGTGCGCTGGGCTCCAGAACACAGCTGCTTGCGTAACAGCTGGCCCAGACCACCTCATTTTCACCCCCTCCCACTCCCTCGGTTCATGCCGTTTCTACTTTTTCCTCGCTCTGCCCAGCGTCCCCTTCCTTTCTCACACCTTTCTCTTGTCTCCCAGTCCAGAGCTCATCATTACCTTTAATCGATGGTGCTTATGCAGGCGAGGCTACTGCAGTGTCCAAACCAGTCACACAGATATTCCTCCACACAGATAAATGGTCCCTTCTTAGTATCGATTGCTTGTAAAAAAAAAAGCTTAGAGCTAAGTTATGACTGTAAGACAAGAGACCCTTTTTTTTCCTTTTTTTTCTTCAAAGAATCCACCGAAGCACTTTGTCACTTACTTCCCACCTGGAGGCCGGCTTTTATCTGCACAACACACCCAAGGTGTCTATTATATGAACAGCAGTGCACACGTACACAACTGTTTAGTGTATAGTTTAGTGTGTCGGACCACATGCAGAGCTAAATCTAAAGATTAATGGACTTGTGTGACTCACCTGCGATCCCCCAGTAGAACCGAGAGGGAACACACTGCCTCTTGGTAGCACTTTATCACATTACCATCACGGATAATCTATTTTCACTGTCTGGCTTTCTGTGTGTGAGTGTGTGTGTGTGTGTGTGTGTGTGTGTGTGTGTGTGTGTTTGTGTATGTGTGTGAGTGGGAGAGACAGAGTATCAGAGTGACGTCTGTCAAGTCTGAGTATTTCTCTGTAATTCAAAAAGTGGCATGCAGTTGTAATCATTCATCCACTGAACAAATAATATATCAGATTCATAGTTTTTCATCACTCTCATTGAAAGTAAATCAATCGTATTCATGCCTCTGCTGTTGTCAGACATACTTAGGCACTGCGAGTAAATCGGGCTGCCGAGTTGAACTTAATGGTTCAAGGCCTCAAAACGTTTACTAGACCAACAGAACAATTGCAAACTCCCTCTCCAAATAACTTTACTAATATAACAATAGTGGTACATTTCACGTATTATAAATTGCTGGAGGGCAGATGATCCAACCCGCTTCACGTCTTTATCATGTTAATAAAACAATACTTGTCATACAGCCGCCTATTGTTAAAGCTATGACAGGATTGTTGTTGTTAGACGGTTGTGGCCCAACACACCTTCATGACTCGTGGCACGTACAAAAGCCATGTTTTTTTATTTGATTTAAAAAAGAAAGAAATTTACTGATACAAAAAAAGTATGACTATACCCTCAATTCAGCAGAAAAACAAAAATATTCTGTATAAATCCTTCTGAGCCAGTCAACCTCTTAATCATTTATGTGCAGTGCCTTAACTGGTGGCTACGTCTAGAGGGAAGGCTACAGCTGCTCTGAATCCTAAATTATTTCTCCTAATTCTACTTTACTTTCAACAAATTCTTTGTCCATGAACCATTTGTCAGAGAAAATATCAGCATCTTTCCCGTATGTTTATTCAAAAGGCAATTTCTAATGAGTGAATGCAAGCAGCAGCGGCGGCGGCGGCGCGGAGGCGGACATATTCGTGAAGCATTCTTTTCTCAAATGGCATTACCTTTCGTGACAAAGGCCGTGGAGATTAAAGAGCCCCCGGGCTGAGCAAGTGACTCAGGTCTGACCCGCGGTTTCAGAACACGGCACCCGAGGCTGATGTAATGGCCGAGGTTGTGCGGTTTGTCATCTTGCTGCGTGACGTTATTGAAGCGTCTGAGTGCCGATGCTTCTGCAGACACCCACTCATCAGATTATGTCACCGGAGCGTTAACCTGCACTGACTCTGTTCTTTCTTCCTCCGACTTTTGACTCTATTTTTCATTATCTTTGTTTCCTGCTGCCCACCTCACTTTACTTTGTTTTCTGCCCTTTCACTCCCTCATGTTTTTACTCCTTTTTTTCTACCTTTTGTTTAAATTATATAATCCCATGGCCATCCTCCCCGTCCTCTTGTTTTCCTCTCCTCTTGGATGTTTCCTCACGACACCTCCACCTTTTCTTATCCTCCTTTCTTCTCTCCCATCTCTTCAGTGGGAGGAGATAAGCGGCGTGGACGAGAAGTACAAGCCGATCCGGACCTACCAGGTGTGCAACGTGATGGAGCCCACGCAGCAGAACAACTGGCTGCAGACGGGCTGGGTGGCGCGGCGCGGCGGCCAGCGCATCTTCGTGGAGCTCCAGTTCACTCTGCGCGACTGCAACAGCATCCCCGGCGTGGCGGGAACGTGCAAGGAGACCTTCAACCTCCTCTACGTGGAGACGGACCGGGACCTGGGCGGCGTGACCCGCGAGGACCGCTACACCAAGATCGACACCATCGCCGCCGACGAGAGCTTCACGCAGGGCGACCTGGGCGAGCGGAAGATGAAGCTGAACACGGAGGTGCGCGAGATCGGCCACCTCAACCGCAAGGGCTTCCACCTGGCCTTCCAGGACGTGGGCGCCTGCGTGGCCCTGGTGGCCGTGCGGGTGTACTACAAGCGCTGCCTGGCCACCGTCCAGAACCTGGCGGTGTTCCCCGACACGGTGGCCGAGGCGGCCTTCGCCACGCTGGTGGAGGTGCGCGGCGCCTGCGTCAACAACTCCGAGGTGGACGCCGACAGCCCTCCCAGGATGCACTGCAGCGCCGAGGGGGAGTGGCTGGTGCCCATCGGGAAGTGCAGCTGCAGCGCCGGCTACGAGGAGGGACACAGCAGCTGTGAAGGTAGGAAGAGAGCGAGTAGACGCCGGGGTGCTTGGGTACATGCACGAGAAAAGTGTGCGTGTGTGTGTGTATGTGTGTGTTTGAGAAAGAAAAGGGAACTTGACAGACAAATGAAGGGCGTAGAAATGTTTGCAGACGGAAAGGTAGCGGAATAAACAAGAAAATCAGTTGATTTGACTACATCGAGTGCTGCTGACGTTATTCAGTTTTTCAGCCAGAATCGAATGAAAACTGTGAACAATTTCTCCGGTTTTGATATAGAAACAGAGACGTGTGAACAGTCAGAACAAATATCCAGCTTTTTTTTTTGTAATGAACTGTTTTTAGGCCCCGGGAGATTATTTTCTTGAAACATTTACAGAAATCTGCCAGCGCAGCGTGATGAATCTCTATCCAGCATGTTAACGGTTTTTGGCTTTTGTAGAAATGAGAGGTCTCGTCAGATCACCGCTGTTTTTAACTGACATTAACGACTTCAGAAGATGGAGATGTTTTGCAGAGGAGAGGGAGAGAGATGGGCGAGGGAGAGGAGGGGAAAGCAGAAGTCTGAAATGAGAAGTGAGGTCTCTCACGTTGGAGTGAGCAGGAGAAGAGGGAGGATTGAGCTGTGGAGATGGAACAGATACTGTTAAGAGTGAAGGAGAGAAGGAGACAAGGAGACGGATATAGAGTGGACCCTTTTTATATATTCTTTTAAAAGGCAGACAATAGAAGTAGAGAAAGAGCCTCTCTCGCTGCCAATACTGCCTGTGACATCAATGCTGAGGGTCTGGATCCATCCTTGATGTTATACCATGTTTCACACGTACGGCCGAACTGTGTGTGTGTGTGTGTGATTGAACACAGTGACTAATGTACTCTTTCTTCAGATGGCTGTACCCTATTGAGTTTAACACCGCAGCCTCTCCTCTAACATTTGCATGCAGCCCCGAATGACGATTGAAGTATTGATGAAGTATTGTCCGTGTCCAGCCGGCGGGCGCCGCGGGGGGTATCGCGCTCTTGACGTAAACACAAAGGGACGCCATTAGAAAAGGCTTTTTTTTTTTTTGTCACAAGCCATTGCTCATCCTGCAGCGGCAGTTTGACCGCCTGACTGTTGCCACCAGCTTTCGCACCCCATCTTGCGATTGTTGCGCAACGCGGCGTGGGCGTCGCGGAGGGGCGGTTGAGATGGTTGCAGTTGATTGCTGCCGTTTGGAAATGAACTGCTTGATGTGTGCGTTTAACTCGGGGGGCCTTGATGATGATCACCTCGAGCTCATCGCGCCAGTAAATGTCAAGACAATTTGACTACGTGAAGAATTAAAGAGAATAGCAGGCAATGTGAACCACTGGCCCTGTCGAGTTCTCCCGCTGATGCCGTAATAACTTGGCAGCAAAAACAAATAGAAAATGCAATAAAAAAAATTGAGGGACAAGCGAGGTAAGAGACAAAGGGATGTAGAGGACCAACTTGATTAAAGGTAAAAGGACCCATCAGGGAGAGAGGAGGACAGAGGTGAGAATGGTGTATCACTGCATTATGTGTCCTTTCAAAATAAACTTCCAACATAGGTTTAACTGGTACCAACATAGGTTTACTTGCGGTTTAAATAAGTTGGTTGGTTACATATGTAACTGCCGTTAGCAAAGTCTGGAAGGTACATAACACAACTGGGGTAAAGTAAGTCAACATAACTTGAGGAAATAAGAGGAAATGCTCATTGCATTCAAACTGCCTCTGCCCTTTTTGTCATTCCCAACCACGCTTTGTCTCCACTAAACGCTGAGCTGGGCACAATTTAAACATCTGACACAGACTGACAGACGCAACAGACGCTGAGAGCAGAGCGACGATCGGGAAACGCTGTAGGGACGGAGGCGAGGACAGGAAAATGTGTGATTTTCTAAAAACGGTGACGGGGAGAATGCAAAACCACTGTAGGAGAAGCCAGACTGAAGGGGGAATAGAGGACGGGACCGGGCGTGTTGCCAAAGGAGCGCTCCGACGGGGAATGGTAGAGTCCAGTGACGGGCCGAGAGAGAGAGAGAGAGAGAGAAAGAGAGAGAGAGAGAGAGAGAGAGATATCACATGCTGTGTCTTAGTTGCGTGTCCTTCCCTCGGTACAGTTTAGCGAGTAGCAGGGGGTCTCCTGGGTGATGGGGCCCGTCTCTCGCTCCCCACTACGATCCACCCAGACTAACACACACTGATATGAACGCACATACTTCTCATTTAGTGCCTCATTTCTCAGTTCAGCCTTCGTGTGCTATGAATATGCAGCCCCAACCCCCGACGTCTCCCACTGCACCAGAGCTATTGATCAGCCGTAATGCTCCACTAAACTGAGGAATTGCGCTGGGACTGCTCATACACACAATCAGTAGCACTCTGCAGTGTGTGTACACACACACACACACACACGCACTCACAGACACTTGGGTGGATTTCAACCCCGTGTGCGGATGAAGTCGAGGAGCGTGCGATAACAGCCGCGTGTTTAAAGGGACGTTGCGTCACGATGGCGCCTCCGGAGGACGCGATAACATAACACCCCCCGTAATGTTCAGCTAATTTTCCCCGTGTGCGTTTTTTTTTTTTTTTTTTCCGCTAGCGTCTTATTTACTCCCGGGTCTAATTGTGTGAGGTTGAGTAAATGCAAATGCACTGAGCGCCTCGGCGCAGGTCGATTGGTATCGAGCGGCCGGTGAGTAGCTATTGATAATGGTGTAAGCAGATAGTGTCGCGCAGGAGAGAAGAGGATCGGTACGACAACGTGGTGTAACCCATGCAGCGCCGCGTTACTTCAGACACAGCTTCTGTTGGCGTATTGCGCCACCTCCAACCCTTTCTGCTATTTCAATGCAGATGAGGGTGTCATTGTTCCGTTGTGAACGGGCGGAGTCAGTTTAAGTTAAGGAGACGATACAGCAGTCGGTGCAGGCGAGGCCCGGGTTTGCTTGTGATATTTGCCCTTAACGTTCCCCATGTTGTAAACAAGAGATGATAGTTTGATGTTCTTTTGTTTATTTTTGTTGTATGGAGTCGACTAAAGAAAATACTTTTGTTGTGCCCGGCACACGTGTATGAATTTTCTTTCATGTTTTTTAAAAAGATGTTGTTACGCTGCCTCTTATAGTTACGGCATTCACAGGCAGGGCCCATTTCACTCTGGATGCATGCATGTAGTGCAACAGATTGACATGTTATCTGACATCTAAATGATGTGTGATGTACACATGCCTATCTATGTTCTTCATAAAAAGCTAAACTGACCCAAACACTAGTTCGGCGTAACCATTGGGTACAAATAACCTGCACAGGAAACATTCAAAAGAGGGTTAACACTTTCTATGACGCACATGTCTCCATTTCATTATACATAATAATGTGTAATCAGTTCATAGTTACAATGCTTCATAACAAATGATTTTAAACAGTTTTACAATTCATAATGAGGTCGTGTGTCTGAATCTAAATCAGTGACCACTGCATTATCGACGTATAGAAAGTGTAACAGAAATGTGTTTTGGGTAAAATTAGCTTTTCAATCCTCCATAAACTATAGAAAGAAACCACGGGGTCTGAAATGAATAAGACGCACTTAATCCAGTCGCTGAGAAGACTGGAAGACTGTGATGGCGGCACTTGACCGGCTCCTAATTGTGAACGTGAAGAGGAGCGTGAATGTGAAGGAGGCTGTTTGTTGAAATGCGCCCGGTCAGCTTCCTCTCGTGTAATAAAGGTGGAGAAGCGTGAGGGAAGGCTTACAATACATCTCAACCACGAATGCAGTCACAAAGATGGGGCGGTGAACACACACACACACACAGACACACACACAGACACACTCACACGGCTGCATGTTCTCCGTCTCATTACGAAACGCCGCCAGCAGGAACAGGCCGAGAGGAAGAGGGGAGGGGGAATAAATGATGTAATAATTCACCTCGCAAATGCTATGTTGTGTGTGTGTGTGTGTGTGTGTGTGTGTGTGTGTTTTACAGTCACACTCGTGAGCTCCATCCTGTTCTAATTAAGGCAGGCTGCTCTTTCTATATAATTACCGCGTGAAGCTCGTCTTCGCTCTCTTATTATCTCTGTTGTTTTGGCGCTCCACAAGCCGGCTGCAGGCACATTCGCCACCCTGCTATTCCTTCGCTACCGCGCTCCTTCCCTCTGTAATTTACTCCACGCCTCCCTTGTGTTCCCCTCATGCTCTCCCTTATTCTGAGAAGCGTGCGCTTCATTTTTATTCCCACTGATCTGAAGCGGTGCTTGATAACTTTCCCCCCAAAACCTCCTCTCTCTTCCTCTCTTCCTCTCCGTCCTCACGCTCAACATTCACTCGGACTCGTTTGCTTTCTGTGCCTTTCAGCCCTCTCCCCCTGACTCCCCCCCTGTGGAGACCATGTGGCAGGGTGAGGCGGGGTGAGGCGGGTTAACAGGCTGGAATCTGCTGGAGAAGCTTGGAGATTCATCCCGTGTGTGTGTGTGTGTGTGTGTGTGTGGGTAAGTGTGTGTCTGTGTGCATTCGTGTGTGCAAAGAATTTGGCCCCAGCACCCAATCATATGTTTTCTGAAGTCGCTCCCTCTGTCGCGCTCGTCTCTCCCTCCCCCTCCGTCTTTTGTCACTTCTTGTCATGTCCTCCCTAACTCCTAACTAACTCTTTTTTTTCTTCTTTTGGTTTAGTTTCTTCGTCTCAGACAGACGTCGCCTCGTAGTTTTTCTCCCTTGACTTTTATTTCCTTCAAACCTTCCCTCTCCAGCTTGTCTTTCATGCCCCTTCTGTCTTTTATCACACTTTTTTTTGCCCCTTTACTTTACACCAGCTCCTCTTGGCTCGGTGCCACCGCTGCCCATCTGGTCCCTCCCCTCCCTCGCTCCCTCCCTCTCTCCCTCCTCTTCTCCATCTCTCCTCTCTTCATCAGCCATCTCACCCCTTCTCTTCGTCATCTCGCTCCCTGCGCTTTTCATTTTAAGTAATTCACGTTCCCCTGGGAGACAAATGTGTTTATTTAGCCGGGCCAACATGGTCAAGACTGTGCGAATACACACTCGGACCAACAAACATTTGGCAGTCACTCGCAGAAGGACCATTAAAATATCTCCGGGTTATTGAAAACGTGAGCTGGAGGGAGGCCAAGCATTCGCAATTCATCCCTCCTCCACCTATGGGAACATGAGGCATGGAAAGAGAGGATGGCAGCAATAGGGGGGAAAAAACAAGGCCACTCTGAGAAAGAAAGGAAATTAACACGTTAGAAGGAAAAGAAGGAGGAGGGAAGAGACACACACAACGTTACACAAAAATAAACAACAGTCAGAGAGTTGCAATGGTCGCTGTTTGTCAGTAAGAGCCGGATGCATAAAATATGAGTTGTAAAAGCGGAGGATGATTTCAAACGCACACATCGGTTGTGTGGAGAGATGCCTGTGAGAGATGGAGATGGAGAGGGGGAGGAGAGAGAGAGAAGAAAGAGGGGAGTCTGGGTAATGTAGATGGGGAGGTCGGGAGCAAGAAACTGAGGAAGTTGAAGGATGTGGAAGAGATGGGGGGGAAAGAAAGGAAAAGTCCCGGGAGGATTATGATGAGTAGAAGAGGATGGGAGAAGAAAGAGGCAAAACAGGAACATAAATGGCCGAAGGGTGGGGGGGGGGGGGGGGGGGGGGGCGGGTTGGCCACAGGCAGAATCGGTGAGAAGGTGGGATAAACCCGCAAATTACAACCGTCCCTTCTCCTCGCCGCCTCCCCTCCCTTCCCCTCTCACCACTTTCAATCTCTCACACCAGACTCATGAATTAAATACAGCCGACAAGAATGCATCAAAGCTGGGAAAAGGTTGGCATCCGGCTTAATCATGTTGCTAACTCATCCGACATGACGGCCCCGGTCCTCTCCGGCTCACTCGCGACCACTGAGCCGAGTCAAACATTCGGTTAAGGATGGAGAAAATGTCCTGAAAGAGGAGCTCTGTGGTCTGAGTAGTGAGGCGCGCACGATGTCGCTAAGGCGCCAAAAAGAGATGAGACGGCTTGTTCCTTTTTCCCCGTTTTTTTTTTTTTTTTTTGTGTGTGTGTTTATCTTCCTCGTTCTTAATCCTCCTCGCGCTACAAATGAACCGACGCATGTGGCGGGAGCTGAAATGAGTTGCTTTTGATTGGATCAGCAGGTGAAAACGACTCAAATGTAGCCGAGCGCTGTAAGAAACACAGACGCGTCCCTGTGGGGGCGTCGTGATATCCAGCAGCAAAACATAACTGATACACGGAGGGGACAATGGAGTGTGAAGCAAAATGGAACAATGACGGAGGATTACCAGCGCACGCAGATGAATTAAACCTTTTTTTTCTCTTGACTTCTGGTGTTTATTTAGACATCATTGCGCTTTTTAAATTTTTTTTTATACGGAATTTTAATACCAATTACACAACTCCAAACTTGTTGGATTATGTGGTGGAAATGCAGCAGTTCCATCATCAGGCCCATACCAGAACATGGTTTACGCCAGTAGTTCTCAAACTGTGGGGCGCGCCCCTCTAGTGGGGCGCGGAGGTATTACAGGTGGGGCGCGAGGGGAGATGCAGGCTCTTAAAATATATATATAATTTTTTTTGAAATAATCCTTTATTAATCCCACAGTGGGGGAATTATCCTCTGCATTTTACCCATCATCCTTAGTAATTAAGGAGCTTTGTGCTGCTGTGAAGCACGGGGGCTTCAGTGTCTTGCTCAAGGACACTTCAACATGAAACTATGGGGAGAGAACAGGGATCCAACCTTCTTCCATGGTCATCTTTTTGCCCAAATATTAGTTATTTTTTGCACATATATAACTTTATTTGCATTGTTTTAACAAAGTGATTGCATATCTGGTTTACTTGGGATTTCAATTTTCTTTAATCTATTAATTAAAAAAAAAAAAACATGGATGGAGGAGTCTCAAAAAGTTGGACCATTTTGTTCCGAACCACTGCTCTACACGGACAGGAAGGAAGCAACAGGAAAAGACTCGTTTCAACCCCCGCAGCGTCGAGTCCAATGGGCGTTTCTCGCCGGTGACTTTGTGCAGAAGTCACAATATGAGCCTCATCTTGCTGACGAGGCTCATATTGTGCGTCACTGTTAAACCGCTCTGCGGACTCCGAGGGTTGTGCGAGGACACAAACCCGCCTCTGAGCCTGAAAGTACATTCTCAGTCTGATTATCGTGTCCTGACGCGACGCGGCAGAGCGGCGCCGGTGGCCCCGAGACGGCTCACAAGTGTTTTCTGTGTCGTTGCACACGAAGAAAAAAACAAGGTTTGTGTGTGTCTCTGTGTGTGTGTGTTGTGTAGTTCTCTTTCTTAGGCTGCGCTGCAACACAGCGGGGACACTGGGAGTTCCACCGAAAGAGCCGCGTGA